>NC_135478.1:57814480-58418647 GCF_052094955.1 Ictidomys tridecemlineatus
GCCACTCCCCCTCCACCCCAACACACACACATACACAGAACAGGAAGGTCAAAATACTTTCCAGATGTGATCTCAGATGAGGACTTGCCTGGATTGGTTTTCTCTGGGCTGCTCCCTTTTACCTGTCAGTGCCTCCTGATAAGTGGCCATAAGGATCTGGTGTGAGGGCTGAGCCAACATATAAATGTGCTCTGTACATTTTTGTGCCTAGAATCTTGGAAGGTTTGGCTACATCATGAAAACATCTTTTTATCTTGCATATCTCCCTTTATGAACTGAATAAGGCACTCTCTCTGGAATGTATGTGCCTGGTTACCAGAGTTCTAAGTTCTGTTGAGTTATAATGCTAAGAAATTGAGGTTAATTCTTCAAAGTTTCATTACCTGAGTCTCTTCCTATAATAAGACCTCCCCAAAGCATTCTTTAGGGTGCTGACTTGTCATATCTTTATCTGTGCTATATTATACAAAAAGAAATAACCTTTCAGACTCTTGGGAAGTTGTCAGTGTATTGCTGCCCACTTCTGTGGAGGCTCACAGCAGGCTTGGCAGGTGCCCTGGAGAAGATGCAGATGTATATGGAAACATTAGAGCCTAATTTTCCTTGAACTAAGTTTAATCTACATTTTGAGCCTGAATTCCACCTGGAGGCAAAATAAGAGGATCAGCACAAAAGAGATAACAGAGAGCACTGACCTGTGTAAAACCCAGGAGCACCTGGGCTCCTTTGCTCACTGGCAAGACATTTTTTGAGAGAAGTATCTGTGATGGCCTTTCCCAAACCAAGGCCAACCTGGGAGTTCTCCCTGGTTTCCGCCCCTCGCCTGAATTCCAGGCAGTGGGTGCTCACCTGCTGTTTTACAAAAGTCTTAAAGGCCCTTCCCAGATGTGCATCCTTAATTGCAGCTGGACACTCTGCATTTTACAAGAAAAAAAAAACAGCATGATTAACTGCTCACCCCTGCCTGCTTGTCTTGATACAAACTGAGCAGATCTGATTCGAGAGAGCTATGTTTCTTGCTCTCCAAATATCAGTAGAACCAGAAGTCACATAATACAGAGAAGACTTATTGTTAAGAGGGGCTAAAGGGTCTGCCTCTTCAAGAAAAAAACACTTGGTTTTCATTGTGAGTCTAGGAAAGCTGACTCCACATTTTCTTAATTCTATAAATAACTCCATAGACATGCCAATAAATATATACTCACTAATCCACTAAAATGCACCCTGCTTCTCTCTGTCCTAGTTATACATGGGAGGCCTGCTCCCTTGGTTTCCTTCACCTGCAGGTGAATGCTACAGGTGTGGGGGTTTTTCTGTGCTTCTGTGCAGTGCCCTGGACCTCTACCTTTCTCTCAGGCTCCAACACCTTTGGCAGCCACCACTGAAGAGAGATGCAGAAAATACTGGAATGCACCTTGAAGACATTTCATCATTAGGCTATGATGCCATCGATTTGGTTGCCTGTTCTTATTCAGTATTTTTTATATTTTATTTTATTGGTTCTTATTAATTATACATGATGTAGAATCCATTTTGATAAAATCATACAAGCATAGGATATATTTTATTCTATGTAGGAATCCCATTTTTGTGTTGGGCATGATGGTGGAAATCACTTATGTATTTTCACTTGCATACATAGGAAAATTACGTTAAATTCATTCTACTGTCTTTCTCTGCTCCCTTCCTTTCATGCTTCTTTGGCTTATCTACTGAACTTCTCCTTTTTCCCTCCCTCCTTCATGGTGGTCTAGCCTCCAAATGTCATCAAGAGAGCTGGGGACATAGCTCAGCTGGTAGAGTGCTTGCCTCACATGCACAAGGACCTGGCTTCAATCCCCAGCACCAAACACTTAGCATGATAGTCTTCATCCCCATCAATTTACTGGAAAAAAGTAAAGCCATTCTTCTTTATGGCTGAGTAATTATATATATATAACAATTTATTTATCCATTCATCTGTTGATGAGCATCTAGATTGGTTCCATAGCTTAGTTATTGTGAATTGAGCTACTATAAATACTGATGTGGCTGTGTCACTGCAGTATGCTGATTTTTAAGTCCTTTGGATATATGCTGAAGAGTGTGATAGTTGATTAAAAAAACTTGTTTTATTCCTAGTTTTTTTGATAAATTTCCATACTGCTTTCTAGAGATGTTGCACCAATATGCATTCCAACCAATAATGTGTGTTTCCCTTTTCCCACATTCTCCTCAAAATTTGCTGTTACTTGTATTCTTGATAATGGCCATGATGATTGGAGTGAGATGTAATCTAAGTGTAGTTTTAATTTCCATTTCTCTAACTCCAAAATATGTTGCCTTTTTTGTGTTTTTTATTTTTCCCTTTCAACAACAGTATTCATGGCATTTTTGGGATCCATTTTGCTCTATATATGAAGTCGAAACAATATTTCTCTTGAAGAATGACTGGGAAGCTTAAGGCACATGCCCATGAATCCAGGGATGCTTAGTACCCAATTGTCCTGCCCATGATGATGAGAGAAATGGATATGGGATTAGGTGAGAGAAGAGATCCAGGGATCAGGAAAGGAATAAAACATATTGGGACCAAAGCCACACCTTTCCCCCATGAAGTGTAGGTGAATGGGAACCAGACTGTGTCCTTAGATCTTGGTAAGAGGGATGGTCATTTCCCTAAAGGCCAATTCCCTAGCTAAGCAAGGCTTTGACTGGTACCAATGTGCCCAAGATGCTCCCAGCTATGGTGTGCCATGTGTCTGTGGGAGTCCCAACTTGAGATTAGTATACTCTTGGATTATCGAGGTTAAATTAATGCAGCTGTCCCTTTGGGCATAGAGGACCAGATACTGTGCTCAATGTTGACACTGACTCTTTCATAGTAGACATGGCCCATGTTCTACTAGGATTTTCTGGCCAGTGCAGGTAGTAGCCCAAACAGGAAGTGGACCAGGGATCTAGTTTCATCCTAGTGTTAACAAGCAGCATGTCAACATATGGCCTTAATCAGTGCTGATGAATGATCTCCTCTTATAGGATCCTGCTGATGAGGGGTGGGCAGAAGGGAGAGAGACAAAGAAAGAGATATAGAGACCTGTAACCATTGTTGGTGCAAGAGTCTGGTGACTTTGAGTTTCCTTACAATACTAGAGGAGGAGCAAGATGTAAAGACTTCACTTATGAATATTTACCCTAAATTTTAAATTCGCTGAGGTCAGGGTGAGGTCTCAATAATCCAGGCAAAACTGACACATTCAGTCCAATATGAATATCCATTACAAGCCTTAAAATTTAGGGAAAAATTCCTCAAGACTGCATGTATTCTGTAAAATTCAGTGCTATTCCTCTCATGTGGCACCTCTCATGAAGCAGGAATGGCTAGTGTAAAGAATTATAATAAAGAGGAAACACAGACAAGGTACAGGGGCAGGGAAGGTGGCAGAGTGACTCTTTGTCCAAGTGGAAATGTTATATAATTATATGAATAGGTTACATTAGGTTATTAGTACCATAACCACATTATTGTTTATCGGCAAAGTTGCTTATGCTGCAGTTACATTTCACAGTTACAATATGCAATGTGCAGTTCTCAAAAAAAAAAAAAGTCCATTGTCTGAAGTTACTATTAGGCAGGCAGCTCCAGGAGCACTGGAGCTTGATGAAACATTATAGTTATCTGTCAAACAAATTCTTCTTAGCTTTGTGCCTAAGATCAAGGTTGAAACCCTCATGAAGAGCACTGCTACAGTGGTCAGGCATCCCATGTCTTTTACATGGGAGTTTCCCCATAACCAGGAATTCTGTACCTTTTCACAGAAACGTCCCAGCAGCCAGACATTCTGTATCTTTGCACAGAAACATGCCACAATCACGAAGACTATCAGAGACCCAATCCTAAATACAGAACTTCTACAGGCTAGGCATACCTGTATGAGATTCCTAACCTGACATTGCAGGGACAGCTGTGTACGGCATGCAGGCTAGAGTTGGGTGTCCCAGGCAGCTCTGAGACTCTTCATGGGGACAGAGAGTGTATTTGGGTATTTATTTATTTATTATTACATACATGACAATAGTGGAATGTCTTACTTTCATTATGACTCATTTACAGCATAAGTTTTCATAATTCTGCATATAAAGTATGTTCACGCAAAATTATTCCATTATACATGAACTCTTTTTTTGCATTACAATTCTTAATACACATATATACCGCAATTTTTCATATCTCTGTTTGTATATAAGGTATGCTGACACCAAATTCAAATCTTCATACATATATTTTGTATAATGATGACCATCAGATACCCCCATCCTTATTACTATTTCTACACACTGCCCCAGAAGTTCACTAGCGCCACTATAGTTGTATATGGGTTGAAACAGTTTGCTCAGGAAATGCAGCATCACATAGCATACTCATAATCTCATCACACATGCAATTTACTATTTTTTTAAATTTAAGCATTATATGTATTTAATATTCAGGTGTTGCTTATTACCATTTTTGGAACAAAAACATTGCATGTTTTAAATCACTATTCTTAAGTCTGCATAAAAGCTTGTAGAACAGCTGTACCATGGTTGACCCAGCCACTTTGCTCCTTTTGGATATTTGTATTCCTACCAGTCTTTAGCTATTATAAAAATAATCTGTAAAACATAAATATCTTACTCAGCTGGATGCAGTGGCCCACACTTATAATGCTAGTGGCTCAGGAGGCTGAGGCAGGAGATTGTGCATTCAAAGCCAGTCTCAGCAATGGTGAGGTTTGCTAAGCAACTCAGTGATACCCTGTCTCTAAATTAAATACATAATAAGACTGGGGATGTGGCTCAGTGGTTGAGTGCCCCTGAGTTCAACCCCCAGTACCCTCAGCACACACAAAAAAAACCACCACCACCAGGTTTCCCTAGATTAGTTTGAGTTGATTTTGTCACTTGGAACCAAGAGTACTGTGCTCTGACCTCTTATTTTTCTCAATTCCCTTTATTTTGTAGTTGTGGTGTGACAGGAAATGGTAACAAGCAACACCTGAATATTAAATCTCCAAAAATGGCAAACAATCCAATTAATAATGGGACAATGAATTGAACAGACCCTTCTCAAAACAAGAAATACAAATGGCCCACAAATATATGAAAAAAAATGTTCAACATCATTACCAATTAGGGAAATGAAAAACAAAACTGCACTGAGATTTCATTTTACACCAGTCAGAATGGCAGTGATCAAGAATATAAATAATAATAATATATGCTGGAGAGTATGTGGAGAAAAAGAAGGAACACTTTTACATTGTTGATGTGAATGTAATTTAGTACAACTGCTATGGAAATCAATATGAAAACTTGTCAAAACACTAGGCATGGAACCACCACATCATCCAACTATACAACTCCTCAATATATATACTGAAGGATGAAAGTTATCATATTACAGGGATATATCCATACCCATGTTTATAGCAGCATAATTCAAAATCACTGAACTATGGAACCAGCCTAGGTGTCCATCAAATGATGAATGGATAAAGAAAATATGGTAGAGATATGCAAGGGAATTGTATTCAGCCATAAAGAAAAAAGAAATTGTGTTATTTTCAGGACAATTAATGGAGCTAGAGGCCATCAGGTAAGGGAAATACGTCAAATTTACAGGGTTAATGTTTGTAAGTCATATATGAAGTTAGAGAGGAAAGCAAAGCTGAAGGTGGATCTCTTAAAAATCAAAGAGATCAGTAGAAAAAATGGACCAAAGGGTGGAAGGTGGGGAGGAAGGGAGGAATGCTGGGGATGATACTGGTCATATTATACTGCTATGTTGTGTATATTGTGTATATCTATGAATATGTAACAACAAATCCCAGCATTATATACAATTCTAATGTATCAATAAAAAATTTGGGGAAAAATTAAGTCCATATAAGCCTTAAGAATGACTAAATTATGGCCATAATTTGGAGCATGACTTTTGAGAGGCCTAGAGAGTTGATTTTGCCTTCATGGGACCATTGCTATGAAAAGAAGTTTGAAAGTTACATTTTGCTCCTGGGTTGGTATGAAAATGAAAGTACTCTAGGACAGATTGTATTTATTTATTTTTCTTAGGATTCCAAAATAAAACATTTCCATGAAAAAACAAAAGAAACTCTGCCTATCGTGTCCAATGGATAAATTAACTCTGAAATTTCTTGCTTTTTTGCTGTATTATATACACATTTTTGTCAGTTGACATGCATTTGTAACCAATAATTTGTTTATAGATGCAGGCAAATCATTTTTTACTAGATCTACAATGCATGTTATGAACCACATCAACTGAGGTACATTTCTTGAAGGAGTAAAACAAGTAGAGCCAGGTTGTGGATTCCAGTTGATGGATTGTCAAAGTAGGGATCACTTTTGATTGGCTAATGTACTTGTGGTTTTATTAGGCTGAACAGGATAGAAGGGAGGAGGGAGGAGCACTGTTCATTTCTAATTGGCTAATCTAAGGGTGGTCTTATCGGGCCAAGCATATACCCAAATCCCGGAGACTGCAGGCTGGACATGATCCTCTTATGAAATCCTGCTATTTGTCCAGTACAGAGGCTTTCAATTTGTGTTGGTAAATCTCAAGTATGAAACACACCACATGCAAGTTTTTGTGTAAAAGTGATGGAAATTTACATCTATCCTGTGGAGACATTTAAAACCTGGCCTCACCAACTGTGGATGATGACCATCCTGACCTCTTTGGATGCTGCAGTAGGAACCAAGGGCCTTTGCTGCTCAGGAACCAGATATGACTTTATCTCCTAGTGGACCTACCCACTAGAGTGTGATGAGAATGACAGTTGCAGTGTTTAGGTCTATCTTGGCTTATCTTAGCTCTATATATTGGCTTGTCTGGAAAGAGCTGGAGAGAAAGGCCCTGCAAATATGGACAGTGTATCTGGAGCAAATTCAATGTATATCACAAGAACATTTTAAATGTTTAGTGATACAGGGCTTGTGCTTTCTGGGAAATTGAGACAACTAGAAAACTCCCCACTTCAAATCCAATTCTTGTAATCAAATCAGAAAGACTTCAGACGAGTCACTCAGAGTAATAGACAGGAGTTTATTGGTGGAATAAACAGGAAAAGGGGACAGTCTCAAAGGAAATAATAGGTCCTCACATAGAAAAAAGAAACAGTGTGCCTCTCCTGCACTTTACTTTTTATTGGGGATCCCAGAGAAGATTCCACAGATTCCAGATCTACCATTTGAATTTGAACTGACACCTAGATGACATCAGACTGTCAAGTCCCCACTGCCATTATAACTCTAGGTCACTTTGACCCATAATGACTGGTTCTCAATGGATTCTTTTTTTTAGAGAGAGGGAGAGAGAGAGAGAGAGAGACAGAGAGAGAGAGAGAGAGAGAGAGAGAGAGAGAGAGAGAGAGAGAGAGAGAGAATTTTTTTAATATTTATTTTTTAGTTTTAGGTGGACACAACATCTTTTATTTTTATTTTTATGTGGTGCTGAGGATCGAACCCAGTGCCCTGCACATGCCAGGCGAGCTCACCATCACTTGAGACACATCTCCAGCCCCTCATTGGATTCTTAACAATAAATTATTACAGACTTATGGTTAGAAAAAAATTATTTTTTGTCCCTGAGTTTTAGAATCTGACTCATGGAAAGAGTCACAAAATCTCCCTCTTCAGTGTAACTTGGTTTCCTCTTAGCAGCATTATTTCAGGCCTGCTTTTCTCCTTCAGATAACAGATAGTTTGGTAAGGTATGAGACATACCCTGTTGCTGGAGTCCTGCCCTAGCGGGGTCCAGGGAGTCCTGAAGGATGAGTGGCGTTAGCAAAAAGATGAGACAGGAGTCGTTTTGTTTGAGCAATCTCCAGAGAGAGAGAGAGCTAAAGCAGCTTTCTCTGGGTCCCCCTTTTATTACAATTTTTCTCATCATTCTAGATTCACAATATGTCATTAATTATATAATTTAAAACTTTGCCAAGACATGATATTTCCTTAACCATGATTGAGGGTACATTAATTTACATTTTTCCAGGATATGACCTTCAGTTATATAATTATTAAAAGTACAGAATCATTAATAAAATATGTCACTAATTTACATTTTTCAGATTTTCCCAAGATTTACTATTTTTCCCAAGATTTGTTATTTTCTTATTAACTAATGCCAAACTATGTATCCAGACTCTAAGTCTCCTAACCAATCATTAACCTAAAGTACACTTGTACTTTATTTTTAATCTAAAATTCCCATCTAAAAAAGTTCCTTTAAATCTTATATTTAAAATATCCTAAAGTTTATGAATCATCCTTAAAACATATCAGAAACATATACAACTAAAGGCTTAAGAATTTCTAAACTTAAGAATCTAAATAAAATAATATTTCTAACATTATTCTAAAACTGTGTTTTATAAAGCTATTTTAATTAATTCCTAAATTTATTCTCATAAAACTGGTTGAGCTGCTTTCTCAAAGAGTTTCTTTGTTTCTCAGTTAAGGTACACTAGTTCTCAAAGAGTTTCTTTGTTTCTCAGTCAAGGTGCACTAGTTCTCATGACCTTTCAGAAGATGATTGTTGTCCGTTATTAGGTTTTTCCACAATGTACTAAGATAGAAGAATAGCCTTCTACTTTGTCTTTGATATGCTGAGGGGTAGTAGAACAGCCTCCAAGGCTTGAACTACCTGTTATGTTCTAGCCATCTGAAATTTAATTTGTTTGGCATTTAACATACTCATGCCTCCTGTGAGAAACATAAGCATGAAAATGCAAAGTCCCAATTACATAAAAAAGGGTCTCATGGTTTCGGTTACCCACCAACCAGCGTGGCTTTGCCAGCATTCATCCTCACTGTGACCCTGTCAAGACAGTGGGAGAGCGACTTTGCCAACAGTTTTTCTCACTGTGACCCTGTCAAGACAGTGAGTGGGGGATCGCCTTCACCACCCTGTTTACTAAAGCCAGGCAGAGCTGCACATAAATTGTTTCTTGGAAAAGAAACACAAAGTGGGCTCACATTATAGAATTATTCCCTGAACATCATGCTCCCACCACTCACATCTGTCCCCTGTCATTTAGGAAGAAGCAGTCCAGCCTAAATCATACTATTGCTGAGCCTGGGTTCCAAGAGTGTGCTCCTGACCAACATCAGTTTCACTAGAGGACTGGAAAGCAATGCAGTTTCACAAGCCACACCCCAGACCTTCAGTATTAGGCTCAGAGTGTCTCAGAAAACTTAATTTTAATGATACCTTCAAGTGCATGCTTGGGGCTGATCACCTATGCCCTGGTTTGGTCTCTCCACAAATAATAAGATCTTTTTCACAACTTTACAAAAATTCCTTCTATGATGACCTCACTGACTGATATCCACAGTATACAGGAATCCAGAATTCCAGTCCAGATGGAAAGACCCTGAGATCCAAGAGCCTGGGACACCACATTTCCTAGTGCTCAGGAACTTGGGGAATCCTATTGCAATGTCCCCTTTAAGACCCTCAACCACAACACCTATAGCTAATAGTCAAAACCCTATAAATCTTTTGATCTTTAATTGTCTTCTGGAGATGGAAGCAATACCCAATCTGTTATTTAAGAAACTCTGAAACCCATGTCACATGACTCTCGATCACTGTTCAGAGGATCATGAATTTCTTTTATGAAATTCTGGATCATGTCTGGATCTGGTGTGCAGATCCCCAAAGTTGCCAGGTAAGACTACTAAAGGGTGAGCATGCTTTTGATGCTTTAAAGTGTTCATTGGGAAGATATCTGAAAAGGTGGGACAAGAACTAGTATTTGAATCTTGGGTCCAAGTCTAGCTCTACTCTTGACTATTGGGAAGATATCTGGAAAGGTGGGACAAGAATTAGTATTTGAATCTTGGGTCCAAGTCTAGCTCTACTCTTGACTATTGGGGGCTTTTGTCTGCTCCTGGGTCTCTTCTGTGATTCACGTTTACAGCCATGGCAGAAGAGAGTGTGTGCAACTGGAATAGTGCTTGCATACTTTCTATTTCCCAATTTCAGCAAACTTCCTCCCATACCTCCTCTGACAGCCCTTTCCTTTCCTCAGCATTAAGATGCAGAGGGTCTAACAGAAAGCAGAGGGCTGGTTTCATCCTCATGACTCAGGCCCAGTGGTGCAGGCTATGGATCCAGTTGCCCTGGCCCTTTTGAGAAGCTTTACAGGTTTTGTGTTGTTGTAAGAGTGTCTTGGGTTTGTTTTACTCAGGTATGGGAGGCTCACAGAAACAGATTTTCATAGAGAGCTATGTTTTCTATAACCAGTAGTGCAGCACCATGTGGGAAGCACAGGGTTGGTCAGGAGGCCTAAGGTGTAAAAGGTCAGGGAGAACATGGGAAAGAGGCTTTACTGTATTTGTATAGAAAGAAAAGATGAGGCAGCATAAGAAGGGTTATCATTAGTATTTTTTAATCATTTCAGTGGGCTCTAGGGGACAGGGGCCATCCCTAATTCTCTGGTACCCCTTCTTGCTGTAATTAGAGCAGGCAGAGAATAGACTGGGAGGGTGGGAGCCCAATAGGGAGGGGACTGGTGGTATGGGAACTAGATTGGTTAATTTACATAATGTGAACATGATGGGGAGATGGCTGAATACCTGAAGGAGTTAGCTATTTCCAGGAGGGCATGCCTAGGTTCAGAGATACATGCCTGCAATCCAAGTGACTCAAGGGCTGAGGCAGGAAGATTGCAAGTTTAAGGTCAGCCTCAGCAATTTAGTGAGACCCTGTCACACAATAAAATTCAAAAAGGGGCTAGGGATCTTGTTCAGGTGTAGATCAGCTATAGAATGCTCCTGAGTTCAATCACCAGTACCTCCCGCCACCCAACACACACACACACACACACACACACACACACACACACACACACAGCCTAGGGAGTCATGCACTTCAGGGTCAGCAAAGTACCATTGTCAAAAAACAAAACAAAACAAACAAACAAAAAAAAAGAGTCCCAACAGTAAAAAGCCTCAGCATTTTCTGTCCCCAGAAAGTGAGAATGTGACTCTGTAGGTTCTCCTAGCAGCCTTCTCTCTGATCCCTCAGGCCAGCGCCTGTGTTTATGGTCTTCCAGGTCACATGCTTCATGAACACTAAGCAGCCTTGTAGGTGACAGCAGAACAGTGGGACTTCTTGTTTTAATGAAGTATCTCCCAGTGTGACATAAAGTTTGGCTAGCAGAACAGAGAATTCAGTAAGTCAACAAACAGCCTCTCCTCTGTTCCTGGAAAGGGCAGTGGCCTAGCTTTGTATAACATTGCATTTCACTGGGGCTTTTATTCTTTCTGATGGCTTCATGAAAGGGGAAGTGAAGCATGGCACAAAACGCATGGAATTCAAAGGACCAGAAGTCAACAGGTTTTCATTGCAGCTGGCATGAGACCTTTCTAGGCCACCAGCTTTGTCATGGGGCCATGGATTTTGATGCCTCATGTCAGTTTGTGTGTGTGTGTGTGTGTGTGTGTATGTGTGTGTGTGTGTATACATGTGCATAAAGTGTCAAGTGCTCAGTGACTAATTGTGCATGCTTGGGAAAGAGAAGGAGAAAAGAATATTTTCTGAATTGGGGGTTGATTCTTGGGAGGAATCTTGCCTGATATTCAAGGAGCAGCATCTGGCTTGACATCCACAACTGACCTTGAGCTGGAGAATTTAGGGAAGGATGGTAGAACTCTTGACAGAGAGAATGTAGCACCACAATCATGCCCAAATTAGTAATTCTCCTCCCTGCAGGTTTTAGCTTTCTTCTGATAATATGCTGTGTGTCTCCCCTTTTTTTGTTTCTTTCCTCCCTTACTCACTTACTATGAGAAATCAATGTGCTTAAAGCACATTGGGGACAAAGGAATGAACTAGAAAATACCCAGTGCTTTCCTATGCAGCATGTATGATCTAGCCCAGGATTACTGTGCCTCAACATAAGCAACACAAGGGACCAAACACTGGTTTGGGTTGCCGGGCTTGTCCATCAAGATGATGTGTAGCCATCCTGTATCCTACCTACTAGATGTTCTAGGACCACTCTGCATTTTTTGACAATCAAAAATGCCTCTAGAGAGGCCCAGTGTCTCCTGAGCATGACCATTTTTCTGGCTGAAAACTCCTGAGCAGTGAGGCAGACAAGTAAGTCCATGCCTGCAGTGTTGTTTGCATGGATGTCTCTTTGCCTAGTTGGCATTTTCTCAGGGTCTGCTCCTGCTCACAGAATCTGAGGTAGTGGGACTTTCAGGGGCTATTAATACATGCCTGTTGTGAGACAGCAATTGACCAGACACTGCCAAATAAAACCCTGGTTAAGAGAGGCACCATCTTAATATGATGGGATTATCATAGAGTTATTTCAGTGACAACAAAAATCAGCAATAGTCAGTGGAGATATCTGCAAATAAATTAAAGATTAAAATGGCCTTCTCTGTTACTCCCTTTCGGCCATTTTTTTTTCACCTTGATATAACTTGAGCATGGGAGAATAAGTGGGTTTGGTGGCAAGTCTGCATCCTGAAGTTTTTCTTCTATTCAAATAAAACTCCAATGCCCTTTGTGTCTTTGTGGCCTCTTAAAGATGAGACAAAGAAAATAATGTGAATGGCTTTCTTTGTGCCTGATATTTGTGACAGCCTCAGCTTTTGCCAAATATTTGACCTTTCCTGACACTTGTTGAATGCATATACGTGTGTTTCCATGACAACCAAAGACACATACCATCTCACTACAGAATCCAGTACAATTTTATTTTCCCTGAAAAAATTAAGTTTGTGGATGCAGGACTAATGATATCAATGATCAATTATAATATGAATATAGTTGACCATTAAAGAGAACAGGAGGAAATTTGAAGTGACCTCTCTTGTATTCTGAGCCACTAGAACTTGTGGTGTGACTTCTTTACCTTTCCTTCATTCTCATGGCCACTGTTTTCCCAGGATGCTTTGCATAGAGCTTCCTGGATGTCTCTTTGTCTTGTGGTGTTTGCTGACCTTTCTTCTCTCTCTGTCAAAAAGTGGCATTGCATTTCCAGGCTCCCTCATGATTGGGTGGTGCTAACTGATAAGGTCAGGCCAATCACTATGCCTGGACCATCTCACCAACACAATGGCCATTTCACCATTAATAATAAAACATTTCCCCATGCCACTGGTGTTTGGTGCCATTCAAGATGAACATTGTTCAGTTAGCCAGAATCTCTCAGTGAAGCCCCCTTGCTGACCATCAAATGTCATGTAACATGCTTTTCAGCCCTTGGAGATTTGGGAGTTGCTTGTTTCTACAGCATCACCTGGCATACCTGGTGGTGTCATTTTTTGTAGCTTAATATTTACCATAATGTTACTTACTAAGAAGCAGAGAAATTTCCTTACATGAGTAATCATTCCACCTTCCTTGAGAAATTTTTTATTACTATTAGTTTTGTGATAGTAGAAGCAAATGTGACTCCATTTTGTTTTATGACTTCATCCTGTAAAACAACCATGCCAAGTAGAAGGGTCATGACTGAGGCAAGATGTTCTTTTACTTTTGCTATAGAAACCTTTAAGAACATGGGACTATCTAATGGGGCATTGTTTCTGTAACTAGAGTAACGGGGCTCTATCTCTGTAACTGGAGTAATTGGACTAACTGTGATTGGTTAGGCTTCCCATAGCTTGACTGCACTCTCCTGCTTATGTAACCTGGCTTACTTGCATTGGCTAGACCCCCGAACATCCCTTTGGTGGTTTTCAGGCTTATAATGAGCGCCCTTGCAATTGTTTGGGGCTGATCAGGGGAATAGCTTTATGTTCTGATCAGTGGCCACTACTAGTATGCTTCAATGATGGCTTGATTTGATTATACGTGAGTGGTCTGAAAGTCAGTTTATGAAACACTGGGATGAAGCTTTAACTATAACAGTTTAATGAGGGGAAGGAATGTATTTTTAATGTCAATGTTGGGATGAGTGCAGTTGTGGTCCAATAGTTTTGGCAACTTAGCCCAGTTTTCTGATATCTGAGAATGACATGGTAAACTTAGTGAAATCAATGCTTCCTGCCTTGAAAATGGGTGCCTAATATTGGACCAAAGTATTTAGTTTCAGGACTTGGAAAATATTGGTAATAGCCACAACCTTACTGAGCACCAACTATGTGCCATAAATTGAGTATACCCTAATTTTGATAATGACTATAACTCTATAGGGTTAACTATATAATATTTCTATTTTCAGAAGATAAAACTGAGGCACAAGGGGCTAAATTGCCTAAAATCACCTTGCAAGTGAAGCCAAGTTTTGAACTCAAATCTAGATTGCAAAATTCCATGTTATTTCTATTGATCCAAACCAATTCTCCTTTGCAAATTTCTAGGAATGGGACAAAATTTTCCTGCAGGATATTATCCTTGAAACTGTTAGAAACTAGATATTCTGTGTTTGGTTAGATTTCACACTTTTATTCATTCATTTCATTATTCCAAAATGCACTCATTCTTATAGTCATTGAATCCTTCAGAAGGCCTTGTTGAGAATTTATTAGATTCTGAATTTTGTTTGGCACTGGATTTAGATGTGAACCTGTTATGATTCCTGATTTCATCTTTAATAAATTTATAACATTGAGGGGTGGAGCAACACACACAGACACTCACCCATGTTAAGTGTATTTCTAGAGAAATATTGCATATTGAGGAGGTAGCTCCTGCTGAATACAGGATGTGGAATGGTAGTGGAGTGAGTTCTAGAGGTTTCTGTCTTCTATTTCTTATTGAGAATCTTAAACACACACCCCCTCCCCATCCCACTAAACCCACCGTCTGGGGGTAAATGCCATTATACCTGCCATGGTTCTTCTTTCTTAAGGTCAGTGTCATGGCTTCAATATTCTACCCTCTTTCCTACAGGGTACTCCCTTGTTTTTGTTCTCCTCTTCCTCTGTGAAGTCATCTTTCCAATTTTTCTTACCCATCAGATTAATGGCCCTTCCTAAAAATAATGAGATAAAATCCTAGGTCTTTGAAGGGCATAATCAGAATTCCTCAAAGTTGGGCCTGTTACTTGCTCTTCAGAACCTGGTGTTGTTTGCAGAACTATACAGGAGGGAAACAGTGAAAAGAACCCTTTGCTTATGTGCTCCTAAGATGGATAATTTCAGGGAAACAGCTCTGTAGCTCTGGGGATTAAAATAAGCGCGTGTCTTATGTATGAAAAGTATAAACCAGAGTTTCTGTAGTCAATTCATTTTCAAAGCCCTCACAGCAAGCCATTGTATGAGTCAGAGTGTCAATTGAGTATCTGTCAGGCCTGAGATTAACCCTACCAACCTACAGAAAATGTGCCTTCAATGAAGGAATCCCATGGTATTCACCATCCAGTTCTATGGTCTATAAGCCTTCTGTGAGGAAGCCAAAGTCAACTAGACCCACAGGTTCACCAAATGCTGATGGTACTTCTACAGCCTGGACTGAAAGAGTGACCTTAGGCATGGGACTTGACTTCTTTCAGTCCCTGCTCATTTTTGATTCTTCAGAAGGTAACCATGAGAAATACATAGCTCACAGAGAGTCTGACCAATCACAAGCACTCCTTAAATACTAGTTTTCTTCACTGTTCTCCAGATTATAGTCATGAGATTAAGAGAAAATATTACCTGATTTCAGAGATTCACACACATAACAAAACATTGGACATTGTTGCTCTGCCTAGTCTATCTCCCCCTCACATTATCCAGAAAGTTGGGCTGTCTCAAAAAGTAGTAATGGGACTTCTGTGTATCACTTCTAATTACATTATTCAGGAGGGCAGTGAGGTCCCAGGTGACTAAATCTTGTGGCATTGAAAGCATACTTATAACCCCAAGTCTGATTGGTTGACACCTCAACATCTATCACCCAGTTTTAAGATCTGCATGAGTTTAATCCTGCCAAGAACATAGTACTAGTTATTGTCCATGAGTTCAATGTCATTGTGGATCAGGTTAAACCAGTGTTTTGGACTGGCAGACTTACCAATTTTACAGATGGCCAGGAAGCAGCTTTTGCATGGTTTATAAAGAGCTTGTTCACCTTCAAAATGCCCTCATGGCCACCCACTGGAAACAAGGCTCCATCTCAACACATGTGGGGCATACTCTCAAGTAAGGAAAGCACCAACAACCCAGAAAGCACCAGGATATCTAGTAGAAGCTACGGCTGACCTAATGCAAACATCTGGGGTCCATAGCACCAAAGAATTTTTGTTGGATCATAATTCACACCTAGGTTCTCCTCTTTGCCCCTGTCACCATCAACCCCCTGCTGGACAGCCTATTCCCTACCCAATGCAGTTCTGTTTTTCAGAGCTTGGGTCCACTCATGTAGTAGAACACTATGATGAGTAATAGAATTGTTATATGATTAGACTCAATTAACTTCAACTAACCCTTGAAACTTCCCTAATATTAACCCCTGAACTTCTTTGAACTTCTAAATAGTGTTCTTTGAATTTATCCTGGAATGAACTGATTTTGGTGTATTACTTTGTACTCTGTGAGGGCAGTTGTTATATCTGGGAATTCAGGGAAGAAAATGATGGCCAGTACTGGGGTTCTGAGAACTGAGGGGGGTTCTTTGGGGAGAAACTGGCAATTGACTCAGGTAGCCTGACTCTCATGTGAATTAGTCCATGAAGTGCTGGTGAGAGCATTGAGAATAATTTTTATCTGAGCTCAGGCAAGTTTGGTCAAGTCTACAACTTTGAACTTGAAGTCTGTTGTGAGCACTGAATTGTATGCTCTTAAAATTAATATGTTGCATGTCAGGTAAGGTGGAGCATGCCTGTAATCCCAGTGGCTTGGGAAGCTAACACAGGAGGATATTGAGTTCAAACCAACCTCAGCAATTTAGCAAGGCCCTCATCAATTTAGTGTGATTGGGTCCTGCCCCAGCAAGAATTCAGGGGATCCTGAAGGATTAGTGGTGTCAGGACACAAGAAATGAGCAACAGGTTGCAAGTTTTTAGCAGCCTTCAAAAGGGTCTGCTGAACCTTGGGGAGTCCTTTATTTTCATACATTTTTTGCAGGTGTTTTTTGAGGTGGTTAATGGATAGCCTCAAGGCCTGAAAATTCTATGGTTTACATAATTTTCAAGAGTTACAATCTTTTCTAACATATTGATTACTTAAGATATTGAGTACATTGTTTAAAATATTTTTCTCTAACCTTTGCCAATCATGATTAACCTTTTACATTTTTACCTCAATCACTAGGTGCTAGACTATGCCACTAGAATATATATCTTCTTCCTACCTATTATTAACTTTTAACTTTAAAGCATATCTATGATTATTTCATTAACCTTTAACTTTAAAGCATACCTATGACTACTGGTAAGCTTTCTTGTTTCTAATCTAAAGTCCCACTAAAATACACTTAAAATACTGAAAGCCTGTACTTTGAAGTGCCTCTAAAACATATCTTTGTTAATTTTACATATTCTGTTTTTGATCTTCAAGGTAATTTCCTTTTTTCATATAACCTATACTGCTTTCTTAAAGAGTTTCTTTGATCCTTGGTTAAAGTACACCAAGTCTTATATCTTTATAATCTTTAACTAAAGAGCAGGCTCTACACCTCAACCCATTTGCCATTAATATGAACTATGTATTTTCCATTTTCATCATAAATTTCTGTGTGAGGCAAAGAAGGGTCTGTTATTTAGAGGGTGTATTTTTATTAGCCTCTTGTCCTTGAGGGAGATACCATAATCTTCTTTTAAGTAAGTAAGCTACATACCGTGGTCCTTGTACTGTTGGCACAGCAATTGTTTTTCTGTAACTAGGCTGTTACATAGGTTGTGGCTTTAGAATGGGGGGCTTAATGTAAATTGTTAACTTTGGGATAAAAATTTCTTGTTGCTTAGGCTTTTCTCAGGAACCTTTATTTGCAATCTTTTCCCTGTGAATTTCTTGAGGAATAACACTACATTTGTATCTTGAGAGATATTGAAACACACCTTGGGGCAGTCTTAATTGTGTCCTTATTCTCATTCTGGGAATTTTTCTAAAGTCAAGGCAACATTTACTTTTATTATAGACCAACATATGCCCTGTTATACATATCATGAGTATCATAAGCAAAACACTTAATATTCCCCATGCTGTTGGTTTCCAGATGGTGTGGTCCTGCTGCAGCATCCCGCTCACTGTGACCCTGTCAGACAGTGAGTGCTGAAACACTTTCACCATTGGTGAGATCCTGTCTCTTAATAAAAACAAACACAAAAAAGGGCTGAGGATATAGGTTAGTTTTTAAGTGCCCCTGGGTTCAATCTTTAAATATTTAGGTTGAGCCTGGTGCAGTAGCACATGCCTTTAATTCAAGTGGATCAAGAGGCTGAGGCAGAAGAAACCAGGCTCAAGTATACACACACACACACACACACACACACACACACACACACACACACACAAATATATATATTCCCTGGTTTAAAAAAGTCATACTTTGACTTCTGAACACTCATCATATCAAAAGATAGCTGTGTTGAAGGTGAGGGCTTTAAAAATTAATGCTAAATAGTTGAACTTTATTTCAATATGACTCGTGTCCTTCTAAGAAGAGAGAGTTTGGGCACAGACATGTACAGAAGACATGAAGACACAGGGAGAAGTAAAAGGGGCCATGTAGAAACCAGGGAGATGCCTCCCTGATAAATTCTTGGCTTTGGAGTCCAAGCTTTCAGAAAAGTAGGAAAATAAATTTTAGTTATTTGAACAGCTCAGATTGTGGTGATTTCTTAAGGCAGTCCTAGTTTATAAGTAAAATATACCTCCCTCTTTACCTCTCTGAGAACCTTAAAGGATAGGCTGAGTGTTTATGGCAGAGGAGGGAGGAAGGAATCCTCAGACTGATTTTGAACAGAAAGATGAACTGTGAGTAAAGTGGCCCTTGGCTTATAGCAGGGAGGCCAGCCCCTAATGTCCAATAATGATTAGAAAAAAATGGCTAAGGACTGGCAAGGTGGTCAGTGGCCCCTCTTGCTCCCTCACAGTATGCCAGAGATGATCAGAGTGTGTCTTCAAAGGGTTGTGAGAAGCAATCAAGTTCACTGAACTTGCAGCTGCCTGGAAAAAGGCAGCACCAAGTATGATCAGTTTTATTCATTGACTGTGGCTGTATAAAGATGGGCACACACTTGGTGGTTTCAAATGACCCATTTATGTCATCCATCATATAAGGGGTTGATCATCAATGGATTCAAACAACCTACCATGTGTCACAAATATTTGAAAAAATCTGCCTCTCTGCTAAATATATACCCACTTTTTTCTTCTCAGTTTGCCATAAACCATATAGTATAAAACTATTTTCATGTAATATATGTCGTATTATTTATTATAATGAGTTCAGAAATGATTTAAATATATATTGGAGGACCTATGTAAATATTATGTAAACACTATGTCACTTTGTATAAGCAACTTGAGCATCTGTGAATTTTGGTTACTTAGGTGGGTCCTGAAATCAATTTCTTGAGGATTCTAAGGGGGCACAATGCTGTAGTTCAGAAGTCTGGGTGTGACATGGAGGGACTGTCTGCTCAGGCACTTTGCCAGGCAGCCTCCCTGCATCTGGGAAGAGTCACCTTCTGTGCTCTGTATCTAGTGTTTGCTGATTTTCAGCTGGGGAGTGCACTTATCTCCTGAAGAACACCCATATTTCTTGCCACATGTGGCCCCCTGCATCTTCAAAGCTGTGAATCTCTTCATACTTGGAATATTTTTTGCTGAGAAGAGCACAGTCCCCTCAAATGTCCAGAGGAATAGGCCAGTCTCCCACTGGACAATTTCATTCCTTAAGGTCAGATGTTCAGGGACCTTAATACTTCTGTGAAATTCCTTCCTCATAGCACCTAGATCAGTGTTGGATTAATTTTGTGGGAGAAGAAGTGGAAACCAGGGAGAAGGAAGCTCAAGATGATCTGTCTCTTCATTGTCACAGCAGTTTCTGTCCTGTGGCACCCACTCTGCTGTTTGGGGAGCTCATCTCAGCAGAGTGCTGCTTACCTCTGAATATTTTCTCCGCAACAAGGTTTGTGGTGACACTGACCATGAGGGAGTAAGTCTCTTTAGCTCTTGCCTTAGTCTCTTTTACATTGCTGTGACTGAATTTCAGAGATAGACAAGGAAATTTCTACAGAATAGAAGTTTTCTTAGCTTATAGAACAAGAGGATGGAAAGCCCAAGGTCCAGGGGTCAGCAAATGGTGAGGCCTTCATGCTGTTTCATGCCACAGAAGAAGGACAGGAAGTGCAGGGAAAAGAGAAAGTGGGAGGGACAGGAATTGCTTTATAAGGAATCACTCTCAAGATAATGAAACCACAATGCAGCCACCTCTACATACTGTCACACTGACAACCAAATTTCACATAAGTTTTTCAGTGGATACTGTAGCTGGCATTTGTGCCAACTTAATGGGAAAACGTTTATATGTTACCTGATTTTAATACCAGCCATTCACCCCTCTCTTGATTATATTGTCCATTCCTGGTAGATTAAACCACCTCTCTCTCCTTTAATACCCCATGCTGAGTGATTTCAATTGCCATGGTTGGCCCCCAGAACCTTGCAATTGGATCAGGAACAAGTTCTTTGGAGTAGGAAGGAGCCCTGGGCTAGGGAGTCAGTGGCCACAGAACACCATTCTCATTAGCTCCCAGGTATTAACCCCTTGACCTCACTTTTTTAAAGAGGATACAATGAACAAAACTTTTACAAATGCTGTAAGAACTTCCAAAAAAAAGGACAAAACACATTTTGTGCATTGTAGAACATCAAACAGTTGTTAAATAATAGTTTCAACCATGTTCCCTTTAAGTAATCTAATAAATATACTTTACAGGTTGGATTAGAGGAAACCAGGCAATTTATTTATTTATTTATTTATTTTCCTTTTTTTTATTATTGTTGGTCGTTCAAAACATTACATCTTTCTTGATATATCATATTTCACAGTTTTGATTCAAAAGGGTTATGAACTCCCACCTTTATCCTGTATACAGATTGCTGAATCACATCAGTTACATCAGTTACATTTCCATTGATTTACATATTGCCATTCTAGTGTCTGATGAATTCTGCTCTCTATCCTATCCTCTACTATCCCCCCTCCCCTCCTCTCCCCTCCCCTCTTCTCTCTCGACCCCCTCTACTGCAAAACATTTCTTCCACTTGTATTATTCTTCCCTTACCCCTCACTTCCTCTTGTATGTAATTTTGTATAACCCTGAGGATCATCCCTTTCCATGCAATTTCCCTTCTCTCTCCCTTTCCCTCCTACCTCTCATCTCTATTTAATGTTAATCTTCTTCTCCTGCTCTTCGTCCCTACTCTGTCCTTAGTTACTCCCCTTATATCAAAGAAGTCATTTGGCATTTGTTTTTTAAGGATTGGCTAGCTTCACTTAGCATAATCTGCTCTAATGCCATCCATTTCCTTCCAAATTCTATGATTTTGTCATTTCTTAATGCAGAGTAATACTCCATTGTGTATAAATGCCACATTTTCTTTATCCATTCATCTATTGAAGGGCATCTAGAAACCAGGCAATTTAAAAGTCCTGAAATAGACTTCATATTTGCTGCATCAGTCAATGTCTCTTTGCCAGGAAAGACCCTATCATCTGCATAAATTCTAACAATCTTCCAGATTATTTTTTTTCTGTACTAAGTCTGCAATCTTCCCTAAATTGATGCTGAAGCATCAAGTTGGCTTATGGATGAAGTTGGAGAAATTTTCAATTCTCCATCTTATGGATGGGAGAGTGTGCTGCAGGTTGGGTCTGGCCCAGCTTCTCTCCTTCAGATAGTTTGGGCACTGGTTAGAAATAGTCCACTGTGTGCTAAAATGCAAGGGCCCTAAGCAGGCTTCTCACTGATCTGTTTGATGCTCCACTTTGAGGGAAAGCTTTGCAAGCGGATCATGGAAGTCAGCCCCTGTGGTAATGCCCTATTTCTTGGGGGACTCCAGGACCCGCCTGGCTCTGGCCAGGCAGGATACACAGGTTCTCACTCATTTCTGCCTCCACCTTTTGTTCTCTACAAGCTGAGTACATATGGCCCCAGACTGCTGTGTTGACCCCATCTCCATTTTCTCTCTGGTATTTCAATTTGTCAACAAAGATTTCCACAGGGTTTCCCCACACTTCAGAAAGGTTATATTACACAAGTGATGTGTTTTTTGCCATTTTGAGTATAGCTATATGTCCAGGGCCATAACTGTACACTGTCCCTGCTTGGAGAAGAGAGAAGTATATACTTTTTTAAATGGCCCTGGATGTTTAGCCGATGAATATACATGAAATAGGAACTAAGCTCAACAGTTAAAAGAATACATCTCTGTCTTAAGAAAAGCTCAGGGTTGACTTCCTTTTCTACAACACACAGCACATCACAGCCTGGTTTATATAAAAGAGGAGTTTAATAAATTTGCTGACAGATTCACTGGGGAAAAGATAGTCTAGGTGTGGCTTTCTGCAATTGTATAATAAGCCCCATTATTCCTGTCTGGAGTCAATTGGCATGCAATGAATACTTTGGCATTAATCCTGAAAGTGCATTTGACAGAGGGCTTTTCCATTGTCTTGTCTCTGATCCTTCAACACATATATCTTTGCCTCATTTCCTCTTGGTTTACCCATGGTGCAGCTGGATCTCTGATCCTTCATCACATATATCTTTGCTTCATTTCCTCTTGGTTTACCCCCGGTGCAGCTGGATCTCTGATCCTTCATCACTTATATCTTTGCCTCATTTCCTCTTGGTTTACCCCTGGTGCAGCTGGTGAATCTTTCTAACAGTCCCTGGATATACATTTTTAAAAATGACATTTGGGGGCTAGGGATGTGGCTCAAGTGGTAGTGTGCTCGCCTAGCATGCATGTGGCCTGGGTTCAATCCTCAGCACCACATACAAATAGAGATGTTGTGTCTGCCAAAAACCAAAACTAAAAATAAATATTAAAATTTTCTCTCTCTTTCTCTCTCTCTCTCTCTCTCTCTCTCTCTCTCTCTCTCTCTCAAAAAAAAAAAATAAAAATCACATTTGTTCCCAGAAGAATTAATTACAGTGGGGACGCAAAGGATGTGTGCAGAACACTGTATAACATTTTTTTTGTCAGAAAGGAAAATAAAGAACTTTTTGATGATATGAGGACACACAAATCATCAGTGCTATTTTTGTGTACCAATGCTTCAGTGTTTATGTCCTGGGGGAGAAATAGACTGGTATTTGTCTTTCTGTTGGCTTATTTCACTTAACATGTCCTCCAGTTCCGTCCAGTTTGCTGCAAATGACAGGATTTTATTTCTCTTTCTTCTTCTTCTTCTTCTTCTTCTTCTTCTTCTTCTTCTTCTTGTGTGGTGCTGGGGATTGAACTCAGGGACTTGAGCATGCAAGGTAATCACTCTACCAATTGAGCTATATCTGCAGCACTTCATTTTTCTTTCTAGGTGAATAATATTTATTACCATGTTTGCTTCTTCTACTCATTCATGCATGGGTGGCTAGACGGATTCCATATCCTAGGTGTTTTGAATAATGCTGTAAATATTGGGTGTGTAAGAACATCTTTTTGAAAAATATTTATTTATGTATGTATGTATCTTTAGTTTTAGGTGGACACATTATTTTTTTTATGTGGTGCTGAGGATCAAACCCAGTGCCTCATGCATGCTAGGCAAGCAGTCTACCACTGAGCCACAACCCCAGCCCAAGAACATGTTTGATATGCTGATTTTATTTCCTTTTTTTGTACTGGAGATGGACCCCAGGGCCTTAAGTGAAGTAAGCAAGTGATTTATTGCTGAGCTATATCCACAGCAAATTCTGTTTCTTTTGGATTTATAACCAGATGTGGAACTGCTAAATCATACCATGGATCTATTTTTAGTTTTTGGAGAAATTTCCATATTCTTCAACACAATGTCTGATTTCATTCTGACCACAAGCATATGACACTTATTTTATTTACACCACCTCACCGGCATTTGTTACTTTTTCTTTTTTTAAATAATATTCATTCCAACTGGGATTAGATATTTCATTTTAGTTTTGATTCAGATTTTCCTGAACTAGATGGCTAGTGACAGTAATATGCATTTTTCCACATAATTTATTGATCATGCATTTCTTCTTTTGATAAGTGTCTATTAAAATCATTTGCACATTTGTCAATTGGATTACATATTTATGTTGGTTGTAAAGCATTTTGAAGTGTGTGTCTGTGTGTATGTAGAAATATAGATATATGTGTTCATATATAGATATTTCAGATATTAAATCTTTTTTTGAATCACTAGTTGACTAACACTGTCTCCCATTCTGTAGGTTGTCTCTTAACTCTGTTAAATGTATCTTTTGCTGTTCAGAAACTTTTTAGTGTGATATAATACTATTTGTCTGTTTTTGCTTTTAGTATATTCCCCCATAAATCTTTGCCATGCTGATGTCTTAAAGCCTCACCCACAATTTTGCCTGTCTGCAGCTTCCCCAATGTAGATAAATGGACATTCCTTTGAAGGAGCAGTGTAGAGCAATCTCTCAGAAAAGGAGGTGTTACTGCATCCATGTGAACTGTGCTGATTCTTAGGACTGCATGGGCACTGGTTGGGCTCCAGGCCTCAAAGGGCAAAAGACCAGGATTCCCTGGAGAGTTCTGGTCAGTGAGGCTTCAGCTGTTTGCATTTTAAGCTTCACACCCAGAGGTCTCTTTACTCCTTCTTGGTGCCTCATGACAATTGGCCTGGCACTGTGACCCCTTGCCCATGAGTCCTGGAGGGGTAGTTCTCTGAGAATTAACAGCACAGCATCTCCCCAATTCATGCCTTTACACATGGAGAAGAAACTTTCATTACACTGATGAGTCACAACATTTTAATCATTATTAACCCAAACACCACAGTTAAGCAGGTAAGATTTAGGGAATTCCAGTCTCATGTTCAAGATTGCTCTTTGACTAGCTATAGTCTGCAGAGGTAACTAGAGAAAATTCTATAAAATGGAACTTTTTTACTAACTCTGTCAAACACACACATTAATCAGTTAAAATGAGCTATGCAATTAGAATAAGATTTTTTAAAGTCTCTTCCTTTTTATTAGGTGTACACAAAGAACAAATTAGAAAGAAATATTAAGGCTGTGGGTATTGATTACAGGTATGCCATTTTCCTAGGATGTGCAAAGTGTTGAAAAAATGATAAATAAATAAACTTAAGTCAGAATATAAAACACAACAGAACCACATACACAAACTTATACTTTAAAACAGGGAATGATATGGCTTAAAACAAAATTCTGGATATGAATTTCCACTTTGAATTTGTGGGTGTGCTGCCAAGATATAATCACTCAATTCCTAAGAATCTTAAATGATGATTGTAATATGCCATTTTTTTAAAATTGACATGATAATTTTTAAATTGACATAATAATTATACACATTAATGAGTTACGATGTGAGGTTTTGATTCATGTGTATTTTTAGTAGTGATCAACCAGAATAATTAGCATATCCATCATATTAAAATTTTATCCTTAATTTATGCCATTTACATTCAAAATCCCCTCTTCTAGCTACTTTGAAATATAAAATGCATTATGATTAATTATAATTTGCAGAGTAACAGCAGGCAATTTCGAAAAGAATTCTCTCTAGAAAATTATTTTATTATTCATTTTTTGTATATATGTCCTTAAAAAAGTTTTGAGCCTGGGATAACCAGAGAGATGATTGTCCCAGCCTGAACACTTTCAGAGTGAAAGGGAAATTTATTCATAATTAAGCTGAGGCCATGGTCTTCAACTGGCAATTAGGGGTGAACTTTCTGGAAACTAAATGTCAGCATCATTATGGCCTTTTCTGTATTGGCTTCACCTACATTGCTCTGGTGCTTCCTTTTGGTGTTCTCTGAACTCTTCATAGAGATTTAAAATATGCAAAGTAACACTGAGGAGGGATCTTTATAAAGAAGCCCTTAGAAGAGTAGGAAACTGGGGTAGGGATATAGCTCAGTTGGTAGAGTACTTGCCTCACATGAACAAAGCTCTGAATCAAATTTTCCACCACCACCACCACCACCAAAAACAAACAAACAAACAAACAACAACAACAAAAACCTCAGTAGTTATGAAGAGAGGCAGAATTGTGATATTTTTATCCTTATTAACTGTGGGAAACAAAAGCAAGATTTTTGACCTTATCTGCCTTGTTTTCCTCCTTTTTCACCAGGGTTTGCTATAAAGTATAAAGAGCATAGTAAAGCATTTAGTACTTTATAGCATTTTGGCAAGCACTCAATAATTATAGCAATTATCATTTTAAAAATTTTTTAAATGATGCAATTGTTCACACAGCAAAAATTAAGTCTGAGTGATCCCAAGCCCTAGTTTATTTTTCTTCTTCTTTTTCTCCTCTTTCTCCTTGTCCTTCTCCTTGTTCTTCTTCTTCTTATAATGGAGATTAAACTAAGGGTCCACATCCCAAAATATTTTCATTTTGAGTCAGGATATTGCTAAGTTACTTAGAGCCTTGCTAAGTTGCTGAGGCTGGTTTTGAACCTATGATCCTCCTGCTTCAGCCTCCCCAGTCACTGGAATAACAGGTGTGCACCACTATGAACAGCTGAAGACTCAGTCTTGCAGAAGCCTGGGAGAACCAGAAGTACCAAAGTAAAATCTTCTCATACTTTATGAACTGTTAAAACCATCATTCTTTGGGAAGAAGCACCTTGAAAAGAGAGCTGAGGAAAGTTCCAGGGAAAGATTTAACTTCCTGAGCTTCTCATAGTGTGGCTATGGTCTGGCCTGCCTTTTCCTTGGTGACACCACTGTATTTTTGTAAAATGCTGGCAAGATGGACTCTTTAGTTTGCATGCTTGGAATTTAAACCATTCTTATTCTTGGTTTTTCAAATGTAGCAAATCAGGATGTTACAAAATAAGTGATTTGAAAAATTTGCAGGGCTGAAAACTTTCTTTTAAAAGAAGAGCAACTCTGTTTCATTAGGTGCTGGCTCAGCATTTTCTAATAGAAATGTCATGTACATGCAAATGGAGCCACACATTGGTACAAAAGACACACTTCCTTATCTAATAAGTGAAATAGTGTGTTTATGGGGGTTAGGGCTGTGTGCTGCATTCTCACTTGTGCAGTCCCACTGAAGACTCAGAGGCTCAAGGTCATGGATGGCCATCCAACTGTCTATTCAGTGTGAACAGCCACATCCATCCACATTTGTGAGTTAAACAACAGGATTGCTGCATTATGCCATTCTAAGACCTTTGTTTCTCAGCCACCTGGTTTCAAACTTGTGAACTGTTCATCTGATGTTGAAATCTAAGTGTGTATCATGCAGGACATTTTAAAACCCAGAATCTGATGTGACTAAAACATCTTTTGAACGCTTATATGGACACCAATCCTGAGAAAATTTTTCTTAACTAACTACAGAGAAAAAGACTGGGCACAGTGGTGCAGCCTATAATCCCAGCAACTCCTGAAACTGAGGCAAGAGGATCTCGAGTTCAAAGCCAGCCACAGCAAACCCGAAGTACTAAACAACCGAATGAGACTCTGTCTCTAAATATAATACAAAACAAGGCTGGGGATGGGTCTCAGTGGTTGGGTGCCCCTAAGTTTAATCCCTGGTTAAACCTCCCAAAGAAAAAAACAAACAAAAAACTTTGACAAGGGACAGTGCTATCCATCTGAGGTTATGGGGAAAACTTTGAAGGGATCCTACACTTGAGCCATAAGAGAGTTTCATTTAAGTGTTAGTTCAGTAGAAAAGTGGCACTGAAAGTGCAAAGATAGGAATAATCATTTGAAAAAAAATGATGGTTCAAATTCAATTAATACAAAAGGATTGGGGAAGGAGTGAGAGATCCTGGAGCAGCCAGCAAGAGGGAGGAGAGCCAAGGCCCAGTCCACGCTCCCTGCTAACTTCCCACATGTTCCATGGGCTCCCTGGGCATGGCCAGCAGGGCATGGGTCAGGGTCTCCTGGAGTCCACCTTGGGAGTTGCCCCAAGACTCGAAGCAGCCCTCCTCCTTCCCTTGTGTCCTGCTGGGAGCCTGCAGCTAAGAGGACAGCTTGGGTGTAGCAGGCTGGGAATGGAGGGGAATGGGAGGAGGAGGGGACACCAATGATGACTAGGTATCATCAGGGAACTAGTCCTGTGCTTCCAGCAGCTATATGAGTGTCAGAGAGCTTAAGGAGAACCAAGTGCAGACACTGTGTGAAAAAGCTAAGCAAATTATTTAAATTAATAAATTAATTATTTTGTTCGAAGTAGTTTATATGCAGCAGAATGCATTTCAGTTCATAGTACACATGTGGAGCACAATTTTTCATTTCTCTGGTTGTACAAAAGGTAGAGTTACACCATTCCTGTCTTTATATATGTAATTAGGGTTATGATGTCCATCTAATTCCACCATCTTTTCTACCCCCATGAATTTTCCCTTTCTCCTCCGTCTTTTTTTCTTTTAATTTTCTAGTTGTAGATTACACAATATCTTTATTTTATTTATTTTTTATTGGGTGTTGAGGATTGAACCCAGGACCGGAGCTCTTCCACTGAACTACAACCTCATCCCCCTCCCTCTCTCCTCTTTGCCCCATCAAGGTTTCTCCATTCTTCCCATGCTCCCCTCCCATTATGGGTCAGCATCCACTTTTAAGAGACAGAACATTTGCCCTTTCTTTTGGGGTGATTGGATTTCTTAGCATGATATTTGCCAAGGCTATTCAGTTTCCTGCAAATGCCATAATTTTATTCTCTTTTAATGCTGAATAATATCCTATTGTGTATATGTACCATAGTTTCTTTATCCATTCATCTATTGAAGGACACCTAGGTTGGTTCCTCAGTTTGGCTATTGTGAATTGTGCTGCTATAATCAGTGATGTGTTTGCCTCACTGTAGTATCTGATTTTAAGTATTTTGGGTATAAACCCAGGAGTAGGATTGCTGGGCCAAATGGTGGTTTTACTTCAGATTTTCTAAGAAAGAAATTCCATACTGCTGGAAAGGCTAAGAAAATTTTAATAAAATAATCAAATGTGCAAAATAATCAAATGTGGTAGATGTGCATGGCCAATTCCATGACCTTATGGAACTCTTTAGGATTTGTGGAAAATCACCAGATACAAACTATCTATTCATGGGTGACTATGGAGGAGGCAAAGGTTATAATTCTGTGTAGACCGTGACTCTTCTTGTAGCATCAAAGTTGCATTATCCAGAACACATGACAATATTGAGGGAAAAGCACAAAAACCAAAAAATTACCCACATGTATGATTTTTATGATGAATGTCTACTAAAGTATGGAAATGCCAATGTTTGGAAATATTTTACAGGTGTATTTGATTGTCTTCCACTTACAGCTTTAGTATATGGACTGATATTCTGCCTCCATGGTTGCCTTTCTTCATCCATTAGATATGCTGGACATATAAGAGTCCTGGATTATTTATAAGAAGTTCTGCATAAGGGCCCTGTATGTGAACTGTTATGGTCAGATCCAGATGATGTGGTGGCAAGGGTATTTCACCACGAGGAGGTAACTACATTTCTAAAACATTTAACAATGTCAATGGTTTCACACTTGTTTCTCATGCTCATCACCTTGTAATGGAAGGATATAATTGTTGCCATGATTGGAAAATGGTTACCATTTTCAGTGCACCCAATTACTATTATGGTTGTGGGAACCGTGCTGCTATCATGGAACTATAGGACACTTTAAAATATTCCTTTCTTCAGTTTAACCCAGCACCCTATTTTACCATGGGACACCCTCACACTACTTCCTATAACTTTCTCCAGGGAAAACTTGCCTTTGTATGTTTAAATATATATACACTTAAAAAATAAAGTTATATATACACATAGAGAGAGAAATGCCTTCTTTTTGGGTTTTAGATAGCCCCTCTGACCCAGCTCCCACAAAGGAATCAAGGTAGGCAAGAAGAAAGAGAAAAAGCACACTTTGAACCAGGTTTGATTGGGAGAAACCATTCAAATTAGGCAAGGGGTAGGATTACAAAGGTTGAGGGTAATTGAAACCCACCAGTAACACCTACTCCTGAAGCCATGCCTCATTATCTAAGTGTAGAAAAGCCCAAGTTATTTGGGGGCACAATAATTGTTCAGCATCTCTTGCTGAGGACTTGGGGGCATGTATTTCCAGAGCTGTATATATATATATATATATATATATATATATATATATATATATATACACATATATATTTTTTTTAGAAAAATGGAAAAAGCAACAGTATTCTATGTGTTTCTGTAATACAGTGTGATCTCTCTTGGCATTAAACCACATCATGGACCAAAATGTGTCATACTAATTATAAGAATTTAACATGATTTGAGACTGAAATTTAGTATACTATGTGCTAGATTATTCAGAATAACAGTACACCTGCTGTATTTGTAGTAACCATTTTCCTATGTACTGTTCAAGGAAAAAAGGTAACTAACTTCATCTTCTCTGCACTGACTTGGAAATTTTAGTTGTAGTGTTTAACTGGCATGGATTAATAAGAAATGGAGTTTTATTTTTAGAAAAAATTTATACACTAACTTTTACTTAATTCATTACCATTTATTTTATTAAAATGTGTAATTAATAAAAAAGTCTTCTTGGAAGTATGTTGTCATGACATTTATAGACATTTCCCTTCATTTAAACTAGAATACTGTTTCATGTTGTTCTGCATATTTCTATATATTTGTCATGACAGTGCTTGCATCCTATTTGATGTTCTGTACAAATAAACTTTCTATGTGAATCAAAACAAAATTTTAAAAAATGGATTTGAAGTTTGATTTTTTTTAGTTTTACATGCATACCAATTTAGTTATTTATTCCATATGTTATTGATGCATTATAATTACACATAATGGTAGGATTCATTGTTACATATTCATACATGCACATGACATAACAATATAATTTTGTCAATACCATTTTCCTTTACTTCCTCTTTCCCATCCCTTCTCCCTTCCCCTGACTAAATTTGAATTTTCTAAGTATGTATTTATGATATGCAGGTTTTGAGACTTATAAAGCAAAATAATACAAAGATCAGCTTGGCCTAATGTCTCTTTACTATAATTCCAGGGATTTGGGAGGCTGAGGCTGGAGGATCACAAGTTCATACCAGCCTCACAAATTAATGAGGCCCTAAGCAACTTTGTGAGACCCTGTCTCACTAAAATAAAAAATAAAAAGGACTGGGGATGTGACTCAGTGTTAAGTACCTCTGGGTTTAATCCCTGGTACAAAAACAAAAAGGATAAGAGAATTATACAGATGTTTGGGTTGCCACATGGAAATGATTATAGTTGGTTCTCAGTTCAGTACCCAACCCAAGATGGAAAATATTCAGAAAATAATTGAATCTGTATTGAATATACAAATTTCCTTGTTCTTCTTCCCTTAACACTTTTGTAGAACGACTATTTACATAGCATTTATTTTGTATTAGGTGTCCTAAATAATCTACAAATTATTTAAAGTATGTGGGAGAAAATGTGTAGGTTCTTTTCAAATACCATGCCATTTTATATAAGGGACAGATTTTTTTGAGAGAGTGGGGGTACCCTGGAAGCAATCCCTACAGGTACCAAGAGATGCCATTCAAGTTCATTTGAACCATCCCTTGGTCTACCAGTGAAATTCTTAGAGGTAATTACTCACGCCAGGCTCTTTCTTTCCAGTCTTTTTCTTTGTTCTTTTTTCCACCTGGTGAAGATGCATCATAAGCTGGAGGACCCACTCTGGTCCTTACCCTATTCTTATTCTTTTTTCAGAAAGTCAAGGGCTATATATAAATCTCTTGTATGTTTCCAGAGGAACCACATGATACACATCCTCATCCATCATCTTGCTAAAATGCAAATTCTGATTCAGTATGTCTGTGGTGGGCCTGTGATTCTCCATTTCCAGCCAACTCCTTTGTATATTTCCAGTCAAAATGAAGGCACTAAGGAGAAAAGGACTTATTTTATTTCACATTGTTTCTTCTCAAGTATTCTGCCTTTCTCATGGAAGAGCTAAAGAAGGAAATTGAAGAAAAAATAATAATTTTCTATAATCTCACAGAAAATAAATTCTGTATTCTCAGAGGCAAAACTGGTCCCATTATAGACTCAAATCCAAAGACAGTTTTACAGAGTTAGAGTAGCTCAGAAAATAAATTAGTGTCCCCTGTTGAGTAGGAGATGTTGACAAAGTGACAGCTGAGACCTCATGAGGAGGCTGTGATACAGTAAAGATGGCAGGAACTCATAGGCATCTTCCCTAGTTCTCAAACCTTCTAGATTTCAATTACCATCAAAACTTGATGTGATAAAGGCCAGTGTGTTGCTCATTATTCATTGCTATGACAAAATACCTCAGATGTTGAACTTAAAAAGAAAGATCCATTTTGTCTCAGCAGTTCAGAGGTTTCAGTGCACAGTTTCTTGGCCCCATTGCTTCTGGACCTGTGATGTGGTAGAACATCATGGCAAGTGTGTGTGGCAGAGGAACTAGCTGCTCACCTCATTGCAGCCAGAAAACAAAACCAAGAGACAGGAAAGGGATCAAGGACCAAGTACCTCCCACAAGGAAACACCCCAATAGCCCAAATTCTTCCCACTAGACCTCACATTTTAAAGTTTCTACCACCTCCCAGGGGTGCCACAGGCTGGGACCATGACTTCAACACCTGGGCTTTGTTAGAACATTTATCCTAACTACAACACAGGACATGATCTGTGGCCTCTCTGCTCTGATTTCTCCCTCTAGAACAGAAGTTGGCAAATGGTCACAAAGGGCCAGGATGCTCATATTTTAGATTTTGAGGGTTTTAAGATCTGTGTCACCTTTTTCAACTTTGCTTTTGAGAAATAGCATCTATATATAAGAAATGAATGGACATGGCTTGTTCCAATAAAACTTCAAGTACAAAACTGGATGGTGAAAGAGTTTGGTCCATGGCTTGCTGGATGCTGCTCTGGAACTCTCTGTGAGGGGTAGCCAGACAGGGAAGAGGTTTCTGGAAGTCCTTTTGAGGAGGGCCATTTCTCTTGGTCTCTTGTTCGATACTGCATGGAGGGAGGTGGCCTTGTCCCATTTATCAGATGAGAACACTGAGACTCTGTCAGCAGCCAAATTGCCCACTGTAGCCCAGCTGCTAAAGATGTAAGTAGAAACTGAATCCAGATCTACTGACTCAAAATCCAGCATTCTTTTCACAATTCAGTTCATTTGTTCTTGTCTTGGAGTTGGGCTATCAGAAAACAGTATTCTCTGCCATGCTCCAGCTGAGCTCACTCCACCCAGCTCTAGGGGACTTGCCTCTGGTTGCAGCCAGCTCATACTGCAGGAATCTGCCTCTTTCCCAGAGCTATGCTCATGAAGAGGCCAAGTGTAGATGAGAGTTTCCTTTGAAACATACAGAACCTGGGCTGAACTTTCTACAGCAGGCTTTGTGCACAAGCCAGTGAAATACCAATAGGAAAAAAAATCTAATAACAAACTAAAAGAATAACTTTTTTAAAAAAATAGCTAAAAAGTTACGTTAATCGGAGACAAAAATGTCATATTAATGCAGCAAAGCTCTAGAGAGCCTGCCCTGGTCTTTGTGTATACAGAGAGGCTAACAGGAAATGATATGACACATGCTTACAGAGTTTCTTGTTGTGTTGGGCAGACATTGCAGTTAATGTCCTATTGTAATGTTATTTTTATCGGAAAGCACTTTCTTGGACCTCTCACGTTGTTTAAGCTACCATTTCAGGACCAATGGGATTTAGGACTGAAAAAAAAAAAGTTTTTTTTAAACATCCACAAAACTGTTTTGACTTTCCTTTAGTGCATCTATACTTCCCTAAGAGATCTTAAAAGAACACATTTTGCTTTGGAGGACACTCCACTGTGCTACAGGCTCTGATCAACTTCTTTGCTTTAAGGTCAAACTGACTCTGTGCCTCTCTTGAGCATTTCTCTTTCTCTCTTTTCCTTCCAGAACCTAATATTTGGTACTGAAATCCAGGAGAGGCACCCTGAAACAGGTTACCTTATGGGACTCTACCCTTGTTGCAGTTTTTTCTCCCAAAACCCTAGACCACTGTAAATATCTGTTAAATCTCCATTAAATCTTAGCATGAGGTCAGTAATTCTGGTTTATGTCTGTTCTCTCATCCCTACCTCCTGAATCCAGAGATGCCTGTATTCAGTCTCATTCTATTTCCTCTCTCCATTAGGGAACCTGAGGGACATGAAGGAACTTGTGGTTCTCACTCCTGTTCCTCCAGACCCACCTGACTCACCCAGGCTCATTAACAGGTACCTCTTAATCTTACCCATCCAAAGACTTTTCCATGAGTTGCCTTCTCCCTAGTCTTAAAATTCTTGACCCTGGGGGTGAAATTAAATCTCAAAAATTCAATATTCTTTGGCCAAAGAGAAGCTGATGGGTTTTAGTGGTCTGAAAATGGTACCTTTGATATTGTAATCCTAAGAGAGTTAGATAACTGCATTCAGAGCTATGCAATGCTCAGAAGCCTCTTACATTCATATTTTCTTCTTTATCTGTAATTATCCCTCTCACTTTCAACCCCATAGCACATTCCAAATTCTATTACAACACACACACACACACACACACACACACACACAAACACACACACCAGAAAAACAGACATCACACCAAATACCAATTAATTGTAGCCTCTAAAATTATCACTGACTATCCCAATAATTTTCTAATTACTTTCTCCATTAAGTCTTTCCTGAACATCTATTCTATTCCCCCACCTTACCTTCTCAGTAACAAGAGGAAAAAAATCCTGAGCTAATTGATTTTTCTTTTTTGCTAAAGCACTCTCTAGTAAAAACTTGAAGATCACTTGATTTTTAACTCAGATTTCACAGCTATAAGAGATAAGAATTGAGGCTTTTATCCTTGTTCCTATGGAGGATAAAACCTTGTCCACTGATAATTGAAATATTATTGGCAAAGGCAACATTGCTGTAGAACCCAAAAGCCAGTGATGATAAGATTTTTAAAACTATTAGGGTAAATCAACTTGCATTCCTCTTATTCTCTTATCTTTACCTCTGGACTAACAGAATACCATGGGACCTCACTCAAGTCTCAAATCCATTAAACTCTAATATACACCTAAGATGAAGGGGTGCCCTCCATCACCTTAGGACAGGATGCTCCATTTAATTTTCTTTGTCTCTCATGCTAAAAATGGCAGCTTTCCCAGCTCCTTAGGTTTCTGCCTGACATCTGTCTCTCTAAGACTTCCTTCTGGAATATAAGCTGCATGCTCTATTTTCCAAAACTGATTCTAGAAAAGAAAAATGTTTTAACTTTAAATCTAAGCTACAGTGAAACATAAATTATTGTTTTCTTGAGAACCTTTTTCCTGAAGTCTTTCCTCCCAGATCCCATGGGCTCTCATATTCTCTAAATGTCTGGTCTGATGCTAATCTGATCCAAAAGTACAGTAGATGTAGATGTAGACTTTTCATGTTCTGATTTACTAGAGTTATTACAGCCATGTCACTTTTTAAAAAACTCTGCATACTTCAAGAATAAAAAAACCTTGTTAAATCATAAGTTATTAGATAACTTAAAGAAAAAAAACATTCCTGTGTCTAGCATTAGCAAAAAGTTTTCTAAAGGAACTACACTTAACCTGCATCCCAAGATAGCTGATATTAAAGAAGGAATAAAATACATTAGTGCATCAATCAAAATTTAGAAGCTACCTTTTTAAGCTATTGCTGACACTGAACTTCAGTGGAATTTCAGTTCTTTTTTCCAGTCTTGATCACTGCTTTGATGGGTACCATTTAATATAGATTGGATTTTCATGATGTAAGTTTATTTCCATAGATTATTATTATTTCTAGTCCAGGGTTGTGGCTCAGTGGTAAAGTGCTTGCCTAGCATGCTTGAAACTCTGGGTTTGATCCCCAGCAACACATCAAATAAAATAAAGGCATTGTGTCCATCTACATCTAAAAAAATAAAAAAATAAATCTGTTTTCTCTATTACTGCTAAAAAAGATTAAATTTTAATGGGATAGGTGGGTGCTTTTATACAAGCCTACAATCTCAGCAACTGGGAGGCTGAGGCAGGAGGCTCACATGTTCAAAGCCAGACTCAGGAGCTTAATGAGAGACTAAGCAAATCAGTAAGATCCCGTCTGTAAATAAAATATTTTTTAAAAGGCTGGAGATTTGCTCAGTGGTTAGGCACCCCTGAGTTCAAATCCCAGTACAAAAATAAATAAATGGGATAAAATAGTATAAAATTATTTCCTCATAGTTATGAAAAGTTTAAGTCCAAGATCTTAAGTGTATGTTTTGTGTGAACAGACCAATATCAATGTGGTGGCAGGACTACACTAACTTCAAAGTCTCTGATAGAATTATTCCTTGTATCTTTTCAATAGTTATGGGTGTGAATATTCTGTACTTTATGGTCACAAATGTAGTTCTTTCCCATATGTCCCTGAAGCCCTCAAAGGTAAGACAGACAAGTCCATTCTCTCAGAAAGTGATGACAATAAAGCAGGAAGCTACTCTCAAAGCCCACAGGGTCTGGCCCCATATGGCAGGAGATGGAAGAGGCTTCACTGATCTTTTTCCCCTAGATGATACCTGCCATGGTGGATAAATGTCAACTCCATGAACAGAATGGGTGAAGTGAGTCTTTAGCTCTGAAGACGAACAAGTGGGGAAAAAAGGCACAAAAGTGGGATAGGTAGAGGACATTGGAGGGCATTTTCTTTGAAATCTCAAGACCCTTTGGTCCATTATCTCATTTCCTGCCATTGTCATACCCCAAAATACTATTTAAATCATATATACAGGTACATTCATACTGAAATCTATACTTCAGGCCTGGGATCATAAAGTCATGTTTAATAGACACTGCAAGAGAATTTAGACATGGTAGTTGTGAGCACATTGTGTTAGGCAGCTCTAAAATGCAGGACTAGGAATAGATAGGAAGGTTGGATCATTCAGTAATATTTGCAAGAGTGTCTCTCCACTCAAAGATACTGTGCCATGAATCTTTATCTAGAGAGATCAGGGTCCTGTAGTTCTCCAAAAACATGTTCCCATATGAAGCCTTCTTAGCAGGATCCAGGCACTGTGAATCATTCTCAGAATGTTCTATGTTCTTCAACTTGAATATCAACAGACCCTCTCTGAATGGCTACACTCTCTGCAGGGCTGATGAAAATGAGCTGCTGAGTGATAATCTGTCTGTACTGTAGACTTGGAGGACAGAATTGTGATGGGATACTTCATGGACAGAACTAGTTAGGACCCGGTCAAAGTTGCCTCAGCTAAAACTCTAGCTCTGGGTAGTGACGCAAAAAATTCTACTCAGAGCCTACACAAAGAACCTCCCAGACTACACTATGACTTTTATTGCATGATCTGAACAAATCATGTGTGAAGTTCAATTTCAACCATTTTCAAATGTACATTTTAGTGTCATTAAATAGATTCATAGTGTTATGCAATTATCACTTTAATTCATCTCACAAACTTTTTTTTTTTTTTGCAAATTTGAAATTTCATACTCATTCAACATTTCCCCACTCCAACCCCTGGCAACTACCATGCTACCTACCATCTCTGACTGGACACTTCTGGTACCTCCTATCATGGCACATGACAGAATTTTCTTTCTTTTTAAGGATTAATAATCTTGCATGGAGATACTATAGTTCGCTTCTCCATTTTTGGGTCAAGGAGCATTTTGTTTGCTTCCACCTTTGGCCTATTTGAATTACGCTGCTATAAACCACACTCACCTTTAATTTTGGTTTGGAGTATGACCGTAAAAGTGTTGCAATTCTGATGTGGTCAGGAATGTTCTGTGTCTTGGTTGTGGTTGTTACAAAAATCTGTTCATGGGATAAAACACACGCACAAGAATTTACACATACAGAAAGCATATTAAATTGGTGAACAGCAAATGGGACCTATAGTCTCATTAACAGAATTGTATCAAAGTGATTTTCCTGGTTCTGATAAGATGCTACTGTTTGACTTGGGCCACCATCGTATAGTTCTGATCTCTGTAAACACTCTGACTCTACACAATGTTTCCAATTTTCTATGACTTTCATTTCAAAATAAAAAGTTAAGTAGTGCAAAATATAGAGAAATGATTAATTGATTTGCTGCTTCAGCTGGTCCCATATCAGAGTGTCATACTATATGACATCAGGTGAGATATCACAATATTATGAGGGTGCCAGTTAGGGTCCAGTTCCTTGGTGTCCTGAACACAGAATTGAGTCATACACAGAGAAGTAACAGGAAAAGTCCAAATTTACTGAAAGTGCAGGTAAAAGCAGCACTCAGTAGGATAGAAAAGAGTGGGCTGAGCAAGAGAGAAAGACTCAAGGTCCAAAAATCCCAAATCAGCTTCTTATATGCTGGGCTCTGAGACCATTTCTTTCTTATGTGGACCTGATTGAACATCTTACCCCATTTGCAGCATTTTACCCTCAAGTGTTCAAAGTCCTCCCCCTGGGTGCTTATTGTCTGAGTACTATGGGGTGCACAGTCTTCCCCAACGTTGTGTAGGTTTTCCTGTCTCCTATTGAGTTATTTAAAGGAGTCTCAGGAAGGGGAATCCCAATTAAAGGCCATCCTCAGCAACTTAGCAAGACCTAAAAAACTAAGCAAGACCCTTTCTCAAAACAAATTTAGAGCTGAGGATATAGCTCAGTTGGTAGAGTGCTTGCCTTGCACGCACCAGTACCTAGGTTCTATTTCCCAGCACCACACACAAAATAATAATAATAATAATAATAATAATAATAATAATAATAACAATAGGCTGGAGATATGGTTCTGTGGTTAAGCATCCCTGGGTTCCATCCCTTCTACCAAAAAGAAAAGCAGAAAGGGAGAAACTAAAGAAATGTATCATTAGTTGTTTCCACCTTCTTTTGTTCTCTTGTGGAGGAAAAGTCCCCCTGGGTTGAGTGCTTTTTGGCAGTACTTATATCTATTTTTCAGATTAGGGGAGGGTTTCTTTTCACCTCCTGTTTGTCATGGGGGCTTTGACTCTTTACATGCAGGTAAGAACTGATTGTATCTTTTCATTTGCTGTCCTCTCTAACTACCTTTTTACACCCCAAGTTATTTTACATTTAAAGCTAACTAGTGTATTTTGTAATTGGTCCACTGGTCTTTCTATTTCTCACAAAATTTATATTAATATAAGAATATCTCAGAAGACATGCATGTATTTTAAAGATACGCCAACAGAGATCTCTAGGAAAACAGAAGAATGCTTCCTTCATGGGTGACAATGTATGTCTCTCAGGCTTGAAAGCCCAGGCCAAAGCACTGTGGAGAGTGGTATGGTGTTTCTCTCTCTCTCTCTCTTTCTCTCTCTCTCAAAGAAAGGAAGAGATCATCAAGCTGCTTCTACTCCATTGTTGTCCATTCCCATCAGGTGGATGCCCCTTCCTCTACTTTTCACTGAAATAACAGAATTAGAGGGTTAGCTGGCTGAAGATTGAGAACTAGTACAAAAGACAGCTAGGCTTGTTTCTCCTTTCTTATTATAATTTTATGTCTAATGCCTGCATACTGTGAGAAATTTTCTGTCTTTTGGTTCTTCAGGACAATTTTTAAAGTCAGAAATCAGAAAATCCTGGCTTCTTTACAGTTTTCCATGGATATGTCTTTGTATGCAGTGTGTATTATTTGTGCATTAGCATTTACTATTTAATGCATGATGAAACCTGATGTTTGAAGTGATAATTTTTTTGACAACATTAATATTGTTTTTGTATCAGCATGTTCCAGAGCTGGAGTATTCTGGGAAATGGAGACATCATGAAAACTGTCCTTGACTCTTAGTTCAGCTGAGTAAGACTATGCACATCGGTAATCTGAATAGCTCAGGAGGCTGAGGAATGAGAACCCTGAGATCAAAGCCATCCTTAGCAATTTAGTAAAATCTGAAGGAACTCAGAGAGAACCTGTCTCTGAATAAAATATAAAAAAGCACTGGAGATATGACTCATTGGTTATGTAGTAGGAGAAAGACAAGGGGGGACACCGAAGATAGAATAAAACACTTGTATTTTGCTGCAGTCAGGTTCAGAGGGCACATCTTTCACTGTAATCAATTAATCCCCCAAAACCCTGAGTTCAGGCAGTTTCAGAACTTTATACCCAGTGTGTAAAGAGAGGGACCCGGATGTTTATAGTCTGCAAAAGTTCACACAAAAGCAACTTTTACTTTCACTTTTCTGGGCAAGTTAACATTTCATGGACAGCCACTGTGAACGTCTAGTGCGTTTGGGTCCCTGGGTAAGGGTCTCGAAGAAATCAGGACACAGGGGATGCAGAGCAAAGGCAGCAAATGCAACTGCATGCTGATGTTTATTTCTTAGCTCCTTTTATACACTTCTTAACATAAGGCAAACAATTCTTTAGTAACACTTTGCCCACATTGCCCTAATAACATACTTCAGCAAAAACACAAAGCTAAACTCTGATCGTTCCTGTTTATTTGCTCAGTAAAACCAAGAGTTCCTTTATAGAGTTTATCTAATCCCCTAAGGCTACATGTGTTTCTTTACTATGTCCTGTTCCCAGGCTAAGTATGCCAAGAGCCTCTCCCTGTTGGCCCAGGTATGCAGAGCTTGTGACTTAAGATAAGGGGAAGAGAACATTTTCTCCTCCTAGCTTGGTTTGCCTTCAGCTGACCTTTGTCTCAGCCACTGCTTTTGCACAACCTTGGGCTTTAGGGGGCTTCAACAAGCATACTGAACCTTAACAAGCCACTAGTACAAGGAGAGCTTCTTCTCCTCTTTCTTTCCTCCTCGGCCAACTATTACCATAGATCCCAATTAGTAACCTCTTCTCTTATTTTTGAAATGTAAACATATCTGTGAAGCTCAGACCAAAGGCCAGGGATCTAATTAAAAGAATATGGTTTTCTTATCACACTCTGATCTGTAAAAACAATTTCCTTGGAAAACCTTTGGTATATATATATATATATATATATATATATATATATATATATATATAATATTTGTGAAAAAACTAATAAAAAAGGTGTTCAACACCTGATACTGATCTCTTTCAGGCTAGTGGCCAGGTAAGATATAGAAAGAGGAAATAGGAAGTTTAAATACATTGAACTTTTTTGTACAGATTCTTTTGCTGATAGTCTTAAAATCAATTATAATGAAGATTTCTGAAGAAGCTTAATTAAGATTTTCTGTGGAGAAGAGTGTGTCACTACAGTTAAGCACCCGAGTTTAATCAAAAAGAGGTCTTGCCAAAGTCTGGGCAGGCGTCTGAGGCAGCAGGAGCCGCCCTATTGCCAGACAGCAGGGGTCTATATACAACTGAATACACAGCCTGTTTCAATCCAGCATCATCCATTTACAGCAATTATACACAGCTTAACTTAATTATCATCATCTTAATGGCTCATTGACTCTCAACCACTCCTTCTGGCAAAATGCCAGGCACCATCCCAACTCTGCTGTAGCTCTCAACAAGGTCTCCCCTCTCAAGTGATAATTCTTGGGATCAAGTCAGAAAGATTTCAGACATGTTGCTCAGAGTAACAGTAATGAGTTTATTGAAAAGAAAATTAGACACTCAAGGGAGAAAAGGGGTCCTTTTGGAGAGGAGAGTGACTATGTGCCTCTTCTGCACTCCAGTTGTATTGAGGGATCCCAGGGAAGTTTCCAGACTCCTGCCCATGTCCACATTTTGACTTTTGGATGACAGCAATATTACATCCGACTTCTAAGTCTCCACTACCATGACAACACTTGGTAACCTTGGCCGATGCTGACTGGCTCTAATTAAATTCTTTACCATGCATGCTTACATATTTTATGATTAGGAGAAATTATCCTGATTTCTTTGAGTTTCAGGATTTGGTTTATAAAAATGGTCACAAAAGTCTTCCCTTGCAGGGTAACTTTTATTCCTCTTATCCACATTATTGTAGGCCTGCAGAAAACAGGTAGTGTGCTGAGGAATGTGACATATCCCATTCACTTAGGCTAGGAAAAGGTGAAGGTAAATTGTTTCTTGGACTAGAGGACATGGGAGGTGCAGCATGCTGTGCACATTTTATATGTTTATTCTCTTAATCTCATGTACACACCATTTGCATCTATTTGTCCCCTAATCATTGCTGGGGATTGAATCCAGGGTTTTGCACGTTCAGACAAGTGATCTAACCTGAGCTATATACCCATCCCCAATCTGTTCATATCTTACATAAAATGCACAATTATTGCAAATCCACCTAAGCTGAAGCATTAGTTGAGTTTGTTGAGACAACTCAGTAACTCCTGATCTCTTAGAATCCAGCAATAGTGATGTTAGAATACTATGTGCCACTGATGTGTCTCCACCACTGACCTCCAGTGCAAACTTGGAAATTATAGGCAGGTCTACAACTTTTACACTCCCCCTCCCTTACCTAGTTATTTATATTTTCAGAATGCAGATGAGATGGGAGGATTTAGTTGTAATATGGGGAAGCAGTTCTTTGGCTCTGCCAGCCAGATGAGTAATGGACAATTCACTGTGTCTCAGTGGCATATCAACTTGCAGTTAAACATTTGCTTGTGTAAATAATTTTGTCTATGCAAAATTATTCCTGAGAAACAAAAATATGATTGAGCCTACAAAATAAACTGGCATCCAACATGCATTTATATTTTAAACCATCACAAACCTTGGTGCTGAGGATCCAATTATACTAGTTTTTTTTTTTTTACCTCCCATGTTTGTGCATGATTTTTTGAAAATCTCTGTCATGCTTAGATTTCTACTGTAAGATTTTCAGAAACAAAGATTCTGATGGTGTATTTATTTAAGTTACCAGTTAAAAACAAATCCAGTTATTATATGGTTTATTATATTTTCCCAATCTTTGTTGGAAAGGTGGTTTGACAAAAAGTCTCCTACACACACTTGGTATTACTGCCTGAGAGTGTGGAATAAGTCAGTCATTTAGGCTACATAGATGGATTGGAGAACAATATTAGTGACTCAGACTTTGACCCATGAACAAAGTCTTTCATCAGTCATGCCAAATGCCTGTCATGTTCCTGGCTTAGTATTGGAGCAGTGACTTATTTGCTAATGTTTAGAAGTGATAGTGCTGATCGTGTTTGGGAGAAATAATCTTTCACCCTTCTTGGGGGGACAGATGAGCTCAGAGCCCAGAGATGAAACAGTAGAAGGCAACTTGCTGTGACAACAGAGACCAAATAGTCCAGAGTAAAAAAAAACAAAAAACTGTGAACCACAGAGGAGAAAGGAGAGAGCAGATGTGTTCTCTAGCAGACATGTTCTCTAGAATACAAAGGAACATGTAGGGCAGTAGTATATTAGTGAATTCTGTGCTTCTATAATAACATATCTGTATTGAGTACTTTATAAAGAAAAATTGTTTATTTAGCTCACAATTCTGGCAGCTAAAAAGTTCAAACAACATGATACCTCTGTCCTGGAGAGTACTACAAATAATAGAATGCTTCAAAAAATCAGGCACATGCTTGGAAGAGCAAGGCAAAACTTTATTTCAGCCAGAAGGGTGTCTTCCAGAAACTGGCTAGCAAGAACACCTGGGTGGGCAGTCCACTGGTATACATATCTAATGCAGTGCTGCCCTTCACCCTGAATGGAGTACTCATTGGTACAATTTTCACAATTGGTTAATTTTAGAATTAGGGCTTGCAAAGGGGAAGGGCTGCAATTGAAAATGGCCACAATTGGATCTAATTAAGGTTGAGTACTATATTCTGAAAATAGACCACCAAACTATTTCTCACCTAGAGCACACCCTGACTATGTTGCAACGTGGTGGAGAAGCAGAAAGGGAATCAGCAGCATGCATATTAGGCCAAGTACATGGGGTGACCTCATTTTATTCCAACCCACTCTCTTTGGAACTGACTCCATGAGACTAAATTTAATCCTTTGGAGGCCATACCTCCATGAGTTTATCACTTTTCCTAGGCCCCACCTCTTAATTGTACCATCATTTCCCAACATGGCCACCCAGGAGAATAAGATTCCAGCATATGAAACACTTTTGTTGGGGCATTAAAACCATAGTCAAATCATCATAAGTGGAAATGAGGATAATGAGAAAATGAGGATATAAAACCATGAAAGATCTTGGGACCTGAGCTATGATTTGGACCCCAACCTGAAGGACTTCCAACTGTGTGGCAATGCCTGTGGTGACAATCCAGCCTCCCTATAACTCAAAGGCTACAGTAGCCACACTGGGGATATTTTACTAACTGCCCAAAGTCTTTTTTGTTTTGTTTTGTTTTTCAGTACTATAGATTGTACTATGGACATTTCACCACTGAGATGCATTCCTTGTTCTTTTAAGACAGGATCTTGCTAAGTTGCCCAGGCTGGCCTTAAATATGTGATCCTTCTGCCGCATTCTGCTGAGACAAAATCCTATTTAAAACACTGTGATGTAGAGGCTGGTTTTATGCCTCAGTGGTAGAGTACTTGCCTAGCATGTGTGAGGCACTGCGTTTGATTGTCAGTACCACATATAAGTTAACAAAGGTCCATCAACAACTACTAAAATATTTAAAAAGAAAAAGCCCAATGATCTATTTCCCAGAATCATTCCTCATCTTTGACATCTTGTTCCTACAAAAATTATGATACTAAGCAGAACTGGAGCACAATACTGTAAATTAGAATTCAAAAGAAATTTCAGTTAAATGCTTACTCACTGGTGGCAATCTTTCTTTCTTTCTTTCTTTTTTTCTTTACAATTATTTAGCTCAGTGGTTTTCAAACCAGGCAATATCTGGGGACATTTTTTGGTTTTCACAACAACAATGCAGGTGCTTGTGACATATATGGGGGGAAGCCAGGGATCTTGTTAAACTTCCTAAGTGTGTAGGGCAAACCCTACCACAAAGAACCATCTGACCCAAAGTGTCAGTGGTGCTGAGGATAAGAAACCCAGATTCAGAGTTTAGCAAGTCTTGACAGAGTACCAGTGCCTGGGAACACAGAAACCACTTAGACTTGACTCATGACACCAAGAAACTGATGTCCAGCATGTGGCAGGCTTGGAAGTAAGAAACAAGGTGCCTGAGACTAGAGGGCTGTGTGTTTCCAGGAGCAAGAACAGTCTGTGCATATATTGATCAAACCCAGTATGCTGCTGGAATGGGTGTTGTTTTGCTTTATTTTCTTTGAAAAACAAGCCATGCCCTTCCTAAAGGGTTGAATTCAGTTTTTGGCTTGCATAGAAGTAAGGATAGGAGGGGGAGTAGAAAGAGAAAAAAGCATCACTAGGAGAAAAGGGCAGAGAAAAAGAGGGGCTGAGAATAGAAAACTGTACTGTACTTCAAGTTTATTTTGGAATCCGGCTGGTTAACAAAGTCTCATCTTCTTGTGGACCATCCCACATTGGGGAAGGTGAGCTGTAGCTGAGAGCCAGTCTGAATACTGACAGTATCTCAGATATCTGTGATTCAGGGATGTTACTCCCTCCTCAGCCTGAGGGAGGAGGACTGATCCAAGGCTCCTGTCAACTCAAGCTTGCAGTCATACTTCTGGTACTCTGTTGGCTTCAGAGAGTCATTTTCCAGCATTCAGGGTCACAGAAGCAGGCAACAGTACAAAGAATGGTAGCTGAATTCAACACCCATACTGAAGCAAAAAGCATTAAGTTGTTTATTCACTGAGTTCCTTCTGAGCATGGATGTAGTTAAAATGTACTCTTTGCTAGGTTTATTGAGCCCTGAAGCAACTTGTAGCTAAACTGGTCACTTAATCTATTGTATTACTAATAGTTAAAAATTTTCCTTTCACTGAAAACTCCAGGTAGCATGACCAAATGTCCAAGGCTCAAGGAAAGCTTCCCTCTCTTTCTGAAAAACCTCATTGAACAGCTAAAGGAGTAAGTTGTTGCTCTCCTCCCTCCAGATGGCAATTTGGTGATATGGAAACAAAAGTAGGATTTATTCTGCTTGTAGATGAACACAGAGAATTTACCATGAAACCAATTACTCAAATGCTGTACCTTTTATTCTTGGAAATAACACCATTGAATTTTCCTGCTGAGAGACAAACCATTTCTATTTTTAAAACCTGCTTTTCTTTGAAATTATTTCCAATGTAGCAGTATTTAAGAATATCATAAAGTTAAGAAAGACCTGCTTGAATCCCCAGCTGCATGCATAACATTGGATTAAGGACACTCAATTTGTTGAAGAAATGAATAATTATGTGTCAAGCACACATTTTGAGCTATTGGAGTGGGCTAGGCTGGTGCTCTGAGCCTAGTCTTGCTCTGTGAATTTGTGTAAACATGGTTCCCTACACCTTTTGAATATTGCCCCTGTTGCTTAAAGGAGTATTTTTCCTCCTCTTCAGCATGTAATCTATATGACCTCATGTCCTATACTTATGAACAAAAGTACTAGAAATGAAAGACAATGACTATAAATGTAGCCCACTCACAGAGAATGTGCCTCAATTTCATGATTCTATGGCTTCAATCACTAGCACCACAAAAGCACTGAGATCTATTTTTTTAAATATATATATATATATATTTTTCCTTTCCTGTTTAATTGTGACCTAAATGATTCATGGAAATTTATACATATTCATATTTTTTCTCATTTCTAGCATTTATACTGCAGATTCAACACAGGGGTACTCGATCACTGAGCCACATTGCATCACTGCTTTGTATTTGATTTAGAGAAAGGTTCTCACTATGTTGCTTAGTATCTAACCATTGCTGAGACTGTCTTTTAACTCATGATTCTCCTGTCACAGCCTCCCTGAGGTGCTGGGATTAATATGCATGTACCACTGAGCCCATCCATTTCTATCATTTTGAAGCCAGTTATTTTTCATGGATCAGTATTTTGACCTACCAATAAAGAAAAGTCCGGAACTAGATACATTCTCTAGCAATTCCTACAAAACCTCTAAAGAAGAACTAACATCAATACTCCTCAAATTATTCCATGAAATAGAAAAGGATGGAACACTTCCAAACTCATTCTATGAAGCAAGAATCACCCTGATACCAAAACCAAACAAAGATACATCACACAAATAAAGCTTTAGACAAATATCCATGATGAACATACATGTAAAACTCTTATTAAAATACTGGAAAATTACATACAAAAACATATTTAAAATATAGTGCACCATGATCAAGTGGGGTTCATCCCAGGAATGCAACCTACAAAAACCAAAACGTAATTCATCAATGGACTTAAAAAAAGAACCACATATTTATCTCAATAGATAAATAAAGAGCATTTGAAAGAATATAGCATCCATTCATGTTCAAAATGACAGAAAAATGAGGGATAATAGGAACATAATTGAACATTTTAAAAGCTCTATACCAAAAATCTCAAGGCTAAAATTCCAAATGCCAAAAAAATTAAAGAAAAAAAAGAAATTAAAGGGATATTAATAGGAAAAAAATAGCTCAAAATGTCCCTATTTGCCAACAACAAGATGCTATATGTAGAAGATTCCCCCAAAACACCACACAACTTTTATAATTGATAAACAAACTCAGAATAGTAGCAGGATATAGAATTAACACCCATAAATTAATTATGGTCCCAAACACAAATTATGCGTCAGCTGATGAATTACAATAGGATCAAAAAATTTTTAAAAATAAAATATTCAGGAAACAACCTAAGAAGTGAAAGACCTCTGTAATGAAAATTACCAAACACTAAAGAAAGAAATTGAAGAAGATCTTAGAAGATAAAAGATCTCCAATGTGCCTGGAGTGGCAAAAATAATGTTATCAAAATTGCCATACCATCAAAATGCTATAGTTTTAATACAATTCCTATTAAAATGTCAATGATATTTTTCTTAGAAATAAAAAAAAGTACTCATGAAATTCACTTGGAAAAACAAGAGGATCAGAATATTCAAAACAATCTTTATTGAGAAAAGTGAAGGATGTGGCAGACATCACAATACCTCATCTCAAATTATACCATAGAGCTACAAAAATGGAATGGTGGCACCAAAACAGGTAAGAAGTACAATGGAACAGAAAAGATATCACAGAGACAAAACCACATAAATACTATTATCACAAACTAGACAAAGGCACCAACAACATACATTAAAATAAAAGACAGTCTCTTCAATAAATGGTACTAAGAAAACTGGAAATATGTATTTGGGAGAATCAAATTGAACCTCTATCCTTTACCCTGCACAAAACTCAACTCAAAGTACATCAAAGACAGGCAATAGACCACACATCCTGTATCCACTAGAAGAAAATATAGGCCCAACTCTCCATCATGTTGGCTTAGGAACTGACTTCCTCAACAAGACTTCTAAATTGCAGAAAATAAAATTAAGAATCAATAAAAGGGAAGGTAACAAATAAAAAGCTTTCTGACAGCAAAGAAAATGATCAAGAACCTGAACAGAGAGCCTACAAAATGGAAGAACATTAGTCTTCTGGGTATATAAAGAACTCAACAAACTAGCTCAGGGGACTGAAACAGGAGGATCGAGTGTTCAAAGCTAGCTTTAGGAATGGTAAGGCACTAGACCCTGCCTCTAAATAAAATGCAAAACAGGGCTAGGGCTGGAGCTCAGTGGTGGAGCACTTGCCTTGCTGGTGTGAGACCCTGGGTTTGATCCTCAGAATTACATAAAAATAAACATACATATATATTGTGTCCATCTGCAACTAAAAATAATAAAAATAAAATTAAATGTAAAACATAAGGCTGGGGATGTGGGTCAGTGATTGAATGCCTCTGAGTTTAGTCCCAAGTACTTCACCCAATAAAAAAAAAATCAAAAAACTTCACACATAAACACACACACACACACACACACACACACACACACACACACAGATAACCCAATATACTTGGGCCTATATTTTCTTCTAGTGGGTATAGGATGTCATTAAATGTGTAAAAGATCTGAACTTGTAGTTCATAGAACTAGAAAAACAATTGGCCAACAAATATATTTTTTAAATGCTCAATATCTTTAAAAATTAGAAAAATGCAAATTAAAACTACATTGATATTCCATTCTCAGTCAGAATGGCAATTATCAAAAATACAAGTAAAAATAAATGCTGGAGAGGATGTGAAAAAAAAGTTATACTCACGCATTGCTAGTGAGACTGCAAATTGTTACAAGCACTCTGGAAAACAGTACAAAGATTCCTCAGAAAATTTGGAATGGAACCACCATTCAAACAGTTATCAACCCAGTTGTTTCTTGATTTTATTTTTTGCAATTTAGAAGTCTTGTTGAGGAAGTCAGTTCCTAAGCTGACATGATGGAGAGTTGGGCTTACATATATATATATATATATATATCCAAAGGATTTAAAATCAACATACTACAGTGATATGACATAACCAAAGGACTTAAAATCAACATACTACAGTGACACAACACAGGCACATCAATGTTTATAACAACATCACAATAGTTAAGCTATAGAACCAACTTAAGTGCCAAGATAGAGAATTGGGCCTACATGTATACCGAAAAGACTTAAAATCAACATACTACAGTGACACAGCCACATCAATGTCTTACAGCAGCTCAATTCAAAATAGCTAAGCTATAGAAACAATCTACATTCCCTTCAAAAGATGAAAGGTTAAAGAACATATGGTACATATACACAATGGAGTATTTCTCATCCATAAAGAAGAATGAAATTTAGGGCATTTGCTGGTAAATGGATGGAACTTGAGACTATTATACTAACTGAAATAAGCCAATACCAAAAAAAAAAAAACCCAAAGGTCAAACGTTCTCTCTGATCCTAAATAGAATAAGTTATAGCCCATGTATGTACAAAATACATTCTACTGTCATATATATCTAAAAAGAACAAATAAAACCTGGTGCTAAAAATTAAAATAATAACAGAGATAAAAAGTTTCCACCTGACATTCCCATTTAGTAATGGATAGAGATGACCAAAATTCAGTGGTCTGGACACTAGCAAGACTAGAAATAAATGAAGCAACTCTTATGGAATTATGCAGGTCCTCAGGCTAGGTCTCTCCCATAACCTTTTAGAGCACATTGTTGACAAATTTGGAGGAACCACCACAGAAAGTGAATTTCAGATACTTTACTGCCTATATCACTATTCCACCAACATGACTCCACTCTCACAATACTGATGCAAAAAATTATTACCTAAGAACTTGACAGTGTAAACTATCACAATTTATAAATCACAGGTAAGACATAGGAAACTACAATACAGACACCATTTGGAAAATAATTTAACATTATGCAATAAACCAATAGCACAAGATGCAATCATGCAGAGAAGGCTATTCCCTAAGCAGACTCTCACATAAATGTGGAAAAGATATATATACCTGAAGATGTAAAAATTTCAATATAGAAATATAAGAAAAATAAAAAGATATGCATGATTGTTTCATAGTTCATAACTCTAGAAACTATTTCCAAAGATATTGCAAGAGACAAAATGATGAAAAAAATGTCAAAAAATGTTAAAATAATGAATTAATTCAAAGATAAAGCAAAGAAAAACTGAATAAATTAAGGAAAACAATGCAGAACATGAAAGAACAGTTCAATAATTCTGGAAAAGAATCAATTAGAAATCTGTAAAATAAAAAGCCCAATATCTCAAATAAAAATATTCACTTGAAGTCAGATCCATAGACTAGATAAAGTGAAAGAAAAAATATTAGAGCTTGAAGTTGAAAATGAAATATCACATTCAGACAATACCAACAACAATAAAAGAATTATAAACATCTCACAAACCCAATAGACACAATTCATAGACTATTCTTATGAATCACAATGGAGGAGAGGTACATTCTACAGGCAATGCAAGATTTTGCGGTGAATAAAAGAAATTATTTCTTAAATCTTGTGAAACTTATGGACATCCAGGTATAATATGCTTTTAGAACACCAAGTGGACATGACTAGAAAAGAACCTCTCCAAATCATAGTCTATAAAATTACCAAAGGTAAACTGAAATTTATAAGTAGAGCCAAAGCAATTATAAACACACCAGAAAAATTTCAGATTTCTGAGTAGAAATTTTAAGGCCCAGGATACTAGAAAATAGTATATTTCAAACCCTGAATAAAAAGGTTGAAAAAATAAATAAGGATAAAAACTATAAAATGAATGGAAAGGGTGGTCATCATGTTAAGATGAAAAAATCAGAAACAAAACTCCAATTATCACATGCTCTCCCTAACATGTGGAATCTGGGAAGAAAATAAGAATGACTAGAAAATGATGGAGAAATTAATAAGGAAGAGGTAAGGTAACTGGAGATGAAAAAGAAAGGAGGGGAAAAATGAAAGTAATGAGAGTGGTCAGGATTCAAGTATTGTATTTGTGTATATGGAAATATCACTGTGAAATTCACTAATTTGTGCACACAATAGGAGTTGATATTAATAGTTGACAAGAACACCTGTTTTTATAACAAGTCAAATTTGCTATAATTTCACCATATACAAAACACAAGTACTTATTTTAAAATATTTTTTTCTTATTTCTGCAAAGACATAAAATTTCAGGTTCAAAATTAATGTTAAATTTCTTCAGACAATATAATTTAGATGATAAAGTTCCTACAATTAATTACTAAATTATCCTGGATTCTATATGATCAAGAAAGTTATTAAGAAAAAATATGAGTGGAATTTGAACATTTACTTTTTTGCACTGTTCTTTTGAGATCAAACTATCTTACTTTTATTTAACAGGGCATGAACACCAAGAGTAACTCACTTTTATAAGTCTTACCTGTACTGAAAATTACTGATGTTCTAGATTGTGCTTTCATATGTCAAAGAATTAGATTCCTGTTTCTAGGTTTGAAAAAGTAATAAAATTGGTATTTTAATACACACAAGAAAACATTGACAAAACATAATTCAATACTTAATGTTTTAGATCTAGTATTAGAAAATTTTTATATGCTCTCCAAATTTGTATGCCCTGTAGACATTAACTTGAAAATTATTTGTACAATGTTTGTTCTGTTCTGTTTTTGGAATGGCATTTCATGATGATAGCCAGTCTGATCTTAAACTCCTGGGCTCCAGCATTTGTCCCACCTTAGGCTCCCAAGTAGTTGGAGTAAATGCATGTGCCACTGCACCCATAGCTCATAATTAAAGAAGAAAAAAATAAGATGAAATGATCATGCATTGAGACAAGACAGGTAAATATACTAACTAGTGTAGCTTGAACTCAGAAAATGCAATGTCTCTGTGAACAATAGCTTCTTGTTCTGGCACAAGTCCTTTCTCTTAGGCATAAGGCCTTCTAAAAATTAAGGGTTGTATCACTTTAGTTCATCAAGTTGTTATAAATATTTACTAAGATAATATAGAAATGTGTTAAGCAAAATAGCAAAATAATGGCAATTTAACTACTTAGAAACTCAACTAAAACTAATGTGTATTTTTCACAGGTTCTAATATTCAAATGTTGAAATTATTTTAAAAAATGCTTGAGTCCTAATTTTCATTATAAATTGGGCTCTTCTTTATGCTTTGTAACTCAGAGCAAATCAGCAATAAATTTTTAATTCTATAAATGCCTCCTTAAATTAGAGAATATAATAATCCCCTTTTGTGAGGCTAATCAATAACAATAAAGGCAAGAAATTAACAAATGCCAACAATTGGCTTGGACTACCACTATTTCTTCTCTACCTAGTTGAAGAGAATCAGCAGACCTTTGTAAGAGTAGCTACATTTCCATGTTGATCTCCAACTGATTTGGAAGTTAAAATCCTCTTTAACACAATAGATACTGAGAGGTCATGATGGGGCTTAGTTCTCTTAGATTTAATGAATCTGCTTAATCTCTTCCTTTTGAGGCAGAATTTGATAAATGCTGAAAACTTTAGGCAGTGATTCAAAAGCTTGGAAATTTTTCATTACTCAAGAAAACAAACCACTAGAGGTGCCAATCAAAAGTTGACACCCACTCTGGGAACCAGTGATATGGGGTCCCCTACAGTCAAAAGAAATCTATTTCAAGGGATAGAAGGATTTGGGGCCCAGATGTTAGCCGAGATGACAGAAAACTCTGATCTCTTCCAGTGGCATTACTGAAGTTCTCTGATAGCTTTGAATGATTTTAATTTTATGACAGAAAAGACAAATTCCTCAAAGGACAATGCACCAGAAAGGGTGAGGCTAATATAAGGGTTCCACATAAGGTTCCTAAAAGGGGGACAGGGTCAGAGTGCTTAATGTTTTTTGGCCAAGCTGTCAAAGCAGAGTGCTGCTGCTTGGGAAAGATGTCATTGAGTCAAAAAGCATGAGTGCATGTGAACTAAAAAGAGTGTTGTAACTTTTGAGTCTAAGTGTGTGTTACCATGAAGACTCAGGGATTGGGATCAGTCAGAACAGGTTGTAATAAAAGCTATTCACTACCAGTCTGCAGGGTCAGTTCTGGCAGAAACACTGCAGTAACAGAACTGACAGAGACAAAGGAACAATTTTAAATCCCTTTATCCCCCTCCATCTGACTACAGAAATATCTTTCTTAAACTTATGAGATATCATTAGGTCCTTGATAAATTGAAGGAAGATGGTAGAATAGCTAACTTCTGCTAAATTGAGCATTTCAAGACTCAAATAGCTAATTAGAAAAATAATAAGTGTGATACTATTTGTACACATGAGTAGGGGTTATACTTGAAATGAAATGGATAATGCTGTAAACCCTAAGGATAAAGGTTTAGAAAGTTTTAAAACATTGATTAGTGGTATATCTCAGTGGTAGAAAAATTTCCTAGCATGCATGAGAAGAAAAGGAAAGGAGAGAGGAGGAAAGAGGAGAGAACAAATCTTGGAGGTGATTCATGTATGCATCATTGCTTTTTTAAATTAATTAATCTATTTTAATTATGTATATATGGCATCAGAAAGCATTTTGATTCCTGTTATACAATTGCAGGACAACTTTTCATTTCTGGTTGTACATGATGTAACATTGCACCATATGTGCAGTCATATATGTACCAAGATAATGATGTCTATCTCATTCCATCTTTTCTGCCCCCATGACCCCTGCCCTCCCTTCCTTCCTCCCTCTTCAACAAATCAAATTTTCATCACTGCTTCTTGGCTAGAATTTTGAAAGGTTTCTGACTGATGAACTGTCCTAACTAACTACTGTACCATGCACACTTATACTATGAAATCTTACCTCATCTGTGAGATGCAACAAATATAACTATTGTGGGTCTAAATCTAATGCTGATTAGTATTTTAATGTAAATACTTATGCAGTATTGCCACTAGCAATACCATAAGACAAGGCAATCTGTCCATAGTTATCTGAAGCAGACACATTAACACCTCCTTGAAGAAGCAGCTCAACTATTTGTGTTGATTTATGTTCCACAGTATACATGAGGGCTGTTCTAAAATAAGAGAGATGACTCCAACCTTAGGTATTTTAATAAATTTATTTAAACAGACAATTTATTACATTTTACCAATTTGATATATAGCTTTACATACACTAACAGATACAAACATCTTAATAGATCATTTCATACATACACAAATATTTTGAAAGATTGTTTGTTTACATACACAAACAGATCAAATCTTTATCTTTGAAAATCATCTGTAAGTCTAAAAGGAAAATAAACACACAAAAAAGAAATATCTTGTCCCAAAAGGGGAGAGTTACAAACTTAAAAATCCTTCAATGGACAGTAACTATGATAAGGTCATTCATCTGCAACTGGCACAGATTTCAATGAATAAAGCTTAATTTTCTCCCTAGGGCAATGTAATGTATTGTAGCTCACAGTCAGCCAAAGGTCAAGAAGTAAACATGCTATTTTCAGGTGTACCATAATAACAGTAGCACTGGTGATGATAATAGTCATTGTTGCTTCAGTCATTCACTCTGAGAAGCATTTCCAGGCACTGAAATAAATGCTACATGTATAATCTTCAACCAGCCTTTAAATGTATGTTATTCTCTTTTTCATTAGAAATGGACAAAATATGTTAATAGCAAATAACTTTACTTAGAAAAAAATCTAAAATCAATATTTAAAGTTATCCAAAGGACAAAATTATTTTCAATGTCTATTTATGCTCAACACAGCATTTCCAAAAGAAAACTATACCAGCCAAAGATAAAAATAACAAAGTTTAAAAAGTTCAATACGTAATAAAAAAAGCAAACTAAAAGTCCATATTTTACATAACTAATATGAAAAGTCTAGCTAACACAAGATCATGTGATCAATAAAATCAAATAATAATGATAAGCCAATAATTATCTGGGCATGTGAATCATACTACACACCCTCATTTTGGTTGCTCAATTTGAATAACTGCATTTCTAATTATAGTTATCTTTTGTTCATATATTTTATACATGTTCGTATATTTCACTCTATTCCAATGATTATGTCATTCTCATTAACTTAATATTTTTAAATTGAGTGATTTTTTACTACAATATTAAGATTTTTCAAAAAATAATAAAGTACTATACCTTCCCTTATCATAAACTGCATGTATGTTTGCTTTATTCTTAATAAAAAATTCTACCATCATCTTTCTGTTTTTCTTTATGGCGAATAAAAGTGGTGTTTGTCCACTCTGAAAAAAACAACAAAAATAGTTTATTCACAAAATTACTACTTCTCAACTGAACTTAACCTTACAAAATACTGTATGAATATAAGCATATAATAATAATGTAAATTAAGAGTAGCCACTCCATTCTCTTCCCACTCTGCTTCCATATATGCTGCTCTTTCATTTTCAAATGCCTCTAGAATGGACACATAAACTCCAGTCATTTCTAAAACTGCTTCAAACACTTGGGGTTTCCATAGATCTTTGCCTCTGTCACAGCATTCATCATGGCATCTTGGGATTAAGTAACCTGCACCCACCTCAATCAAGAGTGTCTAGAGGATATGAACTGTATCTCGGTAGCCCCATTCCCTAACACATATTAGTAAAAGATGTAAGTATTATATTTAATTAACAAGGCAAATTTTCAACTCACTTGTAGGGTGAATCAATCATTTTCTGAAGAATATCTACCTTTCCAGAAATACCAACCCTCATCTAAAATATTCCTTGTTTTACAGAACTGTGCACTGTAGGTCCAGTATTACATAAATAGCTTTCCCATTTCTTAATACCTATTTGACATTGATTTTTCATACTACATATACACATGTGAAGAATTCAAGTTTCAGGGATATAGTCCAGAGAGCTTTCCAATGACATGGAAGTTTCCTCCATGTTGTACAAGTCCTCTTGATTCTCTTCTATTTATGGAATCAGAATCTCAGATATCAATGTCAGGCATTCCTGCTTAAAAGCAATAGACTTTGAATAAACTATGTTTTTTTTCATAATTGGTCCCTTTGTCTTCTTTTATTATAAGATGAAAGACATTTATCTTACCTGTTAGAAAGCTCAATACAAAAATATATTCTTCCTACACAATTGGAGAAAATTTTTGTCAGCTAATACACTGATGGGAAATTAACAAACAGAAATAACCAACTCAGAAAAACAACACTGAGCTGGGATTGTGGCTCAGTGGTAGAGCACTCACCTAGCACATGCAAGGCCCTGGTTTGATCCTCAGCACCACATAAAATAATAAAGGTATTGTGTCCAACTAAAACTAAAAAAAAATAGTGCTGGGGATGTGGCTTAAGCGGTAGTGTGCTTGCCTGGCATGCATGTGGCCAGGGTTCGATCCTCAGCACCACATAAAAACAAAAGATGTTGTGTATGCCAAAAACTAAAAAATAAATATTAAAAAATTCTCTCTCCTCTTCCTCTCTCTCTCTCTCTCTCTCTCTCTCTCTCTCTCTCTCTCTCTCTCCCTCCCTTTCTCTCTATCACTATCTCTCTCTTAAAAAATAAAATAAAAATAAAAAATAAAGATATTAAAAAACAGAATATCAAAAGATGTAGGGAAGATCATTAGTGTAGAAAAAGGAGACTGAGAGAAACAGTGGAAATGGGAAAGGGAAGGCAATAAAGAATGAATTCTTCAAAAATCATGTTACATGCATATATAAACATACCTTTATGTATAAGTGCAAATAAACAATCAAATATAAATAAATAGTCAAGTGAGAGAAAGTCCGGGAGAATAGAAGGAGAAGAATGAAGGAGGAGGGGTAGGACAGGAGGGAAAAGAAGGGATTATGAACTCAACAGGAATTTCTTGCCTGTATGATTTTGTGGTTGGGATGAACCCAACTACTATGTATAATTATAAACTCTAATAAAAATATTGAAAATGTATTCTTACTTGTAATGATAATCCTAGTAACATAATGCTAAGCTACTTTTCAAAATTCTTTTTACTCTGGTTCCACTTTAATTGCTACTTAAAGTTATTTATAATTTTAGGCAAAATTTAATTCAGAAATTCTGTGTATCAACAAGATTTATGCTGATTTATATAGATTATTTTTAGCATCATGAAAGACACTAAATCACTTGTATTTTTAAGCGACAAAATTGATAACTCATATACATAGTACAGCTTGCAAAATCCATGAATTATCTACTTCTAGCAATAATTTATCCACTTCTAACAATGAGTAACCTAATCAAGCTTACAAAAATAAATATTAAAAACAAACAAACAAACAAAAAGCACCCAGTCAATAACTGGGTAAAAGAACTAAATAGAAATTTCTCAAAAGAAACACAAATGTCCAGTATATATATAAAACTCTTCTACACCTCTATCAATTAGGTTAATGCAAATCAAAACTACACTAAGACTTTATCTTACTCCAGCCATAATGGTAATGATAAACAACATAAACAACAATACATGCTGGTAGGAATCTAAGCGGAAGGCACATTTGTACACTGCTGGTGGGAATGCAGACTAGTACAATCACTCTGGAAAACAGTTTGGAGATTCCCCAAAATCTAAGAAGAGAACCACAACATGAACCAGCTATCCCATGCCTCAGTAGTTTCCCAAAATTACTAAAATAAAATTTGCCTAGTATAGTAATACAGCCACGTGTGTTTACAGTAGCACAATTCACAATAGGTAAATTATGAAATCAACCCAGGTGCCTGTCAATATATGAAAGAATTAAGAAGTTGTAGTGCACATGCATACGATGGAGTATTACTTAGCCATAAAGAATAAAATATGCCATTTGCTGGTAAATGTTTAGAAACAAAGAATACCATACTAAGTGAAATAATTCAAGCTAAGAAACTGAATGGTAGAGCACTCGTCTAGCATGGGCCGTCTGCAAACCAGGGGGAGGTGATCTCAGACCTCCGGCCTCCAAGCCATGAGACTGACATTTCTGTCACTTAAGGCATCTGGTCTGTGGGACCCTGGGAAGCCCATGGAACCGGTGCCTCCTAGGGAGGGGACTACCAAATTCAGGCATCAGTTACAGGAAAGAAGAGAAGGATTTTGTCTGTCTGGACAAGCCTCAATTTCAGAGATTTGTTAAGAATGATTTTCAAAAAGGGTAAAATCAAGCCTCTGTCTCATACATGAAAGTGAACCTGTGGGAGAGAGGTCCTCCCGCTGGTCCATCAGTGGGGAGCCCGCAGGCCTCCTGACGGGTCCATCCTCAGCACCACATAAAAATAAAGGAATTGTGTTGTGTCCATCTACACCTAAAAAATAAATATAAAAATAACAATGAGGTTCTCCTCCCATCTTCTGTGCAACTCCCCTTCTCCCTGTTTTTCCCTCGCACCTCTCTTCCCTATTTAGTGGTAGTCTTCTTCTCATGCTCTTCCTTCCTATCCCATTTTGAGTCACCTCCCTTATAGCAGAGAAGACATTCGGCATTTGGTTTTTAGGGATTGGCTAACTTCACTTAGCATAATCTGCTCAAATGCCATCCATTTACCTGAAAATGCCATCATTTTATATTTTTTAGTGCTGAGTAATATTCCATTGTTATTAATGCAACTGTTAATTTTAAAGAAACATATTTCAAGTATTTTTTAAAATAATGGTGATTAATGTATACCGTATTCTTGGCTTCAATATCTGCAATGAATGAAAGCAGTTTTGTTGATATTGATGTGTTCCTCTAAAACATAGCACAGTGGAGAGGAGTTTCACCCTTGTTTTTGTGAACATTTGGATTGGCACCATTTTTTTTAGAAGAATAATTGCACATTCCTCTTCCTCGTATTGTACAGCCTGTCAATTTTAACCAAGAAATAGATTGTACATTTGGGGAATTCAAGAAAATATTTCACATTTTCTAATCAGCTATAACTAAGTGGCATTAACCAATTTTTCTTCTAAGCATTTCAATCAAATTCATTTACTGCGAAACCATTGGCTACATCTACCTTCATCAACGGTGTGTTGCCATCACTGTCATACAGGTCGACACTGCGTTTCCTCTTCACTAGAAGAGCCACCACTGCTGGATTGCCATAGGCACAGGCATACTGTAGAGGAGTTCTATGCAAGCAAGAGGATTTATTAAAAATTCATAAGGCACCTTTTGAAATATACAACTATTCATGCAATTATAAACATTAAATAGCATATAATTCCTCTATTTTCTTCTGAAGAAGGTACAATATTTACTAGCTGTTATTACTTATTAAATTAATAAATGATCAACCTATGCCATTGACACTTTTTAAAAAATTTCTTGTTTCTAATACTGCTGGGGATTGAACCACAGGGAACTCAACTACTGAGTCATATCCTAAGCACTTTTTAATATTTTTTTTAAAACTAGGATGCAGGGTCTCAGTAAATTGCCCTCCCTGACCTTGAACTTCCAATGCCCATGCATCAACATCATAAGTCACTGGAATTATGGGCTTGTGCCACCATGCCTTTTTTCATTGGTTTTACTTATTTTTGCTTTGTTTCTGTGGTGCTGGGGATGTAACCCAGGCCTGAGGCATTCTGGGTAAGGAAGCTCTCTACCATAGAACCATATCCCCAGAGCAGAGCAGTCAACTTGCCTAGAAAGAACATGGCCTTGCAATTTAGCTCATCTTTGATTTGAGTTCTACTTTAAGCTCTGTGAAATATTATTTATTCCATAATCTTCCTCTCCCTCAGTTTCCTCACTAATAAAGTAAGGATTAAAAACAACAATTACTTCTCAGGATACTACAGGGTCGCTTAATGGAGAATCGATGTAAAATATATAAAGAGTTTCTAGCACAAGCAACAGCTCAATAATTAATTACAATAGGAACCAATCAACAGTATTTCAATTAATAAATTAGTAGCATTATAGTAATTTTTACAGATATATTTTTAAAACTATGTATTTCAATGAGAGTTACATGCTTTTTCTCTCTATCATTTTAAAAATACTGACATTAAAGTGCCACTAATAATTCTGGTTGCATTACAACTATAATTGGCAGCATTTAATTTTTTTCTTCATATACAAAATAAAGGACAATCATAATTCATGGTGTCTTAAATGAAATGTAAGACAATGGATTTATGGCTGTTTTAGTCACAAGGAGGGCATTTAAATTAAGTTAAATTCTTTAAAGTACTATAGAAAAAATAAGCTGAATAATAACAGCAAACAATCAAACTGAAAGAAAAATAATCCTTGCTTATCTTATTTATTTCCAAGTAACTTAAAATAAAAGGAAAAAGTACCCAAACAAATTAGTATGTTTAAATTCATTCATCATTTAAATATATAGGATATTTTAGGGGGATCATTAGTGCTGAGTCACGAAAAGCAGGCGAACGGGAGCTTGAATGCAGCAGATCCGGGCTCGGTGTGTGTTCTGAGAGGCCCAGACTGTTCGCCCCAGGTCCATGTCAGCTCAGCATTGCCTAGTAATCCTGAGCAAACAGCATTTAGACTCCCTATGACCGTGCAGCTGAAGGGGTCAGAGACTTGATCTCTCCGCGCCCTCCGCCATGTTGGATCCATGGACCTAATATCTGCTGTATTTATCTGGATGCATTTTTATCATGTAATGGTGGTGTGTTGTACAAGAATTTACTTGAGATGAAGAGATTTTCCCTTTTTATACAAAATGCACTATTCTCTATTGATCATCTTGCTAGAAAAGAAGAAACACAGAGACTTCTGTTCCAGAGGCTGTGATTCTTGGAACTAAGCACATAATTTAATTCTATATGTTATATGCATAGGTTTTTGCAGTTATTTGAGCCCCTCTAATCTGTGAGGCACTAGAAACCTACAGGATAACTAAAAGCTTGTAGAGTAGAAGTACCACAGCTTCAGATGCATTTGAATAGATGGGTAGACACATAAACAATATGAAAAAACAAGAGAAGAAAACATCCAAAACAAAACAGTGGAGTCGATTCATCCACAAACTCTACTGACACTGCACTGCAGGAAATGCCAGGGAGAGAATTTAGAAAGTTCATAGATAAGATAATCTAAGAGGTAAAAGAAGTAAATCAGAAGTAAAATATCAATCAAAAAGTAGATAGAAACTTGAGGAAGAATCAATTGGAAATTCTTGAAATGAAAGAATCAACAAACCAAATTAAAAATTTAATAGAAAGCATTACCAATAGACTAGATCATTCGAAAGATAGATGTTGAGGGAACAAAGGCAATATAATCTTGGCAAAGAAACTTGATCATGGAAAAAAACTTGTAAGAGAACATGAACACAATTTTCAAGAAATATGGGGTAATATTAAAATGTCAAATCTAAAATTTATAGGGACTCTGAGGTACAAATGAAAGGAATGCACAATATTTTCAATAATACATTAGAGAAAAATTCCCAAATCTTAATAATTAAATGGAAAATAAAATGCAGAAGGCATTCAGGATTCCAAGTATACAAAATTACAACAAACCCATTCCAAGGCACATTATTATAAAAATGCCTTACCTTGGGGCTGAGGCTGTAACCAAGTGGTAGAGTGATTGCCTCCCACATGTGAGGCACTGGGTACAATAGTCAGCACAACACAAAAATAAATAAATAAATATATTGTGTCCATCTACAAATACACACACACATATGTATATATACACACACACACACACATATATATATATATATATATATATATATATATATATATATATACATATATATAATATTTTTCTTTTAAAGTCCTAACCTGCAGAAAAAGGACAGAATTTTAAAGCAGCTAGAAAAAAATTACTGGCCAAATTTACAAGTGAACAAATATTAATTTCAGCTGATTTTTCAGCTTGAAATAATGTATACAAAACTCTGAAAGAAAATGGATGCTATCAAAATTAATTTTGAAAAATAATTAAATTTTTCTTAGAAATCTTGTCTCACTATTCAATTAAATCAGTCAATTTTCTCAAACAAATCTCTTAGTTACTCTCTATTTGCCTCACAACTAAAGAATATAATGTAAACTAAGACAATGTCCAAACTTTCAGAAACACGTAGATGTGGGACACAAGTACTTTTGCCGAATCTATAAATAATGTGTAACTGAATGGCATAGTTAGTTTTAACCTGAATTTTCCAAGAGCTACACAAGGCCAGTTGCCAGCTGTAAACTGGTAATTGCTACTAGTTTAGGTTCGCATGCTCAAAAGAAAGTACTTAGCACTTACCCTATCCTGACTTTTGTAGTGTTACCACTGAATTCTACTCCAAAGCCTTTTGCCAAGCAATATAATGTCTCCTAGAGAAATTTTGTAGTGAGTTTGTATAGAACATATTTTAAACATGTTAAGATACATGTATAAACAAATTAAACTTTATGAATATAGGCTTCTGAATTAATGAATTTCCACTTAGCTGCATTTTTTTTATACTTGAAAGAATATTTAACACTAGCATTAGTATATCCCCAGCTAATTGTTGGTAATAGCTTCAATCATAAAACAAAAGCATTTCTATCCAGAATAAACTTGAGGGGTGTGGCTTAGGTGATAGATGATTTACCAAGCTAAGAAACCCTTGTTCAATTCCCACCATGACATGTAGCAAAAAATTAATTAATTAATTAAAACAAAATGTTTTATATAAACATTGTAAATGCCAGATAAATTTTAAAATAAGACATATAAATGATAGCAGAAATGCATGTATTAGACAATAATGAACTAGACAACACTCAAGGTAATATTTGCAATTTAGGTATTGTATTATATTTAAATAAAAATATATAATGTGGGGCTGGGGTTGTGGCTCAGAGGTAGAGTGCTTGCCTAGCACAGGTGGGGCAGTGAGTTTGATCTTCAGAACCACATAAAAAATAAATAAATAAAATAAAGGTATTGTATTCAACTACAACTAATAAATAAATATTAAAAAGTATATAATGGAGATCCAACATGGCGGCAGGTGTGGAGAAATCAAGTCTCCGACCTCTTCAGCTGCATGGGCATAGGGAGTCGTAGACTGTCTAAATACTGTTTGCTCAGGATCACTAGGCAATGCTGAGCTGACGTGGATCTGGGTCGAACAGTCTGGGCCTCTCACCGAGCCCGGATCGGCTGAATTCAAGCTCCCTCCCATTCACCTGCTTCTCTCAGCCAAACTGCTGTGACTCAGCCCTAAGGATCCCCCAGAAACAACTGGTCAGACCTTCTGAACTTACGGAGGTAAATGCCAACTGAGCCTTCATAGGCAGTGGCCACAGGATTGAAACGGGGCTTGGGAGAGACAATCAGGACCTACCCGTTACAGTGGTCACCCAGCAAAGGGAACAAACTGTCACAATTTGCATGGGATACCACCATGGCAGAGAGCTGACTTCACCACAACGTGGCAGACGAGATAACTTCATTGAAACCAGCAGCGACAGGTGTGTAATCCCCTAGCCATTCCTCTCCACGAAGTGAGGAAACCTTAAGAGCCACTCCCAGCTCTCCCGTGAGCGTAATAGCCAGACCCAGAGAATCAGGAGTGGCTCGGGACTCGCGGCACAGAACTGCCAGCTACCACTACCACCAGTGCTGACAACTGAGGTCTCTTGCACCAGCTACCGGGGGCGTGGCTACTGGAGGGCAAGCAAATTCGCTGGGGGTTCTCAGCAATAAGATCTACAAACTTAGGGTCTGAGGGAATGGAAAAAGGGAGAGTGTGCCCAGGAGTTCATGAAAACAGGGCTCCCAGGAGCAGAAGACCTGGCGTGTAACCAGTATTGCGGTGAGTGTCACCTGTGAGCAGGGCCTGGCTTGAGAAAAAGTGAGGAAGTGACTAGACACAAGAGAAGGCCCTAGACACCCAGAATTGAAACCCAGCCAGTCTGGGAGGAAGAGCTACTGCACAGTGATTGGTTCCCGCCTATTGAGAGGAGAAGCTTGGCCCAGTAGGCACAGCTCCACCTACTGGAAGAGAAGTTAATCAAACTGTAAGACTGCATTTATTAATTTTTTTTAATTTCTTTAAATTTTTTTTTAATTTTTTATTTTAAATTTTAATTTTCATTTTTATTACTATTATCATTATTTTAAATTTTTTTCTCTTTTTTATTTTCTATTTTTTCTTTTGTCTTTTCATTTTTTTCAATTTTCTTATTCCCCCTTCCTTGAATTCTACCTGCTTACTCTCATTCGCTTTAGTGACTTCCTCCCTTCCTTTCTAATACCTTTACTCCCAAGCATCAAATAAATTTATAGGAGTAAGGAGTAACTCAGCAGTCAAACAGAACAAGAAGTAACATGAGCAGCATGAAAAAGCAAGGAAGAAAAGGAGTACAAACAATGCAGGACAGCCTAAATATTCAGGAGGACCTAGAGTCATCAGAAAAAATGGTCATACAAAGAACTCAAGAAATACCTTAGACAGATGGAATGGAACCTGAAAGAGGATACGAGACAGCAAATTCAAATAGTGAAAGAACACATTGAAAATGAATTACATAAACAGATAAAAGAAAAAGTTAAGCATCTTTATCAGGAGATAGAGATTATTAAAAAAAATCAAACAATAATTCTAGAAATGAAGGAAATTATAAACCAAATTAAAAACTCAAATGAGAGTATCACCAACAGATTGGAGCAAGTAGAAACCAGAACGTCAGATAATGAAGACAAAATATATCATCTTGAAAAGAGTCTAGCCAACTCAGAAAGGCTGGTAAAAAATCATGAGAAAAACATCCAAGAGATATGGGATAACATAAAAAAAACAAATGTAAGAGTCATCAGGATAGTGGAAGGTATAGAGATTCAAACCAAGGGAATGAGTAATCTGTTTAAAGAAATAATTACAGAAAGCTTTCCAGAAATAAAAAAGAAAACAAATATACAAATTGTAGATGCATACAGGACACCGAGCATACAAAATCACAGTAGACCAACGCCAAGACACATTGTTATGAAGATATCCAATATACAGAACAAAGAGAAAATATTAAAAGCTACAAGAGAAAGGAGGCAGATTACATTCAGGAGTAAACCAATAAGGTTAACAACAGATTTTTTATCACAGAAGCTGAAAGCGAGAAGATCCTAGAACAATGTATTTCAAACACTGAAAGACAATGGATGCCAACCAAAAATTCTGTATCCAGCAAACTTAACCTTCAGGTACGACAACGAAATAAAAATCTTTCATGATAAACAAAAGCTAAAAGAATTTGCAGCCAGAAAACCAGCATTGCAAAGCATCTTGAGCAAAACACTACACGAGGAAGAAATTAAAAACAATAACCAAAACCATCAGTGGGAAGTCCCTCGGTAAAGACAGAGGGCTGGGGGAAAGCTAATCATGGAGAAACAAACAAAATTTTTAAAAAAGGAGATAAATAATCAAACATGGCTGGAAGTACAAACCATATATCAAGAGTAACTCTAAATGTTAATGGCTTAAACTCTCCAATAAAGTGACATAGGCTGGTAACATGGATTAAAAAAACGAATCCAACAATATGCTGCCTCCCAGAGACACATCTGATTGGAAAAGACATACAAAGGCTGAAGGTGAAAGGTTGAGAAAAAAATCATACCACACACACGGTCCTCAGAAGCAAGCAGGGGTGGCCATCCTCATATCGAATAAAATCGACTTCAAGAATAAGTTAATCAAAAGGGATAAGGAAGGACATTATATACTGTTATAAGGAAACATTCACCAACAAGACATAACAATTATCAATATTTATGCAAGAAATATGGTGCTTCGACGTTCATAAAACAAATTCTTCTCAAGTTCAAGAATCAAATAGACCACAATACAATAATTATGGGTGACTTCAACACACCTCTCTCACCATTGGACAGATCCTCCAAACAAAAGTTGAATAAAGAAACTATAGAACTCAATATCACAATCAATAACCTAGACTTAATTGACATATATAGAATATATCAATCATCATCAAGTGAATATACTTTTTTCTCAGCAGCACATGGATCCTTCTCAAAAATAGACTATATATTAAGCCATAGGGCAACCCTCAGTAAATATAAAGGGGTGGAGATAATACCATGCATTTTATCTGATCCTAATGAAATGAAACTGGAAATCAATGATAAAACAAGGAAAGAAAAATGCTACATCACATGTAAAATGAACAATATGTTACTGAATGATCAATGGGTTACAGAAGACATAAAGGAGGAAATCAAAAAATTCTTAGAGATAAATGAAAATACAGACACAATAGATCGGAATCTATGGGACACAATGAAAGCAGTTTTAAGAGGGAAATTCATGGCCTGGAGGTCACTCCTCAAAAAAAGGAAAAACCAACCAACAAATAAATGAGCTCACACTTCATCTCAAAGCCCTAGAAAAGTAAGAGCAAAGCAACAGCAAATATAGCAGAAGGCAAGAAATAATTAAAATCAGAGCGGAAATCAACAAAATTGAAACAAAAGAAACTATTGAAAAAATTTTAAAAAAAAACTAAAAAGGTGTTTCTTCAAAAAAAGAAATAAGATGGACAGACCCTTAGCCATACTAATGAAGAGAAGAAGAGAGAGAACTCAAATTACTAACATACGGGATAAAAAAGGCAATATCACAACAGATGCTACAGAAATACAGCAGACAATTAGAAATTATTTTGAAAACCTATATTCCAATAAAATAGAAGATAGTGAAGACATCAATAAATTTCTTAAGTCATATGATTTGCCGAGACTGAGTCAGGAGGATACACACAATTTGAACAGACCAATATCAATGGATGAAATAGAAGAAGCAAACAAAAGACTACCAACCAAGAAAAGCCCAGGATCGGATGGGTATACAGCGGAGTTTTACAAAACCTTTAAAGAAGAATTAATATAAATGCTTTTCAAGTTATTTCAGGAAATAGAAAAACAGGGAGCTCTTCCAAATTCATTCTATGAGGCCAACATCACCCTGATTCTGAAACCAGACAAAGACACCTCCAAGAAAGAGAACTACAGACCAATATCTCTGATGAACCTAGATGCAAAAATCCACAATAAAATTCTGGTGAATCGAATAAAAAAATACATCAAAAAAATTGTGCACCGTGAGCAAGTAGGACACATCCCTGGAATGCAAGGATGATTCAATATACAAAAATCAATAAATGTCATTCACCACATCAATACGCTTAAAGATAAGAACCATATGATCATCTTGATAGACACAGAAAAAGCATTCGACAAAGTACAGCATCCCTTTATGTTCAAAACATTAGAAAAACTAGGGATAACAGGAACTTACCTCAACATTGTAAAAGCTATCTATGCTAAGCCTCGGCTAGCATCATTCTGAATAGAGAAAAATTGAAGTCAATCCCTCTAAAATCTGGAACAAGACAGGGATGCCCTCTATCAGCACTTCTATTCAATATAGTTCTTGAAACACTGGCCAGAGCAATTAGACAGACGAAAGAAATTAAAGGCATAAAAATAGGAAAAGAAGAACTTATATTATCACTATTTGTGGATGACATGATTCTATACCTAGAAGAATCAAAAGGGTCTACAAAAAAACTACTTGAACTAATAAATAAATTCAGCAAAGTGGCAGGATATGAAATTCACGCACATAAATCAAAGGCATTTCTGTATATCAGCAACAAAACATCTGAAACAGAAATGAGGAAAAACACTCCATTCACAATATCCTCAAAAAAAAATAAAATACTTGGGAATCAACCTAACAAAAGAAGTGAAAGATTTATACAATGAAAACAACAAACCCTAAAGAGAGAAGTAGAAGAAGATCTTAGAAGATGAAAAAATATACCCTGTTCATGGATAGGCAGAACTAACATTATTAAAATGGTGATATTACCAAAAGTTCTCTACAAGTTTAATGTGATGCCAATTAAAATCCCAACAGCATTTCTTGTAGAAATAGAGAAAGCAAACATGAAATTCATATGGAAAAATAAAAGACCCAGAATAGCAAAAGCAATTTAAGCAGGAAGTGTGAATCAGGCGGTATAGCGATACCAGATCTCAAACTATATTACAGAGCAATAGTAACAAAAACAGCATGGTACTGGTACCAAAACAGGCGGGTGGACCAATGGTACACAATAGAGGACACAGAGACTAACCAACAAAGTTACAACTATCTTATATTTGATAAAGGGGCTAAAAGCATGCAATGGAGGAAGAATAGCATTTTCAACAAATGGTGTTGGGAAAACTGGAAATCCATATGCAACAAAATGAAACTGAATCCCCTCCTCTCACCATGCACAAAAGTTAACTCAAAATGGATCAAGGACATGGATATCAAATCAGAGACTCTGCGTCTGATAGAAGAAAAAGTTGGTTCTGATCTACATATTGTGGGGTCGGGCTCCAAATTCCTTAACAGGACACCCATAGCACAAGAGTTAATAGCAAGAATCAACAAATGGGACTTACTTAAACTAAAAAGTTTTTTTCACAGCAAGAGAAACAATAAGAAAAGTAAATAGGGAGCCTACATCATGGGAACAAATTTTTACTCCTCACACTTCAGATAGAGCCCTAATATCCAGAGTATACAAAGAACTCAAAAAATTAGACAATAAGATAACAAATAACCCAATCAACAAATGGGCCAAGGACCTGAACAGACACTTCTCAGAGGAGGACATACAATCAATCAACAAGTACATGAAAAAATACTCACCATCTCTAGCAGTCAGAGAAATGCAAATCAAAACCACCCTAAGATACCATCTCACTCCAGTAAGATTGGCAGCCATTATGAAGTCAAACAACAACAAGTGCTGGCAAGGATGTGGGGAAAAGGGTACTCTTGTACATTGCTGGTGGGACTGCAAATTGGTGCAGCCAATTTGGAAAGCAGTATGGAGATTCCTGGGAAAGCTGGGAATGGCACCAGCATTTGACCCAGCCATTGCCCTTCTCAGACTATTCCTTAAAGACCTTAAAAGAGCATACTACAGGGATACTGCCACACCAATATTCATAGCAGCACAATTCCCAATAGCTAGACTGTGGAACCAACCCAGATGCCCTTCAATAGATGAATGTATAAAAAAAATGTGGCATTTATACACCATGGAGTATTACGCAGCACTAAAGAATGACAAAATCGTGGAATTTGCAGGGAAATGGATGGCACTAGAGCAGATTATGCTAAGGGAAGCTAGCCAATCCCTAAAAAACAAATGTCAAATGTGTTCTTTGATATAATGAGAGCAACTAAGAACAGAGCAGGGAGGAAGAGCAGGAAAAAAAGATTAACATTAAACAGAGACATGAGGTGGGAGGGAAAGGGAGAGAAAAGGGAAATTGCGTGGAAATGGAAGAAGACCCTCATTGTTATACAATATTACATATAAGAGGTTGTGAGGGGAATGGGGAAAAAAAACAAGGAGAGAAATGAATTACAGTAGATGGGGTAGAGAGAGCAGATGGGAGGGGAGGGGAGGGGGGATAGTAGAGGATAGGAAAGGTAGCAGAATACAACAGTTACTAATATGGCATTATGTAAAAAATGTGGATGTGATTCTGCAATCTGTATTTGGGGTAAAAATGGGAGTTCATAACCCACTTGAATCTAATGTATGAAATATGATATATCAAGAGCTTTCTAATGTTTTAAACAACCAATAAAAAAAAGAAATTCATCAATGTCTTCACTATCTTCTATTTTATTGGAATATAGGGTTTCAAAATAATTTCTAATTGTCTGCTGTATTTCTGTAGCATCTGTTGTGATATTGCCTTTTTCATCCCGTATGTTAGTAATTTGAGTTCTCTCTCTTCTTCTCTACCTTAGCATGGCTAAGGACCTGTCGATCTTATTTATTTTTTTGAAGAACCAACTTTTAGTTTTGTCAATTTTTTTCAATAGTTTCTTTTGTTTCAATTTTGTTGATTTCTTCTCTGATTTTAATTATTTCTTTATTTCTGCTACATTTGCTGTTGTTTTGCTCTTCCTTTTCTAGGGCTTTAAGATGAAGTGTGAGCTCATTTATTTGTTGGTTTTTTTCTTTTTTTGAGGAATGACCTCAGGCATTGAATTTCCCTCTTAAAACTGCTTTCATTGTGTCCCATAGAATCCGATGTATTGTGTCTGTATTTTCATTTATCTCTAAGAATATTTTGATTTCCTCCTTTATGTCTTCTGTAACCCATTGATCATTCAGTAACATATTGTTCATTTTCCACATGATGTAGCATTTTTCCTTCCTTCTTTTATCATTGATTTCCAATTTCATTCCATTATGATCAGATAAAATGCATGATATTATCTCCACCCCTTTATATTTACTGAGGGTTGCCCTATGGCATAATATATGGTCTATTTTTGAGAAGGATCCATGTGCTGCTGAGAAAAAAGTATATTCACTTGATGATGGTTGATATATTCTATATATGTCAGTTAAGTCTAGGTTATTGATTATGATATTGAGTTCTATAGTTTCTTTATTCAATTTTTGTTGGGGGGAATGTGTCCAATGGTGAGAGAGGTGTGTTGAAGTCACCCATAATTATTGTATTGTGGTCTATTTGATTCTTGAACTTGAGGAGAGTTTGTTTTATCAACGTTTCAGTACCCTTATTTGGTGCATAAATATTGATAATTTTTATGTCTTGTTGGTGAATGTTTCCTTATAACAGTATATAATGTCCTTCCTTATCCCTTTTGATTAACTTATTCTTGAAGTCGATTTTATTCGATATGAGGATGGCCACCCCTGCTTGCTTCTGAGGACCGTGTGTGTGGTATGATTTTTTTCTCAACCTTTCACCTTCAGCCTTTGTAAATCTTTTCCAATCAGATATGTCTCCTGGAGGCAGCATATTCTTGGATTTGTTTTTTTAATCCATGTTACCAGCCAATGTCACTTTATTGGTGAGTTTAAGCCATTAATGTTTAGGATTACTATTGATATATGGTTTGTACTTCCAGCCATGTTTGATTATTTATCTTTTTTTTAATTTGGTTTTGTTTCTTCATGATTAGATTTTTTCCCTCTCTCACTTTACTGAGGTACTTCCCACTGTTGGTTTTGGTTATTGTTTTTCATTTCTTCCTCGTGTAGTGTTTTGCTCAAGATGCTTTGCAATGCTGGTTTTCTGGCTGCAAATTCTTTTAACTTTTGTTTATCATGAAAGATTTTTATTTCATTGTCGTACCTGAAGCGTAATTTTGCTGGATACAGAATTTTTGGTTGGCATCCATTGTCTTTCAGTGCTTGAAATACATTGTTCTAGGATCTTCTCACTTTGAGCGTCTGTGATAAAAAATCTGTTGTTAACCTTATTGGTTTACTCCTGAATGTAATCTGCCTCCTTTCTCTTGTTGCTTTTAATATTTTCTCTTTGTTCTGTATATTGGATATCTTCATAACAAAGTGTCTTGGCGTTCGTCTACTGTGATTTTGTATGCTCAGTGTTCTGTATGCATCTAAAATTTGTACATTCGGTTTTTTTTTTATTTCTGGAATGTTTTCTATAATTATTTCATTCATCAGGTTGCTCATTCCCTTGGTTTGAACCTCTATACCTTCCTCTATCCTAATGACTTAAGTTTTTTTATGTTATCCCATATCTCTTTGATGTTTTCTTCGTGATTTTTTACCAGCCTTTCTGAGTTGGCTAGACTCTTTTCAAGTTGATATATTTTGTCTTCATTATCTGACATTCTGGCTTCTACTTACTCCACACTGTTAGTGATACTCTCGTTTGAATTTTTATTTGGTTTATAGTTTCCTTCATTTCTAGAATTATTGTTTGATTTTTTTATAATTTCTATCTCCTGATAAAGATACTTATTTGCTTCTTTTATCTGTTAATGTAATTCATTTACAATGTGTTCTTTCATTGTTTTAATTTGCTGTCTCATATCCTATTTAACATTCCATTCCATCTGTCTAAAGTATTTCTTGAGTTCTTTATTTGACCATTTTTCTGATGCCTCTAGGTCCTCCTGAGTATTTAGGCTGTCCTGCATTGTTTGTACTCCTTTTCTTCCTTGCTTTTTCATGCTGCTCATGTTACTTTTTGTTCTGTTTGCTGAGTTACTGTTTACTTCTATAAATTTATTTGGTTTTGTGTGTCTCTGGAGTCTCTCTTTTGTGATTGGAGACTATGACTTGAGATGATGAGTTTTGTTGCACTTTAATGCAGATTCATTCATTTCGTAATCTGTGTACTGATTCTGATGGCATATAGTCGTCTATGGTTTGGTCTTGGGACTTATATTTAGGTCAAATGATGTGATGGTATTGAGGTTGGTATCTCTTGGCATCCTTGGTGTGTTGCTCTAGTGACAAGTGATATTAACAGGAGAATGGCCTGTAGTATTGGGGGGTAGCTAGGGACTTGGTAGCACTATATAACAACTGGGATCATTGACCTATACATATTTAGTAAATTACACATAAACAGCATAGTGATGCTTGGGAAGAAAGGTATTAGAAGGGAAGGGAAGAAGTCACTAAAGAGAATGAGAGTAAACAGAATTCAAGGAAAGGGGAATAAGGAAATTTAAAAGAAATGAATAGACAAAAGAAAAAATTTGAAAAGAAAAAAAGAAAAAAAATTAAAAATATAATCAAAGAATAAAACTTAAAAATAAAAAATAATGAAAAAAGTTTAAAAAAATAAATAAATAAATTGAAAAAAAACAAATAATAATTTAAAAAATTAAATAATGCAATCTTAGAGTTTGATTAACTTCTCTTCCAGTAGGTGGAGCTGTGTCCACCGGGCCAGCCAAGCTTCCCCTCTCAATGGGCGGGACCCAGTCACTGTGCAGCACCTCCTCCTCCCTGACTGAGCTGGTCTCCAATCCTGAGTGCCTAGGGCCTTGTCTTGTGTCTAGTCACTTCCCCACTTTTCCTCCAGCCAGGCCCCACTCACCAGTGATGCTCAACACAATACTGGCTACAAGCCAGGTTTGGTGTTCCCAGGAGCTCTATTTTCTTGAAATACTGGGCACACTCTCCCTGATGCCATTCCCTCAGACCCTAAGATTGTGGAGCTTGGGGCTGAGAACCCTCAGCGTATTTTGCTTGCCTCCCATAGCCACACCCCTGGTAGCTAGTGCAAGAGACCTCAGTTGTCAGCACAGGTGGGAGCGGTAGCCTGGGGTTTCATGCCGTGGTCCCACACTGCTCCTGATTCCCTTGGTCTGCCTATCGTGCTCACAGGAGAGCTGGGAGGGGCCCTTGAGGTTTCCCTGCTTTCTGGAGAGGGAGGGCTAGGGGGTTACTCACCTGCCGCCGCCGGTTTCAATGAAGTTATCTCCTCCACCGCATTTTGGTGATGTCAGTTCTCTGCCATGGTGGTATCCTATGTGAATGACGACAGTTTGTGCCCTTTGCCGGGTGACTGATGCAACGGGTGGGTCCTGACCAGCTCTCCCAAGCCCCATCTCAATCTTGTGGCCACTCCCTATGGAGGCTCAGTTGGTATTAACTTCCGCAGTATCAGGAAAAGCTGACCAGTTGTTTCAGTGGGATCGTTTAGCGCTGAGTCACAGTGGTTTGTCTGCAAGACGCAGGCAAATGGGAGCCTGAATTCAGCCGATCCGGGCTCAGTGTGTGTTCTGAGAGGCACAGACTGTTCTCCCCAGATCCACATTAGCTCAGCAATGCCTAGTGATCCTGAGCAAACAGCATTTAGATGGTATAAGACTCCCTATGTCCGCGCAGCTGAAGAGGTCAGAGACTTGATCTCTCCGCACCCGCTGCCATGTTCCCAATCCTCGGAAGTTTCCCCTTTAAAACTTAAATGATAAAGAAACATATCCCATTTTCTAGAGGTGGACAAAATATTTGAAAATAGTTCACAAATAAAGATGTACAAAATACCAGTAAGAAGGAGAAAGAAACCAGTCATCAGAGATATTCATATTAATATCTTAGTAATATACTGTTACACATCTATTAGATTTGCTAAAATACAAAATGTTAAAAACCTCTCAAGTGGGCAGGATTGTGCAGCAGCTGAGAATCTCATGTGGAATTTCTGAGAATAAAAAATGGTACCAATATACTGGCATTTTTAATTTTTATTTCTGAAATTAAACATAGACACCAAATCTGAGTCCCAAAAATTCCACTCTGAGGTTTTACCTGAGAGAAATGAAAACATAGGTCACAAAAGTAGCATTTAGTAATATTTTATTCATAATAACTAAAAACTCTAGTTTGGAGTCTACAGATAGGAAAATAAATACACTCTGGCAAATTTACTTATACACTGAGTAGTATTCAGTAAAGTCCTTTAGTGCATTACTGATGTACCATGAATGAGTAACCAAACAGGATAACTAAAGTGTATTTTATATAAAAGTACATAAACCCTGATATGTTTTACATAAAATTCTAGCACAGGCAAGTCATCAGTTAAGAAAATACTAAAATACTCATTGCTTCTGGAGTGATGGGGTTGAAATTGACTGGTATAAAGAATTGGGGGATTTGGATGCTTATCATTCATGAAGATACAATCATGGGACAGGGTTTCATCAGAAATTATGTTACACTGGGTGTGGTGGTACATGCCTCTAATACTAGCAGCTTGGGTAAATGAAGAAAAAGGATCACATTTTTGATACCAGACTCAGCAACTTAGGAAAGTTGTAAGCAACCTAAAGAAACCCTGTATCAAAATATAGATAGATAGATAGATAGATAGATAGATAGATAGATAGATAGATATAATAAAAGAGCTGGGGGTGTGGCTTAGTGGTTAAGCATGCCCTTGGGTTCAATCATTAATACCAAAAATAAATTAATTAATTTAATTAAATTAAAATAAAAAAATAATAGAAAAGGAATGTCACCCCACATAGTCTGAAATTGTCCAGAGGATTATCCACAAAGGAGAAGTTTGAGGGAACTCATGAGAAAGAAGAGAGTCAGAGAAGTTGTCTATGGGAATTATTTTTCCAGGTGATATATCTATTAGTATGGCAGGTGTTATAGATATCTGAAGGGTAATAGCACCTTGGGATTTATTAACCACATTTTCTTTTAATTGTACATCAGATGCTAGGTGTCCAAAGTAGGTGAGATGTGAGTGGTTAAATTTTTACTGCTTGGATTTATATTTTAATATAATTAGTGGTAAATAAATTTGGATTTCTCATTCATGAACTTTTTACCCAATGATTTTATGTCTGCAGTGAATATTTAATCCAGGAGCAAGCACATGGAGACCATTCTTTTTCTAGTTTAAATAATTAATGACAAGGAGAAAAAGAGAACTTTTGGGATTGATAATAATTATGTATATTTTGATAGGAGTTTAGAGTACACAAATAAATAAATCTACCAAATCTTGGTAAATGTATATTTTAAATCTGTATATTTGTGGTTTCTTTATGTAAGTTTTTATAGCAAGTGAAGAAAATTGAACTGTAGTTGGTGATAGTCATGTTGTAGTATTTAAGGAATAATGACCTGGTTTTTTTTGCAGTTCACACTAAACTGCCAAAAATAAAAGAAGTTAATTAATTGAAGACCAGATTCTTGGATGCCTATAAAATATTAATTTTAGAATCTAGTTTGGGTTATACCAAGATTTATACTAAAAGACAGAGGGCGTATGTAGTAGAGGAGGATGCAAAGGAGTTAACCATTCAGATACTGAGAAGTACTGTAAAACAAATTACCTCAGAACACATTGTTTGCAAACCAAACATGTCATAAAATTTATTACAAAACTAATTCAAGGTTTATATTTCAAAATGTTTATGATAAAGTATGAAAAATGTCTGTGTGTCAAATTGGCCAGGTGATCAATTCATGACACAATGCTGTTGAATTAGAAATATTATAGACTTACTTTCTTACCAATTCTAAGGTATAATTTTATAAAAGCTTTGTCCTATAATTCTTGATGTGACTAATTGATATGAGGGTTTTTTCTGTTATGGGGAAATTCCTTCTGCTCTTGACAATACATGTAAATTGTTGTCATCATTTGTGTGCTCCAGGAGGGCTCTACTGTATTGCTGGATGGGTAAAACACAAAAGAGGCCTCCAGAGGGTGAAAGGGCATCTCTTTCTCTACAATGATCATCTTATTGTGGCCAAAATCTAGTAAGTATACTGCACACTATCTTCTATTTATCATTAAATACAAGATAGTATGCAGTAAACTTACTAGATTATATCTCCACTAACAAAGATATCCTTTGTACACAATGCTCACAGTAAAAATGTGTGGCCTCCATCACTAGAGTTAATATCTAAAGTGAGCTATATGTTTATTTGTTTGTTTTTCCAAAAAAATTATTCAAATTTTCATGTAATCAACACATTTTTATTTAGGCGGTATTTTTTGTCATATCCTGAGTAAATATAGGAGATACAGTGAAGAATGTGATGATCTAGTCCCTGTTCTTTTAGGTGTTACATTTTAACATGATATTATATTTTACATGCATGTGGGAAAATTAGATTATTTGACTTTCTTTGGAGAAAAGAGGGTAACATGTAAAATAAAAGACAGAAATTGTTTAGAGATATCCAGGGGGAAAATTATTATTTGTTGCAAGCAATTTATCACTCAGGATCTGAGAAGAAGAATTGTATATCAAATTGTCCCCAAACATAACATTTTATAACTAACCATCTCATGTACTTTCTCTGAGTCAGAATCTAGAATTGTCTAGCAGGGTGGTTCTGGATCAAATACCAAAAGAAATTTGCAGTTATCTCAAGAATCAACTGGTGGATATATTCTAAGCTTACAAATAAGGGTGCTGGCAGCCTCAGCTCCTTACTGGCTATTGGGCCAAGACTTTACTTCCTTCCATGTGAGCCTCTGCACAGTTCTGCTCATAACTTAGTAGGTCACCTTCTTCAAAGTGAAAGAGCTTTTTGAAGCAATGTACCACCATTTCTTATGTATGCTCTTGGCCAGACAAACCAAACATGGCACAACATAGAAGGATCCACAGAAGGATAAAATATCAAGAATCAGGGATCAAAAAAAGCTTGAAACCACAATGGCTATCATAAGAAATTTGGATTTTATTTTACAGTGTTTTCATTGGAAAGTGTTATAATTCATATCTTGAAACATTTACTCAAGTTAGATAATAATATTTACTGAAGTTATTCAATGTTCCTCAAGTTGGAGAGTGGCCAAGGAGAACTATAGAGTTATTATTAATACAAGGTTATTATCATTGTTCCAATAAGAGAACAAGAACTATATCTGGGTACACAATATGTACAGAAACATTTGGATAAATATGTATTTGGAATGTGTTTTAGGAATACCTAATAGGATTCATTTGTTTTCCACAATAAATACCAAGGCAGATAATATCCAGCCAAAAGAAAAGGGTCTCTTAATTATCTTTTATTCCTCTTTGTTATTGATCAAAAATCAAGAAACAGTATTTTAACAAATGCATTTGCACAATGAGAATTTAGTCAACAGAGAATAGAAAAGGCTTTATTTTTATTTATCTAAACCCTCACATCTAAATTATGCCATGGCATTAATAAGTCACAGGCAGGGCTACATCCAAATTTGGCAAAACTTTATAATTAACATGAATGATCTTATTACAAGTAAACTTAGGATCTTATGGTATGTTAGGTATTAGTTTAAAGACACTAAGCATTAAAACTATTCAGGGTATTATTTTTCTTATTATATAAACAATTTATATTCAGAAAAGTTAAGTGACTTCTCCTAAATTACCAATTTTGTAGTCAGTTAAACCCACACTGGTAAATAGGTCCATTTTATTTCAAAGTCTACTCCATAAATCAATATGGAGTGCTGAGAACCACGGCCAAGTCTGTATGGCCCCTGGCATTTTGTCAACAGTATTGGTTGACAGGCGAGGCATTACTATCCGCCTCAGCTGCTACTTTTGAGTTCTCGAAGTACTTTGGAGTTATCGTGGGGATTCCCGGGGATTCCCTGAGAGTTCCCATTGGCTGGGGAAGTGCAGGAGGAGGGATTTCCGGGAGAGATATTTCCAGCTGCAGGTTCCTGGATGAGCCAGCCACATGGCGTTCCGGAGAATTCCCTGGGAGCGTGTGTGAAGTGTTTTCTTGCAGTTCAAAAATAAAGTTTGTTCCTGCTTCAGTGGCTCGTGATTTGTGCCCAGCCAGACTGCGGCAATGGAGTTTACTGTCTGCATTGCTGAATTTTTCTAAATTTCTTAGATGTTGTAAACATGTAAGTTTTTTTTTTTTATTTACTTGCTTGTTTTAAACTTTTACTTTGGCTTTCTTCACACCCCCTCCCCCCTCCCCGTTTTTTTTGTACCTGGGATTGAACACAGGGGTGCTTAATCACTAAGCCATATTCCCAGACCATTTTTATATTTTATTTAGAGACACGGTCTCTAAATAAGTTGCTTAGGGCCTTATTAAGTTGCTCAGGCTGGTTTTGAACTTAAAGTTTTTGTGCAACAGGCTCCCAAGCTGCTAGGATTATAGGTGTGTGCCACCATACCCAGCTTTTCTTAACTTTTTATTTTTGTTTGTTTTTGTGGTGCTAGGAATTGAGCCCTGGGCCTTGTGCTTTCAAGGCAAGCACTCTAACAATTGAGTTATATCCCCAGCACTCATCTTAACTTTTCATGAGAAAATATTTTCTCCTAAATATTCAAAGAGTAAAAAATCAAAACACAAGGTTTATTGAATGGTTTAGGTGCATAATAACATCTAGCTACATTCACAGTCTTTTTTAGGTAGATTTTTAAAATTTATTTTGAGACAGCACATGATTAAGTTGCTGAGAGTTCCATGAAATTTTCTTGGCTAGCTTGTGACCCTCCTGCCTCAGTCTCCTGAATAAGCAGGGTTACAGGCAATTTCTACCATGCCAACACAAAATTTTTTTCAAATACAATTGAAGAACAGTTCCACAATATGTCTTCAATAAAAGGAATATCTACAGTGCAACTTTGAAATTGGATAAGATGTTATAAAAAGTAAAGAGAGTAATCTCTCCATCCAAGTCTTTGCACTGGGTACATTGAAGCTTTAAGTAGGGAGACTATTTGCAGACGAACAAATCATTCCTTTTAAAATATACAACATTCATCATTTATTTATTTTAAAAATCTCAGACAGATTCTATACTTTAAGTATGTAATAAGAGAATCAGATAGGTCTAATTTAATTTTCCTAACAATCCCTCAACTTAAGAGTTGTTTTCCATATTAAACACTGAGGCTCAGGAGGTTCTTCATATACTGGGATTTGCAGAGATGGAGTTTGAACACAGGGATTAATTTCAACAGCTAACTCTTTCCACTTGACTATATTCTTCTCAGGTGTCTGGCCTTTGCTCAGCCTGGAGGCCAATTAGCAAACAACATATACTATATTATCCAAACTCCTGAATTCTATAAGACCTTAGAAACTATTTACTTGTAACTCACTTTCAGTTGTTGAGGAGAAAGGCATTTTTCTGCATCCTTTTTTTTGGATATTTTTCTTAGCAAATAGGTAATGTTCAAAATAGAATGCTTTTTTCTTAGCTAAATTTTCCTATTGCTCTGAATATTGCAAGCATCCATACGGGTTTCTTTTTTTGGTAATCTGTTTTGCTAAACTTCTTTTAAATACACTCTTTTCCACTCAAAATTTCTATTTTTACATATATTGGCAAAATATGTATCCACAATCTACTTCTGTATATGACTTTTTATTTTGAAGTTTCCCATCTCAAATAAGGTTACATCATGTGTTTTCCACATAGTTCTTCTGAAGTCACTCTTTGGCCCTCTTGAATATTTTCATGAAGTCACAAACTGTATGTCAATTGGCTTAAATATTGTCAACAGTAATCAGTTTATAAAAGGTTATAAGTATTTTATATGTTTATTAAAGATATTTTGAAACACAGGTCATCTATTATTAGTATTATTAAATGTTATTTATTATTTGTGAAAACTCTATACCCTTAAAATAGTACATAAATGTTTGATGGAATAATAATTATCAAATGCTGCTGCCTTGTGAAATTTCTGACCACAATACTTTAAATCTTGTTTACAGGTCCATTCTCATACTAAATGTTTAGTCATATTCACAAATCATCTTAATAAAAAACAATATTTTCTAAAACAACAATCAAGAAGAAGCAGTCCTTGAAATTAAAAAAAATTGTTGTCTTTTCCTTTCTCAGACATGGATGAAATACTGGATGGTGTCCTTGGTCATTTAATTTGTTGTGCCGCAGTCTGGCTGGGTACAAATCACCAAGCCACCACAAAGCACTTGTATGTTCAAACAGGAAACTTTATTGCCTGAACTCCAACAGCACTCCATGCACACTCCCTGGGAACTCTCCCAAACACCACCCACGAGGCTCCTCCAGGAACACCACACACCAACCAGAACTCCCCAGGAACTCTCCCGGAACCCCATCAGGCTGCACACACACTCACTCTCTGAACCCTGTGAGAACTCAACGGGAACTCCAAAGTAGCGGGCGCCCGAGGCAGCAAGAGCTGCCCTATTGCCAGAAAGTAAAGGTCATATATACAATTGAATACATAACCAATCCAGCATCATCTTAATGGCTCGCCTCTCAACCATTATTTCTGGCAAAATGCCAGGGGCCATTCTGACTCGGCTGTGGCTCTCAATATTGTTGAAATAATCTGAGACCAGCACTTAGTGTTTCGTACTTAGTCCATCTGTTCTCAGCCACAAGAGGCAAGTAGCAGCCTCAGGTTTCTCATTTCATCTTCTCTTTTTCGGGCTCCTTAGGAAACTGCTTTCAGTCATTAGAATGAGCTCACAGAATAATTTTAAGTGTGATGAATATTTGAATGGCTGCCACATAGTTATTTTATTAAACTAGGTGAATGTCATTAAGTACAATAGAGAGGGTTTAGCTGGGTGTAAGTGGTGCATGCCTATAATCCAAGTGGCCTGGTTGACTGAGGCAGGAGGATAACAAGTTCCAATCCAGCCTCTGAAAAAGTGAGGCACTAAGTAATTTAGTGAGACCCTGTTTCTAAATAAAAATACAAAATAGGGCTGGGGATGTGGCTTAGTGTTTGAATGCTCCTAAGTTCAGTCTCTGGTACACCATCCCATTGTAAAGGTAAAATTTCCAAGCTGATTCTAAGCTGCAAAGCCTGAATTAAAGTGTAAAAGACCAGGCATTGTAAAGTTTCCAAGCTGCAGGGCCTGAGTTAAAAAGTGAAAGACTAGGTATTGTTAAAATTCCTCTGCTACCCCCAGAACCTGTAATCCCTGTAGCTGTTAGGACAATACCGGAACTGCCCAGTAAATATTTCCACTGTTTCCACTGGTTGTCTAATAACCTGGGACTCTGTGTAGTATGTCACATAGTCCTTGAGGCCCTAAAACCAATCAGTTTGAATGTGAACCCCACTTAGAAGTGACCAATCACCCCCGTCCAGCCTGTTCCCGCCAATGAATGTACTAATCATGTCTCAGAGTTGTTGTTCAATTTTCCCATGCCTCATGATGATTTGTTCTGATGTATGCAAAGCCCCCTGCTCTCCCCAAAAAGTGTACTTAAGCTCTTCTTGACCTCTGCTCTAGGCTCTGGGCTGCTCTATCTTCCTGAGTGAGCCTGGAACCTCAGCATGCTGATCAATAAATCTCTTTTGCCAATTGCCAGTCTCTTGTGTGGTCTCTTCCTCCGATGCTTCGCCAGACCCTTACACCATAATTCATTTATTTGCTAAAATGTTATATTTGCTTCATTTTGTGCGGAATGTCACAGTATTTGCTGAGAATTATTTTGAGTTTATTGTCAGCCTTTTCTATACTAAAATTAAAAGAAAATGTTTAAAAACAAATGGGCTTTAATTTTACAAAACAAGATCTGTTTTATGAACATTAATGTTCTAGAGAGAAGATAATGTTTTCTAGACATAGAAAAACCAAGTGAGATAAACAGAAATGACTACTCAGCTCACACACACTTCAAGCCATCACTAATCTCATATTTTAGTTAATAAGCAATTAATTCTCTAAAGTTAAGAGAGATTTTGAACAACCTTCTGATTATTAATTTGCACTAGAATTTTGATAAAATATTTGTGACATAAATTGGGGAATCTACACCAAAATGTAACTACAACATATCTCTCTATGATAAAGGAAGGAAAACAACTATTTTTCAAGAGTTCACAAGAATTTCTTCCAGGATACAGGTCCCAATTTACCTGTCATCTTAAAAATTTGGAAGCAATGAAGTACCTGTAGAAAAAAAAGTAATTGATTTTGTGAAGTTATTGTTTTTTATCAGTTAAATTCCCCTCAAATATAGAAGTTAGAATAAAAGTAGGGCAAATTAGGGGATCAAGAGGGAGGTAAGGAGGGAAAGGGAAAGAACTATTGCATACCAATTAAAAGTTATACTATAAGAATTGTGAATATACCATTGTGAATCCCACATTTATGTATAATTATAATTCTCCAATAAAAAATGTAAATGAATTAAAGGAAGACTGGAAGAGTAGAAGAAGGAGAACAGGGGATGGGAGGTAATGAGGACAAGGGAAAGTACAAGGAAATGAATTAAAGTAAATTATAATACATGCATATGAGATACGTAACAATGAGAACCACTATTATGTAAAATTATAATGTAATAATAATAAATTTTTATTTAATTTATTTTGATTGTAGTGCAATTGCAGATGATAATAGCAATACTGATGAAGCCAGTAAACATACATATTATACAATTTCTGTATTATAATATTATTAGAGACTGAGAGTAAAAATTGGAAAAAGTATATTATGACCTAGAGACTGTTCATTTTAATATAAAGTTTTAGTGGAATATTTTTTTTGTAATTCTTGTGAGCTAGACATTCTACATTTACCTCCATAACTGTTCACAATTTTTCTCTACCAATCCCATAATAAAAATAATCATCTCAATAATTCTTGTGTCTTGAGGTAGCTGAAAAGACTAGACTTAAGATAGAAAAGCTTATGAGATTTTACAGAAAGTGTCTTCTATCCATTTGCATTATAGGAATCACAATTTCCAGGTATTTGCAGGTGTGTAGGTGTTAAGACCGTAAGTAAACTCAGCATTGTACCCTCTCCCTGCTCACATTCTAGCACTGCTGCTTTATGTTATTTCACTTTTGGCATGTTAATCTCTATGATTCCATTTGCTTATGGATACAGTGTTTGAGAATTAAACTAAGTAGATCTTTACACAATGGTACCTGGTGAGTTTTCAGTAAACATCAGCTATTATTTTATTTATTTATTTATTTTTATTATTATATTTTAAAATATTTTTTTTTTTAGTTTTTTCAGCAGACACAACATCTTTGTTTTTATGTGGTGCTACAGATCAAACCCGGGCCACATGCATGCCAGGCGAGCGCACTACCACTTGAGCCACATCCCCAGCCCAGGTATTATTTTTAGGAGAGATCAGAAAACATTATAATACTTGCTAAAAGCACATTTCTTGACATCAGGAATGGACAACGTTGGTGCTTTTTGATCTAGAGAAAGGAGTATTGGAATGACTGTTTCTAGGTCAATCGATATTAAAGTTTGCACATGATATCCAGTTCAGAGATCTGAATAAAAACTAAATATGGACAAAAAATAGTTTTCCACACATTAGAATTTTAGTTTTTCTTTTATGCTACCTAGATTTCATCAAGAAATAATATTTTTGTTGGTAATCAAGTCTGTTTCAAAACACAAAAAACAAACAAATAAACAAAACTACAGATTAACAAAAATGGGGTAAAAATATTAAAAGAGAAAGAAGCCATTGTTCACAAAGCACTTTGTCTGATATTTAAAGTAAATGAACACTATGAAAAGTATAAATGTGGTTTTTAATCTATGTTAGCATGGACATATAGTTTTTCCAAAATCATTTTTATTTTTATTTTTAAATTCTACTTACAAGTTTCAGCATTAGATGTTCTATGAAGAAAATGAGGTGTAGGGCTCTTTCTACATAAGGTTACCTTTGAATTTTCCTTATCTTTTATCATTTACTCAAATGGTTCTGAATGCTAGGAACTTCCAGCTTTTCCTGAGTATTTGCTCATCTCTTGGCCTCCTATGAATTTAAGTCTTTGATCCTCATGAGAATTAATATGCCCATAAAATCAAAAGCCATTGTGGTTTCCATATCAATGGCACAATGAAATTTGATAGAAATTGTCAAAAAAAAAACAGTTTTTCTGGTACTTTTAAAAAGTAGTTTACAATTGATCTTCCCAGAGATAAAAGATAATTGTGTCAACTCTATTCTTTCTTTTTTTTGTTTGTTTGTTTTTTGCCAAAATATAGGGGGAAAGGTAAATGAAATCATAAGCAGTGAAATTGAAAGTATCTTACACTTGTAAATGTTACCAAATCTTGCAACCATGAAGTTGAAAAGTACAATACTTTTCTCTAATTAAGTTAAAGTATTTTAGAACATCTACCATAAAGTATATTTGTAAACATCTTAATAAATCATGGTAATTAGCCAACTGATTAAGATTTTCAAAAGTAACAAAGATGCAAATGATTCATGAATTTTTATAACCACAGTAAATTTCAATTAGGAATTTAATCCAAATGTACTACTCAACATACAGAAAACTAAAATATGTAGGTTAAAAAAAATTTTTAAAAGCTGCCATAAACAGAAGCATGAGTGTAAAAATGTTCTTCAAATATTTTAAAAGCCTACTTGGGCCTAGATATTCAAGCATGTTACAACTTACTCTGCTAGACACTGAATATAAACACCATTAGATATTCTTTGACCATGATTATTGGCTAATGTCCCGTTATGACAAACAGAGAAGTTCCTGTAAATTTTAAGAAATGATATATCAAGAATTACTGTTGGGTTTTTATCTTTCTAGACATAATAACTCAAAGATTTAAAAACAATAAAACTAATGGATATGTGGACAGTAAGCTATGGGGATGAAATTTTAGAAGCCAACATCAATTTCTTTGGGTTGGCCTGGCCCACGTGAATTACATGGACACCTTAAGTAAGAATTGTTACTTTTTCTATATTTGCCTGACTTCACTGCTGTGATAATGTCAAGAAAAAAGAGAAAAGATTCAATCAAATTTGGTTGCTATAACTTTTTGAAACATTTTATTCTATTTAAATACCTTTTAACCACACACCTCCAAATACTTAAGCACCTTATGATTATCTTATAGCCCTTTTTATTAAAATCTATGAAACTCATGTGTCAACATGGGAAACTTACTTGCATTTCAACAGTGCTTGTAAAAGTGTTTAAAGTACAAAAACAATTTGAATGAAGGGAAATTCTTAGAAACATAAACATGAAATAGTGTGGTAGGATCTCTAGAAAACTGTCTCCACTGAATCCTATATTTCTAATGAATTGTTGCTTTACACATTGAGATTTTAGGATCTCATCAGTCATTTCAACCTACTGTTGAACCCTGATGCAAAGAAAAGACCACTAACTCCAATTTTAAATCAAATTAAAGCAAGCTTGCATTTGTGTACACAAAGAGAGCTGATCAGTGACTGTCTCCCCTAACATGGGCTAGAGACCAGCACCCCAGCTTTCTAGGAACAAGATTTCATAGCACAAAAAGTTGTAAAGGGAGGGTGTCTTGAGAACTTACAGATAACAGGATTTTGACAAGCACAATACAAAGGCAGATAGTAGGTTAATGATCTACATTGCATGATATTTTAAGGTAGGGAGAAAATTCATATCCCAAAATCTGAATTTATGAGGCACAACTAAGGTTTTAGAGAGGTTTGTTATCTGGTCAGGAAAAGCCAGGCATGAGTGAGAATTTCAAACAATTTGTCATGAAAAGTTAATTTCTGTTTTACTATAAATTACTCTGATTTCATGACTATGTAATGAGATAGTTCCCAATCTTGAGATGGAAATAGGCTGGATTCATCATTACAAGGACAGACCTTCACTGAGGCAAATTTTATAAAAAAATGATTAAGTTTAAATAGTAGTTTATACTATTTACATTTTAACAAATTGTTTTTAATATACAAATAAAATCAATATTATGAAACACTCCATTTTCTTAATTGTATCTCCAGTTTTGATTTGGTATATATGAAATGTATGAGTGAAAATCAAATCTAGATTTTGGTTGGAAAGTAATTCCTCAAGTCATTACTATATGAGATTGTGAAGAATGCATTGATACTAAATATTCATATTTTTTCCTGTCCTGGGGATTGAACCCAAGGCCTTGTGCATGCAAGGCAAGCACTGTACCAACTGAGCTATATCCCAAGCCCTCATATTCTTATTCTGAATTTGTTTAGTTTGAACTTTCTGGCCCAGGATGAGCATATGAAAAATCTTAACTATAATTTTGACAAGCTATGCCCAAACTCAAGTGTTCATATACACTTAAAGAGTTAGTGTTCATCACATACACTTGGGAATTTTTATTCTTCTTTTCTTCCCATTACAATCAAACTATCTGGGCAAAGTCCTGGAGTCAGATAACTATAATAATCCAAACTGATATTCTTCTAACAAAGCACAGACTTGTCATTAAGTTTTGTAATGCATTACTGATGTACCACATTATTTATTCATTTGTTTGTTTGTTAATTTATTTATTTTTTTTTACTTAATAGTTCAACTTTCATTAAATGTAGCACCATAAATTTAAAACTGGGACTGTGTGAACCTAAAGATCATAATGTAGCATGCTATCATGCACAATCACAAAGTGTAACTAGTTCATGACTTCATGCATAGCTATTCTTACTGTAAATAAAGTTTGTCTTTCAATAGGAACAGTGGAAAATGATACAGTAAATTTGTGGTTGCTGTCTGCATCAAGGGTTTCTGTAAGAGGCCACTAGATGCTAGTATATAAGCATACCTTGAAAGCACTGTGGATTTTGTTCCAGACTAGTGCAATAAGGTGAATAGCAAATTAAAGTGAGTCCCACAATTATTTTGGGTTTTCTTTGGATATGAAAATACATTTACAATATATTGTAGTTCATTAATTGTGCAGACACTATGTGATAGAAAAGTGTGTACATTGATTTAAAAAAAATCTTTATTGCTAAAAGTAGCAGTGATCATCTTAGCTGTTTGAAAAATGGAGCTGATAGATTTGCTTGAGACAGGTTTTACAAAAATACATATAGGAAATATATGCAATATTTGAGAAGGACAATAAAATAGGTTGTAATAAAATGAGACATCTCAGTACTGAAGAAGGCCCAGCTATATACGGAGAAGCACAGTCAGAATTAACTAAGTTGTACTTAGAAAATAAAGACCCTTCCAATTTATAAAATTGACACTAAAATGAAATCTAATGAAAGTTAAATGGCAAAGAATATAACTATGCCATTTACTGTTTCTACTGTTTTTTCTTTTGACACTGTAGCTTTTCTGATCCTAAAGGGCATAACTTCTTAAGCTGTTTTGTGCATGAGTGTGCTTGTGTGCATTGTGTTTGTTTGCCCACTAGGAGTGGGAACTCTGATTGAACCCAGGAGCATTCTATAACTGACCCACAACACAACTATATCTCTAGCCCTTTTTAAAATTATATTTTGAGGCATGGTCTCTCTAAATGGTGCATGCTGGACTCAAGCTTGTGATCCTCCTGCCTCAGTCCCTTTAGTCCCTTGGATTACAGACATGTACCACTGCATACAGGGCATGCCTTTCTAGAGAAAGCTAAATCCTAGAGAGTCATCATATTCCCAGCATGTTCACCTTTATCAAATTAACTTATATAGGTCCCACATCACCAATCTCTTCCCTATTGGGATCCCACACTCTTAGTTCACTATCCAAATGCCCTAATTATACCAGGTCCAAGTGCCAGATTACATGTGATTGCCCTTGTCCCCTAAAGCCAATTAAAATTATTAATAATTTCATACTAATATCAAACCTGCTTGTGCTGACTCATCTTTTCTTTCTGCATAAATAAAATAAAGTCACTTTTCCATGTTTTCCCTTACCTTCCATGCTCTCTACCTTCTGACAAATGCTGGTGCTTCCCACATTCCTTGGTACAACTGTTTGAAAAAACTGTACCAGTCTGTGAGAGTCAAATTTCTTTCTGTGAGTCTTACTATACTCAATTAAAACAAACCCAAGGTATACTTCCAACAAGACCAAACTTGCATTCTCAAAAGAACCAGGGCAATTACATCCATAGCTTGAATCCCTGGGGCTGGGTCATTAGGGAAGCCTGTCCTTTATTTTCTGTTAACCCATTCTCTTTTAGTGCTGAGGAACAGGAAAAGCTGCCAGAGGTGGGTAGAGGAAGGCTGCAGCACCTGGGAAGGAGGAATTGTGCAAGCACTATTCCTGTTGTACACATTCTCTTCTGTCATGGCTGCAACCTTGGGTTACAGAAGAGGCACAGGAGCAGAAAAAAGCCAACAACAGTCTGGAGTAGGGCTAGACTTGGACACAAGAATCAAATGCTAGTTCTTGTCTCACCTCCTCAGTTACCTTCCCAATGAGCACTTTTTTTAATATGTATTTTTTTAAGTTTTAGGTGGATACAATAGTTTTTATTTTACTGTTATGTGGTACGAAAATCAAACCCAGTGCCTCATGTGTGGCAGGTGAGGACTCTTATGACTGAGCTACAACATCAGCCCCCCCCATCAATAAACACTTTACAGCATCAAACAAGGCAGGTCATTTTCTTTTCTAGTTGTCCTTACAATCATATTAGACTAACCACAAGAAAAAAATAGCCTGTCACAACTTGACCCCTCCTCCTATGGATTGCTATTATTGGAGCCTGTGACCAGAACTCTGCCACCCCCAGGACTCAGGGAAAAAGGCCAGCCTGCCATGCTCAGGGACTAGGACCTATAAAATTCTAAAAGATTTTTCTACTATAGTTCCATGGTCATTTCTCTCTCTAATCAATGCCCCTGGTGCATATCACTTCCTGGAAACCGCAGTAAAATTACCCTCAGCACTCTGACACTTTAGGGATTCTGATGAGACTCAGAAAAGCTGATGACTTGGCTGTAGAATGCCACTGAGGTGTCAGTAGGAAACTGCTCTCTCGCCATCTAGTGATTGTGAGGTGCAAGTACGGGTTCTGCACACCATGACCCAGGATCTTCCATGTAAGAAAAATGTGTCCCTTCCAATAGTAGACACAACACAGTGACATGGCTTTAAGAGATTTTTAAACAACAGATTAGCCAATGCTTTCACCTCTGGAATAGAAATAAATGTCATAACATTTTCAGGCTGGTTGAGGGTCTTAAAGGGTACACTGCAACAGGATTTTCTGGACTCCTGGGCACTAGAGAACACAGTGTGTAGCACTTTGGGTCTCAGCATCTGTCTACCTGGACTGGACCTGGACAACCTTGGAAGCCTGTCTGCCTGGGGTGTCTATCAATAAGGCCAGCATTAAAAGTTTTTTTCAAATTCGTGAAAAAGATCCTGCCCTTGAAGGAAAGACCAAAACAGATTGTCAGCTCCAATTGTCAACCTGGAGGGATTATAAAAATTAGAATCCCTGTAACTGATACTGTAGTTCTGGACCTTGGCTTGAGAATCTGCATTGCTATGAAGTTCTTCAGTGAAACTCATGTTGGTCTGTGACCTATCTTTAAAAGATTCCCAACTAGATTGTGACTTAGGCCATACATACTGCTTTATTTTTAAAGAGACAGAAAGATGTGAGTTGTGAGAACATGAGATTTAAGGGAATAATTCTATGCAGTGGGCCCCATTGTGCTGATTCTCACATGCTTTCTTTTCAAGAAGAAACTTGCATACATCTCTGCCTGGCCTCAGTACATAGGACATGTCACATTCCTCAGGAAACTCTGTTTTCTGTAGGAGAAATACAGGCCTGAAATAATGTTGATAAAAGAAACCCAAGTGATCTTGAAGGGCAAGACTTCTATGATCCTTTCTATAAACCAGATTTTGAAACTCAGGAACATAAAGATAATTCCTTCTAATCATAAAATCTGTAAAATTTTATGATTAAGAATCTAATGAGAATCAGTCTACAAGGGCCAAAGTGACCTAGAGTAGTTATGGCAGTGAGGACTTGACAGTCTGAAATCATACAGCTGTCAGTCAAAAGCCAATATGTGGTCATGAGTGGGACTCTGGAAATTTCTCTGGGACCATTAAATAAAACTGGAGTTCAGAAGACTCACACAGACTCTCTCATTTCTGAGAGAGTTCCCACTCTTTCCTTTAAGAGTATCCCTTTCCCTTGTTCTATACCTCATGCCTGCTATTCTAAGTGACAAAGCTGAAATCTTTCTGACTTGATCACAAGAATCAGGGTTTGAAGGAAAGTCTGCACTGCCCCAGTTTCCCAGAAGTCACAAGGCCTGTGACACTAATTTAAAACATTTTCATGGTCTTTATTGATATTGCTCCAGATACACTGTCAATATTTCTGCAACTTTAGTCAATAGCTATTTCAGGAAAACCAAAGATAGAAAGTGTTAGAATAGAAGTTGAACCTTTTCCTGAGCATCAAGGGCCCTTGTTCTCCACTGAAACATCCTAATGTTCAGTGATGCCAGATACTCATCCTCCGCATTCCCCAAGGCCAGGTTTTATATGTCTTCCCAAGATAGATCTAAATTTCTATTTGTTTTATGGAAAGATATGCATGTGAGGTTTTCTATGTTAGAAATTTAAAAACACAAATGGAAAGTCTCTGCACCATACAAACAGCATAATTTTTCATAAGGTAGTCAATGACAGCCTGCAGTCTCCAGAATAAGGTGTTAATGGGTTCTTGGTCCAATAAGCAAACTGTGCTTTCAGCCAATCAAACATGAGCGGTGTTCTGAGATCCTCCCTCCACCTTGTTTAAGGAATCAAAGAGCAACTACATTTGGCCAATCAGAAATGATCCTTGCTCTGACACTCCACCAATGAGAATCCACACCTAGTTATATTATCTGTTTTATTCACTTATTTGCCTCTGTTGATGTGATTTTTAATATGCTTTGCAGATCTAGTAAAAAGTGTTTTCCTGAAACTAGAGAGAAATTGTTACAGATGTATGCCTCCTGACAAAAAAGTTATTTATAATAAAGAAAAAAAAGCAAGCACTTTCACAGTTTATATAACAATTGCACACCATAGGCATAGTGCCTGTATCCCATGGGAATGTTTTATTTTAAAATCCCAAAGGAAAAAAATACAATCTTCCTTGGATTATATTCATCTTTATACCAGGCCAGTAGCAAAACATATTTTTTACCTTCTTTGCACAAAGATGAGCCCATGAAGGAAGAAGCAAGTCTCTAGAGCTGTTTAAAGCCATGATCCAACATGTGACCAGTATTAGGTTATTATCAGGTTTTTATGGACGTATAGTTTTTTTCTTACATTTTTTTTTATCCAGGCAGTATAGTTGTGAAACCAGGGCAAAGAACAAGTAGCTGATTGTCAAAAAAAAAAGAAGAAGAAGAAGAAAGAAATGGGTAGATAGTAACTCCAACATCTGATGGAGAGAACGGATCACATTTTCAACACAAGTATTCACCCCCTGGGTGGCTCTCTTCCTACTCTTTTGGTCACTTTGGTCACATAGGCAAAATGAAAGAAGGAGGGGACATAAAAAGAAAGAAAACCTAAAATATATAAAAGGACAAAATGACCCCACTTTTTCAGGCATCAGTTCTGGACTTCCTTATCTATCACTCTTTCTCTTGATCTCTCTGTCTCTGTCTCTTTCTCTCTTTCTTTCTCTCCCTCTCCCTCTGTGTGTGTGTGTGTGTGTGTGTGTGTGTGTTGTATTCTTTAAATAAAACTTGTTTTCTTCTCTCAGCATTTCTTGGGTATTCAATCATTAAAACATGGGGACCCAATTCTGATTTTCAAGACCAGTTTCAATTGCACATAATGCTGAGATTTGTGCTTACATATTTGTTCTTGCACACAATATAACAATGCAATTTGGCTAATATCACTCCCCAGCACTTTCCCACTGTTAAAGATTTGTAGGCTTGGTGTCTCCCAAAAGCTCATGCATGAAACAATGCAAGAATGTTCAGAAGAGAAATGATTGGGTTATAGGAGTCTTAGTCCAATCAGAAAATTAATCCCCTGTTAGAGGTTCACTAAGCTGTAACTGAAGGTGGATAGGGTATGGCCTGAGGAGGTGTGTACTGGGGGGGCATGGCTTTTCAGGTCAGGTCTTTCATTCACAGCAATGAAAAAAGTGATTAAAACACCCCCTTCCTCCCTACTGCTCACCCATTTGTCTCTTACCTCTACTGAACTTCCTTTGATTATTAGAAGAACTACCCCCTGCTTTGTTTTCCTTTTTTCTCTCTAGTTTCCATATATCACATATGACACTTAACTTTCTGTGTTTGGCTTAGTTCACTTAATATGATGGTAAATAGTCTCATCCATTTTTTTCCTCAAATACATAATTTCAGTTTTCTTAAAGGTGAATAAAACTCCATTGTGTGTGTATGTGTATATATATCACATTTTTTATCCATGCATTCATTGATAGACACCTAGGCTGCTTTAATTGTTTGACTATTGTGAACTATGCTGCTATAAACATGGGTATATATGTACCAATGTAGCATGATGACTTTTGTTCATAAGAATCAATAGTGCAGAGTGGTGTAGCTGAGTCATATAGTGTTTCCATGCCTAGGCTTTCAAGGAGCCTTCATATTCATTTCCATAGTAGTGGTGTTAATTTACTTTTCCCCCAAAAAAGTATAAAAATGTTCCTTTTTTCTCCACATTCTTGGCAACATGTATTATTTGCATTCTTAATGGCTGCCATTCTGACTAATGTGAGACGAAATCTCATGATGTTGAACAATTGTTCATATATTTGGCCACATTTGAATTTCTTCTTTTGAGAAGTCTGTTTAGTTCTTTTTCCCATGTATTGTTTGATTTTTTTTTTAGATTCATTATTCTGTTGTTTCTTGTTACAATTTTCTTGTCCCTCCATTACTACAAAAAAAGAGAAAACAATAGGTGAGTCAATACTCCTGGTTTCAATTGACAGAAAAGCAACCCAAACTAATGTAGGTAATGGTTGTGTGTGTATGGGGGTACTTTTACAAGTAAACCCTGAGGGTATTTGTGAATGCAGGCACAGCTGGTATCAGTGATCCAAAGGCTTCATTTTTCAGTGCCCATTCCATTTTTTGACCACCCTTTTATCTTTAAGACGAAAGTAAGGTTTTCATGCTCACTTTCTTTGAGTATTTGGGGTCTCTGTAACAATTTGTCTGGACTAGCCCAAGCCAAGTTGGCAGGCTAAGTGCCTTCTTATTTATGAGATTTCAGTGATTTGACTCCTTAGGCTTGGTCACTTGCGCCATCTCACCTCATATGGAGTGAAATGAAGAGGTGGGGGGAACCCAGAAAGCTCAGGAGCTAATTCTGGAAGACAAAATATCAATAATATTAATACTGAAGAGAGATAAAAACCTTTGGACAGACACCACTCTGACTTGAAGGGGAACAGCTGTGTTCACCAGAAACCTGGGAAGCCTCCATCTGAAGCATCTGCGTCTTCATCTGAGGCAGGCTCAGCTTGGAGAATTAGAGCTACCAGGTCAAACCACAACACAAATAAACTCTGTGCTCCTCTTGCACAAGCAATTTTTTTAGGCATTCCTACAGTCTCCCTTGAACACTAAGAGCAAGATGAGAGAAGTCCCAACTCCTCCCAATGAGGAGTCCAGAAGGTTGTATCCCAAATGTGACTTCATTACCAGGCTCCTGGTCCTGGCCACTGTATCCAGCTCATAACACTGTCTAAGAAATTAGGGACCAGGACATCTTGACTTCACAGATGCAGAGACCAGGGCTGAGAGGAAGTTAAACACCCTGTCCAAGACCACTGACCTTGAAAGTGGTATAGCCAGAATATGAAGCCAAGTCCACCCTACAAAGATGGGTTTTGAATCAGTTTTCAGCTTCCAGATCACTGCTTGTCTACCTCAGGTACAAGGAGATTCTTAGAGACCTAAAGGAGGAATAAGGGGGAGCAAGAAGGATGAAGGCACCCTGAGAGAGATAAACCCTCACAGAGACCCTGCACTAATCAGTAAGTTGCAAAGTTTGAAAGAATTGCTGTCTACTCCTGTTTTCTAGGCATTTCCATATTTATTCCCATGTCACATTTTGTAATTTTGGCACATGTATTATTATTTGTTTGGTCATTTTTCTTAACTTGATTTGCCTGTTACACTTCCAAAAGTGTGTTTAAAACCTCAACAATTTATAGCAATTATCAATCAAATGAGTATTAATTGCCTCAAATAAAATTAATTTTTAGCCAGGCATGGTGGCACATGCCTGTAATTCCAGAGGCAAAGGAGGCTGAGGCAGAAGGATTATGAGTTCAAAGCCAGGCTCAGTAAAGGTGAGGTGTTAACAACTCAGTGACACTCTGTTTCTATATAAAAATACAAAAAAGGTCTGGGGATGTGGCTCAGTAGTGGAGTGCCCCTAGTTCAATCCCTGGTACCCTCTCCCCGCAATTTTTTTCAAATCCCATAGAAATACTAAACCAAATACTGGCCATCTGTGAACCATTCTCAGGCTCATCTTGGAGAATTAGAGCTAGCAGGTCATGCCACAACACAAATACTCTGTTCTCATCTTCCACAAGCAATTTTTCAGTCATGCCTGCATTCTTCCTTAAACTCTGAGCAAGATAAGGGAAGTCTCAACTCCTTCCAATGATGAGTCCAGGAGGTTGTACCCCAAATGTGGCCTCATCACCAGGCTCCTAGTTTTGGCCACTGTATCCTTAGTTTCTGACCATATACCCTTGCAGACATATGATATTCAGGGGCTATGGTGCCTTCCAGTACTCTTTGGCCTGACAATTTAGTCATATCAAAATTCCCAATTTACCTCTTCTGTGATAATTACCAGTTATGTGCTCTGGGAAGAAGAAACTAGGTTTGCACAGTATCTCCAGGAAGCCAGGCAGTATTAAGTTGAGCAGAGTCACACATTTGCCCTCTGTCCTTCTGTCCAGCATCTGCTCAAATGTCTGCCAGAGTACAATTACCATGGGAAGAAAGAGGAGTCACCAATTCCTAAACAAGAAGAACCTTTGGTAGCATGAGAGAGAAACTGTTCACAGAGAAGAAAGCCAGTACTGAGTGCTCTTGTCTTTCTGTCTTGCACAGCCATCTTGGACAGAGAGATATTGGACCAAGTTTATTGGTACAAGTTTATCATTTATTCAACTCAGAATATTTCTAACCTAAATTACATTGAGCTCATAGACCCAAGGATAGAGAATGAAAAGACTAGAATTGTCTAGTCTCTGTGCTATGGTCATTTGTCACAATGATATTCTATCCCTGGAAAAAGAACCACATGACCTGATAGATTCTAGTGATTCTATGGAGTTAGAAATCAGAGGCTTGGGTTACCTAAGAAAATATAAACAGCCTACCTTTTCCACCTGCAGCCATACTAAAGACTCCAGTGCTTCCCATCTTGTGGAAGATGAAGCTCAAACCAGTTACTGCATATAGATTCAAATTTATCTTTCTCAGGAAGCAATATAGAATAACTGTGTCTTAGAGGAGGCAGGCTGTGGCATAAGCCTTTGTCTCAGGCGGCCACTCTACTTCCTGCTGCTCAGCCCTGTTTCTCAAATGAGCTTCAGCCTGGACACTTCTGGCTCCTCTCTCAGTGCTAGTGGGGGATGGCTAGGAGGGCATGCTGATTTCCACCTGCCCAGATCAAGCACAACTACACCAGGAGGAGAGCTTAGTAGGCATGAGAGACACAAGGAGGCTAAGGGTACAGGGATCCAAACAATTCAAGGGCAGAGCTTGTGCCACAGAAATAGTCCTTGTACACACTCAGAGCCTCAGAGCTGCCTGGGACACCGTAGGGGATGATGCTATTAATAATTACTCATAAGTAGATTGTCTTTAAATTCAAGTGTATATTGTACCACACAAATCATCAAACATAAAGAATTAATGCAAAAATGTGTTGGGTGTGCTGGATCTAGCATTTAATTCACAGTAATTGAATACTACAAGCAAATTAAACAATCCTAGGGCATCCACAAGTCCCAAAAGACCTCCAATGCCATGCAAGTTCTCTTAAACAAAGAGCAGACATTGTTATTGTCCTGTGATTTTTTTTGGCCAATGGTTGCATGTCAGAAAATGGTGGAGTCCATGTGGGGATGGACAGCAGTGTGGCCAGTCTCACTGATGTCCTTGTAGCAGACTCATTGATGTGCCGGGACAAGTGGTTTAAATATAGTTCCAAGTTTGTGATGTTTGTTGGTGATTGGTACACCCAGTTACAGTCAATGTCAATTGGAAATGTCAAGTGAGGTTGTGAAATTACAACAATATATGTTCTTTGTGCATTTCCATGGAGATATACTCCTTATCAATTGCAACCAGTCATTGCTAAACATGTGTGTGGCCAATTCCCCTTATATATCCCTATCATTTGCAAGCAGACATGACTAAGTATGCCTATGGCTACTATTCCTTATAACAAGCAAAATAGTGAGTCCAAGCATGTCCCAGAATGTATATGGTGGATGTTCTTTACAGACAGCCAACTCTTCCCTGCATGCCCTACACAATAATCACTGAAAGATCAACCTAGGAAGCTCTTCCAGGTGTGCCTAGGCTGCCCTGCCTCATTGAAGGGGATATAATGGAAGAATGACATTGAATTTTGCAGAATCCAAGTCATCTTGAGGTTATTTTTTCTTAAATGTTTAGGCTTGAACATTTATGTTCAATGCATATGGGAATGAATGTGTCAGTGTTTGCTTGGGCATTGATCCCTGACCCTAACCTCAGCCACTTTACAATCCAGGGTGAATATTCACAAGTGAACCATTTGCTTCTAGAACTGGAACTCAAAGTCACCAGGCCCTTCTGCCAGCCACTGCCACAATTCTCTGTATCTCTTCCTTTGTCTCTCTCCCTGCTGGCCACCACCATCACCAAGACCCCACCAGGGATTTCCTTCATTAGCAAAGTTTAAGACCATATGTTGATATACTGCTTATTAAGACTAGGGTAAAACTAGAGTTCTAATCCTCTTGCTGTTATTGCTTCTTGTTGGGATGTTACTTGTACTGTCCAGAAGATTTTAAGATAGACCAGACTATGCGTGCTATAGTCTGACAGCCTTCAGCACAGCATCTGGCCCAATATGACTGAAAGGGATGACTGCATTAATTGAACCAAAATAAGACAAAACTGTACTGACATCAAGTTGTGACTCCCCAAAATGTATGGCATGCTATGGCTGGGAGGATATTTGGCACTTCATTACTAATCTAAGCTTGGCTTCACTAGAAAAATGGCCTTTCTAAAACTTGTCTTAGCTAGAAAAATGGCCTATCCCTCTCACCAAAACCTGTGGGCCAGGCCTGAATTCTGTTACCCTACATGTCATGGGGAAAATGGAGTTCCTTGCCCCAACAGGTAGCAATTTTTGTCCTTCCCCTAGATCCCTTCCCTCTTCTCATCTAACATTCATTTTAGATAACTATGTTATGGGAATCTGAATATGTGCCTTAAGATTCCCAGTTAATTGTTCAAGAAAAAGATTGTTTCCATTTTATGAATGGAGAAAAACTCATCCCCAAAATAACTTGGATGCTGTTACCAAGAAACAAAAGTCAAATTTATTTAAAAGAAGCATGCAACTAAATTGATGTCATTGTAGCCTAATGATGAAATGTCTTTAAGTACATTCCAATATATCTGAATATCTACCCCAATGAAGGCTGTCAAAGATGTCAGAAACTGAGAGAAAAGTAGAGGTTCAGGATGCTGCACAGAGGAGAAGAAAGAACTCCACATCCCATCTCCATTCATCCAAGAAGGGATCCCAGGGAGAAGAAAGTCTCAAGGCTTCCCATGTTTAACTAGGGCAAAGAGAAGCAGGATACATTTTAGTGGATTAGTGAGACTCCAAATGGATTTCTTTATTGTCAAGTCTATAGAGTTATTTGCAAAATAAGTAAAATCTAGAATCAGCTTTCCTGGACTCAAAATGAAAGACAAATATTTTTTTCTTGAAAAGAGAGGGACATATAGCTCAGTTGGTAGAGTGCTTGCCTAGCAGGCATAAGGCCCTGGGTTTGATCCCCAGCACCACCACAAAAAAAAAAAATTAGGGTTTGGGATGTGGCTTAAGCGGTAGCGTGCTCTCCTGGCATGCATGCAGCCCAGGTTCGATCCTCAGCACCACATACAAAGATGTTGTGTCTGCCGAAAACTAAAAAATAAATAAATATTAAAATTCTCTCTCTCTCTTCTCTCTCTCTTTAAAAAAAAAAAAGAAAAGAGAGAGACACTTGAGCCCATCTTAACAATAAGTCTTCTCTGTATTATGTGACTTTTTTCGTCATTGAAACCTGGGGAGCAAGACAGCATACTCAGCTCCCTTTTGAAACAGATAAGCTCTGTTTACAGAGTTAGCAGTTCATTATGCTGTTGTATTCATTTATTTAATTATTTTTCTCTTGAAAAACACAGAGCATCCAGCTATAATTAAAAATGAACACCTGGACACTGCCTTTGCAGGTTTTGTAGGAAGTCAGGTGAGTGCCTAGTGCATGAGACCCAGGTGACTGGCCTGAAATCAGGGCAACCATCCAGGTTGATTTTGGTTTGTGCAAGTCTGTCATCATGTGGCCACTGCATATATTTCTCACCAATGAGCTATGGATCCCAGATGTCCAGTTGGGTTTTACACTGTCTAAACTCTTTGATTCATATCTTCTGTAATGATTGCCATTTTCTGCCTCTAGCTAGAATGTAGGCTTAAGATGTTAATTTACCTCGGTTGAAAAAAAATAAGGTTCTAATGCTGCCACTCAGATCCAAGTCTTCTCCAGGCATCTGCCAGGCCTGCTGTAAGCCTCCAACAAAATGGGCAGAAATTTAATGACAAATTTTCAAGAGGCTGAATCATCATTCCTGTGTTTGGATTGATTAGCATTAACACAAGTGACACAAACATAACAAAGATGAGAGATGGGAAGAAAACTTCTCATTGAAAAGCTTTCCTTTCTTCAATATTCAGCATCAGAGTCCATCAGTGGAACACCTTGTTATAGTTAAAGCTTCATCCTGGGGTTTCATAAACTGCCTTCCAGATGACTCAAATATAATTGAATCAAGCCTTTATTGAAGCACACCAGTGGTGGCTGACCAGAACATAAAGCTGTTCCCCTGATCAGCCCTGAACAATTGCAAGGGTGCTCCATATAAGCCTGAAAACCAAAAAAGGGATGTTTGGGGTCTAGCCAAGTCAAGCAAGCCAGGTTACAGAAGAGAAAGTGGGCAGTCAAGCGATGGGAAGCCTAACCAATCACAGTTAGCCCAGTAACCCCATTACAGAAACAGAGCCCCATTACTCTAGTTACAGAAACAATGCCACATTAGGGAGTTCCATGTTCTTAAAGGTTTCTATAGCAAAAGGAAAAGAACAACTTGCCCCAGCCATGACCCTTCTACTTGGCATGGTTGTTTTACAGAATGGAGTCACAAAAGAAAATGAAGTCACATTTGCTTTTACTATCACAACCTGGAAAGACTTATTTGGGAGGCAGAAAATGGTGGTTGGCTAAAGCAAGAGTCTGGGTTACTTAGGCTTCATTTATCATATAATTGTCCCTCAGAAGCCTATGACCTTATCATGGGCACTCATGTCACCACATGCTCAAATACAATAGGTCAACTCTTTCTCATCTGAAATCCAGATTCCAATTCTCTGAATTTTCATGGTACTGCCAGTAATTTTATATGTCCCACCTTAATTTCGTTTTTCTCTACACCCTCTCTCTATTAAAAAAAAAATCTGCTGCATGCCTCTATAGACAATGTGGTAGTACTTTAAATCTCTTTAGATCAGCCTGTTCTCTAATTAATAAACCTTAATTAAATTTCTCACATATTCAATATTAACCAATATTTTGATATGTAAAGTGGTGTTGAGACAAACTCTAGCTGGTGTTTGCCTTTGACAAAACTATGAAAGATATGGAAAATAAGTTGAAGCACATTTTCCCTAAGTTTTTGTCATTTAAAATTACAGGACTCAGCCAGAGCAAAGGAACACAAAAGGAAAAATTACCTGACTGATCCCTGACCCCCCACATTAATCAGTCTGTTTACCCCAACATGATAAGCCCCAGGGAATACCATTTTCACATTCCTGTCCCATGCTAATGACTCAGCAAGACCCCAATACAATAAACCCCAGAAATTGCCTTCACAACCTAAAGAAAACCTACAGAGGGGGTTGGAGATGTGGCTCAAGTTGTAGCATGCTCACCTGGCATGTGTGAGGCACTGGGTTAGATCCTCAGTACCATAAAAATAATATAAAGGTCTTGTGTCCACCTAAAAGTAAAATAAATAAATAAATAAATAAAAAAGAAAGCCTACAAAATCCAGACCCTGTATATTATGCCACAAAGCAACTCTTAGCAAATACAAAGAAGTAGAGATACTACCATGCATTTTATCAGATCATAATGAAATGAAATTGGAAATCAATGACAAAATAAAAAATAAAATTTTCTCCATCACCTGGAGGCTAAACCATATGCTACTGAATGAACAATGGGTCACAGAAGACATCAAGGAGGAGATTAAAAATTCTTAGAGGTAAGTGAGAACATAGGCACAACATATCAAAATCTCTGGGACACTATTAAATCAGTACTAAGAGGAAAATTCATTGCATGGATTTCATTCCTTAAAAGAAGAAAAAGTCAGCAAATAAATGACCTCACACTACATCTCAAAGCCCTAGGGGTGTGCATGGGGGAATTAGCATCAAAAGCAGTAGAAGGCAATAAATAATTAAAATTAGAGCTGAAATTTATAAAATTGAAACAAGAAAATAAAAAAATTGACAAAACAAAAAGTTGGTTCTTTGAAAAAATAAATAAAATTGACAGACTCTTAGCCATACTAAAAAAGAGAAGGAGAGAGAGAACTCAAATTACCAGCAAACATGATGAAAAATGTAATATTACAAAAGACACTGCATAAATACAGAGGATAATTAGAAATTATTTTGAAATCTTATACTCCAATAAAATAGAAGACATTGAAATCATAGACGAATTTCTTAAGTCATACAACTTACCCAGATTGAGTCAGGAAGATATACACAATTTAAACAGACCAATATCAAATGAGAAAATAGAAGAAGCCATTAAAACTACCCCATTCACCAACCAAGAAAAGCCCAGGACTGGATGAATACACAACTGAGTTCTACAAGACCTTTAAAGAAGAACCAATATTCTTCAATTTATTTTAGGAAAAAGAGACAGTAATTCCAAACTCATTCTATGAGGCCAATATCACCCTGATCCCCAAACGAGGCAAAGACACATCAAAGAAAGAAAACATCAGACCAATATTTCTAAGAAACATAAACTCAAAAAATCTTAATAAAGTTTTGGCAAATTGAGTACAAAATCATATAAAAAAGATTGTGCACCATGATCAAGTGGGATTCATCCCAGAGATGTAAAGTTGGTTCAACATAAGGAAATAAATAAATGTAATTCATCACACCAATAGACTTAAAGATAAGAATCATGATCATCTCAATAGATGCAAAAAAAAGCATTTGACAAAATACAGCTCCATATTTTGAACATATAGTTTATGTTCAAAACTCTAGAAAAACTAGGGTAACAAAAACATATCTCAACATTGTAAAGGCTATCTATGCTAAGCCTCAGGCAAACACCATTCTAAATGGAGCAAAATTGAAGGCATTCCCTCAAAACTGGAGCAAGATAGGCTTGACCACTTTCACCACTTCTATTCAACATAGTTCTTGAAACACTGGCCAGAGCAATTAGTCGAAAAAAATAAAAGGAATATGTATAGGAAAAAAAGAACTTAAATTATCACTAATTGATGATGATATGATTCTATACTTAGAAGATCCAAAAAACTCCACCAGAAAGCTTTTAGAACTACTAAATAAATTCATCAAAGTAGCAGCATATAAAATCAACACTCATAAATCAAGGGCTTTTCTGTATATCAGTGACAAAGCCTCTGAGAAGGAAATGAGGAAAACTACTCCATTCACAGAGAACATAGACACAAGAATAATCTAAAAAAAAAAATACATGGGAATTGACTTAATAAAAGACATGAAAGATCTATACAATGAAAACTACAGAACCCTAAAGAGAGAAATCAAAGAAGACCTTAGAAGATGGAAAGGTCTACCTTGTTCTTGGAGAGGCAGAATTAATATTATCAAAATGACCATACTACCAAAAGCACCATACAGATTTAATGCAATTCTGATCAAAATCTCAATGACATTTCTTATAGAAATAGAAAAAGCAATCATGAAATTCATCTGGAAAAATAACAGACCCAGAATAGCTAAAGCAATCCTTAGCAAGAAGAGTGAAGCAGGTGGCACCACAATATCAGACCTTAAATTATACTACAGAGAAGTAGTAACAAAAACAGCATGGTATTGGCACCAAAACACACTGGTAGACCAGTGGTACAGAAGAGAGGACACAGAGACTAAACCACCAAATTATAACTATATTAGGTAAAGGTGCAAAAAACATGCATTGGAGAAAAGATAGCATCTTCAGCAAATGGTGCTGGGAAAACTGGAAATCCATATGCAACAAAATGAAATCAAATCCCTATCTCTCATCATGCACAAAACATAACTCAAAATGGATCAAGGACCTAGGAATTAAACAAGAGACTCTTATAGAAATTAAACCAGAGTCTAATAGAAATAAAAATAGTAGGCTCTAATCTTCATCATGTGGGATTAGGCCCCAACTTCCTTAATAAGACTTCTATAGCATAAGAATTAAAACCAAGAATTAATAAATGGGATGGAATCAAAATAAAAAGATTCTTCTCAGCAAAAGAAACAATATCTGTGAAGTGAACAGAGAGCCTACGTCCTGGGAGCAAACTTTTACCCCTCACATATCAAATAGAGCACTAATCTCTAGAGTATATAAAGAACTCAAAAAGCTAAGCACCAAAAAAAAAAATAATAATAACCCAATTAACAAATGGGCCAAGGACCTGAACAGGCACTTCTCAGAAAAGGATATACAATCAATCAACAAACATATGAAAAAAATGCCCATCATCTCTAGCAATCAGAGAAATTCAAATCAAAACTACTCTAAGATATCATCTTACTCCAGTCAGAATGGAAGCTATTATGAAGACAAACAACAATAAGTGTTAAAGAGGATGTGGGGAAAAGGCACACTCATACATTGCTGGTGGGACTGCAAATTAGTACAGCCACTATGGAAAGGAGTATGGAGATTCCTTGGAGATGTGGGAATAGAACCACTGTTTGACCCAGCTATGCCTCTCCTCAAACTATACCCAAAGGAATTAAAAATAGCATACTACAGGGACATAGCCACTTCAATGTTTATAGCAGCACAATTCACAATAGCTAAAGTATGGAGTCAACCTAGATGCCCTTCAGTGGATGAATGGATAAAAAAAATGTGGCATATATACACAAGGGAATTTTAATCATCTTAAAAGACAATAAAATCATGATATTTGCAGGTAAATAGATGGTGTTGGAAAAGATAATGCTAAGTGAAATTAGCCAATCTGAAAAAAACAAATGCTGAATGTTTTTATTTCAGATTTAAGGAGGCTGACTCATAGGGGGGTAGGGAAGGGAACCATGAGAGGATTAGATGAATTCTAGATAGGAAAGAGGGATGGGAGGGAAAGAGAGGAGGCAACAAATTAGAAGGGTTGTGAAGTGTGATAAACATCATTATCCAACATATGAAGGCTTTGGGTGTCAACTTACTTTATATATAAACAGAAAGATGAAAAATCATGGTATATATGTGTAATAAGAATTGAAATTTTAAAAAGTACATGTATAAAGGCATTAATTGGCATGAACATACTCTATATACAAAAATATAAAAAATTGTATTCTATATGTAATATGTGTAATAAGAATTGGGGGCTGGGGATGTGGCTCAAGCAGTAGCGTGCTCACCTGGCATGCATTCAGCCTGGGTTCAATCCTCAACACCACATACAAAGATGTTATGTCTGCCAAAAATTAAAAAACTAAATATTAAAAAATTTCTCTCTCTCTTAAGAAAAAGAATTGGAATAAATTCCACTGTCATATATTTTAAAAATAAAATAAATAAAAAAATACTTAAAAGTTTATAGATGAATGTTAAAAAAAAAAAAAAAAAGGAATGCAGACCCTTGCCTCAGCCCAAAAAAAGTAGCCTCACCAGTGCTCCACCCATTGACTCCACTGCTAAATACTGACTAAAGTAAAACTTGCTGATCCCAGATTTTCTTCCCCTCATGTGCCTTTTTCATGTGTGTTTCATTTGTTCTAACAATTGGACCAGGATTTCCTGTATAGTGGAATTGGAATTGGAGCCCCAAGATCACACAGATAAATGAGAATGTTCTATATGTGTCTTACTATGTAATTTATAGGACTGTATTTCTATATATATACCACAAATTATGCTTTCATGAATAATTTTTACTTTCCAAGTCTGAGGTGAATAAGAAATGTTGCAAGAGTCCTGAAATCTGGTAGAGGTGTTTTTGCTTTGCAATCAGACAGAGCTAATCCTGAATTCCAGTCCACTTGCTTATTAGTTGTGGGAGTTTGTTCAGAGGAGGAAAGAGATACTAATGGCTAAGCCCAAATTGCCAAATAAGTTTGTATTTTGTATATTTAAACAATAGAGTCAAGGCTGGGGGAGATTACAGGCTATGTGTCCCTAATCTACTGGGATATCATCTTTCTTTCTTTCTTTGTTTTTTTCCTATCTGATATTTGCAATGAAAAAAAGCAAGCAAACAAACTATATAACCAGTATGAAGTTGGAAAGAATAATCTGTTTGGGGGTACTTCCTGTTTAGAGCTTCCTCCTCTCACTCAGGGCATTGTTTCTCATACTTTTGGGGCTTGAGAAGAAATATTGACAAAAAGCATTACCTGTCAACTCTAGCATATAAAGAGAGAGACCAAGCCCTTTAAGTCCCTAACATCAGGTTATTATAGCTCTCAAAACTGAAATGTGGGTATTGTGAACTAAGAGAATGTGGGTACTGTAATAAAGACAGTCAAACTTGAGTGTGTAGTATTTTATTAGTAACATAAGAAAATTACTCTAGATAGGCTGGGTTATGCTGTTAATGTTTCTTTTTATGTTGTTAATGTGACTATTAGAAATATTTAAATTACCCTTGTGCATTATGTGTTGTTTTCAGTGCCAATTTTTGCTTTAGGGGATTTCTTCCTAGTTCAAAGATCAATCTGTCCCCTAACAAGAACAGAGAGCATCCAGTCATGGTTGTACATGCCTGTAATTCCAGCAGCTCAGGAGGCTGAGACAGAAGTATCACAAGTTCAAACCCAGCCTCAGCAAAAGTGAGGTGCTAAGAAACACAGCGACACCTTGTCTTTAACTAAAATACAAAAAATAAAAAAGGGAGGTGCTAGGGATGTGGCTCAGTGAAAAATTCCTCTGAGTTCAATCGCTGATACATAAATAAATAAACAAACAAATAAACAGGAACAGAGAGCAGAAAATGTTAAATGAAATTTTATAATAATTGTCATTATGTTATGTTTATTCCTGAATAATATGCAGGCATATATAAATTGAAATTACCTTGTATGAAAGGTTAAATGCAAATGTTCTGCTATTTGGACTGGATCTTATTTCTGGAAGAAAATCTTGCCTTAAAATAGGAACAACCTGAGGCTCTGGGGTGCAATTCACAGACCTCAAAAGAAAAAAAATACAAAAAAACAACCTGTCATAACCTTATTCATGCCTGCATTGGATACTATTCCCTGTCATTTAAAAGGAAGGCTCACTGGTCTCATATTTGAGGGGCAATGTCAAATTAGCAACACTTAGTGAGAACAGTCCAATCTTGTGTAATGCCAGAGAGAAAGAGGCAGGCTTCCTCAATCACTGTTTTTCTACTGAGTCTACCATTTCTGCAATTCAGCTCTGGACTTCACTCTCATTCTTGGGAGTCCAGGGTTGCTTTGCGGTGCAGTTGCTGAACCTTCCTTGGGAGCAGGACTGGTTCCTTAGCACCAGGAAATGGTGAGTGTGCAGTGTCCTGGGAAAGGAGACTGTGGGAGGAATACTTTTGGAACTGCAAAAGTGGCTCCGGTGGGAACAGAAGATGGCACATAGGGACTTTAAAGAGCCTCTGGAGACTGCATTCCTAAGCCCTCCAATGGGACAGTATGCCTCCAATTCTATTGGCCATCCAAGTGGGGAGCATGTCAGTGGAAGAGACTCCTCACTGCCTTATCCTCAGAAAACATCCTCAGCCCCTGCCTAAAATACTATCTGGCAGGTGTGTACCTGGAGCCCAGTGTATTCCCAGATGCTGGTGACTGACAGGTGGGATGATTATCATAATCAAATCTCCACAGGCTTCTTTTCCTGAAAGGGGAGGAGCTGTGGTTTAGAGGGACTTCACATTTTCCTGAGCTAGCTAATTTTCATTTTTCTATCTTGTTTCCTTACTTTTCTTTTTATTTTAATTTTTATTTTTTTATTTTTGTTTATTATTTATTTTGTTAATGGAAGTTGAACCAAGGGATACTTTACTGAGCTATATCCCTGGTGTTTATATTTTTATTTTAGGAATAGTTCTAGCTAAGTTGCTGAGATTGAACTTGTTGTGTTTATCTAGAATTTTCTATTGCAATTAAATATATAATGTTTACATACATATGGATATATATGTGGATTGTTTATATTGTGATGCTTTCATAATTATTGTAATACTATAATTTTGCAATATACACAAATGCCAGGTAAGTATAATTACTTCTTTTGCTCTTATAATTGAAAAGTATTTTAGCTAAAGTTATGTATAGTTTTTTTTTTTGTGTGTGTGTGTGTGTGTGTGCATGTTGTGTGGATTTATTAGAACATTTGGTTCCTTATTTCATTTAAAGTAAAGCATGTTGATTTTTTAATTATTGCATTATATTTATACTATATATCCAGGTTTATTTTAACCATACAAATATGAAATATAATCTGCTCCACTTCAGTACTCAAAAGTTTCTACCTTCACTTCTCTGCCATTTATTTATAGATTTTTAAAATTACTTCTTTATAGAATACACATAAATGAAGACTTCACTGTATATATTCGTATATGTACATGGAAATTTTGGTAGAATATATTTTAGGTTAATTTGGGAGAAATTGTCATCTTTGTAATGATGAGTTTTATCATCTACACATGGGATTGTAACTGAGTCTTTGCTTCTGATTATTTATATTATTTCATAAGTTCTACATATTTTTTCTAAACATGTACACATGTAAAATACCACATGAAAATGGCACATATATAAAAGTTATACATAGTGTTTAAACTAATTTTTATCTGGATATTGTATGATTAAAAATGTGATTTGACCTAGTGACCATTTTTCTCAAAGATTATGATTTGTCTATTCTAAGATGTACATTCTTTTGAATTATTCCCCTAGATTTTACTTGTTGAGATGAATACTGTTGTGTTCTTACATATTATCATGGTAACACATGCTGTAATTTTAGTAAGTCTGTGATGGCTAGATCATGTATCTTCAATAGCAAAATAGTTTCCACAAATAACTTAAACTCCTCTGAGTTTATGAGTATTCATTTGTGTTGTATCTTCATCAATACTACTTAATTTTGTTGATGATGGTGGCTTATGTTTTATTTCTCTAATTTCTAATGACGTTGATTTTTTATGATAAACACTTAGATATCTCCGTCATAAATGGGCAGTTCAAGGCTCTTGCCTGCATTTGTGTGTGTGTGTGTGTGTTTTGTGTGTGGTTTCTGACTACAAGGATAAGAAAATAGATCCAAATAGGCAGATAGAGTTTGACTTCAAGCAAAAAAAATCTTTTACTCTTAGTTATTAATTATATATGTGTGTGTGTGTTTTATATGTATGTTTTATGTTTATATATTTTGGCAAATTCTAGAAGTACTCATACATAATTCATTGTTTACTTAATGATATGTTGTGAAGATAGCAACTAAAAGACATTAATTTTTAGAAATAGTTACATAATTTTTTTCAAATTCTGATAACCCCTTTAGATTAATTTCTTTACTGAGTCACTCAAGACCTCTGATGTGTTTTTGGCACCCTGTTATCTTCAAGCATGTAGCCTTCTATGCAATCTGGTTTGAGAGCTCTTTTCCTGAAGAGTTCCTTAACATGAAAGAATTAAAACACATTTGTTTTTTTCTTGAAATCTCTTCTCTATGCTCTCTCTTAAAAATGGAGAGAAAATATTTCTCCAGACTGACATCCCTGTATCAGGAGTAAATCAGCTTTTGAGGGGCCCTCAAGGGATTTTATTCAGTTCTGTCTCTGGGTGGTTCTCTGGGTGCTACTTAATTGCCATTTAGTGTCCAGAAACCCATGTTTACTCATCTCTACAATGAGAATAATTTCAGAGGACACAGATGACTAATGATCTTCATGGAGGCAATTAATACCTGTAATGCTGTATTACACAGCTGACAAAGCACCTGGAAGACACTGTGCTGATACTAATTGTTTAGCCATTATCTGTCACTCTAATAAATTTTCTCCTAAAAGCTTGTAATAATCTTTTCACTGTAGGCATCCACGTTACTCACATTTGCAAATGTAAAATGTTGAATCTTCCTTTTCTGAATTCCAGATTCTAGTTCTCTTGGGATTCAAGGTGATGCAAATAATTGTTTTTGTCTTCATTTTATACTATTTCCAATAAAATAATTCTCTGCTTTATGCCTCTGTTGCTCTTGTTTAGCTATATTTAGAAAATGACATAGAAATGTATTATTTGCTGATTTGTAAAGAAGGGTTGAGAATACTTTTGACTGATATCTCTCCTTGATAGAAACTGAACAAGAAGTTTGCTGGGTCCTTGAAAGGGAGCCTCATAACCAATCAGGTGTATAAAAAAGTTTTATTTATGTATTATATATATTATATATGTGCTTGGTTATATATTGAATATATATATATATATATATATTCTCTCTCTCTATATATATATGTAGAGAGAGAGAGAGAGAGAGAGAGAGAGAAATAGGGGAAAGTATATATCTAGTCTGCATTTTTTAAATTAATAAATATGTATTCTAATTTGTTAAACATGATAGCAGAATGCATTTCAATTCATAGTACTCAGAGCACAATTCTTATTTTCTATCATTGTACACAAAGTAGAGTCACACCAGTAGTGTCTTCATACCTGAACTTAGGTAATGATATACATCTTGTTCCACCATCTTTCACCCCCATGCACTCTTCATACCCTTCTCTTCCCTTTGCTCTATCCAAAGTTTCTCTGTTTCTCCCATGCTCCTTCCTCTTACACCCATTATGGATCAGCACTCACTTAGCAGAGAAAATATTCAGCCTTTGGCTTTTGGAGATTGGCTTACATCACTTAGCATAATGTTCTCCAACTTCACCCTTCATCCATTTGCCAGTAAATGCCATGATTTTTTTCTCTTCCAATTATGAGTAATATTGCATTGTGTCTATGTAACAGTTTCTTTATCCATTCATCTATTAAAGGGCATCTAGTGTGGTTCCATAGTTAGCTAATGTGAATTGTGCTCCTATAAACATCCATGTGGCTGCTTCACTGTAAAATGCAGATTTAAAATGCTTTGGGTATAAAGCAAGGTGTGGGATAGCTGAGCCAAATGGTGATTTCATTTCATGTTTTCTAAGAAATTTCCATACTGATTTCCAAATAGTGTGCCTTCTTCCCCACATTGTCACCACATTTATTGTTGCTTGTATACTTAATATCTGACATTCTGAATGAAGTAAGATGAAAATCATAGAGATGTTGAACATTTTTTTTCATATATTTGTTGAGCCTTTGTATTAGTTTTAAGTATAAGAAGTGTTTTAAGAATAAGAAGTGTCTCTTCAGTTCCTTAGCCCATTTACTGATTGGTTATTTTTATTTATTTGGTGTTAAGGTTTTTGAGTTTTGAGTTCTTTTTTTTTCTTTTTTTTTTTTTTAAAGTTACAAGGGGAGTGCAGGCACACCTGTCAGGAGAAAGTCTTCAGGGTTGGCCACAGGAGGCCAGACACTTTCACACCCAGCACTGCAAAATGAAGTAGACTCAGGATCACCTGAGAACATCACTTTGACTCAGTGACAGCCATTCCTAACCACATTTTTTTCCGCTTCCTATTCAGGGCTGCTTCCTTAGGTCACACGAGTCATTGAAATTATTCCTGGATGGTGAAAACATACCCCCTTCATGTACCACAGCCACAACCTGCCACAACAGGGACCTCAGCATGTGGGAAGATGGTCCTCACCAACCCACTGCACCAAGGTAAGAAAGGGAGAGTAACTCCTGCAGGAAGGCCCACTGCTGCAGCCTGGCTGGGCACAATTCAGGAGCCACTTATCAAGCAGAAATGAACTTTATTTTTAGAACACACACACCACACCACATGAGCTCTTCAGGAATTCCCTCAGAGCCCAACTGCCACCACCGGCTTCCCAAAACCTCTCAACCCCCCCACTCCTCCTGCTTTTGAGGCCGATTGGCTGGGTCGTGTGGGCGTAGCCAAAAAAGTCCCCTAATGAGCAGCTCCGTGGTCTGAAAGGGCCCCCACAGAGGGCCCAATGAACATCACCGCAGAGGAGCCAATCAGCTGGCAGCTAAAAGTTTGCTGGGGCCGCTGTGAACCAATCATCAGCTGGCAGCTGAAAGTTTGCTGGCACCTGGAAGTTTGCTGGGGCCCCTTCGGCTGTGGCTCTCAACATCTCCCCTTCTCTGTTTAAACAACAAGCATGTGGCTTAGGGACCACGCCTGCCATAGGTTGTCCGATACTACATATGGTACTTACCTGTCATCGGATGAGTTGATCTCAATGTGTCAGCCTCCTGTCTTAGGTTGGTACCATTGCAATTGGATCTTACCCGTCACTGACTACCAGTCTAGTATACAGACACACCTGTGGTTAGGTCTTTGTACTGCAAGGGGGTGAGGTTCTTTGCCTCACCTCTGTTGGCACCCAAATTTTAGCTGAAAGACCATCACAAGCAGAAGGGAGGAAGATACACCAAGCCAATTAACAGCTCCTTTTGGAAAAATTGTACCACCGATGCACCATCAGCAAAAATACCCCAAAACTACCACAAATTGCTGCACCAACAGATACTTTACAATGCATACAAGTGAGTTCACAATGCATACAAGTGATACATAGTTCAGGCAAGTTCTGCAAGCAGTTCAGTGATAGCTATTGCAGCAGTTGTAGATTGGTTTTATCTTTGTCTTCACCGGCACTGGGATGAAGACAGGAATTCTGGCAATAATGGCTAAAGGAAAAGTTATGTAACATTCCAGAAGACACTGAAAAAAAACAATTTTCTGAACAATTTACATTATCTTGAACAGAATTATTATAATGAAAAGGAAAGGTGAAAGTAAACAAACAAATCTATTAACCTTCTTTTTTTTGTTCACATATTAAAACAATCCTTAACAGCTGTTTACCCAATTTAAATTAAACCATTTAAATCACGTGAATAAAAAAAATATTTGGATCCATTTTTTCATGAGCGCTCATCATATATGATATATGGACATAAGTACAAACATACAACACAAAACATAAGTGTGCACACATAATATAATACATACAACACATAACATAATAGTAAAGGCCTTATAACTTTTTACAGGTGAAATCTCCATGGCAATGTTTAAAAACTCTATAGTCAAAAAATAGAACTGATCAGCAAAACATTAACCTAGGTCTGTATGAGCTCAAAAAACAAACTAGAACTTCATGATGTGTGAAAGGGCAATAATAATAGATATTGAAAAAAGCATCCTGGTTCTGTCGCAGATATAAAGATAGCCAAACTGGAGCTCTGGATATCAGCTGTTATGGATTTGAGCCAAATCATCTTCTTTTTGGTCTGTAGAAATCCCTTTAGTTAATCTCTCTGGAATCCAAATTGCCTGCTGTTCTCCCTGTGGAAACACACAAACAGACCCCCGACTCCAGACAATCACTGGGTCAGGACCTTAGTTAGTCTCTCTGGAATCCAAATCGCCTGCTGTTCTCCCTGTGGAAACACACAAACAGACCCCCAACTCCAGACAATTATTGGGTTAGGACCTTTCTATTGTCCTGTTAGAATATCCTTCCAAGTACCTTGGGCTTATGTACATTTTTTGGACATATATGCCTTTCCACAGCACTAAGCCCTGATGAATTCAAATTTAAAAAGCTTAAAGTAAAAAAGGGTTATTTTAAGTTTACCTATGGGGAATATATACCTCTTCCCAATTCCCTGTTTTTACTTTAATAAGTACATTTTAATAGTTTGATGAGCTCTTTCAACTATGCCTTGTCCCTGTAGATTGTATGGGATTCCTGTTATATGAGTAATGCCAAATGATGAGCAAAATTGTTTAAAAGAGGTACAAGTATAACCAGGGGCATTATCTGTTTTTAACTGTTTTGTAATGCCCACAGTGGCAAAATTTTGTAAGCAATGAGCTGTAATATCTTTAGTTTTTTCTCTGGCATGAAGGGAGCCCATCAAAAATCTGGAAGAAGTATCAACTATAACATGCAAATATTTTAATTTTCCAAATTCTGGCAAGTGTGTGACGTCCATCTGCCAAATATGGTTAGGTATCAGTCCTCTAGGATTGACTCCAAGATTAACTTGTGGTAAAAAGGTCACACAATTTTGACATTGTTTTATTATTTGTCTAGCTTTTCCTTAGTTATTTTAAAATGCTTTTGTAAAGTATTAGCATTGACATGGAATTTTTTATGAAAATTTGTAGCTTCTTCTACTGTAGAGAAAATATATATGTCATGTGTAGTTTTATCTGCTAAATCATTGCCCAAACTAAGAGCTCCAGGCAATCCTGTGTGTGCCCTGATATGTCCTATAAAGAATGGATCTTTTCTGTCCCAGATTAGACTTTGTATAATGGAAAGCAAAGAGAAAAGAGTAGAGGAAGGGGAAATCCTACCAGCATTTTCAAGGGATATTTTAGCATTAACAATATACTGACTATCGGAAAATAAATTAAATATAGAATCTTTAACCATCACAAAAGCTTGTAATAATACTGCATTAAGCTCTACCTTTTGAGCTGATTGTTTGAGTACTAAAAATGTAAAAGTTTGATCAGGTGTAACTATTGCTGCTGTACCATTATTTGACCCATCAGTGAATATATTTGGAGCATTCATGATAGGTGTTTTTCTTGCCATTTTTGGAAAAATTACAGGATTCAATGACCAGAAATACAATAAAGGATTTGATGGTAAGTAGTTATCAAATGAAACATTAGATTTGCACATGATTATTGCCCAAGTATTTAGCTCATTAGCTAACTCATCAATTTGATCCATAGTATATGGAGTAATAATTTTATTGTGAGAAATTCCAAACACTCCCTTTGCTGCTTTTATTCCTTTGAGTATTAATTGTCCTACAGCCTCAGGATATCTAGTAAGAATAGTGTTAGGAGAATAAGATAAATGTATCCATAATAATGGACCTTCTTGGCAAAATACCCCTGTAGGAATATTTTTGTTGGTAGTACAATAAATAATAAAGGCAAACTTATATCAATTCAATCCAAATGCATATTTTCCATATATGTTTCAATGATTTTTAATGCCTTTCTTGCTTCAGGTGTTAACATTTGTGGTAAATTTGGATCTGATGGACCTATAAGGATATCAAATAAAGGTCCCCACTCTCCTGTTGGTATACCTAGATAAGGGCTTATCCAATTTATGTCTCCTAATAACTTTTGAAAGTTGTTAAGTGATTTTAGTTGATCTACTCGTATTTGAATTTTTGGTGGACGGACCATGGTTGAGGATAATAGACCTCCTAAATAATTAATTGGAAAATTTAATTGTACTTTAACTATTGCTATCTCTAGATAATACTTTTTTAATAAATTTGTAAGTGTGGCATAACATTCTAGTAATGTGTTTTTATCTTTGTGGGCTAATAATACATCATCCATATAGTGAAATATTTGTAGTTCAGGATTTTGATTTCTAAGTGGCTGGATTACTTTGTTAATGTAAATTTGAAAAATAGTTGGGCTGTTAGCCATCCCTTGAGGGAGTACGTTCCATTCATATCTCTGATCAGGACCTTCATGATTCAATGCAGGAATAGTAAATGCAAAACATGGACTATCCTCAGGATGAAATGGAATTGGAAAAAAACAATCTTTAATATCCATAACTAAAACATACCAGGTTTTTGGCAAAGCAGACAATTGAGGAATCCCTGATTGAGCAGGCCCCATAATAACCATCTCATTATTAATGGCTCTTAAATCTTGCAATAATCTCCATTTACCAGATTTCTTTTGATGACAAAAGTGGGAGTATTATGGGGAGATACAGAAGGTTGTATATGTCCTTCCACTAATTGTTGTTTGACCAGGTCATGGGCTGCTTGTATCTTTTCTATAGTCAGAGGCCACTGAGGAACCCATACTGGTTTTTCTGATTTCCAAGTAATTGTTATTGTCTCAGTGACCCCTTCTGAAAATCCAATCCATGTCTCTCTGTTCCTTGATTTATTTGTATTGGTGCTGCTATAAGTTGTTCTTGTTCTTCTAATCTTTTTACTATCCTAAAACCTTGTCTAGCCATAATAGTGGGCACATTTGAATTGATGTTATTTGTTAATGTTAGTCCTAATTGATCTAGGACATCTTGTCCCCATAAATTTATGGGAAGATGATCCAATACATATGGCTGTATAGTTCCTTCACATCCTTCAGGATCCTTCCAAACTTAATACCATTGCACTTCTATGGGGATGAGTTGCCACTCCTAGGCCTTGAAGCATTTGAATGGCTTGTTGTAACGGCCAATGTTTTGCCCATTGTTGATGAGAGATGATGCTAAGGTCTGCACCTGTATCCAGTTGCCCTTTAAATTCATGTCCTTGAGTATTTAGTTTTAGCATGGGGCAAGAATCTAAATTTAAAGAAAGCATAGCCCAATCTACACTTGTGGAGCCTAATCCCCTGGAACCTATTTCTACAGTACGATTGGAAAATTTATCATGTAGGCTGGGTATTATTAGTAACTGTGCTATTCTATCTCCTGGTGAAATTTCTGATGTACCCTTTGGAGAACTGGCTATAATTTTTATTTCACCTTTATAAACAGGATCAATTACCCCAGGACTTATCATAAGTCCTTTTAGAGTAGAAGAACTGCGTCCCAATAATAAGCCTACTGTTCCTTTGGGAAGAGGTCCTTTTACCTCTGTGGGAATGATTTGAACTCCTATCTCTGGAGTTAGTACTGTTCTGGCTGAGGTGGGCGCCAATGTCCAATCCTGAGCTTCCTCTGGTTTGTCTAGTGAGGGATCTAATGGACAATGTGTCCTAGGCACTACACTGATGGGGTTGCTGGGTTCCTCCAATGCCCTGTATATTTGTGGTCTTGGGCCCCAGAGCATTGGGCCCCCCGGTCCATTTTTTGGAAATGGAGCCTGATGCCTTTCTCCATGATATTGTGGATATACACCTGGTCCTTGTTCGTTTTTTGATAAAGGAGTACCCTCTATGGTGGTTTGAGAATGGCATTCATTAGCCCAATGTCTCCCTCTATGGCACCATGGGCAAATACCCAGTATTCTACTCCTTTGATACCTAGTTTTGTTAAATCCTCCTCCTATGGGGAAATTCCTTTTAAAATGTCCTGTTTGTTCACAATTGTAGCATGTTTTTGGCCTGGCATCTAAAACCTGTTGAACTGCAGCTGCCAAGACTTGCCTTTGTTCATTAATGTCTCTACATAATTTAATATATGTGTTTAAATCTTCATGTTTCCATGGTCTAATGACTTCTCTGCACCAATGATTCACTTGCTCATAAGTCAGTTGGTTTATTAATGGCATTGCTTGTTCTATATTCCCCAAAACTCTGGTAGCTGTTTGAATAAGCCTAACTACAAATTCAGCGTAGGGTTCATTAGCTCCTTGTATTACCTTAGAAAATTGACCTTGTAAACTTCCAAGTCCTTGTAAAGTCTCTCATGCCCTAACCACATCTGCAGCAATTTGTGAGTATATGGCAGGATCATATACAATTTGTTGCTGCTGATCCTCATAAGCTCCCTTTCCTAACAACATATCTAGATTTCTCTGAGGATAACCAGCTGCTGCATTTCGCCTAGCCATCTCCTTGCAAAATTCCTCATTAGCAACCTTCCATAACAGGTATTGTCCTCCATTTCGCACAGCTTTACACATACTAGCCCAATCTGCTGGCGTCATGTTCAAGTTGGTAATGGATTCGACCATGCTTACAATGAAGGGTGCTTGAAGACCATAGGTTGTTACACCCTCTTTTAGCTGATTCACTGTTTTGAAATCTAAAGCATGGTGAATTTGCTGCCCTCCTGCCTGCTCAAATACAGGGGATGTTAATATTTGAGATCCTATCTCAGAATCCCATCTATCAACTATGGGGGTTGGGGGTCTTCCAGCATATGGAGGTGGCGCTGTTGGTGGGACACTTACGCCCTCTGGTTATCGAAAGGTGTCAGTAGCAGTCTCCTGTTGTACCTTTTCCCCTAATGGCTTTTTCTGCTCTAAATTTTCTTCCTGTCTGACTAGCTCAAGATACCTTCTCTTGAATTTTTTCCTCTGTCTGACTAGCTCGAGAGACCTTCTCTTTTACTTGAATCTTTTCCTCTGACTAACTTGAGAGACCTTCTCTTTTACTTGAATCAATATGTCTTCTCCTTCCTCTACCATTGTCTGAACTGAAGGCTTTGGACTAAGCAAACAAGATACAAATGTCCACAATGGCAATGTGCCAACTGGCAGAGTCCCTGGGCTTTTCTTTTCTATTCTTTTTAATTCTTCACCTTGATGGTTCCATTGTGATATATTTAACAACTCCTCCTTAAAAAGCCATGGGCTACATTTTTGTATTGTATCAACATATGCCCTGACTGCTCTTCCTGGGATGCCTCCTTCCTCTAACAATTTACTTAACACTCTTGGTTTGTTTTTTACTAATTTCTGATCCCATATTTCTACTATAACTATAATACAACCCAACAAGATAACGCCAAGCAAAACTGAAACAGAATGAAACAAAAGTGAAACAACAAAAATTCATTATAATAGCCTTTCTATCCTTCTGAAATGTCCATCTGTCCTTTCTCCCTATCTGTTCCTCAGAGGCAAATAGTTTTTCCTCAGATGTGAGTGATTTTTCTTCCGTCTTACACATCTCCAGGGACAGGCAACTTAAAACAAAAACAAAACAAAACAAAAGAAGAATCTTAAAATGGCTACCCATCCTCTTGTCCTGCCCTCAGGGGCGAGCAGTTTACCTTATCACTTACCCTCAGTCATTCCCGGTGCAGGACACCAAATGCCGCAGTCTGGCTGGGCACAATTCAGGAGCCACTTATCAAGCAGAAATGAACTTTATTTTTAGAACACACACGCCACACCACATCACACTACACGAGCTCTTCAGGAATTCCCTCAGAGCACAACTGCCACCACCGGCTTCCCACAAGCATGTCAACCCCCCCATTCCTCCTGCACTTGAGGCCGATTGGCTGGGTCGCCTGGGCGGAGCCAAAAAAAGTCCCCCAATGAGCAGCTCTGTGGTCTGAAAGGGTGGGGAAATAGCCCAATGAACATCACTGCAGAGGAGCCAAACAGCTGGCAGCTAGAAGTTTGTTGGAAGCTGGAAGTTTGCTGGAGCCCCTTCAGCTGTAGCTCTCAACATCCCACAGGAGACTTCTATGACTCCTTTATTTTGGATTTGTTTTGCTTTATGAAGCCCACACACAGGCTGCAGCAGTGGGAAGCTGGGTGTGAAGGGCTCCCCTTCAGGGCACAGCCTTGCTCTTACCAGAATGAACTAGAAGCACAGCCCTCATCACCTCCCCTGGGAACTGATGCTATTCTCAAGCCTCAGGATGGATGATACAGAGCAGGGTACTCAAGCTACACACAGACCTTAAATAATATTAAGGTGGAGTACTAACATCACCCCATGAATGTAATGTCCAATAAGAACAAACAGACTTACTGAAAAAAGCCTTAGAATGCTAATGGAAAGCCACAGTTGGGCACCTCCCAGAGAGCCAGGGCCATCCCACCTTGCTCTGCCCCCTTCTTGGGACCTTGCTTTCACAGAATCCAGACAGTGGGTGGTGAAGAGTTGTTGCAGAGGTGGGTCAGGGTGTAGTGGAAATTTTCACAGGAGCTAGGGAGATCATAGGAGTCTCCATGGAGAAGATGATGACACAACAAAAGCCTGATGTATGGGCCACCTGAAGCCCAAGTGCCACAGATGGCTCTGAAGAGGAACAAGACCCAGTGAAGGTCCTGAGGCTGGAGCAAAGTTGTACTGGGAAAAGGAGAGAGGCCTGTGTGGCTAGAGGTGAGTGAGTAGAGAAGTCACAGGAGATGAGAGCAGAGACCCTGGGGTAGAAAATTTATCAGGACCCAAGTCTTTCCACACCTTAGTCCCAAGCCTAAAGAGCAGTGTAGACTGAGCAGGGGTTGTGGCTCAAAGGTAGAGTGCTCACATAGCATGCGTGAAGCACTGGGTTTGATACCTAGCACCACATAAAAATTAAATAAACAAGGGAGGGGGGGTTAGCAATAATGAAGGAATGTGATGGACATCATTATCCAAAGTGCATGTATGAAGACATGAACATACTTTATATACAAACAGGTATGAAAAATTCTTCTACATGTGAAATAAGAATTATGATGCATTCCACTGTTATGAATTTAAAAAATAAAACCAATTGAAAAATTAAAAAAACATATTGTGTCCACCTATAAATAAAAAATACATTTGAAAAAATGATCAGTGTAGACTAATTTCCTTTACCATCTAATAATTTATATACTATTTATATAACATGTAGTAAATTATATAATAATTTATATAATATTATTATGTGATTTTATTTCTTTATTCTTTAAAATATAAAACTTACCAATGTCATAATTTATTATACACTTTCAAGCTGTGTGAAGGTGTCCACCTAAGCCCCCAAGTACAGGATTAACCTACTTGAGATGCTGAAGACCACAGGAAAAGTTGTCTGGGAAGTTGAGGAGGTCATGGACCATGGGTGTAAAAAGGCCTCTTAGACATCCAAGCATGGTGGTTTTTTTTTGTTGTTGTTGATGTTGTTGTTGTTTTTTTTTTTTTTTGTGTGTGTGTGTGTGTGTGTGTGTGTGTGTACTTTTGAAGAATATCTAAGTCTTCACTACTCTTTCTAAATTCAAGAACATTAGATTATGGATTTTTTATTTTTTATTTTTATAGTTTTAACTGTTACATTTAGGTACAGAATCATTCTGAGTTAATTATTTATATAATCTCATGTAAAATCCAATATCACTCTTTTGCATGAAAATATGCAATTTTATCTCTATCTTATATATGGTAAAGACTATTGTCTCTTGAATTAACCTGAGAAGCTTGTCAAAAATAAATTTCCCAGAGTTGGGCCTGGTGATGCACTCCTGTAATCCCAGTGGCTTGGGAGGTTGAAGCAAGAGGATCATGTGTTCAAAGTCAGGCTCAGCAACTTAGTGAGGCTCTAAGAAACTCAGTTAGACCTTGTCTCTAAATGAAATTTAAGAAAAAGGCTGGGGATGTGGCTCAGTGGTTTAGTGCTCCTGGGTCCAATTCCCGGCACACACACACACACACACACAAAAAAAAAAAAAATTACCAGAGGTATGAAGCTAATTTTTACACTACACTATTTTCTTCCACTGATAAATTTCATTTTTTGTTTGTTTGTTTTTTAACCAGGGATTCAACCCAAGGGCACTTAGCCACTTAGCCACATTGCAAGCAATTTTTACATTTTATTTTGAGACAGTGTCTTGATAAATTCCTTAGGGCCTCACTATATTGCCGAGTCTGGTCTCAAACTTCAAATCAGTGCATTTTAAAGCAGATTACCCACCATGTGGGTGAGCCTCATTTTATCAGTTGAAGACCCTAATGACAAGCCAATTTCATTTCTCTGGAGAACTTCAGCTAAGTGAGTCAGATAACGTTCACATATAAAAGGGAACATTTGGGACTGAAGTTCTAGCTCTGTGGTGGAGCACTTGTCTATCATGTTAGAAGCACTGGGTTTGATTCTCAGCTCCAAATATAAATAATTGTTCAAGAAAATTAAGGTTCATCCAACACTCAAGAAAAAATTCTTTTAAAAAGGAAACATTTGTAGTTTTAATAAACTTGGTTTTCTATTTTTCCATGTAAAAAGAAATTAAAGATTTAATTTTTCATAATGAATTGCATTTTCTTCCAGAAACTTTTCCACTTTTAACTTGGCTCTGCTACTTCAGCTTACTTTTTTCAATACATGCAGGGTTTTTGTTGTTACTGTTATTATTAAAACCATAAAAACTCAACTATCATGTTGGAAAAATTCACATGTTCCACAGATGGCATACCTATTTCTTGGCTCTTTCAAATGGTTATGATTTCAAATGTAATCTTCTCAACTCATTTTTTTTTCTTCTCAGGCTCCAGAAGGGTAATAATTGCTAAGCAATGACAACAAGTTTGACAGCAGGTCATGGAATTGTAATTCATTCTTCACAGTGCTAAGAGCTCTGCCCATTCCAGTTCTTCTATTAAATAACTTTTTTTTTCTGAAAACACACCTAACCAAAAGCATTTTTATTTTTTGTTTAAAAGAAACAGCTGAATTCTCTACTGAGAAAAAGACATTTGGGGCCAGAGTTGTGACTCAGTGGCAGAGCACTTGCCTAGCATGGCAAGGTCGATCCCAGGCACCGAGGTTGATCCCTGGCACCACATAAAAATCAACAAATAAAATAAAGGTATTGTGTCCATCTACAACTAAAGTTATTTACAAATAAAATAATTTTAAAAATAAAAACAATATGGAATTAGGCTCTGGATTACTTTCTAATGAATTACTTTTTTAATGGATTCACAGGGGTCTGTTCAGGCCACACACACACACACACACACACACACACACACACACACACACGATGCATATTGAAAAATAGTTTGTATAAACTGTTTTTTTGTTTTTGGTGTGTGTATAGGATAGTGTATGTGTATGAGTGTGTGTGTGTGTATATATATACACACACACACTGATATATACACATATGTACTTCAAGAATATTTATTATAAAATTGTCTTATAAAGTAGAAATATTCTAAATACTCCTTATTAATAATTCTATCTTCCAGAAGGTGCCGTAATACAAGCCTGTAATCCCAGCAACTCAGGAGGCTAAGGCAAGAGCATTGATAGTTCAAAACTAGCCTCAACAAAAGTGAGGCACTAAGCAACTCCTTGACACTCTGTCAGTAAATAAAATATAAAACAGGACTGAGGATGTGTGTCAGGGGTCAAGTGCCCCTAAGTTCAATATCCAGTAGGCCCCCAAAATTGTATTTCTATATCTGAAAAGTAGTATGCAATAATTTTTGAGAATGAGGTGAGATCTTTATTGTACTTATTATTTCACACATAAAGTATATTTAAAGCATTTAGTTTGAAAATATATCTTAACTTCATTATGTTTTAATACTTCTAGCTACTGCTAAATTGCAGAAGAATACTGCCTTCCACATTGGTACTCTACCTGGTTACAAGAAAATTACTAATGATTAAATTTTCATTTTAATTCCTAGTGGGTAAACGCTGTGACATTTGACTCTTAAATTAACCTGAATGCTGCTGGTAGATTGTGCATAGGGATTTATATTCCACTAACCTCAATATATTTGGTTGCATTAAGATTATATCAATGTAATTTGCAAAATTTTTCTTCAGAAGGTCAGATCATAAATACTTTAGGCTTTGTCAACCAAAAATTCTCTATGATCATAGCCTGAATTCTACAATACATAATAACTGTATGTCAGTTGACATTCTAGTAAAACTGTTTTCAGGAGATAGAGGTGTAACTCCAGCAGTTGAGTACTTGTCTAGCATTTATGAAGCCTGGGATACAATCTCAGCACTGCAAAACAACAACAACAATAATGCAAACACTTCATTTGAAAAACAGGCTATGATGCTATCTTTGACCCATAACCCCTTATTTAACAGTCTCCATGTTAAACCCAATGTCTACTAGTGCAAGGAAACTTCAGTGGTTTCTTGCATGCATGCAATTTTTCTTTATACAATAGACTTTATTATGCATCACACCACTTGTCTACAAGGACTTTGTATACAATTATGTTTATGAAATAATTTTATTTTCTGAATTTACCCTTGTTATATTATTGTTACTTAAGTCACCATTTAAATATGAAAAATTACTTTGCATATATTTAATAGAAAACAATATCCAAAAATTAGAGGATTTTTATGCAGCATGAAGTAACAGCTCTTGAAACTTATTCTTGGTGTTATTTTTAAGTATGAGGAAACTGATAATTAGCTTATCTGATAAATCAAGAAGGAATGTTCCAAGAGCCTTGTTTGACTTTAGATTCATTTTTTTAAAATTTATTACTTTATATTTTTTTAGTTTTTTTTTTCTGTTCTATATATGCAATTTCAAAATGCTCTAAACCTACGATCATTTTGTAAAAATTGAAAAATGAACAAAAAAAGAACAAAGTCACAACATTCTCCATTATGTCACTTAGATATCATGTCCTTCAAAGCATGGTCTGTTCTCCCTTAAAAATACATTCTCCTTTTCTTTTTGGTGATATGGATCTAACAAAGGTAATGCTCTATCATTAAGTCATATCCCAGGCCCTACACTTATTCCTGAAAATCACTCATGATTTTCTTCCTACACACTAATTTTCAAATTAGCACATCTAAATGTAATTTCATGCACTGAATTTTACAATTACTCATTGAGCAATACAATATTTCCACTTTAAAAACAAGAAGGTCCAACCTGCTGAAGAGAGTTTAGACTCTGCACAATTATACAAAATGGCTCTCTTTTCCACAACCTCACTTAAATATACACACAGCTCCCAAATTTATCTAAGTAGTTGTAGTAAAACTAATGAAAACTGGTAATAGAGAGCAAAACAAAGAACAGCCTCACTAAATGGGGAAGAAAAGCTGTTGTCTTTCCTGCAGATGAGCTTTTCCCCAAAGTTGAAACACTATTGTATGATCAATTCTCAGTTGTTTTTTTTTGGGGGGGGGGGGTGGTCAGAGAAAAGAGGAGATTGCAACTCCAACATTCTGGATTTTACTTTGGATAATTAGGCATACTGAGAAAGAGGAAGAACCATTGAATACCAGGTGGAGGAAGAAGTTATACACTTCTGAGAGAAACACACTGCTCTCTGCCTGGAAAGCTAAGTGTCCAGAGAAAATAAACCCACAGAAAGGTCAAACTCCTGGGGGGTAACTGACACTCTGTTTCCCATGCTTGGAATGCTCAGCAATTTCTCTGTGAAGCTAGTAAGATAACTAAAACATGTTCAATATCGATTTACTATGGTAATGCCCTCAAGAAGAGGTTCTGTGTTCAATATCGATTTACTATGGTGATGCCCTCAAGAAGAGGTTCTGGAATTAAAGTAAAACAATGTAATCATTGAACCAATGATCCAATGTAATTTTGGGGGATAAATAAATAAGGCTGCTTGAAGAGCCAGCCATTCCTTCTTTCTTTTCCTGCCTCTGCATCTTGTCTCAGTGTCTCCCTTTATTTTTCTTACAACAAAAACACTGCAGTTTTAAAAGTATTCTGAAATACTAATAATAATGAAAGAAAAATGACTTAGTAAATCTAACTATTGGGGATAAATCTATCAAACATATAATTGAAAATACAAGTGATTATTAAATTTGTGGATGTCAATCACCCTTACAGTACTGGAAATATAATCTAGGAATTTTCCACCACCGAGCTGTACATACTGTCTTTTTTAAATGAAAAGTTTTAATTTTGAGAAGCTAAAGTACCCAGGCTGTCCTCAAATGTGGGATTCTCCTGCTGCCTTCCACTTCCAAAGTGCTGGAATTATGAGCAAGAGCCATTTTGCCCAGCTTCTCAATATCAAATCAAGGGAAAAAAAGAAGGCAAGTGAAACTATAATACTAATAATAAGAAAGAATAATAACCATAGCCCAGTTAAAAAAATTATCAAACAAAAAGGCCAGAGAATTGACATGTGCATTTTCTCCAAGAGACTTCACTTGGAAGACTGAATCAGAAGGATCGCAAATTCAGGGCCAATTGCAGTAATGTAAGAGGACCCTAAGCAACCTAATGAGATTCTGTGTCACATTGAAATATGAAAAAACATCAGGTTGGAGTTTGGCAGAAAATTACCCCTCAGTTCAATGTCCTATACTAATAAGTAAATTAATAAAAAAAAATCAGAAAAGATGACATCAGTGATTAATAGCACTTTGAGAACCAAGAAGGAGGACTATTCTTTAAATAAATTTCATACTGCTAAAAGTAACTCAGTAGGTGACAAATATGAATGAATGGATTATCATATCAGCAAGTGTACTATCAGCTACTATTAGAAATACAAGCATATTACATAGGTTAATAGCTGGGTCCTAGCTAACTTTATGAACCAGATCATTAAATTCTAAGATTTTAAAAATATTCTGGACTACACGAACCTAACATGAATGTCTTAGGGTTTCATCCTATTAATTATAAAAAATGAATACTAAAATCTCAAAAATGGCACAAAAATAGCAAAAATGAATGGAAGTGAAAAAAATCTAATTAGAACATTTGTAAAAAGAATCAACAAATAAGAAAATATACATTCTAGATGTACAAATCCAGAAGTTAAAGATATCCCTTTCAGAGAATTCATGTCTAATAAATAGTTTAAAGAGTAATATAGATGAAGGAACACTTTAGTAAGTATTTCTAATTAAAACAGCAATGAAAGTTGAAAGAATGAGTACCACTTCTGCAAAACAGGAGACAGAACTGTTATTAGATGGCACAACACTTATTTTTCAATTAAAATCATAAACCTGAAGCATGCTGGCTATTCCTGTTTATATTCAAATGTAATTAAATTAAAATTCACTATTCAACTCTACTTAAATAGAATACAGAAATATTTAAGAAAGGAAAAGATAAATTACATATTTACTAGAAATGATGAAAAGTAATTTATTATCAATTTTGAAATTATTCACTTAGAAAACCAGAGATATTGGGGAAAAAACATCAATATCTTAAAATTGCAATGAGATATCAATAAAACTTAAATGTAGAGAACAATAACTTTATTTATAATAGGGATTGGGGAGCGATGAATTTTGGTGGCTATAGTCCAAAATCTGTTATACACAATGAGTGTGAACATATTTCAAATTATTATTAGAGTCATGGTAGAGTGATTGCCTACCATGACTGCACATACCTATCCATGAGGTTGATGTCTAGCAGCAATAAGCTACAACTGAAAAGCCAAAATGGTGATATCATTTACAATATGTCCATGATTTGATTGTCCCAGAGACATTGATTTCCTCATTCTTGCACTACATCTAAGTTCCTGCTTATGCAGCAAATTATTTTAAAGCCACCTTATTTACATCTCTTACTCATTTAGGGTACATGTTCTGGCTTTCAAAATAAAAGAACAGCAAACGTTAAAAGGTTTAGAATTTTCTTTCAAAAACTATTAGTCTTCTTCATTGTTACCATTTTTATTTTAGCCAAACACTTCAGGAATTACTTTTCCAAGTCTAGAAAACATGAAATGAGCTATTGCCAAACACCAAATAGATCCATTATATTTGGAACCATCCACCTAAAGCTTGCCCAGGCCAATTAGAGTAGTCAGACACAGAAGGGCTTAAGCCTTTCTCAGGAGATTTTAAGGATTTTTCTGTTTTCTTCCACCACTTTTCTTCAGTGATTGAGGAAAATATGATTTGTTACACCTCAGATAGGTCTGCCATGTTGTAAAAACAGGAAAACTATTCTTTTATCTTGTGGTTTGATATTGCTCCCTTAACAACACTATCTGATTCAGATGAAATTTTAAGACAGACTTTAATAGGAGTTCAAACAAATTAATCATTTTATTTAGTTTTCTATTTGTTCAAATTAGATATACATGACAGTAGAAAGCACTTTGACACATCATACACAAGTGGAGTATAACTTCTCATTTTTTAAGTCGTACATGATGAAGAATTGCACTGGTCATGTAATCTTATCAAAGAGAATGCTTGTTTAATCAAATAAAGTCTTCATGTCTGGACCAAATAAATATTATGTCACAAAAATTATGAACTAACTTAATTTGATGAATCTATTTCTTGCTATGATCAGGCATGAGGTAATCTAATAAAGTTGACCTTCAGTGGGCCTGGGGTTATGGCTCAGTGATAGAGCGCTCCCCTCGCATGTGCAAGGCTCTGGGTTTGATCCTCAGCACCACATAAAAATAAATAAAATAAAATAAAGTTCTTGTGTCTAACTACAATATATATATAAATAACATTTACAACCCAGGTTCTCACTGTAAAGTGGGATGAGAGATACCTAAAGTATAAAGTTAATCTTCAGTGGAAGATAAAATATTAAAATTTCTAATTCAATATATGAAAATATAGGGCTTATTTTTATATCACTATGACCTTCTTATAAGTCTTCAAATTTCACCATAAATACTAAAAGAAAAAACCTTTAATTATCTGATTTAAGCAAATTATATTATCCATTAAGGTTGATTAAAATGTGTAAAAGTACTAAGAGATGCTAGAGTATTATTTACTCAACAGTATGTTTTACTCTTACATAGAACATTTAGTCAAGTGGAACACTGTGATGTCTGTCATTTAATGACAGGATTCAATACATGATTGTTAACATATAAGGAACTATTCAGTTATAATAACATACTGCATACATAAGGTAACTATAGGTGAAAAATGCACTGTAAACTGGCATGATGGTCCATGCTTGCAAACAAGTAAATTGGGAAGCTGAGAAGTTTTAGAAGTTTAAATTCAGCCTCACAAACTGAGTGTTGTTTCAAGCAACTTAGCAAGACCAGTCTCAAAATTTGAAAAAGTGGGGAGAGGGCTTAGGAATGTGGCCCAGTATTTAAAAATCCCTAAACTTAAACTTCAGTACAAAAAAAGCAAAGTTTAAAACTTTAAAATTCAGTATAAAACATCAAAAATAGCTTTTTAAAATTTTGTTATGAGATTTACTTTTTTAGAGAGAGAGAATTTTTTAATATTTATTTTAGATTGTTATTTCTACCAAATAACTGAACAATGTTTAATAAATTTAAGAAAAAGTGAAAGATAACTACTCATTTTCTATATTTAAATTAGTTCTTTCACTGATCCTCATATACATCAAGGTGTAATGTATAGGTAATGACTTTACTATACTCTCACATTTGTCAAGCTGTTTATTGTAAATGTTTTGTTGTTATATAAGGCATTCATTTTGGACAAAATATGTTCAATGTTCACTCTGGTATGCGTTTTAAAATGTTCAATGAAATGAAAATTTGAATAAGTTTTGGAAATATTATTTAACTATTTAGGATTTCTGGGCACAATGAATTCTCCAAAAATCTGTAGTGTTTAAGAAACATGTGGCTTTGAAACATTTTTTTTTCCCATTTGTATTCTCTCTAACCAGTATGTTTCCTCAGGTGCTGAGTATTGGTGAATCAATTATGGAGGCATTGTCACATTGTCAATTTTCACATTTCAAAAATTTCTCTCTGCTGTGATGATTGTGGAGAGGATTAAATGTTGACCCGTCCTTAAAGAAATGGTACAAAGGTCTTATTTGTAGAGCTTCTCTCCAGTGTGTTTTCTTGAATGTCTAGTAATGTGTGATATATAATTAAAAATGTTTCTACATTCTCTACATTTGTAGTCTTCTTTGCAGAATAAATAGCTTAGTAGTGGTGAAAAAGTTTTGATTTCTTATTAAAAGCTTTGCTACATTGTTTCCATTTGTAGGGGTTCCTTCTGTATAAATTTTGTGGTTAATAAGGTTTGATTTTTCTTTAAAAGCATTATCACTTCTTTCATATTTTTAAGGTTTCTCACCAGAGCATCTTCTGCTGTGGTAAATAAAGTTTTATTTTTGATTAAAAGCATAGCCACATTATTTACATTTGCAGGGCTACTCACTCTCCAGTGTGAGTTCTCCTGTGGCAAGGAAAGCTTATTTTTGACTAAAAGCTTTGCCACATTCTTTACATTTGTAGGCCTTCTCTCTAGTTTGAGTTCTGTTGTGGCAAATATGGCCATATTTTTGATTAAAAGCTTTGCCACACTTTTTACATTTGTAGGGCTTCTCTCCAGTGTGAGTTCTACTGTGGCGAATAAGGTGTGTTTTTTGACTAAAAGCTTTTCCACATTCTTTACACTTATAGGGCTTCTCTCCAGTATGAGTTCTACTGTGGTAAACAAGGTGAATTTTTTGAGTAAAAGCTTTGCCACATTCATTACATTTGTAGGGCTTCTCTCCCGTGTGAGTTCTTCTGTGACAAATAAGATTTGATATTTGAGTAAAAACTTTGTCACATACTTTGCATTTGTAGGCCTTCTCTTCAGTGTGAGTTCTGTTGTGACAAATAAGGCTTGTTTTTTGACTAAAAGTTTTGCCACATTCTTTACATTTGTAGGCCTTCTCTCTAGTGTGAGTTCCGTTGTGGCAAATAAGGCCAGATTTTTGATTAAAAGCTTTGCCACACTCTTTACATTTGTAGAGCTTCTCTCCAGTGTGAGTTCTACTGTGGTAAATGAGGCCTGTTTTTTGACTAAAAGCTTTCTCACATTCCTTACATTTGTAGGGCTTCTCTCCAGTGTGAGTTCTCCTGTGGCGAATAAGGCCAGTTTTTTGACTAAAAGCTTTTCCACATTCTTTACATTTATAGGGCTTCTCTCCAGTGTGAGTTCTGCTGTGGTGAATAAGGTGTGTTTTTTGACTAAAAGCTTTGCCACATTCATTGCATTTGTAGGGCTTCTCTCCTGTGTGAGTTCTTCTGTGGCAAATAAGGTGTGATATTTGAGTAAAAACTTTGTCACATACTTTGCATTTGTAGGCCTTCTCTTCAGTGTGAGTTCTTTTGTGACAAATAAGGCTTGTTTTGTGACTAAAAGCTTTGCCACACTCTTTACATTTGTAGGGCTTCTCTCCAGTGTGAGTTCCATTGTGGCAAATAAGGGTGGCTTTTTCACTAAAAGCTTTTCCACATTCTTTACATTTGTAGGGCTTCACTCCAGTATGAGTTCTGTTGTGGCAAACAAGCCCTGCTTTTTTATTAAAAGCTTTTCCACATTCTTTACATTTGTAGGGCTTCTCTCCAGTGTGAGTTCTGTTGTGGCAAATAAGGTGTGTTTTTTGACTAAAAGCTTTTCCACATTCTTTACATTTGTAGGGCTTCTCTCCAGTGTGAGTTCTATTGTGGCAAATAAGGTGTGTTTTTTGACTAAAAGCTTTTCCACATTCTTTACATTTGTAGGGCTTCTCTCCAGTGTGAGTTCTGTTGTGGCAAATAAGGGTTGATATTTGAGTAAAAGCTTTACCACATACTTTACATTTGTAGGTCTTCTTTTCAGTATGAATTCTGCTTTGCTTAATAAACATTGATTTTTCTTTAAAAACTTTATCACATTCTGCCCATTGGTAGGACATCTCTCCAGCATGGGTTCTTCTGTGGTAAATAAGACTTTTTTTTGTACTAAAAGCTTTGCCACATTGTTTATATTTGTAGGGCTTCTCTCCAGTATAAATTCTTTGGAGGTGAACAAGGCCTGATTTTTCATACAATTCCTGATGTTTACTCTCACTTATAGTTTTCCATATTTTCTTTTCTTGTAAATAGTCAAGATAAAAATTTCTGTATTTTTCACTGATCACTTTGTGAAATATATGTTTTATGCCCTTTTCTGGTGAATATTCTTCGGTGTGATGAGGAGTCATGGCTGAAGTAAACAAAAAAATTTTTAAAAAATTACATACTAGACTGGGATAAATATATTTGCATACACAACATGAAGTTAAGGTAAAATAATTACATCAGGAGCATAGCAGATTAGTAAATCCAAAGTTATCATTAATCCAAAAATATATCAGTTCAATAAAAATGTATAGAAAAAAATTACCTTGGGAATATTACCCAAATTTTTGAAGAGACCACAGTATCCAAGAGTAGTACATCACTAAGTAGAGTAATACAATAGAGAGAGGGAAAGTATGTTACTGTTATCATCCACAGACTTTTGTCCTCCATAAGGTAGCATTCTGTATTTAGTAAATATCTACCAGTTACCTTCACTCTCAGTAGAATAAGAAAAATGTAAAACATATATAAACATTTGTGGCTTTTTTAAAGACTGTCTGAAAACTGGTTTTTATCTACCATGATATAGAGACATAAAAATAAATGATAGATTTTGGGTGATAATACCATAAATATTCAACAAGGGTAGAGTGGTTATGGACTCTTAAAAAGAAATATTAACAAAAATTTTCTTAAGAAATATACACATATATGTCTATAAAATTTTCCCTAAAAACATATTTAAAAGATTATAAAAACCTTGAATAGCCTATGGACATAATACTTGAATGAAATAAAAAAATGGCAATCAACAATAATAAATTGATTTTTATACTTTTAAATTTGTGTGATATGATGATTTCTTTTAATGAAAATACAACTATATGTATTTACTACATATATTATGGTATCTTATACTATTTATACAAGGTAAAATGACTAAAATGATTCAACACATGCATTATTTTATATAATTATCAGTTTTGCACTGAAAAAGGTATTGTATTCCTTCTATTAGTATTTAGGAAGAACATAATACACACTACACTCACCATGTGGTAAACAAAGCTCTTGACCCTCTTATGTCCACTAAAATAAAAAATATGGAGACTTTGACTAACAATGTCAGCCCTACACAAAACACAGTACCTGGTGAGTAAAATTTTACTCATTAAATTTTTGACTTCCACATGTGAATCAAAAGCTCCTGCAACTGACTCTCTGCCTGCCATATTTTACTTAATGCAAAGTCCTGCATATATATCCTATAACACTTTAACAGACAAAAAAAATTATATAACTAAATAATAATAGTATATAAGTACAATATTTATACTCATTTAATCATTGATAGGCACATTAAGGACACTGTTTGCACTGAACACAAAAGTAGAGGTATCTCTTCAATTGGCTGATTTAATTGTGCATGGATACATATTTAGTGCTGGCATTTCTGGATCTTTAGGTCATCCAACTTTAAATTTTTTTTTATGTGTGGTGCTTGGGATTAAGCCTCAGCCCATAGACAGCTCCTTTTATTACTCTTTGCCCAAAGTATACCAGAAGATCATAATAAACAGATGTGGTACAACAAATTGCCTCAGGACATAACCACAAGGAAGAGGGGAGGAGAGAGCATTTCTTACCACAGACAAAATATAAATTCCAAAATCATGCCCTCAATGACCCACCTTCTCTAGCCACATCTTAAATGCCTACAATTACTACCCAGCTAATCCCTATTAGAATATTAATGCACTGATTACGTTAAGAATCTCATATCCCAATCATTTCACATATAAACTTTCTTGCATTTTGTCATGCATGAGTTTTTGGGGAACACCTCACATCTAAATCATAACACCGTTTTTGTCAAGGTATTCTTTCTGCCTCATTATACAGAGTGAGTTTCTGTGTGTCACAACATACATGCTTCTATGTGGATTTTTAATTATAATTATCTACTCTGAGTTTTATTCTCATAAGGAGATTTATATTATTATAATCATCCAGTTCCTGGATGATTGAATGTATCTTACACAGAATTACTCTGATTTTCCAAAAGTACACAAAATTACCTGGTTGAATTTATGTGCTGCTTAGCAGCTCTTCATGAAGAACATTTTTTTTTTCCCATCAGTATATTCAAGAAACACAGTCTGGCAGATAATCATCATGCAATAAATCTATTTTAAATTGTGCATTGGCATAAATTTAGAGGACTCATCTTGGGTTACCATGGGTCTTGAAAGAATCATGAATATTTATATGGAGACATTCATGAGAGCTTATTAGGTCTGTGTAGTACAACTTAGCCCAGAGGTCAGAACCAAGATGCACAATTTAACAAAAGAAGTGAAAGATCTTTACAATGAAACTACACAACTAAAGAAATAAATTGAAGAAGAACTTCAAAGATGGGAAGACTTCCCATGCTTCTGCATAGGCAGAATTGGCATTGTCAAAATGGCCATACTACTAAAAACATTATAACATAATTGATGAATTTCCTATTAAAATCTTAATGACATTCTTCATAGAAACAGCAACTATAAAATTCATTTGGAGCCTGGAGATGTGCCTTAATGGTAGAGTGCTTGCCTAGTGCATGTGAGGCCCTCTGTTCAATCCACAATAGCACATTAAAAATAAATGAATAAAATAAAGCTATAAAAAAGTTACTTCATTAATTTTTTTATTTGGAAAAATAAGAGACCTAGAATAGCCAAAACAATATTTAGCAAGAAAAGTGAAGCAAGGGCTGGAGATGTGGCTCAAGTGGTGCTCACTTGGCATGCATGAGGCACTGGGTTCTATCCTCAGCACCACATAAAAAAATAAAATAAAGATATTGTAGGGCTGGGGATGTGGCTCAAGCGGTAGCGCGCTCGCCTGGCATGCGTGCAGCCCGGGTTCGATCCTCAGCACCACATACCAACAAAGATGTTGTGTCCGCCGAGAACTAAAAAATAAAGATTAAAAATTCTCATTCTCATTCTCTCTCTCTCTCTCTCTCTCTCTCTCTCTCTCTCTCTCTCTCTCCTCTCACTCTCTCTTTAAAAAAAAAAGATATTGTGACCACTTAAAAGACTTAATATATAATATATATATATATATATATATATATATATATATATATATATATATATATATATATATATATTTTAGAAAAAAGAAAAGTGAAGCAGAAGGCATCACAAAACCAGACCTTAAAATTATACTACAGGGCCATAGTAACAAACACCAGAATGGCACTGGCAGCAAAACAGATACATACAAAGAATAGAAGACACAGAGAAAAATCCACATAAATACAGTTACCTTATACTGGACAAAGGTGTCAGAAACATACATTGGACAAAAGATAAACTCTTCAACAAATGGTACTGGGAAAACTGAAAATCCATATGTAACAAGATGAATTTAACCTCTATCTCCCAACCTGCACAAAAATCAACTCAAAGTGGATCAAAGACATAGGCACTAGAACACAGGAAAATAGGAAAAAAAAGTAGTCCCAGATCTACATCATGTCAGCTTAGGAACTTCAAGACTCCTAAAGCACAAGAAATATTATCAAGAATCAGTAAATGAGATGGAATCAAACTAAAAATATTTTTTTCATAGGAAAGGAGAAAAGAACATGAACAGAATGATGACAGAATGGGAAAAAATATATCAAACTGAAACTCTGATAAAGCAATAATCTCCAGGATATATAAAGAACTCAAAAAACTTAACAGCAAGAAACTATATAATCCAGTCATTAAAAGGACTAAAGAGCTGAAAAAGACAATTCACAGAAGAAATACAACTAATCAACAAATATATAAATATATGTACAATATCTTTAGCAATTAAAGAAATACAAATCAAAAATACACTGAGATTTCATCTCACCCCAGTCAGAATGGCAATTTTTAGGAATACAAGCAACGATAAATTTTGACAAAGATGTGCGGTAAAAGGTACACTCATACATTGCTGGTGCAATGCAAGTTTTGAAAGTCATATGGAGATTCGTCAAAAAAACTTGGAATGGAACCAAGAGAGAGAGAGAGAAACTTAGAGATTTTATATATATTATATTATATATATATATATATATAAAATATCGTGGACATTTTGAGTATATATTCTACTTATATCAAACTCACACAGCCTCTACTACACATTTGTGTAATGTTTTAAAATTCAGAGACCAAAAATGAAATGTCTATTAACTTCATTTTGGAGAATTAGACTTTGCTGGATCCTGCCTAGTAAAATCCATGCAGAGATATGATGCAGGAAGTCTTCAGAAACCTAGGTAAGATTAGCATTTGTGTGTGTGTGTGTGTGTGTGTGTGTGTGTGTGTGTTAGTGCATGCATTTACGCATGCGTGTGTGAGCACTAGGGAGTGAACCCAAGGCCTTGGGCATGTGAGGCAAACATTCGACAAATTGATCTGTATCCCCAGTCTAGAATAACATTTATTTACAAAATCAAATACTTTAGGAAATATATCCAGCTTGATGTCATTGTCTAGTGCATCACATCCCATATTTTTTATAATTTTTAATAATTCATAATGATTCTCTTGGTTTTTCAGTTTAGGAAATCAGAGGATCCAAACATTAATGATCTGAACAATATCTTGTGAAAAGTCTAAAGTAATTTGTACTCGCAAGAGTACGTAAATGTACTTAAACTGTATGCAATTGATGTTATAGTATTTTATATTAAATAGTTAAAAACTTAAATATTAAATAGTTTCATAGTGTAGTTTTTAAAACTTATCAATCTGTAGTATAAAATGGTTCATCTTTCTTCCAGTAAGCACAATTAATTATCCCAAACCAATTTTTAGAAACTTCCTTTAATGATACTATATAGTCTTACCCCCTTGCTAACAGTTTGTTCTCTCAGCTACCCTTAGTGGCTCTGGAGTACTTACAGTGATTGCCTATGCTCGACAGTGAATACATGTGACAAATTGCTGTCCAGCCCATCTGTCATGTGATGTTTGTCATGTGTTTGATCAGTAACCTAGGGTATTATTTTCTATAATCGGTGGGGTCAGTGAGAAATTATTAAAACCATTTATAACACAAGCAGAAGTATGAGTTATATTTTCAGAACCAACAGTTTTTGATGGCCTTTGGCTCATGTCATCACAAACTTATGAGTTATACCATGTGTTGTCATCTCTTCCCACACATAAACATTCTCATTACATAGAGAGAAATGGTTTATAAACTGTGCCACGCATGGCACTCATCCACCATTAAGGTCGTAAAAACAGAGTACCTTAACCATTCAGCATTGAGACCTGATTACTAAGAGTCAGGCTGTAGCTTTATGGTAACTGCATTTACTCTGGTCACCATTATTATTTGTATTGGTCACCATGTACATAGAACCATTGTACAATCCTGAGAGATGACCAGGCATAGTTTCTTGTAAAGTTGCAGAAAGCAAGTAGACACATAACTTGGGGAGAATTAAAGGAATCCCCTACTTAGAATCAGTTGTCTAACAAGGGCTATTGTGCAGGCAAGATGGTGTATTTGTCTGTCTCCTGTGTGCGGCTTCCTCTGCAGCCCTATGTTTACCTTCTAATGAGGTTTCAATCTATGGTGTTGGCACTGATGAGTGTAGAGGGAAGGAGCATTTGGCATCAACCTATCATAATGCATGAGAAAAATTTAACTCAACAGGTTCTTCCCATGAAAAAAGACTAGAATGTTTGTGGGCTTTCCTTAGTACTGCTGCTTGATCACAAAAGTGGATATGGCATCTACTTTTATAGGTTACTAATTACTGAAATAATAGTAATTGCATTGACATAAGAAATTGGTAAACTAATAAGTCTCAGATTTGAAAATTCAATGCCCTTAAGTCAAGAACAGGTTCAACCAGATTAAAATGAGGTGTTTCTTCAAATAACAAATTTTTATTCAGTAATTTAAAAAGAATAAAGGAAAGGGGTAATATTATTAGTTGAAAAGTAGCCTCGTAAGTCAAACAATGGAAACATAAAACTGTAAAGCATCAAGAGTATAAGTGTGAATACAATAAAAGGCAAATTCATTTTAAAATGATCTCTGGATCTTGAAAAACACTGAACTTCCAGACAGACTATGTTGGAATTTTGAATCTATCACTTGCCTCAATGTGAGCCTGGGTAAGAGTTTAAACTTCTGTGAAATGTGGATAATTTTGCACCCATCCTACAGGATTTTTTTGAGAATTAAGGTACATGAAGCATTTATAACAACTTATCATGTAAGCACTCTATAGCACCACTAAAACCAATGTGTTGTTATATATGTTTGGCATATTATGATAGCATTATTAAAATGGTCTCCAAAGACAAAGTCTTAACACTGATATGCTATGAAAATACTCAATAAGGAAGTAACTTGAAATAATGACTTTCTTATTTTAAGGTCTATTATGGTGGTTTGAATGGGATGAGTCCCACAGAAGCCATATGTGAAACAATAAAAGAAGGTTCAGGAGCAAAATGATTGGGTTTTAAGTGTCTTAACCCAGTGATTTATTCTTGGGTTAAGGATTAGTGATTTAATTCTCTGATAGGGATTAACTGAATGGTAACTGAAGCGGTATGGTGTGGCTAGAGGAGGTGGGAATTGGGGCAGGGCTTTAGGTATGTATCTTATCTGGCTAATGGGATCTGCCTACTTTTTGATCACCATGATGTGAGCTGATTCCCTCTGCCATACTCTTCTGCCATAATCTTCAGCCTCACTTCAAGCCCTGGGGAATAAAGCCAACCTTTTCTGGACTAAGACCTCTTAAATTATGAGCTCTCAAATAAATGTTTCTCCTCTACAATTGTTCTGGTGGGGTCTTTTAGCACATTAGGGGAAAAGCTGACTAAAACAGAAATTGGCACTGAGAGGTGGGGTCATTGCTGTGATTAACCTGACTATGTGGTTCAGAAGATTTTTGAGCTCATGGAATTGGTGGGAGGAATTTTGAGAAGCTTAGCAATGCATGCTGGAAATGCTTTAGGTTCTTGTAAGTGGAGCTTAAAGGCAAATTCTGGTGGGAGCTAAGACCAGAATGCCAATAAAACCACAGTCAGTGAAGATAGGGCTCAAGAAGGGTCAGGAAAGGAAGGCTGTAGTAGATTGCTATTACTTTTATAGGAGCTCTCAATGCAAGATTTTCTTGAGCCTCAGAGAAGACTTTGGATTTGAACTCTGAGCAATCATGGAACTGTTGAGATTGTGAAGATTTGTGGAAAGGGATATAATGTATTTTGCATTATGACATGGTTTTGAGCTCTTGGGGGCCAGGAGTGGAATGCTTTGGTTTGGATGTGATGTGTCCCCCAAAACCTCACATGTGAGACAATACAAGAAGGTTCAGAATTGAAATGATTTGGTTTTAAGAATCTTAGCCCAGTGATTTAATCCTCTGATAGGGATTACCTGAAGTGGTATGGTACAACTGGAAGAGGTAGAAATTGGGGAATGTATTTGGCTATATAGATTTTTCTATCTGCTTTTTGATCACCATGATGTAAGCTGCTTTGCTCTACCACACTCTCCCATCATGATGTTTAGCCTCACTTCAAGCCTCATGGAATGGAGCCAGCCTTCTATGGACTAAGACCTCTGAAACCATGAACCCAGAAATAAACTTGCCTTTTCCATGATTGTTCTGGATGGGTCCTTTAGTCACAGTAGTGAAAAATCTAACTAAAACAAAGTCATAGTTTTTAAGTAATCTAGGTATATTGTAAGAATTTAATTAGGTGAATATAAATGTTTACAAGTTACATAATTAACTTACCCTTGTGTTACAACAAGTAATTGAAACTTATATAAGTTATTTCTGAGTTAAAATACTGAGTTTTAATTGTTAAAAATGAGGATAAAATCACCTAATATTGACTTTTTAAAAATTTTATAAAAATATATTTTATTTTATTATTACAATAGACAATGAAATGACACCTTATAAATTTCTGATCTTTGTAGGATTGTAGCTGTATCACTTAATTGCTAGTGTAAGTATAGGTTAATATGTCACTTCACTGCTGTTTGAACTATAACTTTTTAAGCATGGCTTTGTTTGAAATATGGCTTCTAGGAATGTAAGCTTGCAGATATCTTGAGAAATTGCTCCATGTGGTAATGACTACTTCCAGATATCACTTGCAGATTTTTCTCTGCCTTTGTTCTGCTGCTGTAAACTGTTTATTGCAGGAACTTCCACTCATGGTTTTTGGTCATGAATTCAAACCCACCAATGTTGTAATGGTTAAGAAAGAATGTCAATTTTTTCTATAAAAGCCCTATGTAACCTCAGCTTGGGACCCAGAATTTCAGAGCTCATCTGGGTCTTCTGATGTAATAAACCTGAGTTTTCCTACCATCTCAGTTGTGCTTGTGCTCTTGCTGAATGTGATTTCCCCAGCATACATGTTCTCTTTCACATTAAAAAACAATTGACCTAGGGAAGTATATATTTCTCTAATTCATATAATATGTATTTAATTGTTGGTATAAGTCAAATACTTTAAATATTGCCAATTTTATACGTTTGCACCATAGAGTTGATAAATCAAAATTTCTTAAGGCATATATAATTTCACATACTAATTATATAAAAAATTACAGGTGTTATGGTAAAACATTTATTAAAGAGATTAACTCATGACTTATGGACAAAAATAATAAACAGTTTAGCTTTTCATAATGTGGATGACAAAAAAAAATATTAAACAGCCAGGCATGGTGGTCTCAGCAGTTGGCAAGGCACTAAGCAACTCAGTGAGACCCTGTATATGAATAAAATAGAAAATACAAAAATAAAATAATAAGGCTGGGGATGTGTATTAGTGATCAAGTGCCCCTGAGTTCAATCCCTGGTACCTAAAATAAATAAATAGAAATAATAATAATAAAGAAAAGAGAAACAATGAGTAGGAGGGAAATTTAAATATATCTCTAAGTGTAAGGATGTTTCTGTAATGAAACTTTACAATTATAAAGTTGACTTTTGTTTGAGAATATAGAGATCAAAGTAGATGGAAGGAAACATGCAATTCGAAAAGACAATGAAACACAGGCCTTCAGATATTTCAGAAAGTTTTCATTGCATCCTACCTCATCATATGACCAAAAATGTATCAGGGAAGAATTCTCTTCATGGTAAGTTCCAGAGGGACCTTCCATAAACCCCTTCACTTAGAATCACCTCTGAAAGGATTTTTCTGCTCACTGATATAGTTGAAACTAGGGTTGAAGTAGATCCAGATGCATGATGTGCAAGTGCTGGATCATGCTGCTCAGGTAGAGTTGGGTTTGGAGGTGCACAGAATTCAAGAGTTACAAGGCATGGCAGCTTCTGTTTGAATTACAAAGGAAAGCATGGGAGTAAAGAATAAACACTTGTTCCTTCAGGAACCCCACATGGGAAAATTCCTAAAGAGGCTGTAGTGAAGTTACCAAAAAAAGATTGCCTGGGTATCAATTTTCTGCACCATGTTTGAAAATCACTGATATTAGCATAAGGCCCTCGATTTCAGCCACTGAAACTAGCAAAGTTCCAAGACTTGAGTTCTCCAAGAACTTGGGAGAGTACACCTCACCAGAATATACACTCGACAGTGGTCATGGGGATTTGGGGTTTAATCTTTAACACTCTTTCTTTCTTACTTGAGACTGGCTTCTTTCTTTTACTTCTTTATTTCTTCATTTTGAAATAGGAATGCGTGTCCTGTATCATCATATTTTAGAAGTATGGAACTTTTTTTTATAAAATAGGTACAAACATGAAAGAGTATTCCTTAAATCTCAAGAGAGACATGATTAAACAAAATCTATCAACCAATAATTTTATACCTGGAAAAATTTGCTTCATATTTCTAGATTGAGAAGTTTAGGGTAAGTAAAAAAAAAACTCCTTATGAAATGCTAATAGAGCCATCAAGCTTAAATAAAATGGTTAAATAGAGTATCTTAACCCATATACAACTAGGCAGGTAAATATACAGTCTAATCTTACAAATAAGTATAAAACAATTCTTATGATGTTGAATGACACTGTAAATATCCATTTTCTATTGCTATAAGAAATACCCAAGAGTGCATAATTTATAATGAAAAAAAAAGTTAATTTATTCAGAATTTTGGAGGCTGAAAGTCCAAAATCAATGGGTGCCATCAGTCTGATGTGACTACAAACTTTGCTACATATCATATCATAGTGTATGGAATCATGTTGGTAACATGGAAAGGAGAAAAAAATCATATGGAAAGACATGAAACCAGAGGTGAGAGAGGGGCAAATATATAGTAGGGTGTCTATAGCTACTGATAATGTATTATGCATTCAAAGGAAAGAAAGCATTCTCAATTTTCTCCTCATACAAATAAAAAATATTTGAGGTGACAAATATGATAAAAATACTGCTTTAATTGTATAATACAAGCATGTGTATGTAAGTACATACATGTGGACATGCTCAATTTGGAAGATCAGATGCAAGAGAAACTTAAAGACACTACCTTAACATGAGATACAATTTAATTTAGTGATAATGTGGAATTTAAAAAAAGGTGAAATTGATAGGCATACAAGAGAAGAAAATATACTTACAAATCAGGGAAACATCAACACCTGAAGTCAACTAGCTGCTAACTATCAAGGTAGATTTTCAGAGCCCTAACTCGGAAGTGCCAGCTGCATCATCCTCTCGATGGCCATGACTTTGAAATCTTCCCAATAAGGATACTTAAATAAAAGATAGAATTCAGAGAACTCTATTCTAAAAACCTGTGTAATCTAGTGATCCCCTCAAGAACACTTCACAGCACTATTAAGATGTTTCATCAAGGATGTGCAAAGGTCATGGCAGGCACATGAACTATGAAAATATTTCATGTTTTCTTTTCTCTATTTTTATTTTTTCTTGGAAACTATTTTTAATTTTTTTTAATTAAGGTCGTCATTAACTAAATAGAATGGGACATATTTAAACTGATAATGATAAAGATGTTTTTTGCTTTTTCTTCACTCCTGGGAAAATGCCTCTAATAAATCAAGGCAATATAATGCAGATGTTCCTTCAAACTAAAGATCTTATTATGCTTTCTGGATGTTATACTAACTGTCTCTGAAATCACATACTTATCATATTTAGAATATATCTCTTTTGATTCTTTACTTGTTCTAATTAGTTACACATCGTAGCAAAATCTGTTTCAATTCATTGTACACAAATAGAGCACAAATTTTCATTTCTTTGTTACAGAATGTAGAGTCGAACCAAATATGCAGTCATACATATACCTAGGGTAATGATGATCATCTCATTCCACCATCGTTCCTGTCTCCATACCCCTCCCCATTTCTCCCTCCCCTTTACCCAAATTTCTCTCATTCTCACCAGTCAACCCTCAATACAGATCAGCATCCACTTATCACAGAGAATATTTAGCCTTTGGTTTCTTGGGATTGGCTTCTTTAATGCTCAGCTTCTTACATGTAAATTATTTTTTTTAAGTTTCCTGTCCAGGTTGACAAGGAGTAGAGATTAACAAAAAATGTAGAGAAGCATAGCTGTGACAATTAGCTGAAAATAATAATCAAGAACCATAAACACTATTTCTGTTTCAAAGGTTCTCAATATTTTTTGCATTATTTTTATTTCTCAATCAATTTAAATTTAATTAATATTCCTGAGGATTTTATTGACCAAAGGATTAACACATAGAGAAAATACAGGATAAATTTTTTGAACAAGACTCATACATAGTCTAGTGGATTATTTGAATAAGAATTTTGTTTTTGTGTGGTAGCATGTTTTCCTTTGCCTCTAAGACCTGAAAGTAACAACAATAATAATTCAGACCTATTAGGATTAGATTGTATAGCTTTGTGAGCTCATGTCATGCCATGTATCTTATACTCTAAAAAACAAAATAAGCATTAAAAATTATAAGTAGAATAAAAGATATCTAAATATAAAAACAATCTAGTGAAATGAATTATGTAGGAGTTTCAATTACTCTATGCATATGAGACTCTTGTGTTACAACTATTATTTTACATGTTATTGGTTAGAGTTCCTTCCTTTGTGCCTGTCTAAGACCAAACAAGTAGTATCATATTGGGCTCTCGTTCTAAAGTCAATCTAGTCAATCTTCTGAGTTTATTCTTATAGACTTCATGAAAAACTGCACACTTTATTCAGTATTTTTGGTTACCAGACATTCCTATTGCCAGAATGGGCTAGTGCATTACAGAGTACATGGATACCAGTGAAAGCATCAGTGACCCTCCTTTCCACAGAATATGAATTGGTGACTCCTAGTTTCTGGGGTTTTCATAATCCCAGGAGAATTGTGACTCTCCAGACATGCAGTGGCCTCTATATCCTTAATTTCTCCATAACTACAAGGAGTAGAAATGCATAACAATCTGACTTATACAAATTATATTCCCCAAATAAGTGAGTTTAAGTTTTTGAGAATTAGTAGAGATGTTATATCACTATTTAGTATGCTTTACTGTTATGTAGAATCTTTGATAAAATGGAATGCCTTGATAGTAACATGATTCAATACATGACAGGGATAAGCAGGCTAACATTCACTTTTATTTAGTAACAAATTCCACAATAACATGGATATACTAAAAATTTATAATTAGCAAGGTATGATGGCAGAGGCCTATTACACAGTGATCAAGGAGGCTTCAGGAAAGACAGTAGAGGTGTCAAGAGCAGCCTCAGCAACTTACCAAGGCCATAAAGAAATGTGTCTCAAAAAAAAAAATTTAAAGACTGGGGACATCACTTAATGGCTAAACTGCCGTGAATTCTGTCTACATTACAAAAAAGAAAAAAAATTACCATTATAAAATCTCAAAAAAAGATTACAGGTTAAAAATTATAAGGATAGGTCTTCCTCTGATGTAATAAAGCATAAAAAATAGGTTTACTCAAATTTCCAGAAGTGAAGACACTTAATCATCTTTAATTTATAATTAATTTATTCTCAATCAGAAATGAAATATCTGCAGTATAGTATGAAATCTGTGAGGATTTCATTATTTCTACCACATTACCTAATGCTATTTATAAATTTTCAGCAAAAGTTAAAGCAATTTCCCATTTTCTATGCTTAAATGCTTTCTCTTACGAATTCTTAAGGAAATCAAAATATAAGAACTTGATAAGACTTTACTTTTAACATTTTTCAAGGTTTTAGTATTTATGGTGAATATTTTCCTGTTATCTATATATAGGCATATATTTTGGAAAAAAAATGTCTTCCAAATTTGATAAAGAATGAGGTTTTAGATGAAGAAAGTTTCAATTTAAATATGGGGTTGGATATTTTTAAATTTTTTTTAAGAGTTTCTATGCACTATAAAGTCCCTCGTGTTTAGTAAAGTTTTGGAAATGAAGAAAAATTTGTTTCATTCTTTCCACTTGTACCAACTCTCAGCAGTATAAATTCTCAGGGACTGAGTAAGATATGAATAACTGTTAAAGATTTTTGTCTTTATTATTTTTATTTATTTTTTAATTAGTAAAGGTAAAATTTCTCTGCTGATTCCTCTGATGTGGTATATGGTTGAACCATTCAAAATGTATTTGAACAATGTTCCCATTTATAGAGCTTATCTCCCCTCCAAATTCTTTGATGTTTAATAAGTGATCTTCCAATTTTTGCTACATGTGTAGTGCTTCTCTGCAGTATAACATTTCAGGAGTTTGATAATGTTTGAACAACTTCTAAAAGCTTTGCAATGTTCTTTACATTTGTAGGGCTTTTCTCCAGTATGAATTCTCCAGAGATTAATAAAAACTGATTTTTTTTTCCACTATACTCCTTATGACATATATGGCACAATTTTTCGTATCTCTATACAACATATGTTCTCGCCAATTAATGCCAATATACATGTACTTTTAACTTGCATTACAATTCTTAATACACATATACATACCGAAATCTTTCATATCTCCATTTGTGTAAAAGGTATGTTGATACCCAATTCAAGTCTTCATACATGTACTTTGTATAATGATGACAATTACATTCCACCATCCTTGATAATCCCTTCCACCCTCTTCCCTATCTAGAATCTAATCCTCACATGTTCTGCCTCAGTAGTCCACGATGAGCCACCCCCCTTATAATCAGAGAAAACATTCAGCATTCGTTTTTCCTGGGGAGGGGACTGCCTGACTTCACTTAGCATAATCTTCTCCAATGCCATCCATTTACCTGCAAATATCATGATTTTATTCTTTTTTAATGCTGAGTAATATTCCATTGTAAATAAATGCCACATTTTTTTTAACCATTCATCCACTGAAAGACATCTAGGTTGGCTCCACAGTTTAGCTGTTGTGAATTCTGCTGCTATAAACATTGAAGTGGCTGTGTCCCTGTAGTATGCAATTTTTAAGTCATTTGGGTATAGACCAAGAAAAGGAATAGCTGGATCAAATGATGGTTCCATTCCCAGATTTCCAAAGAATCTCCATAATGCTTTCCAAATTGGCTGCATCAATTTGCAGTCCCACCAGCACTGTATGAATGTACCTTTTTCCCTAATCCTCACCAACACTTTTTGTTGTCTTCATGATAGGTGCGATTCTGACTGAGGTGAGGTGACATTTCTTTTTTTTTTTTTTTTTTTTTTTTTTAGTTTGATTGGTATTTCTCTGATTGCTAGAGATGATGAACATCTTTTCATATATTTGTTGATTGACTGCATATCCTCTTCTGAGAAGTGTCTGTTCAGGTCCTTGGCCAATTTATCAATGGGTTATTGTTGTTTTTATTTTGTTTTGTTGCTGATCTTCCTGAATTCTTTATTATACCCTAGAGATTAATGCTCTATCTGAAGTGTGAGGGGTAAAAATTTTTCCCAGAATGCAGGCTCTCTGTTCACCTCACAGTTTGTTTCTTTTGCTGAGAAAAACCTTTTTAGTTTGAATCCATCCCATTTATTGATTCTTAATTTTCATTCTTTTGCTATAGGAGTCTCATTAAGAAAGATGGGGCCTAATCCCATGTGATGAAGATTAGGATCTACTTTATCTTCTATTAGATGCAGACTCTCTGGTTTAATTCCTAGGTCCTTGTTCCATTATGAGTTAAGTTTTGTGCATAGTGAGAGACAGGGATTCAATTTCATTTTGTTGCATATGGATTTCAAGTTTTCCCAGCACCATTTGTTCAAGATGCTATCTTTTCTACAGTGCATTTTTGGCACCTTTGTCTAATATAAGATAATTGTAATTTTGTGTGTTAGTCTCTGTGTCCTCTATTCTGTACCATTGGTCTACCTGCCTATTTTGGAGCCAGTACTAAGCTATTTTTGTTACTATTGCTCTGTAGTTTAATTTAAGGTCTGGCATAGCGATACCACCTGCTTATTCTGAATTTCAGGATTGTGTTTTCTATTTCTATGAGGAATGACATTGAGATTTTGACCAGAATTATATTGAACCTGTATAGTGCTTTTGTTAGAATGGTCATTTTGATAACACTAATTCTTCCTATCCATGAGCAAGGAAGATCTTTCCATCTAAGGTCTTCTTCTATTTCTCTGTTTAGGGTTCTGTAGCTTTCATTGTATAGATCTTTCACCTCTTTTTTTTTTTTATTCCCAAGTATCTTATTTTATTTGAGGCTATTATGAATGGGGTAGTTTCCCTCATGTCCTTCTCAGAGGATTTGTCTCTGATATACAGGAATGCCTTTGATTTATGAGTGTTGACTTTATATCTTGATACTTTTCTGAATTCATTTACGAATTCTAGAAGTTTTCTGGTGGAGTTTTTGGGGTCTTCAAGGTATATAATCTTGTCATCAGCAAATAGTGCTGGTTTAAGTTCTTTTCCTTTAGTTATTCCTTTAATTTCTTTTGTCTGTCTAATTGCTCTGGTCAGTGTTTCAAGAACTATATTGAATGGAAGTGGTGAGAGAGGGCAACCCTGTCTTCTTCCAGATTTTAGAGGGAATGCCTTCAAATATTCTCCGTTGGAATGACGTTGGCCTGAGGCTTAGTGTAGATAGCCTTTACAAAGTGTTTGAACCTAAAGGGGTGTTGTATTTTGTCAAATATTTTTCTGCATCTATAGAGATGTTCATATGATTCTTATCTTTAAGTCTATTGATGTGATGAATTACACTTATTGAGTCCCGAATGTTGAATCAACCTTGCATCCCTGGAATGAATCCACTTGATCATGGTGCACAATCTTTTTGATGTTTTTGGATTCGATTTCAAAGAATTTTATTGAAAATTTTTGCATCTATGTAGATTAGAGATATTGAAAGTCTTATATATTGTTAAAAGTTCATCCAAATTTTTTTCATTCATAGATCGTCTGTCCAGTATAAACTCTCCTATGGTCAGTAAGGAAGAACCTTTCATTTAAAAAGTTGCCATTTGTGCAGCTTCTCTCCAGTATGAATTCTCTGGTGTATGATAAAGCTTGAACAATGCCTAAAAGCTTTACCACATTCTTTACATTTGTAGGGATTCTCTCCAGTATGAATTCTATGATGTTCCACAAGCACTGATCTTTGAAAGATTTGGCACATTCTTTACATTTGTATGGCTTCTCTCCAGTGTGAATTTTCTGGTGTCAAACAAGGTTTGATTTCTCATGAAATGTTTTGCCACATTGTTCACATTTGTAGGGCGTCTCTCCAGTATGCATTCTCTGGTATTTGAAAATGCTTGCCACATTCTGTACATTTGTAGGGCTTCTCTGCAGTATGAACTCTGTGGTGTCCAGTAAGTGCTGATCTTTGGGTAAAAGCCTTGCTACATTCTTTACATTTGTAGGGCTTATCTCCAGTGTGGATTCTCTGGTGCTTAGTTAATGCTGAATTTTGCTTAAAAGCTTTGCCACATTCTTTACATTTGTAGGGCTTCTCTCCAGTATGAATTTTCTGGTGTTGGAAAATGCATGAATATTGCCTAAAAGCCTTGCCACAGTCTTCACATTTGTAGAGATTTTCTCCAGTATGAATTCTATGGTGATTGTTAAATAGTGATCTTTGACTAAAAATTTTGGCACATTCTTCACATTTGTAAGGTTTCTGGCCATTATGAATTCTCTGGTGTTGTAGCAGATTTGATTTCTGACTAAAACATTTGCCACATTGTTCATTTGTAGGGCTTCTTTCTACTATGAGTTCTCAGGTGTTTGATAATGCCAGCATGATGGCTAAAAACTTTGCAACATTCTTTACATTTGTAGGGATTCTCTCCAGTATGAATTCTATAGTGTTCAACAAGCACTGATCTATAATTAAAACCTTTGTCACATTCTATACATTCATATGGTTTCTCTCCAGTATGGATTATCTGGTGTTGAACAAGATTATGTTTTAGATTAAATGTTTTGCCGCACTGTTCACATTTGTAGGGCTTCTCTCCAGTAGGAATCCTCCGGTGTTTGATAAAGCTTGAAGAGTGGCTGAAAGTTTTGCCACATTCTTTACATGTGTAGGGCTTCTCTCCAGTATGAACTCTCAGGTGATAAGTAAGTATTGATCTTTGAATAAAACCTTTGCAACATTCTTTACATTTGTAGGGCTTCTCTCCCGTATGAACTTTCTGGTGTTTATTAAGGACTGATTTTCGATTAAAACCTTTGCTACATTCTTTACATTTGTAGGGCTTCTTTTCAGTAAGAATTTTCTGGTGTTTAGTAAGGTCTGATTTTGGATTAAAAGCACTGTTACATTATTTACATTTGTAGGGCTTCCCTCCACTATGTATTCTGTGATGTTCAGTTAGCAGTAATCTTTCAATTTCTTTACATCTGTATGGATTCTCTCCAGTACGAATTTTCTGGTGTTGAATAAAAAGAGATCTTCGATTAAAAGCTTTGCCACATACTTCACATTTGTAAGTCTTCTGTCCAGAATGATACCTTTGGTTTTGTGTAAGGGTTGAATTTTGTCCTAAGGCTTTGGAACTTTCTTTACATTTCTTGGAGCTCTCATTAACATCAATTTTCTGGGATAGAACAACTGAGCTTTGATTAAAAGCTTAGCCACAGTCTTTACATTTGCCAAATTTGTCACTGCTATGACATCTCAGGGATTCAGAAATGATTGAGAAATTGTTAAACTTGAGACTTTCTTTACAATTACAGGGCTTCTCTTGGGCATGGATGCTCTGATGCTTGACAGGGACTATATCTCTTCTCAGATTTTTCATATTTCCTTTCAGAGAAAATATGTGCTTCCAAAATTGCTGTGGATTTATTCTTAACAATATACAGAGTTCCTCAAAAGTAACAAGCAAAAATGGAAGTATTTTCTGAGATATTAATTGTTCTTGATATCTGTTACCAGTAAAATTTTCATTATGAACAATCACTGATAATTGGTTTTGTTCCTTATAATATGATTTCTGAAATTTACTCTCACTTAAAATTTCCCCTAATATTCTTGGTGGTAAATAGTCAAGGTCGCATTTCCCATATCTTCCCTTTATTACTTTTTATAATAAATATGTTATGCCCTGCTCTGATGAAAATTCTTCAGTATGATGAGAAGTTATGGCTAAAATAAATATAAATAAAATTGGTATTACTTAATAGACTGAGGTGAATATATTTTGCAAATGTACCATATGAACTGTGGTACCATAGCATTGTCAGGACATCAGCAGGAGAACAGTTTAATAAATGCAATGCCATCATTACTCCAAAAATACATAAACTAAGTAAAAATGTATAGACAATATTACATTGTGAGAACTACCAGAACCATATTAGGGTACATATTCTTGCAAACATCCCACATGGGCATTTCTGTTGGAAGGATGGGTGGGCTGCGAAATAAAATCTATAAAACTAAAACCATGAAATACACACAAAAGAGAAGAAATGTTTTACAAAGTTGGTGCAATGACATGTTAAGCCAATTAGAAGGGGGTGGCATCCAACAAAGATAGAGCCTGCACTTACTGTATTTATAGTAGTATAGATCAAGGGGAATCCATGGGTATAAGATTTCAGTGTGGGAGGATTCTTGTCTCTGTACTTTCTTCTTCACAAAATAATAGGTTATGGGTGAGGGTAGGCAGTTTGTTTCGCTCTTAATGGGTCATGCCCATCACTGATGCTGTTCTGAACTGTAATGGAGATAGGTAAGAAGCCACATAAGCCACACATTCTCAAACCAGCAGGATTTCTGCTGCGATTTCCAGACACCAGACTTTCCTGCCTAATGGCTTCAATATTGTTTTAGTTCCCACACAGCTCACAGGTGGTTTTCTGTGTATCCCCTGTACATATTTTTTAAATGCAAACGATGGGCAGTTATCTCAGGTATCTATATCCTTGTTCTGAGGGCACAACAACCTATTATCATGATACAAAAAAACATCTAGTAGCAAACACATCATTCCAATAATATACCATGCATAATGTTTCAACATATTTTGTGATTTAAAGCATAAGGAGACTGAATACAGCAGCCATAGCAGAAAACCTATTTGCAGTTCTAGCCTACAAAGTCAGGCAGAGGGCCATTTATATAATGTAGAAAATCTCAGGCTGCAATTAAACACCAGAGATCTTTTAAAATACCAACTCCACTGGAAGTTAGATCATTACCAATAAAACTGCCAGGAGTCATGGCATCCTTACAGATTTGTCCTTTACCAATTCTTGGAGACAAATCCAAAATATAACCACTATTTCTAGAAACTTTATGTTGTACTGGCATGACATTTGCACACTTCATCCATTTAAGAAAGGCACAAAATTCTATTGCAGAAGAATTAGAGCAGTAAGGTATTGGTAAATGTTCCTTGGAAATGACTGGCTTGTTATGAGAATGTACTATTTTAATAACTGTCCTAACACATAATCTTAAGTCCCATGGGCAAGCATAATTGGCTGGTCTAGATCCCCCATATACTCTCTTTCCCTCAAAAGATACTTTTAAACAGCCAGCATATTTATCATGGAACCAGCATATAGGTAATTGCTCATTGTAGCCAATATAATGAAATCCAGTTACATGGAGGGGTGTAATGTGAATATCCGTAAAACATCCCATCATATCAGAATCATTAGTAAATATTGGGATGGATTCTTCAGTCCACACCACCATGTGTACTATAAGTGGATATGCAAAATAGGTCAAATGAATTTCTACAGGGACTCCACACACCTTCACAGTTCAATAGAGTTATCATGACCACAAACATTGTGGTTGGAGATTTAATATCTCCTTTTTGTTGAACCATCTGCTCAGTCTTTTAAGATTCTTCAGTTGCTTACATACTGGCAGTTTGAGTGTTTGCATGGCAGGGCCATCCATACTCATCCTTTTCCTCCATATTAGCTTCCTATTCCTGCCGGGGTGAGGACTGACATCTCTGGTTTAAATTTTAGTCATTTGAATGTTGGCTCTAGGTCCATGTTTGATGGCACGTTTCAGTACCAAAATATTTCAGAAAAAATGAACCTTCTGGGAAAACATAAGCATGATCTTTCCTTCTTTGTAATATACCACTGTACAACTATGATAAAAACCTACCTACTCTCTTCTCTCAGTGAAAAAAAGAGAAATGCAAAATATATGCAAACATATGTGACTTTCTTAAAGACTCTCTAAAAACTGGTTTCTATCTTTCATGACAAGGGTCCTGGAGAAAATAGATATTTAGATGACAATAAAACGTATTCAACAGAGGTCTATGGATTGTTTAAAACTATATATGAACAAAATTTTTAATTGGAAAAATTTTTAATTGGAAAAATACATGTCTTGAGAAGATTCACACTAAAAACAAGTTTGAGAGAGAATTAAAAACATGGCATAGCCTATGTCTGTATTACACAGATGACAACCCACATATGAGGATCAAGGTAAATGACTTGCTTTGGATTCTTTAAATTTTTGTTATATACTGATTTATTTCATTGAAAAATTAAACTTTATATATTACTAGATATATCATGGTATTTTTGAATATATATAAAATTTTATACATATATACACCAAGTGAATGAAAACCTATATTATTTCTTATAATAATCAATTTTGTGCTTAGAAAACACTTGTTCATTCTATTAGCATTTATTAGGAATACAGCACAATACACTCCCTACACTCATATGGTCCAACACAACTCTCAACCTTCTTATGCCAATTAAAATAAAATGCTGCAGATGTAGAACAACACTACACCAAACACAGTGCCTGGGAACATCAATTTACTCATCTGATTTGGTTCCAAACTCAGATGCTCCTGCAACTAAATTTTTTGATCTGCTTTATTTCACAATAAATGACAAGATTTTTTACAACTAATAAGAACAATTCCATATTTTTCTCATTCAGTCATTAATTCGAATATAGGTTGAGTCCATAACTTTACTATTGTAAATGATGAATGCAATAAACAGTAGAGATATCGCTTGAACATCTTGATCAAATATCCTGTGGACACATAAGTAAGATTTGCATTTCGAGTTCACAAAAACGTCTACTTTTAATTTTTATTATATATGATTCTTGAGATTAAGCCCAAAGATACTGTACCACTGAGTTATGACACAAATCATTTTAAAGTTGTTTATTTTTAAACATGTTGTCACTACATTGTAGTGATTTGTCCCAAACTTGAAACACTAGTATGGCTTCTAAATTAGCTGGGATTGACAGTATGCATCACTTTGTCTGTTTTTTAATAACATCCAAACTATTTACCAAAATGACTATAAAATCCATTACTGGCTGATTTTCAAATGGACAAACCAATTAAAAATAATACACCATACACACACAAAAAAAATGAAAACAAGTCTTAACCAATGTAACAAACTAAAGCAGCAGGAATTGAACATTAAAAAACTGAGAGTTATGGATTACCTGAAGTATAGAAAATAAAAATTTAAAATAAGTTTAATGAGCTAAAACAGAATACAAAAAACTGAACAAAAATCACAGAAAAAAATGTTTATAAAAGCAGAAGTTTTATATTTGAAAAATATAAAATATTACATTTGAAGATTTTATATTTCAAGATCAAGGACTAATGTGCACAGCTATAATCCCAGCAATGTGGGAGACTGAGCCAGGAGCTTCTTAAGTTTGAGGCAACCCCAAGTTCATGACATCACGACAAAAAAAAAAAAAGTTGTTTTTTTGTTTTCTTTTGTTTTTTAATGACAGGAGCTGAGAACACAATTTAGTTGTAAAATACCTAAAAAACTCCATCCTCAATACCATTTTAAAAAATCAGAATTTATAAATATGAGGTATAAAACCAAAATCAAAACCTAAGAAGACCAATTATCTCCAATTAGTGAAGTCTCATCTGACTTCAAGCCAGACATTCAAAGATAAGAGGTCCTAGGATATTAATACCACATTCTGAGGAAAAAAAATGGATTTCAATGAAGAATACTATATCCAGAAAAATTAAGCTTCAGATCAGATGATAAAATAAAAAACTTCCATGATAAACAAAAGTTAAAAAAAATCACAACTCAAAAGCCTGCACTACACAACATTCTCAACAAAATATTCCATGAAGATAAAAATGAAAAACAAAGCAAAAATCAGCAATGGAAGGAATTATACTACAGGAGTAATCAATCAAAGGAGAAATTATTTCAACTTAAAAAAACAGAAATAAACCCAAGTGGCTGAGAATACATATCATATCTAAATCATAACCTTGAATGTAAGCTGACTAAAGTCATCAATTAAAAGACATACACTGGCAGAATGGATTAAAAATGAAGATCAAAGGATATGCTGTCTCTAAGAGATTCCCCTCATAAGCAAAGACATTCACAGAATAAAAGCAAAGGGATGAAAAAGAATATATCACTCACATGGATTTCCTACACAGGTAGGAGTTTCTGTCCTCATAACAGATAAAGTTAACTTCAAGCCAAAATTAATCAGCAGAGACTAAGAAATACATCTCATACTGTATAAACAAATCATACATCGACAAGACATAACACGTGTTAATATTTATGGAGCATCTACACACACCAGACAAACCCTTCTTAATTTCAAGAATCAAATGGACCATAGCATAATAATACTGGGTAATTTTAGCAGACCTCTCTCACCAGAGGATATATCCTCCAAAGAATAATACAAAAAACTAAAAAGTACAATCAACAATTTAGATTTAAAAGAAATATATTGAGTATTTCATTCTTTAACAAGTGATTACACTTTCTTCTTAGCAGCACATGGTTGCATCTCTAAAATAGACTGTGTAGATTTTTTTTCAATTTTTAGATTATCCATTTTATTTATAACTGGTGCTTAACATTTTAAGCCAGTGCCTCACACATGCTAAACAAGCAATCTAACACTGAACAACAACCCCAACAGCAAATAGAAGATATATTAGGCCACAAAAAAATTCTATGAAAATTTTTAAAACATAGAGAATATACCCTGCATTCGAACAGACCATAATGGAAAAAAACAATTAGAAATCAATGATAAAGTAAAACAAACAAACAAACAAAAAAAAAAAAACAGAAGCTAATCTAACATTGAACAACCAATGCATAGCAGAAGAAATCAAGGGCAAAAATCAAGTTGATGACAATGTGGGGAAAAAAGCACACTCATGCATTGCTAGTGGGATTGCAAATTGGTGCAGCAAATATGGAATGTAGTATGGAGACTCCTTGGAAAACTGGGAATAGAACCAACATTTGACCAAGGTTTCCCACTCCTTGGTCTATATCCAAAGGACTTAAAAACAGCATACTACAGGGACATATCCATATCAATGTTTATAGCAGCAAGATTCACAATAGCTAAAGTGTGGAAATAACCTAGATGTCTCTGGGTTGATGAATGGATAAAGAAAATGTAGTATATGTGCCCAATAAAATATTACTCAGCAATAAGAGAGAATAAAATCACAGCATTTGCAGATAAAGGAATGGAGTTGGAGAATATAATGCTAAGTGAAGTTAGCCAATCCTAAAAAACAAATGCCAAATGTTTGCTCTAATGTAAGGATGCTAATTCATAATGCTGTGGTGGAGGAGAGGATCAGATGAAGTCTAGATAAGGGCAAAGAGGAGAGAAGGAAAGGCAGGGGCGTAGGGGTAGGAAAAACAGTGAAATGAGATAAACATCATTACCCTGAGTACATCTATGAAGACATGAATGATGTGACTCTCCTTTGTGTACAACCAGAAATATGAAATTTTGAGCTCTATACATGTTATAGAATTGTAATGCATTCTGCTGTCATATAATAAATTAAAACAAAAAAATGTTTTGAAAAAATAAATAAAATAGATAAACACAGCCACACTAATTAAAAGAAAGAGAACAAGTCAAATTACTAAAATTTGTGATGAAAAAGGAAATATCATCATGGACACTACTGAAACATAGATGATAATTAGAAACTACTTCAAAAAATTATACTACAATAAATCAGAAAATCTTGAAGAGGTTGATAAATTTTTAGAAACATATGATGGGACGAAATTGAATCAGGAGGACACATACAATTTAAACACATCAATTTCAACTAATAAGATAGAAGGTGCTATCAAAAAAAAAAAAAAACTTCTACAAACCAAGTGGATTCTAAGCCAAATTCTAGCAGAAATTCAAAGAATTAACACCAACAGTCCTCAAATCATTTCATGAAAACAAAACAAGAGAACCATCCAAACTCATCTCATGAAGCTCACCCTGATAACAAACAGCAGACAAAGACACATAAAGGAAAGAAAACTGCAGACCAATATTCTTGATGAACATAGATGAAAAATTTCTCAATAAAATCATGGCAAATCACAAACAAAAACATATTTAAAATAAGTGGAGTTCACTCCAGGGATGCAAGGCTGGTTCAACATAAGAAATCAATAAGCATAATTCATCACAATAATAGAATTAGAGACAAGAATAGTTATTATCTCAATTGATGCATAAAAAGCATTTCACAAAATATAGCATCAACATATATTCAAAAACAAGCTATGAATAATAGTTATATACTTCAACATTATAAATGCTACATATGCTATACTCAAGGACAACATCATTCTAAATGGTGAAAACAAAAAATGAACGAATTCTCTTAAGAACTGGAACAAGACAAGGATGCCCTCTTTCACCACTTTTATTTAACATCATCCTTGAAAACCCTTCCAGAGAACTTAAGACAAAGAAAGAAATTAAATGGAAACTAACAGAAAAATAACTCAAACTATCACTATTTCCTAACAATACATTTCTATTTTCAAAAGACCCAAAAATTTTCACTGGAAAATTTAGAACTAATAAATGAATTCAGCAAAGCAGCAGGATACAGAATCAACACCCACAAATCAAACATGTTCTTGTACATCACTGATGAAACACCTGAAAGAGAAACTAGAAAAACTACCACATTCACAAGAACCCTCAAATTAAAAAAAAAAAAGGGAATCAATCTAAGAAAAGAGGTGAAAGACCCCTACAATTAAAACTGCACAATACTAAAGAAAGAAATTGAAGAAGACCATAAAAGATGGAAAGATCTCCCATTCTCCCATGCTCTTGGAAAGGCAGAATTCACACTGTCAAAATGGCCATACCATTAAAAGCATTTTAAGATTTAACAAAATTCCTACTAAAATACCACTGACAGTCTTCATAGAAACAGAAAAAGCAATCATAAAATTTATTTGGAAAATTAAGAGGCTCAGAATAGCCAAAGCAGCCTTTAGAAAGATAAGTGAAGCAGGAGGCATCACAATACCAGAACGTAAATGATACTACAGAGATATAGTAACAAAAACAGAATGCTATTGCACCGAAACAAACATGTAGAAAAATGGTATAGAATAAAAGACACATAAACTCACAGAATTACAATTATCTTATATTAGAAAAAAAAGCACTGAAAGCATTCATTGGAGAAAAGATAGCCTCTTCAACAACTGTGCTGGAAAAACTGGAAATCCATATGTAGAAAAATGAGATTAAACCCCTATCTCTCATCCTGCACAAAAATCAACTCAAAGTGGATCAAAGACTTAGGCAATAGAATTGAGATCCATCACCTAATAGAAGGAAAAATAGCACAAAATCTTCACCATATCAGCTTAGGACCTGATTTCCTTAACAAGACTGCAAGAAGTAAAATAAGAATCAATAAATAGGATGGCACCAAACTAATAAGCTTCTTTACAGAAAAAAAAAAAAACAATGAGAACATGAACAGACAGACTACAAATTGGGAGCAATCTTTGCCACATGTACTTCAGAATGAGCATTATCTTCAGGAAATATAAAGAATCAAACACTTAACACCAAAAGAACAAATAACCCAACCAATAAATGGAACTAAGAAAGTTCACAGAAGAATTGCAATTGATCAACAAATATTTGAAAACATGTTCAACATCTCCAGCAATTAGAGAAATGCAAATCAAAACTACACTTAGACTTCCTCTCACTTGTCAGAATAAAAACTATTAAGAGTACAAGCAACATGAATGTGGCAAACATGTGGGGAGTAGGATCGCAAATTGGTGCAACCATTCTGGAATGCTGTGTGGAGATTCCTTAAAATAAAACTTTTAATGAAAACACAATTTGACCCACTTATCCCACTCCTCAGTTTATACCCAAAGAACTTAAAATCGGCATTCTATAGTGACATAGCCACATCAATGTATATAGGAGCTCAATTCACAACAGCTCAATTATGGAACCAACCTAGGTGCTCTTCAACAGATGAATGGATAAAAAAAAATGGTACATTTGCACAGTGAAATATTACTCAGCCAAAAACAAGAGTGATATATGGTTTTGCTGGTAAAAGGATACAACTGGTAAACATTATGCTAACTGAAATAAGCCAATCTCAAAGAACCAAAGGCCAAATATTTTATCTAGAATGCAAATGCTAATTAATTCACATTAAGGGGTTAGCTAGGTAAAAACAGAGGTACTTTAGATTAGATGGAGGAGATTGAAGAAAGAGGAGAGGGTAAAGGTGTAGAAAGGATAGTAGAATGAATCAGTTTTATCCTAGGTGAATATATGATTACATGACTGCTATACTTCTACATCAGGTACAAACAGAAGAATGAGAAGTTATACTCCATTTATGTATGATGTGTCAAAATGTGTTTTACTCTCATATAAAACTAATTAGAAAAAAATTTAAGTTTAAAAAAGAACAAATAAATAAAACTAGGTTTTAGATGTAAAAAAAATATTCTTCAAGTAAAGAAAATTAAATATTAATACTTATTTAGAAATCCCAAAGAAAGTTATCCTCACCCAGGAAGACCAGGTTTCTATAGTTCTCTAACATCACATCTCTGTATAAATTCTTCTGAGCAGGTTCCAGGCACTCCCATTCCTCTTCAGAGAAATCAATGGTCACATCTCTGAATGTCACTAGTTCCTGAAATAAGATAAACAATAAATAAGGAGACTAATTAATAAATAAGGAAAGTAAAGAACACACTGACCATATGATTATTCATAGTTTTTGTTAATTGATCTATTCAGTTTTTTTTTTATTGTTGGTCGTTCAAAACATTACACAGTTCTTAATACATCATCTTTCACAGTTTGATTCAAGTGGGTTATGAACTCCCAACTTTACCCCGTATACAGATTGCTGTTTCACATCAGTTACCCTTCCATTGATTGACATATTGCCTTTCTAGTGTCTGATGTATTCTGCTGTCTGTCCTATTCTCTACTATCCCCCCTCCCCTCCCCTCCCCTCCCCTCCCCTTTTCTCATCCCTGTTTAATGTAAATCTTCTTCTCAAGCTCTTCGTCCTTACCCTGTCTTTGTTTACTCCCCTTATATCAAAGGGGTCATTTGGTATTTGTTTTTTAACGATTGACTAGCTTCACTTAGCATAATCTGCTCTAATGCCATCCATTTCCCTCCAAATTCTATGATTTTGTCATTCCTTAATGCAGAGTAATACTCCATTGTGTATAAATGCCACATTTTTTTTATCCATTCATCTATTGAAGGGCATCTAGGCTGATTCCATAATCTTGCTATAGTGAATTGTGCTGCTATGAACATCGTTGTAGCAGTGTCTCTGTAACATGCTCTTATTAGGTCTTTAGGGAATAGACCGAGAAGGGGAATAGCTGGGTCAAATGGTGGTTCCATTCCCAGCTTTCCAAGAAATCTCCATACTGCTTTCCAAATTGGCTGCACCAATTTGCAGTCCCACCGGCAATGAACAAGAGTGCCATTTTCCCCGCATCCTCTCCAGCACTTATTGTTATTTGACTTCCTAATGGATGCCAATCTTACTGGAGTGAGGTGGTATCTTAGGGTAGTTTTGATTTGCATTTCTCTAACTGCTAGCGATGGTGAGCATTTTTTCATGTACTTATTGACTGATTGTATGTCCTCCTCTGAGAACTGTCTGTTCAGGTCCTTGGCCCATTTATTCATTGGGTTATTTGTTATCTTATTGTCTAATTTTTTGAGTTCTTTGTATATTCTGGTTATTAGGGCTCTATCTGAAGTGTGTGGATTAAAGATTTGTTCCCAGGATGTAGGCTCCCTGTTTATCTCTCTTATTGTTTCTTTTGCTGAGAAAAAACTTTTTAGTTTGAGTAAGTCCCATTTGTTGATTCTAGTTGTTAACTCTTGCGCTATGGGTGTCCTATTGAGGAATTTGGGGCCCGATCCCACAGTATGTAGATCATAACCAACTTTTTCTTCTATCATGATCTATTCAGTTTTATTTCTATTTTATCAACTAGTGCATTACCTTTGACCTTATGAAAATCTCCACAAATCTACAATCCTAAACAACAAGCCCAATGAAAACATTCAAGGTCAATTCATACACAAAGCGCTTTCTTTAGATATTTTTTTGTAAAGTCCAATAAACTAGCCAATGAAGGATTACAATAGACTATATCTACAAAAAGGATTACAATAGACTATATCTACAAAAAGTACAATTTTTTAAAAATCAGTAAGCAAAAACAAAATGCCATTAGTTATTTATATGTATATGTGCCTTAAACTTAGCTTCTGCCAAAGTGGAAACTATCCTGTCTACACACCCTGGGCTTTGCCTAAATTTTTCATATTATTTCGCTTGATCACAAATAGAACCTTCCCTTTTAAGAATTTATTGGATTTTTAATAAATTTCGATGGCTAAAGCCAAAATTAAAAGTATATTAAATAGCAGTATCTATCAATATCTCTCTCTTTTTTTAATTTTTTCACACAGTGTTAGCCTTTCAGAAAAACATAAGAACATAGGGTAAAATTATTTCCTAGGGTACTTTTCATCCAATTAAGCTGAAAATAGTCACTTCAAATTTTAATGCAGTAACAATCATACTGAAAAAAAATGCCTAGGCCTTTAATTGATAAATAACATTTTCAGTGAAAATGATTTTCGCATGGATTTGTATTTCTTTCAAATGTTTAAAAAATCTCATTTCAGAACCAACACATAAGGTACAAAATAATTTTTATAGAACCTCATTTCCATGATCAACTTCATTCTTGTTTTCTTAAATACTTAAAATATTATCTGACTATTCTTTTAGCTTGGAATTATAGTTTTTGTTTAGCTTACACACTAAAAATATGAGAAGTGTCTAAAAATATCGACAATTGGTGCAAAAAAAGGAGGCAGTATATTAAGTCATTCTTTCACACTATAAATAGAACTACGGTTAGTAAATACCAAATTTTATGTAGATAAGTAACCTTCTTTCTGAAAGATGATAGACATCAAACTAGTTTTACAACAGTTTAATCAGAGGCATAGCACATGTATTGTAAGCTTGATTTTTCCTACAAAAATGTTTTGGGGGCTGGGGATGTGGCTCAAGTGGTAGCATGCTCGCCTGGCATGCATGTAGCCAGTTCAATCCTCAACACCACATGCAAACAAAGATGTTGTGTCCGCCGAAAACTAAAAAAAATAAATAGATACATATTTAAAAATTCTCTATCCCCCCCCCCTCTCTCTCTCTCTCTCAAAAAAAAATGTTCTGGCCATATTTTGGGAAAATATAAATGTACTGAGAATATAACAACATATTTCTAAAGGGGGCAAGAATACTGATTATTTTCCTTAGAAGTGAAATACTTGTCATAAAATGTATGACAGTCACTTTGTAGGATTGCGTACATTTTAAAAATATTGATTAATCTACAGGGAATTCCACATAGGCACATTTAACAAAATTTTCTCCACCTGGTAAGGTTTTCGTATACGTGACTCCTACCATTTCAATCATTTATTTTTTTTTCTTTTTGCTTCTTTATTTTCTACTTCCTCTTCTATTCATCCTTCTCTCTTCCCATACTTGCATTTGCTGCTCCCTTTTCTCTCAAAGAAGAATCAGTTATCTGATAGTCCTCAAGGAGTTTTTTTCCCCCTATTTGTTTTGCAGTTTTCTTTACCACTGTTTTGATAACAATGTTGTCAGCATTATAGGCAGTTATACCAACATTGATGACAGAATCCATTGCATGGTGTGTAACCTCTCCTGCATTATGCTCATATTTGTATCTGACAGTTTGTTTCAATAACAATGATATAAGAAACTTTTAGGTAGACCTAAGGGGAACATTCATTGATGAATGTGAGTTTAAAATATATTATGGGATTCATAAATGTTATTAAAATAACAAGCAGCAAGGACAATCCTTTTTTACCATTTCACATTTACACATATTACTTTTGAGAATTTTTCACATATTGATTTATAACAACCAAAATAATCTGATAGTAATAATAGTATTTATCTTTTATGACATTTTCTGAAATATACACTAAATGGTACAACCTGATATTTACCAAAATTTATTTGTCCTGTAATGGTGGGGGGGTAAAAATTAAGTTCAAAATAAATTGAAACAATTTTCAGAGCAAGAGTTATTATAAGTAAGAAGACTCATAGAAACATGTTAAGAAGACATAATCAAGTCAAGAAAATGATATTTATTTTATGGGCACATACATAAAATTTTAACTTTGTATACATAAAAATGGATAAATTTTCATGTAACATAATAAATTTGGTTTTTAAAAAAGTTATAAATCTATGGGGATTGAGCCTTTTTTAAAAGACACTATAGAGATAATCACATTTAAACATAAAAATAAACAAGAATTACATTTGTGAGTCTTGAACATTCTTCACTTTCCCTTGTTATTTATAATTTGATTTGAGATCTATTTCATAATTTTCAGGTATTTCAAACATATGATTGTTGTTTCCTTAACTGAAAATGCATGGAACTTTTGTGGTTTGTGTCTGGGAACTGGAAGCAAAATAAAAAGAAAGCCTACAGGTTGTGGTCGGCTTCATGACCTCCAATAATAAAGCAAACACCTCTGGTAAACAACAGGCAGAACATTCATTGTCCAGAGAGAAGCACAAAAAAAAGTTATAAAGGAGAGATTCTGTATCAAATATGATGGTTTCCAAAGGTTATTTAGAAAACTCTTGACAATGTTCTTAATGAAAACAAGAAAATGTTTATCTTTAAAGAGAAAATCTGAGAGGATTGGGGCCAAGCAAATGAGGCTAAATCTGTACAAGAGCAGATTGGTATGAAGTCTCAATTGACATAGAAGGACATATCACTGCCATGATACCAGTGGACAAGTCAAAATATAATAAAATGTAAAGCCCAATGTCAGTCTACTCATAAAAATACATTAATTTTATGCAATTTTTTAGCTTTACACATCTCTTATGCTCTAAAGTATATGTCAGTAGGCTTTCTTTAGCATTCTACAGAATGAATCTGTCCTAATTACTGCATCCTTTCAGGGCTAGCTAAGTTGTTAGGGACAATGGATGTGCATTTTTCAAGTACTTATTAAAGACAATGAAACATCTAAACATAAAGTAAACAAAGCATGTTTCATTTCTTTAGCAATGTTCAGTGAGCCCAAAACATCTCCAATAGAAGTCTAGAATACCAAGATTTTTTATACTCCTTTTTCAAAAAGAAAACTTTTTCAAGATTGCAGGTCATGCAGTCATGGCATGAATTTACAAAAGTGTAAGAATGGAAGCAAGGCTCTCAATATAGGGGATATATGTGGGTATATATAATGTAGAGTTAAATTTGACTATTGTGAGAAGCAAAGGAAGTAAAGTAGGTAAATATGCTAAACACAGATGTGAAAGATAGAAAAGGAAGACTGCAAGTTCTAAACATGAAGTACTTTAGGAGGTAAATTTAATGTAGCCCCTGACCTGGGCCACACAACTGGAGACCAAGCATGTCTTCTTCCCTTGTCCTTCCCGAGGCTTCTTTCTAAGAGGTGACTGCGCACAATTCAAACCCACATCTTGAAATAGGCCTCTAAAGAAACAAAACATGTGGGTCTTCAAAGACCTTATTTGTAGGTTCAAGATTAATTTAACTAGAAGTCATTTAGCTCAGACCTCCCTGATTCCAAAGTTTATTCATATAGTTTTAAAGGAGAAAAGACCCCTTTAAATGAGTAAATACATAAATATATTCGCATTTAGTGAGTTTTGTTTTCTATTTGGGGTTGAAACTACTATGAATTTATAGATTTACCAGCGAAAAATATCCACTGAAATATTATTTATTTTTCATTTATTTGTGTGTTTAAAACAAGGACTCCATAACTTGTCAGGGCTGGTTTTATATTTCAAAACATCAACAAACAAAAGCACCCATTTTCCCAGAAAATATATAATTTTGGTGCTATCTCCACAATAACAATTCATTAATAGAAATCATATGTGAATAATTCTAGGATTTGCCAAACCATATCTCACATGATTTAATGTTAGCTTAAAATGTCCAGATAATAATATATATGCTTGACTCTTACAAGGGTTCAAAGAAAAGGAACAGATTATTTAATATATCTGGAATTCACTGATTTAATTACAACACAATTTCAAAGAAACGACTTTGTTTTTCTTCAGCCAAAATGGAAGAGAGATTTTTTCCTACTTACAGATAAACCATGGAATTTTATCTAAAATAAGCTACCAAATAGAGCACACATGAGAAACTACTAAAAACACTTTTGGGTAGAAGAAGGCCAAATAATATTCTTATATAATGTAAGGGCAACTTATTTTCTAAAACTCAAGTTATATCCAGTTGTTTTGGTTATATCTTTTACATTTCCATCTCTGACATTTCCTCCACTGTGGTGTCTATATACTAATATAGGGTCTGTTGTTGAGGTATTCTCTATTGTTGGGGATTTTATTTTTATGTAACCTGTTGCCATTTTCTTTCTTGAAACTGTGCCCCTCTGCCTTTTAATAAAGCATCACTGATCCATCAAGGTCTGTCACCATTTTACTTACTTTTGCTTTCAGTAATAATATTCACAATTTAGAACATTTTATGAAGCATCCAGGAAATGGTAGAGCTCAAGTTTTACATGAGTTTATGTGAGCTGTAATTCAGAATAAAAGGAACACTAAAGGAAAAAGGAATTGTGAATGTTAAAACAATTAGTGAGAAGAGTAAGGGAAACATTTTAAGAACAAAACAATATCAAATGGATCAAATGACATGAAAATGTCAAGTTTTTTTAAACTCATAAATCAATTTGGGTCAGATGTTTTTCAAAAAAAGACACCAGTGAGCCAGGCACAGTGGCACATTCCCATAATCCCATCAGCTTGGAAGCCTTAGGCAGGAAGACTGTATAGTCAATGCCAACCTCAGCTATATAGAGAGACCCTGTGCAACTTAATGAGACCCTGTTTCAAAATAAAAAACAGAAAGTGCTGGGGATATGAATTTGTGCTAATACCCACATAGGTACAATCCCTGAGGACAAAATGTGCATCCTTCTTTTATATTACCTTGATACTGAAAAGGAGATGTTGTTTGCACCTTTTCTGGTGCTATGCACAAACCCATTGCAGTCAGTGAATATTCTAATAAGCAAAACTTTTTTTAAGTACATGTGGACTATCATGAGCTAAAATTATGTCATCCATAAAGCGAATAATATATGCATCAGGCAATTTTTTCTCTTACAGGTATAATAGCTTATGCCAAAAATTTTAACAAAGACTATTACACATACCTTGAGGTAACAACTTTCAGTAATATCTCTTCACTGGTTTCTTAAAATTTATTACTGAAACACTGAGAGCAATTTTTGTTGTTGTTTCTTTGTTTATTTACAATCACCTGGATGCAAGGGTAGAGTGAAAAAGTAATCTTTTAAATCTATTATCATTAGATGATAATCAAAAGAAATGGCTATAAGAGAAGGAAGTTCTGTTTGCAAGGCACCCATGGGGCTGATAATGTGATTAATTGTCCCAAGATCTTAAAACAACCTCCACTTACTTCATTTCTTCTTAAGCACAGCAGTTGGTATATTCCAGAGACTCTATATCACTAGCCTGAAGTTGTTTCTGGACCAAAATATTGGCTACTCTTGGTTTTTCCACCATTAAGGGCCACTAACAGACCAAATTGGCTCTTCTATAAGCCACTTAACATTTTCTACTATGATTTGAGCCAGGATGGAAGTCAGTGCCCCTGCCAAGAATTTTGACTGGGTGAATTAACTTGTCTTTCCTGAGAAGACTGGGCTTTAGGTAAATACCCTTCATGTTGATTCCTTTCAAATTCACTAGGAGAAATAAATTTTTGATTAAGTTCCTGAGGTGACACAATAGAGTTTGGAGTTATTAATAACAACACAAGATGCTTAGAATATCTTAAGCCCATGAATTCATTGTCAAAGTGTCTAAGATATATGGTTTAAAAATTCCAGAATTAACATCTTTATCCTCTCATTGAATGTGTTGAGCTATCTGGGCAGGTTGTACAATTTGATCAATCCTTTCTAAGCTAGCAGGTGCAATGTGTAAAGGCCAGTTCTTGTTCAGTACCTTCTAGAAATAACTAATTTGTCTGCTCCTGTATCAAGCACACCTCTGAAATTTTTAAGGTTGATTGTAAGATCCAATAGAATGCGCTCCTGTCTAACCAAAAGAGCCCAATACACCCCACCTGGGGAACCAGTAGTCCGGATTTCACCCAGACCATTCACAGAGTAACAAGCCTGTTGGGAATCTCCCTGAGAACTCTCTGGGCCTTTCAGACATGGCGGCAGGCAAATTGCCAGTGGGCAGCTAAGAACTCCCCCGGGCCTTTCAGATAAGGAGCCCCTAATGCAATATGGCAGTGGGCAAATTGCCAGTGGGTGGATAACAAGTTGTTTTGAAAACCTTCTAGTTAGCCCTCCAGTCTTCCGTACTCGTGAACAGTTCGTGATCCCCATGAATCTTATGCAAGGCGGATATGCATGCACTGTAGATGATGACTTGACCTTTACTATGATTGGCCTCAGGAGCTTCCTGGTTTAAGATAACTGACTCTCACTTTCTTTATAAGCTAGCACCAGCTTGCAATAAGGTGCTTCATCTTTGTCACTGCTATCTGTGTATGCGTTTTAATCTCCGACAACTAGCCTTGGCCTTTCACTGGTGCCAAAACCCAGGAGGGGAAATTCCTCATTCTGAGGACCCCCTCTCCCAAGGTCCTCGTTCACCTTTTTGAGTGCTGCTACATTCCACCCAACATTGGCTCTCCAACAGGTAATTCCTTCTGATCAGCAATCGGTAAGTCCCCATCCCCCTCTTTGGGAATCCATCTCCAAAGGGCTATATGCAAAGGTTTTGGCTGTGAACGTCCAGCAAGGCCTTTGATGCCTAGTTTGGAGGAGAGAACGCACCCCACCACAACTTTCACAGTTACGGTGGACTCTCTGGATGCCCATCTCTTGGTTGGTTGATGAGCTATAAGGGACAGAAGAATAGGCACTCTCTGAGTCTCTTTCCTTCTCCTCTCCTGGAAAAACCCTGACGTCAGGTGGCCTGTGATTCCCAGCCTTAAGGTCTCGCTGGTTGGGCTCTTGGGTGACGACTCATTTGCCCTCCTGGCCCCGAATCTCCCGAGTGTCTTTGGTTGACTTCTCCTTTCGGGGACACCTGTAGGAAACTCAACCAAATTCTGTTCCAGTCCAGGCCATTCACCTCTCTTTTTCCTGCCAAGAGTCATTATGGTAGCCTCTTCTTCCCCCCCTCCCCATTCCCCTCTCAAATGCCTCCTGGCTAATCTTAACCAGTTGTCCCTCACTCCTGACATCAAACCCAAAACTCCTCATCAAATTCAGTTCACAAAATTGGCCGTATTACCAATTAGACAACCAAAACCGATGACCCCAGAGAGGTCTCTAAATCCTCAAATTCTTCGTGACCTTTTTAACTTCTGTAAGTGCTCAAAAGGGTGGAAGGAGATCTCTCTATGTGGAGGCCTCTTCCCTCCTTCGATCCCACCCTGAACTATGCTTCTCCAATAGATCTTCACCCTCAGCCTTCTGCCCCAGACTCTGCTGTCACTCCCACCTCAGCAACCTGATTTCTCCCCTAAAATTACTAGGTCAAAAATCCAAACCTCTGCCAGTTCTCAGACATGGCCCCTTTGCTGAGGTAGCAGGTACTGAGGTAGCCCTCCACCCACTCACTCCTCTCTTCTCCTGTCAGTGCCCACACTGGGTCCCACCAGGTCCTCTTACCAGCTAACCCAAAGCTCAAACCAGCTGAGGAGATCCCTCAGACCCCTATTCAAGATCTGGTGAAAATGGCCTTTAAATTTGCTTTGTCATCACTGAAAACAGGTTGCTAAGAATTTAAAGTCCCTTACAGGCTTTTTGTGATACTCACTCCATCTTCCCCTCTGCTCTACCTGTTCTACTGCTCAAGTTTTCATTGCTAGGAAAATCCCCAACCCCTTTCCCATTTTTTTTTTTTTTTTACATCTCTCCTTCCTCATTCTCAGATCCACCAGAGATGCTCTCAGGCCCGCCTTCCCGTCTTCCCCCTCCCTACCAAGCCCACAGAAAAGGCTCCTCCTCCTCACAGGACCCCTGTTAGTCCTCTTTATGTTTCTCCTAATAGGACCATGTCTATTAAATTGTCTACAGAAGTTCCTGCAAGATCAGATACACAAATTCACCAACAAGTCAGTCAATCAACTACTTCTTTAAGACTAACAGCCCTGATGCCCAAGATGGATACCTACAACCTATAACCAACTCCTCTGGCTCCAGAGACTCTGTGCCCATCTAAAACCCTCTCTAACCCCTTTTTCCAGTTTTCACAACCCCTCTTTCACTTCCTAGGAATGAGAACTACTCTCCAGCAGGTCAATTCTGCTTATTCTATCTGCTCTACAGTATCCCCACAAGGAAGCATCAAACCTAAACTCCCCATACCTCAGTTGAGGAGCCACTAGCCAAGCAAAGACTGGTAGATCAACTTCACTCATATGCAGTGACCTACTTACTTTGGTTGATACTTTTTTAGGTTGGATAGAAGCCTTCCCTACATCCAGGGAAACTGCTGACACTGTTGCCTCCATCCTCATTGAGCAGATCATTCCCAGGTTCAAACTTTCCGCCTCCATCCAGACAACAGTCTGGCCTTCACTTCTCAGGTTGTTCAATAGTTTCCAAAGGCCTCAACATCACTTGGAGGTTCCACATCTCCTACCAACCCCAATCCTTGGGTAAGGTTGAGAGGCCTAATGGCATTCTCAAGGATCATCTCACTAAACTTACTATTGAACTTAGGTTCTTCTGGCCCAATCTCCTGCTGTTGGCCCTCACCTAAATTCAGGCATCCCCAAGGACCCCCTCAGGCCTTAGCCCCTTTGAGCAACTCCATGAGTGCCCTTTCTTAACTACCCAAAGCTTTTCAATCATTCCTCCCCCCCTTGTGTCCTACCTGCCCTATATCACACTTCTACACAAACTCCTAAGGGAACATGCAGACCAGTGCCTTCCTGCACCCTTCATTGCCTCAATTCCAGCACAATCACAAACAGAACTGGACCCTCTTCAACTGGGTGACTCAGTCTTACTTCAGGAACTGCTATTATAAATGCCAGCCTTATTTCTAATCTGCTACAGCTTCCACGCTGCCTTTGCAGCTAGGAAGAGTCCACTGTAAAGCCCATCAGACTGACTCTTCTCCTACCACAGTGGGCAACTCTAAAGCTGACCAGGCAGCCCGCCCAGTTAGCCACCCTACAGGCCCCATCCTCTTCCTCATTACTCCATCTTTCCTCTGAGAGCGACCTCCTGACCCTAACCCTTCCTCTGGGGAATGACTTCCTAACCCTCACCAGCTCATTAGATTTCTCCATTCACTGTTCCATTCTAGCCTCCAGAGCTTATCAACTTTACTTCAATCTTTTTTTCCCTCTTTCCTCCAATGATCAGACCTTTCTGAACAGGTTATATCCACAAGCCAGATCTGCCAGAGGACCAATACCAACACCCTCTTAAAATCTAGAACCTATCCTTCTCATCAATCCTGTGGTCACACCCCGGGAGCTGATTGGCAAATTGTTTTCACAAACATGCCCAGGGTAAAAAACATCAAATATCTCTTAGTACTGGTGGACACATTCTCAGGGTGGATAGAGGCATTTCCCACATCCAATAAACAGGCATCCACGGTTGCGGATCGGTTGATATCTGACATAATCCCTCGTTTCGGGATGCCCACTTCCATCCAATCAGATAATGGCCCAGAATTTACCTCGAAGATAACTCAGGGGCTAGCAAGCGCACTATCACTCCCTTGGTATTTCCTTTGCCCTTACCATCCCCAAGCTTCTGGGAAAGTTGAAAGAACTAATCAGTCTCTCAAAGAAACCCTCACCAAATTCACCATGGAATTAAGCTTAGACTGGACTAAGATCCTCCCCTTGGCCCTGATACGTCTCAGGGCTTTAACCAAAGAAACCATCCAACCTTTCCCCATTTGAGGTTATGTACAACCGATCATTCTTAATCCCCGGAATACAGACTGAACAATTACCTATACCTGATTCCTACGCTCTACCTCTCCTTTTCCATCTACACTCTGAACTTTGAAAATACCAGGACTGGCTTTTACCTGACCCAACCATTACTCAAAACCCCCTCACCCTAACGCCTGGCCAACAGCTATATTCCTGCCCCCCAGGTGAAAGACCCCAACTGCACCCCAAATGGGAGGGCCCCGCCTCGGTTATCATGTGCACTCCCTCGGCAGCAAAACTCAGACTCACAAATAATCAATTAACTCCATGGATTCACATTTCCAGGCTTAAATCATGCATCCAGGAAACTGATTCTGGCAACAATGGACCAGAGGACTCGCAAGAATCCACACCTACATACTCTTGCTCTCCCCACCCTACTGACCCTTTAAAAATTCGTCTCTCTCGTGTTTCTGCCCTTACACCCATAGCTGAGAACATATCCAAAAATGTACCTTAACTTTCTGATCCTCCTCCTCATCCTCACCCCAAGGGTAATGCCTTCACCATCGTATGTCTGGAGATTCAAGGTGAGAGAAACATACACACAAAAAAACACCTGGACCACCCACTTCTGACTGTCCCCTAACAAGGTGCTCCTCAGTCATCTATATTGTACTCTCTTCCTCTTCCTCTGAGCTCATTAAGCAAGCCAGCCGCCCTTACTTATGTTTTTTATATGACCAAAATAAGGATTACTGCAAACAGTGGAAGGAAACCTATGGGGGCTGCCCCTATTGGTCATGCAGAATTCATGATGCATACAGGGCAATTAAATGTAGGAAGATTTAAACTTGAGTCTCCCTCCCACCAATACAAGCTGACCATCCCAGACCCTGGGAACCCACGCTGGGCAGCAGGAGTAAAAGCTTCCTTTTATTGTGGTGGGTATGCTTCCACTCCCTGTGGTTCCTTATCCATTACCTGGGAATATGTTTCCATAGAGTCCCCAGTCTCTCGTTTCAACCAACATAAAACACTCAGAACAACGGCTGCTTGCATCCCTTGAAAGCCAACGCACTTCTGACTCTCAGGCTTCACCGATCTATACCTGGTTACAGATCATCATTGACACACTGTCCTACCTAAACCAAACTTTCCCCGCTGTAAGTCTAGCAAATTGCTTTCTGTGCGCTTCCCTAGCATGGCCCTTACTTGCCACGGTTCCAATAAAAGCTTCCAGCACAGATATTTCCAGCTTGCCCAAATCATCCTACAAAATGGATCCTATTAAACCCCAGCAGAATGTTCCTTTATGAGAACCTAAGGAAAATAACCACACCATGATTCCTCAGGTTTGCCTTCTGGGTTCCACGACTCCCAATTCCTTTCTGGTAGGTTTTTGCCACCATAACCTAACCATCAACCTCACCACTTATTTCCCCATGGGGTCTCTTCTTCTGGTGCAATGGCACTCTCACCGCCATTATACTCTCCAACATGTCTAGCCCATGTTTGTTGGTCACCATAGTTCCACAACTCACTCTCTATAGCAGATCACTTACCCTATAGGCACAGCCGTGGGCGTGAGGCCATGTGTTACAGTCCCTGAAATAAAATCCATCCTTAACCCTCTAAAACGAGGAAAATGGGCTGCATTCCTTCCATTAGTGATAGGCATTTTATTAATGGCCTCAGTGGCAAGCGCAGGGTTATTGGGAAGAGCCTCAGGTCATTCCCTATGGGCGGTCAAGGACACTAATTCAAAACTTGAAGGAGCACTTACTTCCACAGCAGAATCTCTAACATCCTTACAAAAATAGGTCACCTCATTGGCACAAATCACCCTTCAGAATCACAGGGCCCTAGATTTACTCACTGCTGAAAAGGGCAAAACCTGTCTTTTCCTTAGGGAAAAATGCTGTTATTATATCAATGAATCAGGTCTTGTATAAAACCATGTTGTTAAGCTCACTGACCTGGCAGCCACCTTAAGGACCCCAACAAGTCAAAACCTTTTCTATTCCTCAATGTCCACTCCCTTTCTGGCGTGGGTATGGCCTATCCTTGGACCACTGTGTGTAATCTTATAATGTATCTATTTTTACCATGTATTATAAAGTTCATTCAAACTCAAGTAGGTAAAATCTCTAACCAAACTTTTAACCAGCTTCTACTTAGAAATTATCAGCATCTGGCCACAGATGAATCAACAGCCTTCTCTAGAGAACATCCCTCACAATGCTGAAAAACCCTTTAAATATTCCTGGGATACCTTCTTGAGAGTGATACCTGATAATGCCTGGCTTATCCCCGCCGTAGAGAATTATACTGACTGGACTGAAGTGATAATGTACCTTTGGCTACAGGGAACATTTTGTGATGTCACATCTGACCTTATACCAATCTTTGCAGCTTTCTTGTGGGGACTCCTAACTTCCCTCCTTCAAACCCCTTCTGGGTGACACCCCCACTCAGCAGGAAATAGCCAGAACGACTCATAACAAAAAAAGGGGAATGCTGGAGGTCTCCCTGAGAACTCCCCAGGCCTTTCAGACATGGAGGCAGGCAAATTGCCAGTGGGCAGCTAAGAACTCCCTGGGCCTTTCAGATAAAGATCCCCTAATGCAATATGGCAGTGGGCAAATTGCCAGTGGGCAGATAACAAGTTGTTTTGAAAACCTTCTAATTGGCCCTCCAGTACAGTTCGTGATCCCTATGAATCTTATGCAGGGCGAATGTGCATGCACCACAGTTGATGACCTGACCTTTACTATGATTGGCCCTGGGAGCTTCCTGGTTTAAGATAACTCTCACTTTCTATATAAGCTAGCACCAGTTTGCAATAAGGTGCTTCCTCTTTGTAACTGCTATTTGTGTGTGCGTTTTAATCTCCAACAACGAGCCTTGGCCCTTTTAAAGGCGAGAATATTATTTGTGCTATACCATCCCTTGAAGAAAGCTGAACTATAATCATAATCTCTCCTTCAAACTGGCATCAATAACATCTAGCAATGTGGGGACAGGTACATAGAGTACTGCAAAGATGGCATATATTAAAGGCATCTCAGTGGCAGGCCACTAATCTCATGCTAGGTGAGCAGCAGATCACTTACCCTATAGGCACAGCCGTGAGCATGAGGCCATGTGTTACAGTCCCTGAGCTTGCTCCATGGCCCACTCCTCAACTGGTTGCTGCAAGGACAGTTAGTATTGGTGGCTGACTGTAATCTGCTTACTACTGGTGAATACATATACATGGTAACTGTGTGAAAAAAATTAGACCTGCTTCCTGCTTGGTCTCCGGAGGTCTTGATTTGAGACTCTGCAACCACACTCTCCTTTACTCTGCTCTGTAGACCTCCTTGCTGGACGAGAGGCCCTGCATGTGACACCCAAGCAGGGACCTGAGGTAAGCCTATAAGACAGGGTGTGGCCCCTCCACAGAGCAATGAGGAAGAAGAAATGGGGAACCTAAAGAGTTCCACCAAAGACTCCCAGATGCAAGTGCTCCACACTCTCCTAGATACTAGAGGTTTAACTCTTAATAAAAGAGAAGCACAGAAGTTCTGGGGTACAAAAACCAACCCGTGGATCAATGTTGCTGATGTTTTTGATCCTAGGATATGGGACAAGATAATGGGAAATCTGTGGCAAGCTGAAGTGAGACAGGGGTATACTTCACCAACTTTTTTTTTCCCCTATTGTGACAGTCATTCAGCAAGGTTTAGGGGGCCCTGCAACAGACCATTGTCATGTAATGATGGCCCTGAGGAAAGATGAGGCTGTGAAAACAAGACAAGGCGGGGGAGGAGAGCAGGGATGACAATCTACCTCAAAGCAAGCAACCACAACAGCTGCAGGAGGGAGAAAGGCAAGAAATGGTACCTCTAGCCTCCATGGTGCAGGGAGAGGTGACCACAAATGGTGCAGGTGTGCCTTCTACTGACAGGCAAAGATTACATTCTTCCCTAAGTCATGGGCAACTGCCTCCTTATGAGGCAATGCCAAAGCCAGCAAGGGACTATGACAGTTTAGAAATGACCAGTCCATCAGACAGGCCCAAGCCATGGTCTCCCAGAAACCCATTGCAGGAGGTCAGAGATCCTATTGAAGATCTATGTAGCATAAAAGAAGGTAAGTGGGGTAAGGGAATACAAGCTTTCCCAGTCAGTATGGCTCCCACACTGTAGCACCCTGCCACTTAGTATCCACAGCCATTGGGTTCTCTAAAAAGCTAAAGAAGGCAGTGAAAGAGGACGGACCCTGGGGGTCGTTTGCAAAGCAGATGCTCGGATTGCTCAGTCTTGAACTTAATTGTCCTCGAGACTCGAAAGACCTAGGCAGAGCATCTTGAGCCCACAACATTTTTAAGTGAAAGACATTTTTCTATGATGAATGTGAACAGGCCTACCAAATTATTTCAATCAGGTACAACTTTGTGCTTTAAGGGTCTGGAGGAACCAGCTGGGAGAGGTACAGTTTTTATACAGGGCTTAAGGCAGAAAGCCGCTGAGGACTTGCCACAGTTTATTGAAACAGTAAAGAAGGTGGTAAAAGGAAAGGGGTCTCATGAAGGACCTAGGGAGGCCTTAGCAAAAGAACTGATGATCTGAGATTAAATAAGGAACATAGAGCAGCAGTGGTGCCAGTACAACACTGCACACTAGATGACTGGACTTTGGCCACCCAGGACCCAGGGACACAAGAAGCTCAAGCCTCTCTGCTTGCCTCAGCCATGACAGTTGCACAAAGGCAGAAGTAAAGAGGCTTGCAGACAGCTAGTCAGAGACTTCAAAAAGTGTGCACCCTTTTTGTTCCCCATTGGCCCTTTACAACCTGCTGGAGTGAATCCCCAAGAGTTAAAATCTAATGCTTTATGGCAAATGAATGTCACTTAATATGTTCTTTTTGGAAATTTAAAATATATTCATGTGGGGCTGGAGTTGTAGCTCAGTGGTAGAGCACTTGCCTAGCATGTGTGAGGCACTAGGTTAGATTCTCAGCACCACATACAAATATATGAATAAAAGGAAAGTCCATCAATGTCTAAAAAATTTAAAATAAATTATATATATATATATATTTTTTTTCATTCGTGTAATCATCAATATATATTCAGGCTGTTTAATGACCATAGAGTCCACAGGAGAAAGCACAAAAAAGGTCATCTCCCATCTACTTAAATGTTTTGGAATTGTGGATGTTCCCATGTCTATTAAAGCTGACAATGGGCAAGCCTATACTACCAGGACATTTCAGGTGGTTTGCAATCTTTGGCATATACAGCACTTAACTGGGATCCCCTAAAACCCTCAGACTCAAGGCATACTACAAAAAGCACCTAAGGAATTAAAGACTATGCTACAAAACAGAGGGGGAAATTATACCAAGACCCCACTCAATGCCTTAAACAAAACCCTATTTGCTTTAATTTTTCTTTCAATGTCACAATCTTCTATAGAAACAACAGCCCATAAACATCAGGGCCCTCTCTCAGGGTCCTCCCATCTACCTTTGGTCTCATGAAAGGATCCCACAAAAAATCATGGGATGCTCTGGGGCCCCTTGTAACCATGGGTTGAGAGTTTGCTTATATTAAGAGGAGCCTCACCCCACCTGGGTGCCTGCCAGAAAGTCAAGCCCTGGACCTGAAGAATTACCACCCAAAAAGATCAAGGACTTAAATTAATTCTGGAGAAGAAACCCCACACACGAAGGACTCAACAATGCAAACGGACCTCACATAAAGTAACCTGGGGTGATATTCAAGGTCTTGTTGAACAAGCCACCAGATTGGCCCCTTTGCTGGATGGCAATACCACCCCTGGGCCTGTGATGATTGTCCTATTGTGTTCAACACACACTGCTCACAATGAAATCTCCCATCAGTTTGAACATTAGGCCACCATCTTTAACAATTGCTAATTGGGAAGGGACATTACCCAAGCTCTTCTCAAATAATTCCAAACTTATTGATCTTGGGTTATAAATATCCATTCAGGAGGTAATCATACCCTGGAATACTATCATTTCCATACCAACTCTGCCTATGTTTCTACTTAGTGGATAAGAATACCTATAATCTAGACAGTCCCCTCTGTTTTGCTCTTGCCAGTAAAACTATTGTAGATAACTATAATAAGCCATACATTGGGCTGTTTCTCACTGACCTTAGAGTTATACTTAATGCTACCTATAGCCATACACTCCCTCTGGCAAATGCAAGAAACCTTTGCTGCCAACATGCCCACAAACACTTTTTGGAAAGCTGCCCTCAGATTGTGAGCATCCAATAGAATCAATGGGGCCCTGCCACACCTTATATCCTTGATAAGCAGAATTTCTTTGGGAAAGAACAATTATCTATGATCCTGGGTGGTCACAGCTCCCTGGAATGTAACTGATGAGCCCAAAAACCATACGGGCTACTACTGTACCTGCTAAATGGGACTAGCCCTTACCGACCGTTATGCAGCAAATCAGTATGGCATGATGGATATCACTCCAATATTACTAGCTGCTAGATCCATCAAATGGGCACGAGTCAGCTGGGTGAAGGGATCGATATTGAGTCCAGTCCCTGACCATGGATTTGGCTTTGTGCCAAATTATACCCATACCTACTATACACAAGCTTGTGTTACGCTACGCTTTGTCATGCTAATAATCAATGATACTGATGGCATAAATATCATTTCTACAGAGATCCCTTGTACAATCAATACATCCTACTGGCTTATAAATTGTCTAAGCCCTGCTATGAAAGTTAAACGTATATTTATCCTCAGAGTGCCCCCAGCAATCTGGCATCCAGTGAACCTGTCCAGAGAGTGGAGGAGTCCATGGAACCCGAAGATGAAGAATCTTCTGAATGAGATCCTTCGCCAGACAAGGTGTGCAATTGGCCTCATCATTGCTAGAATTATTGCCCTGGTAGTGGCCATCGCCGCCACAGGCACTGTGACTGCTTCGCTCATCCAGAGTATCCAGACAACTCAGACTATAAACAATTTGTCCCCATAGGGACAAAATTGAAAACAATTTTGCTGTTCAAAATGACACCACTATTTTAGTCATTCAGCAAGAATAGACCTCCACCAGGAATAACTAGATATTCTGTTAAGTTTGCAAAGGCTCACTTGTGACCTTATGTTGCAACTTGTGAATTTCATAGTATTTGTGTCACCCAATTTGCTATTATCTGAAGACGTAACCTTGCACTTCTCCAATTTTTGTCAGTATATTAAGGGTGCTTGGGATGCTATGTTATTACTACACATGCCCTTCCTAAGGCAATTGTCAAAATCAATGAGCCTAACTTATCAATCTTGACGACCTCTTCCTTCTTCCAGGGATTGACTGAACATTGGAAAAACCTGATATCCAAGTTAACTAATCCTTAAACTGCTATTATTCTGGCCCTACTATTTAAAATAGTGATGATTTTTTTCCTTCTGTTGTGAGACACTTATGTAACCATGTAAACTCCACTGAATGAAAAACAGTGATGCTGGCTGAAGTCTTTGCAGTACAGTCAGAGGACAGAGATGTGGGGACAAGTGCATGGAGTACTGCATACATGGCATGGATTAAGGGCCTCTGAGTGGCAAACTACTCCCCTTGTGCTAGGCGCACGACTGGCACGCCACTTAACCCACAGGCACAGCCCTGGGCATGAGGCCATGTGTTACAGCCCCTGCGCTTGCTCCATGGCCCACTTCTTGACTGGTTGCTGCATGGACATTAGCAGAAATTGCATTGGTGGCTCCCTGTAACCCGCTTAGCTACTGCCTGAGTACATATACATGGTAACTGCGCAATAAAATCAGACATGCATCCTGCTTAGCCTCCACAGCCACCCCTCCTCTACCCTGTTCCATGGGCCTCCACACTGTACGAGAGAGAGCCTACACATGGCAAGACTTGAATTCCTCTCTAAGTAAATTTGCTTCGTCCCAATATTAATCCTATGTTATCTAGTGGCAGTGGCCCATGAATCCCTATAGGGACAAGCAGTGGGCCCATCTCAGGAGTTAAAATTAGTCCCATGGCTGGTCAGAGTCCTAAGTTTTCAGCCCTTGGTGGAAACATCCTGAAAGGATAGTAATGCTGGACCAGCTGGGCTAAGCTTGATGATGTCTGTCGGTGAGCCCTTGGCTCCTCTTCCTGTATAAACTGTACCGCCCCTACTGTTTTGCAAGGGTAGGCAAGTCCCGCCCCCAGTTTCATGGAGGCCATGAAGACATATGTGGAGTGGCAAATTGTTGTTAGTTATTTCCACCATGCCTGCTGGGGCCTCCCCACACCAGGTGTTCACCTCTTCAATGGTGTAGGTGCAAATCAGATGAATCTCCCCAGCTTCATGGCAATCCATAGTCCCTAGCCATGTACCCAGTCTTACCACAGTTAAAACATTGCTCTGAGAATAGCATCTCCTAGACTGAGGCTATACAGACTGTTTTAAACTGCAGCCATGGTCAAACCTTGCAAATGCATCAAACCCACAGCAGAAAAAAAAAAGTGAATAAATGTAAAACAGTTCCTCTTTATGGATGCAGTCAGATAATTTCTTGACAGACTTTGTTAGCATTTTCAAAGGTTAATTGTTTGACCAGAACCTCAGAAGTATTTGAATCACCAATCATCCTATTTGCTGCCTGAAAAGGGCATGCTACAAATTTCTCTTCTGGTTCCTGCCGGATCTAATGAAAATCTAAATTTTTTTTCACCTTTGGTAAATCTCTCCAGGCTTTTCTGGCATATGTACTAACTTGATCATAAATCGATAAATCATAATTTAACTGTTGCTCTAAATCAGCAAATGGCCCTATTCTGGTTAACATCTCTACTGGAACATCAATGCCATGTGTGAAATTTCTTTCGGCTTATTCAGTACAAATACCCATCCAATTTGATCACCACAATTAAAAAAAAAAAATCACCTCCAGACAGACACACTTTTGCTAGCGTGACCCAGTCATAGGTAGTAATGCCTCACTACAAATTGGTTCAATTAGGCTCTGAACAGAAGGTGAATTTGAGACACAACTGAAGCAAGAATATTTGAGCTCTATCTTAGTTTTAAAAGGAACCACAGAATGAACTCAAACACACTTGTTTTGTTTGTTTATCATCTCAAAAATTGGAAAAAGCTAGAAACCTGTAATGTCTTTTCCTTCCCCCAATGCAGTCCTAAGACCATGTTGAAGTGAGGAGAGTTTGGCTACAGCCATGTGGAGAAAGCTAAACCTCCTTCTCCTGGAGGGAAGTGGCTACATCCGAATGGCAGAAGCAGGACAACCCCATGGCAGATTACAAAACCCATTTCCAGCTCACATTCTCCACTTGACTGGGAAACATCCAAATCCCATAGCTCAGCCCCTAGAATTCCCCCATGTGGTTCGTTCCCTTCCATCTGGGATTTCCCTTCCTGAATCTCCACTTGGGTTACTACCATCCTCTCCAGCACACACCACATCAATGAGTTTCAGTAATGCACTAGTGGCTCACTCTCTCCCTAGATCTGCTGTAAATGGAATAGCCTTAGGTCTTCCCTGAGGCTCTGCCTGAGGTTTTGATCCACAGACCCAGACCAGCTTGACTTGACTTCACCCTTAGTGCAGCCACACACAGAGAAATTCTCCTTGGAGCCAAGCAAGGCTGCTTGTCATGTTCAAGTTTCTGAAATTGCATTCTGCAGCCCTTCCAGTAAGTCCTCAGATGACCAGTGGTCATCCTTTCAATGTGAGGAATGACATAGCTCTAAAGCAGTCCAAACTTTCTGAATATTATCTATTGCACTATAGATAATTCAGGTGAAAGGCAATCTTTAAATAGTTTTCTACCAAGGCTCTCCCAAATATGTAAATTAGGCAATTCTTCCTCACCAAACCATGGAAAGACATCACTATTTTTAGAAATTGTGTGAGCTGGGTTCTTTTGATCTGTTTTCCCCTATGACTTATTAATGTCTACAAGATCATGAAATAAATCTGTCTCTCTGAAGACAATGAATTCCCCATGTTACTGATTAGCATCTCTTACTCTTCATTTATAATCTGTTCTCTTTCACAAACCAATTCATGTTACTCTGAATTTCTAAGTGTGCTTAATCAAGGCTAAACCCATGAAATTCACAATGAGTACCCCATGTTGGGCTCCAATCTGTAGCCCCCATCCAGTGTGGGCTACTAAACCAAAGTCACTCGGGTGAATTTGGGGTGACACGAAAAGACCCACAGACACAGAATACCTTTCTCTGGACTTCAGGAAGGCTTCCCCAGCTCCCAGCCTCAAGCTCCCACAAAGGGGGGGTGGGGGTAATATATATAAGAGGCTGACAAGGGGAAGAAAATGTTCAGAGGATTGGCTTTCATTTCTGGGAGAGATATTCCATGAAACACTCTATCCAAAAAAAAAGCAAAGGGTAGGGTTAAAACAGAGGTAGGTGTGACCCAACACCACTGGGTAACATACTTCTGGAGCTACACCTTGATTATCCAAAGTGAGGTAAAGCCCAAATGTATTTCAGGATGCAATAGCTGTTCAGTACACCTTTACTCAGGATTAAAGGTCTGTACATAGCTTCTGTGCAGAGTGGCTCCCCCACCAAAAAAGGTATCCACAAAACAAGGATTAAATTGAGCCCACAAAGAAATAGTATATCAGAGGCATTCCTTGTGCCATGGAGGGAGATAGGAAAATATGGCATTAAAAATATTTTTTAAATCCCAGGTAAAACCAATAAAAACAAAAATCAGTCAAACATTAACTACTGTACAACAGTCTATTTCTTCCAGGTCAACAACAAGACTGGAATTGTCTCTCCATCCCTTCTAGTAAAAATCCAAAAGGAAAACAGATAGATAGATAGATAGACAGACAGATAGATAAAAATTCAACAGGTAAAACCCTTCTGTTCTAGAAAACACTTCATCACCAAGTTTAAGTACAAACCAGCTTAGAAATGTAGTCATTCGTTTTTTCACAAAAATTGACAGTGGGAAAAATGGAACAGGGGTCCACTTCATGTTTTGAACATAACCCTTGCTGCTATGTCACTGTGCTCTATTTTTAAAATGACTTGGTTTTGTTCTGTCTTTTCTCCCACTCCCGTTTCATAACCATGGGAAGATTAACCTTCTTCCAGCACTTGCCTAATTATATCTCCTCTTCAGCCCCTGCACCATGGCAATAAAAAAACCAAGACTTCAGGGCTGGAGAGAAGGGAGGGGAGATAGGGAAAGGAAATGAATCCAAAACAATTTTTACTATGTACTTATATGAATACACCATTGTGAATCCCACCATCAAGTACATCCATAAGAATAGGGTCCTACAAGAATAAGATATATTTCATGCTTGTACAATTTATCAAAATGAATCACACCATCATTTATAACTGAAATGAAACAATTAAAATAATAACTTCAGGGCTGGTACAAGAAGATCTATGAAATGTCTGCCTCTCAATGATACAAGTAAACTAAAATTCCTGAAAGGGCACAGCTAGAGCATAGTCTTAGAATTACTTCATTAAAGGCCCATTATTCCACAGAGCAGTTAGAAATCACAGACTCTGGGACAGGAGTCCCCTTTGTTTTTCCCTTGCTAGTAAAGAAGTAAAACTTTCTCCATTTTCTCAAAACCTTCTCTTCATATTTAGATTAGCATTGGGGACAAAGGCAGAAAGAAAGTCCTTCTCTGCTTAACCTTGGATGTGTACACTTTCCCAAGATTTCAATCCATCTTTGAAGATATTTGTAACCCAAATCTGAATTTCTCACATGACATTATAGAAATGGCCACACAACACTAAGAAATTATACCCTCAGTAAAGTCATAAAACTCCTCATTTCATCAAAATTAGAAGCACTAATTTTGGATCCTTTGGATCCCAAATTTTCCAATGCTCAATATCCCCTGCCCCCCCTCTATACACACACACACACACACACACACACACACACACACACACACACATTGGCCTTGGTTTATAACTTTTTTAGATAAAATCCAGCTGTATCTTGCCACTTAAGAAACACTTTTATATCTTTCAAATACTATTGATACAATATATTTCATGAAACACCGAAACTGAAATTAGTGAACATCTGCTGTTTAAGTTGACAATCCCAGAGAGGGACACCACTGATTGCAACAAAAACATGTCTAAATCGGGTTATCCTATCAAAAGGGAAATTCTCTCCAGACATTTGGCCCATTTAAGGACTGGATGACCTTCTCCACCAAGAATCACTGTGTTGTGCCCTTGTATCTGCATGAAGTGAGTTTTGCCTTGGAACACCTGTAAGAATTAATTGGGATAATCTTTCTAGTTCTTTGGAATAGTTTCATCTTCTTTCACAACTCTGAACACCCGGTTACAAGGATGATCTTTGTCTTTTCCTTCAATACTAGAATCAAAGTGACTGACCAACAATGGGTCTGCAAGGAATAGAAAAGAAAAAAAAAGTTGTGAAAAGATAATTTTAATGTCTAATCTAGGATCAACTTAGATGAAACCTATAATATAACATTCCTCTGTTACCCAGGGTAACCAGTTGCTAGCACAAGAGGCTCCATTCCCCAACCTCAAAATGCTCTGCATGAGGAGTTGGCTACACAGGGGCAGATATCCTCTAAGATATCTGCACAGGGGCAGATATCCTCTTTGTCTAAGAAACATGGCACTGTGGGTACCATGCATGTCTTAAAGGCAGAACCAGGTAAAAAATATGGCAGTGATTGAGGACATATCACCCTATCATGTTTTCAAAAGGAAAACTCAACAAAAAGACATTGTGATATGATATCTGTGCCTTAGGAAGATAAATGAAGAGGTACAAAGGTGTTTTACATTTAAGTGTTCAATAACTATTCTCTGCTTTCCTGTTATGAGAATGATCATAAACAGCAACAAAAGATCTTTTCAAAATGCCATGAATAACCAAGTGAAAAATGAATTAAAATATTCTGTTAGTTGAAACGTAGCATGGGTAAGCATTAATAACATAGTGAAATAGATGCAGGAAGAAAGCATTTAGAAAGACTACATTTTCCATAATATGGCAAACACAGTACAAAACAGGTGGGTGATCTCTAGGTAGAAAAGAGTGACAAGCCATGCTTCAAACCATAGCTACTCCAAATATGAATCCCTTACATGAATCAAGATTCTCCTGTAATGACCCTCCCTATTTTCATGACCCATTCTGAGTCAGTGTGAGGTACAGGCAAGGGGCTACACAAAGAGGACTGCAAATCACACAATTGTAGCCAATCAGGCACAGGACAATACAAGCAGGGCCCTAGTTGCTAGTCCACTCTCACCATGTGGGCCAGAAAAGACAAAATATTGAGCTATATCTGTGTTGAAATGAAATTCAGTTGAGTACCTGACCTTAGAAAAGCTCAGGTCCCCACAGCTTGTTCTAGCTGTTTCCAACCAACCCTTGTCCCTTGTTGCAGAATACCTAAGCCCACAGACTTACCATTTTCTGGCTTCTGCAACCTCTCTACAAATCAGCCATCACATGAACAGCAGATTGACAGAGACTATGACAAAACCACCCAGATATCAAGGAACCTGAAGATGAATTCAGAGCTTTGCTTAAACCATAGACAAAAATATTTTAGATCATGAAGTCTATCTACCCTCTATTATCTATCTGTTCCTCTCATTGGAAAGTTCTCATCCTATAAAACTGGAGTGGAAAGGCTCCAGGCTCAGATTCCTCTAGCCCTTAGTGGCAAGAGAAGAAATTCAAAGTCTGGTTGCAGAGCAAAAGATTGAAAGGTTCTTAGCTACAACTTTTTTCACAAAAGTTTTTTACCTTGAATAGCTGACTTTGAAAAGGGTATATTTAAATTTTACCTGGAATGTAAATTTATATCAATTTACCAATAATAATATCAATAATGCATATTCACAAATAATGAGAATTACTTTAACATATAATAAATAATAATAGTGAGTATAATTTTAAATTTTCAGGTTTTATAACTTTCATGTTCTGGTTGAACATTTGTGTGTGTATGTGTGTGTGTGTGTGTGTGTGTGTGTGTGTGTGTGTGTGTGTGGAGAGAGAGAGAGAGAGACAGACAGACAGACAGACAGACAGACAGAGACATTGATTACAGGCATGAACAACTACACCCAGATCATCCTCTTGTAATTTGAAGAGGCAGCTTAATCTCTCCAAAGGAGAAAGGTCAGTACAACATCACTGTCTATGAAAACTAAATATGAGCTATGTATGTAACCTTGAAATTTTAGTGGTCACATAGTCCCTGAAAAAACTTATAATAATTTATTTAATCCAACAAATCTGAAACATATTCATTTTAATACATGGCCAATTTAAAATTATTAATTAATTGTACATATTTTCAGCACTAACCCTTCACAAGTCCCTCTGTGTGTTAAATTTCAACATTTCAAAACTGGCCAGCCACATTCAGGTGTGCCAAACCCTCAGTGACAAGATGCTGCCATATTGCAAATGCAGATCTGAGGTCTCTCATGCCCCTGAGTCCAGAATAGTGAATAACCTAATTTTTTTTTTCTTTTGATCAGAGGTGAGAAAACATGACTTTCCTTCCAAGATCTCTTTTGGCCCAAGTGGGGAAGAGATGGTGCCCTGAAAAAAGTAAGTCACCAAAGGTAGAATGCTGTTTCCCAACTGCTGTTCATCAATGGCACCTCCTCTTACAGACATCAAACAGTGAACAATGGGTGATGTGGTCTAAGAAAGAATGAATCCCATGTGGACTTCAGATCTGTCCTCACCTTAGACACCATTTTTTTTTATATGAAGGGAACAGACTAAAGACAAACTTCTTATTTTGCATTTTACCCTTAACTCTAACCTTAGGCTATGGTTGTTTCATCCTTTGATGTGGAGTCCTGGAGACTAAGCACTGTTAACATGTTTTCATGTCTCTATGCATTTCTATGTACTCAAATGATCTAACAAGAGAGTAAATATTAAATCAGAAGAACAGGAACATGGTACCTATTACATGTCTGCTGCCTGTCGGTTAATTTGAAATCAGCCTGCCATTATTACTGGCATCCTGGTTGCAATGTGTGTTTCTTGCACAGCTACTAAGCCTAACAAGCCACATATATATATGTGGAATACACATATATATATTCCATATATGTATGAAGACATGAATTGGTGTCAACATACTTTATATACAAACAGAGACATGAAAAAATTGTGATCTATATGTGTAATGAGAATTGTAATGCATTCTGCTGTCACATACAAATATAATAATAAATGGGGGGGGGACTGGTACACTGTCATGCTCACTGCATTCTATTGGCAAAGTATATAGACCATCCTACATCCAATGCTTGGAAAGAACATTCTGGTTACAAATGGAACTGGAAAAAAAAAATAACACAGTGCCAAGGGCTGGGGAGAATGAAGAACTGGGGCTGTTTTTGCAGTCTTTCATTCTGCTTCCCCCCAACCCCAACACAGATAAAGTTGTTGTGACTTTTCAAATTAGGGAAATTTTTCAAACACTGTATCTACTAAAAGTCTAGTCTGGGATGAAACTTATATTCACTACTGTCAGACTCTAAAATTCAAAGACCTGTTCTATACCACACTAATCCTGCAGATGCTCTAGAACAACAAGGAAATGAAGCAAAATATCTGCAATAAAGCCAGGATTCCTTTTAGAATTATATATCTTGTGTACTTATTTTTAGAATGTTACAAGAGAACACATTATCTATTTTGGACACTGTTGAGAGCCACAGCCGAAGGGGCCTCAACAAACTTCCAGCTGCCAGCAAACTTCCAGCTGCCAGCTGATTGGCTCCTCTGTGGTGATGCTCACTGGGCTGTTTCCCCGCCCTTTCAGACCATGGAGCTGCTCATTGGGGGACTTATTTTGGCTCCGCCCACACGACCCAGCCAATCAGCCTCAAGAGCAGGAGGAGTGGGGGGTGTTGAGAGGCTTGTGGGTGGCAGTTGGGCTCTGAGCTTGTGTGGTGCCATTGTGTGTTCTAAAAATAAAGTTCGTATCTGCTTGATAAGTGGCTTGTGAATTGTTCCCAGCCAGACTGCAGCATTAAACCCTGGAATAATGTTAATAAATAAAAGCTTAAGAAATAAAATTTAAAGTTTTTTTTAATTTCTTTTCATGGGTTAAACTGGAAAGTGTGTTTACTGCACTTCATATACATGCAATATTTTAATTCCTTCTTGGTATTTGTAAGCTATTTATCATTTTTAACCTAGACTAACAGAAAACACTGTACCTGACACAACCTCTTAAAGTGAAAGCAAGTACCCAAAACAGATCTGCTGGGGAAACATTTCCTCCAGCTACATTTTAACCCAACACCTGAGTATTGTGGAAGTCATCATTTGATTTTAACAGTGACAAGTACACTGGGAACCAAGCTTTTAATGTGTTAACCTTTGTGGAAGACCTATACAAACCACAGCACTTGCTTTACCTAATTTCTATCCTTTGCACGCAGTCATCTTTGAGAGACATTATTTTTTTCATTGAACTCAGTTCACACTTTCTGAGATTACAATATTGACATGGCACTGTAGTTTGTACTCTGCTCATGATGAGCATCAGTGTGGGAAAGGTTTTACTGGGAAATATTTCAATACAAAAAAAGTCAAACTAGGTATGATGGTGCATGTTGTGATCCCAGCAACTCAGGAGGCTGAGGCAAGAGAAATGCAGGTTAGACACCAGTGTCAACAACTTAGTGAAAATCTTTCTCACAATTAAAACAAAAACTAAAAGCACTGAATATACAACTCAGTGGAAAAGCACATTTAGGCTCATACCTGTATTGAAAAATAAATAAATAAAAACAAGGCCACTTACCAAATGGGGGCCAAAATGAAATGAATAGATAACATTTCTTCCTCCACCAGGGTTAGGCCATATATAAATGCCTTAGAATATTAAAATCCATAAGAAGAGTAAACATGTCCTACTTTAAAGCAAAAAACAAATTGTTGCTGTTATTCTAAGATACTTTATTTTGGGCAAATCAATCACATTTGTCATTTGCATTGATATATGATGTGCACACAAAAAATACACACAGACTTAAGTATTCATATGAAGATTCATAAATGTTCACACAGTAAACACTTTTGCATAACAAAGGAATAAAATCAGTCTTGATCAGAATACACCAATAATCAGTTCCTTCTATAATAATCCAATAAGCAACCAAGATTTTAAGAACTAGTATACATCAACTAATTACATTGATACAAATGTTTTATTACATAAAATTTTAAAAATATGTAAAATAAAGTGAATAGTATAATATGCATCTAGATTCAACATCTGCTAAGTATCTGCTATTTTTACTTTTTCTATGTCCCTACCTGCTTCCCATCCAAACCCCACTTTATTAAGTTTTGGGTATGTTCAGACGGACACATATTTAATCTAACAAATATTAACTGTGCAGTTTTGACAAGTACACCAAAAAAATTTTATTGCTGTTAAGCATAGAATATTTACAATATTCCAAGAAAATCATTCAAAATACATGAGTTTTGGTACATCTGTTTCAGTACACAATATTTTGGACATTAAGCAAGAGTGTGTGCTTCAGTAATATCCTCCTTTGTATTTCTCAGCAGTGTTTTATTGGGTAAATGCATGGCAATTTGTTCATCTACACCAGTATTGAAAAACATCCGAGTTATTTCCCATTTTGCACTATTAGGATTACATGACCTACGTACATTCTTAAACAAATACCTGCTGTAAACTTTTTAATTTCTTTACTCAGGATTTAAATGTGGTAGATTTTGATTTTTACTAGATGTTCTAAGGATTACAATATGCATCTTAACATATTACAATTTGCATAACTACTACACTATCAAAATAAGGGAAATATATGAACAACTTGGACTGTTTTTATTTTTTTCAAGAAATGTTTTGTATTTGTGCATTATAATTTTCAAAATACAGTGTTATCATCTTTGCTTTAAATAATTATAGGTTTTCAAAAAAACAAAGAGAAAATATATAATGGATATTTAAAAGAACTCAAATTGAGCTAGGCAATGTACTATTTTCATTTATTACACCCACAACTTTTATACTCAGTGAATACAGGATACAATAGTTATGAGTATAATTATTTGTAATATAAATAATATGTGCATTAATATAGAATATTCTATAAGCTTTTCACTTATAAAAAAGTTTTAAAAAGAACATTTGCGGGGCTATGGTTGTAGGTAAATAGTGCAGCACTTGTTTGGTATGTGAAAGACCCTGTTTGATTACCAAAAACACAAAAATAAATGCAACAGTTTGCAGTGAGACCATGATAATGTACTGACATTCTAAATGATATCTGGGGAATTTAATCTATATCATCTTTATGGAAAAAACAAAAATTCAATGAGTTTCTCTTTTTGCCATGTGTAGCAGAAACTATGTTCTTTAAAATGGGAAGGTTCTATTGGCATTATTCTTATTAAAAATTCTTATTAATTTCTAATATCATTCATTTAAAACAGGACTTATCATATCCCTTACTGATCACAGTGAATCTGATAACCTTAAGCATGATATTTATTTGAAGCTTTGTTAAGAGATTAACAGAATACAATTTAAAAATAGAGCAAGAGAAAAATCTTGAAGTCTAGAAATTAGGCATACACCTGAGGACAATTTATTTTTGACAGGGTTGTCAAGATAATTTAATAAAGAACAGTTTCTTCCACAAATAAGGCTAAGATGGATGCTTATTTACAAGCAAAAAGTGAGATTGTTGTACAATAATTATCACAAAGCAAACCACAGACCGAATTTTAATGCCAAAACTATAAAAATTTATACAAAAGCCAAATTAAATATTCATGAATTTAGATTTGGCAATGGAGCCTTTGGCTGCAAAAATAAATTCAACAAAAATGTTTAATCTCTACTAAAATAAAAGTCCTGTGCATAATATTATATTACCAGGGAAGTAAAAAGACAATTTTAACACTGTTTTCTTGTTTTTGAAAAGTTGTGTCAACAAATTTGTAGCCTGAGCTGAAGGCCAGTTATTTCCCCTTTTTGAAAATATGATTAGAGCCACGCACACAACACTTCTGTTTCAGGCTTTCACACTGCAGTGCCCATATACATCCTCCATATAAACATAAATGCCAGAGACCATACTGTTAGGGACAACTTGCACATTCCAGAGTCACCCAAATTTTTTCACCTATTAAATCAATGTGGTTCCATAAACGTTTGTTGATCTGATATAAACTGAAATGTACAAACTGTGTCTTAGGGAACTAGTCTTTGATAACCATGGACTGCATAAGCCCTCTGTGTTCCTTTGTATCACGACATTTCTCTTCAGAGCCATATGTAACAGATTGATCTTTTATCTGCCTAAATGTTGTTGTTTTGTGCTATGAACAAAAAATATTAAAATTTACCAAAACCTAAAACTGGGAATAAGCAAAACAAAACAAAATCAAAGCTATGGAAAATTGAAAATTCCATACACCTTTGGGAGGATGCAAAATGGTACAAGTAGAATGGAAAGCACCTTCATGTATTATAAGTAATAAATATATAAATAATTATACAATAATAAATAATGAATTGCAAAATAAATCAGAATTCACCTCAGATATGTGCAAAAATAACTCAAAACATAGTTAGAAAACAATTTGTATATGAATATTTATAGTTCAATTATTCAAAATAACCAAAGGTGCTGGGCTGGGGCCATGTTCAGGTGCTACAGTGCTTAATTCACATGCACAAGGGCCTGGGTTCAATCCCTAGAACCACACGCATGCGAACACACACACACACACACACACACATACACACACACACACACACACACACTCTCACTCACACACAAAATGTAATAATAATAACCAAAGGTGCAAACAACCCAAATATCTAATAGCAGATTCACTGATAACTGTCATTTATGGTGGTGCAACCTAGAATCCCAGGAACTCTAGAGGGTAAAAAGTGGAAATCACAAGTTGCTTAAGCAAGTTTATGAAATCCCTGCCTCAAAATGGGAAAGAAAGAAAAAAAAAGTCTGGAAATGTTGGTCAGTACAGTAGTAGAGTGCACCTGGATTTATCCAAAGTACTGCAAATGACACAATAAAAACCACAACTGATAACTAAAATTTAGTATGTCCACAAACAATTTTATTCATCAATACGTTAATTAGAATATGCTAAAATATATAGCAAAAATAGCCTTGAAAGTATCATGTTAAGGGAAATACATTAGATAAACTTGCCACATACTACATAGGTCAAATTATTTTAAATTTTATGACAAAGCAAATGCATCAAAAAAAAAAATGTGTGTCAGTCATTTCAGGCCATGAAGGAGGAAGAAAATGGAAATGGGTGTTGGAAGGCACTGGTTGTTGTGTGTGTGTGTGTGTGTATGTCAGGAACTAGATAGTTCTGATTCTTTTCCAACACTGTGAATATACTAAATGGTACTGAATTTTACCCTTAAAAAGAGTTATAAAGGTAAATTTAATTTTATGCATATTTTACCAGAAAGTAGAAGACATAAGTTTGTATAGGAGGCAGAGAACACTCAAATCTACTGCCAAGAAAGAGGGGAAACAATACTACCAAAATTGTTTCCTATTAAAATCCCAGGGGCATTCTTCATAGAACAAGAAAAAGCAATCATGAAATTCATTTTGAAAATTAACAGGCCCAGAGTAATTACAACAATACTTAGCAAAAAGAATGAAGAAAAAGGCATCACAATACCAGACCTTAACTATACTACATAGCAATAGTAACAAAAATGACATGGTATTGGCACCAAAATAAGACATGTAGACCAATGGTACAGAATAGAAGACACAGAGAGAATCCCACAAAAACACCTTATCTCAACTAGACAAACACAGCTACTCAACAAATGGTAAAAGGAAAACTGGAAATCCATATGTAGCAAAATGAAATTCTACCTTTATGTCCTACTCTGCACAAAGATCAACTCAGAGTGTATCCAAGACCTAGGCACTAGAACAGAGACCATGCATGCACCTAATAGAAGAAAAACGAGGTTCAACTCTTCACCAGGTTAGCTTAGGAATTGACTTCCTTAACAAGACCCCTAAAGTGCAAGAAGTTAAAACCAACAATCAATAAATGGAATACAGGGCTGGGGATGTGGCTCAAGCGGTAGTGTGCTCGCCTGGCATGCGTGCGGCCCGGGTTCGATTCTCAGCACCACATACAAACAAGGATGTTGTGTCTACCGATAAATAATAAATATTAAAAATTCTCTCTCTCACTCTCTCTTTAAAATAAATAAATAAATAAATAAAATTTAAAAATAAATAAATGGAATACATTCAAACTAAAAACTGCTTCTCAGCAAAAGAAATTAATCTCCAGGATATATAAAGAACTCAAAAAACTTAACACCAAAAAAAAAAAAAATCAATAAATGGGCTAAGGAACTGAACAGACACTTCATAGAAGAAATATCACCAATCAACAAACATAGGGGAAAAGGTTCGACATCTGTAGCAATTAGAGAAATGCAAATAAAAACTATTCTAAGATCTCCTCTTACTCTAGTCAGAATGGCAATTATGAAGAATACAAGCAATAATAAGTGTTGGTGAGGATGGGGAGGAAAGGGTACACTTATACATTGCTGGTGGGACTGCAAATTGGCCAACCACTATGGAAAGCAGAATGAAGATTTCTCAGAAAACTTGGAATGGAACCACCATTTGACCCAGCTACCCAAAGGACTTTAAATCACTATACTACAGTGAAACAGCCACATCAATGTTTAGAGAAACTCAATTCACAATAGGTAAACTATGGAAACAACCTAGATGACCCTCAACAGATGAATAGTAAAAAGAAAAAAAAAAAGGTGCACACACACACTGGAATATTATTCAGCCTTAAAGAAGAATGAAATTATGGCATTTACAGATATATGAATGAAGTTGGAGAAATCATGTTAAGTGAAATAAGCCAAACCCAAAAAAAACAAAAGCAAAATGTTTTCTCTGATAAGCCAATGATGATCCATCAAGGGTGGGGGGGGATGAAGAAATTTTGAATTTTGCAGAGAGGAGTTAGGGGAGGAAAAATGGTGTGGGTATGGGAAGGATGATGGAATTAGACAGACATATTACCCTATACACATGTATGGTCACCCTACTTTTGTGACTCTGCACAATGTACAGCAAGAGGAATGAAAACCTGTGCTCCATTTTTGTACAATGTGTAAATTCTAAAATGAATTCTGCTTTCATGTATAACTAATAAGAAGAAATTGTGAAAAGAGACACACAAAAATGCAAGTGATATTTTCTAAATGAAAATTTTTTCTCATACTAAAAAAAAATTTACATTAATATGCCATGGCTAGATATATTTGATCATTAGTGAGTGTTTCTTCTTATGACTCATTTATATTTGTATCAGAAAAACATGTCTGAATAGTCATGAATATTGGATATCTGACAATTGTTCCTTAAATACATAACTAAATGTAACTTAAACTATATTTTCATATTTTCACATTTATATACATAGTAGCACAATTCACAAAAGCCGAATTATTGAAACAGTTCAAATGCCCATCAACAGATGAATGCATTAGGAAATATCTCTCTCTCTCTCTCTCTCTCTCTCTCTCTCTCTCTCTCTCTCTCTCACACACACACACACACACACACACAGAGTTTTACAGGCCATAAAGAAATTGTAAATTATGGCAATTGCCAGTAAATGGATGGAAATGGAGAATATTATGCTAAGTAAAACAAATTAGATTTTAAAAAAATCAAGGGTCAAATGTTTTATCTCATGTGTCAGCAAGAGCAAAACTAGGAAAATGGGACTGGATATCATAAATATACAGGGGAGATTAGAAAGAGATTGAGAAAAGGAGGGACAGGAATGGAGAAAAATGTGGACAGAATTGAACAAAATGTTATGTGCATATATGAATTACATATAAAAAGTTATATATGTAAATTACTTATTTTATGTATATATAAAATACCAATGAAAAAAATGAAGGAAAAGAAGATTAGTAAATTAGACTAAGGAGAATATTAGGAGGAAAGATGGAAAGGAAGATAATGAGGATTAAAAGGGAGAAAATCAAATTGAATCATGTATGATTTTGGCAAAGTAAACACAATTAATATGTATAGCTATAATGTTGTAATTAGAAAAATTCCTTTTTTTAGTTGTTGTTGTTGTTATTTTGGTAGTGGTAGGAATTACACCAAGGTTACCTCACAAGGAAGGAAACCTCCATACCACTGAGTCATAAACCCGACAGAAATGTATGTTTCTAATCTTTATTTATTTTTGGAAGATCATCTCTTGTCACTCTTTCTCATATTTTTGTTTCATTGTTTTAAGCCATTTATTATTAAAATAATCTTTTCTCATATCTTAAGTAATATTCTATTATTATCATCATTATCATCATTATTTTCTTGAAACATGTTAAGAATTCCATGTGTCCAGCCAAAACATTGTACTATTTTGCATTTATGTCTTGTACAATCACTTGCATATCTAATCTAAAATTAAACCTTATTTCTCTAATGATCAATGTCATCAATCTCACCAAATATTCAGTCCTCTGGACTTTACAGTCTCCTCGTTCTTGCATTGGCTCCAGCTTAGGGTTGATAATACCTCTAATCTAGCTAGAGCATAAGCCCTTCATTTGTATCTACCACACACCTACACAAAACCTTGTGCCAGGATAAACAAACAAAAAATGCTGTCACCTGACATTCCCATATTCATACAGAAGCAATTATACAAGTCACCTCCATGAGAAATGAACCACATTGACAAACAATAAAAGGAAAACACAACCCTAACAAATAAGTGAACAAAGAAAATATCTGACAACTTATTTTTAGATTGTCCTTACAAATATGCAGATACATGCTCATGACAAAATCCAATTTAGATAGCCATCTTTCTATCTATAATTTTATTACCAACTCCACTTTTTCAAAGTCCAACTACACAGGTTTGCCACAGCTTTTATTCAAAGTTCACTATGATCATATGAAACTGATTAAACATGACCAAATTTACCTTTCAATTACAAAAATCAGACCTAATTTTAAAAAAAATATATATATATATGGCCTGCAGCTAAAGCATACTACATACAAAATTGACTTAAAAAGTACTTATAAAATATTTCGATTTACAATAGGTGACCACACTTTATTTTAACTTGCTCATGGAACTCTCTCCAAAGTAGGTCATATTGAAGGCCACAAAGGAAGTCCTAACAGAGAAAAATGTGCAACCAATGCTTTGTATCTTATCAGGTCATTATTGCCTGAAATCAGAAGCAAGAAAAATTAAAGACACTATACAATCACATGGCAATTGAAAAAATACTTTTGAGTGTATGTTATAAAATAAATGAGGAGAGAAATGTTTAAAATCTTAGAATTAAACACCAGAAATAGTATATACCAGAATTCTGGGACACCATGAAGGAAGTTCTAAAAAAAGAAAATGCAGTTATGAGTTCCTACATAAAATACCAGAAAGACACAAACAAAATAACCTAGTAATACATCTGTTAGTCTTATAAAGACAAAATCAAATTATTCTCCAACTGAGTATAAGGAAAGAATAAAGATAAGAGATGAAGTAGAGAATAAAAAGAGTACAAAGGATTGATGAAGAAACTAGTTGGTTCTTTAAAAAAATAAATGAAATGAATAAACCTTAGACAAACAAATCATAGGAAAGAGAAATTCATAAAATTAGAGATGAAAGAAGCAATATCACCATAGAAGCCAATGCAATTGAAAGGATTATCAGGGACTATTTAGAAAGTTCATATTCTAATATATTGGAAAATCTGGAAGAAATGATTAAATTTCAAGGTATGCATGACTTACCCAAATTTAACAAGTGCATATTGAAAACATAAAATAACAATAAAATTCAATGCAGCTGGGCACAGTGGCACATGCCTATAATCCCAGCAGCTAGGGAGGCAGAAGCAGGAGGATCATGAGTAAAAAGGTAGCCTCAGCAATTTAGCAAGGCGCTAATCAACTCAGTGAGACCCTGTCTCTAATAAAATACAAAATAGGGCTAGGGATATGGCTCAGTGGTCCAGTGCCCCCAAGTTCAAACCCCAGTACATCCCCACCCCGCAAAAAAAAAGTAATGCAGATAAAGCAATAATACCAAGCCTTTCAACACAGAATCTACTGGACAAGATGACTTCAATACTAACTTTTACCAGAATATTAGGAGGAATTAACACAATGCTCCTCAAGTTATTCCTGGAACTAGAAAAATAAGGAACACTCCCCAATTCATTCTATGAAGCCAGTATCATCATGATTTTAAAAACCAGGCAGAAGACCAGCTGTATTGCATACCTATAATCCCAAACTGTGTTGCATACCTATAATCCTAAAAATTTGGGAGGCTGAGCCAGGAAGATCACAAGTTCAAAGCCAGCCTCAGTAATTTAGAATGACCTTGTGTTTTAGTTAGTAGCTATTTAACCACTGTGACTAAAAGAATGAGCACATTTATACAGGATGAAGAGTTTATTTGAGAGCTAACAGTCTTAGAGGTTTTCCTCCAAAGAAGGCCAGTTTCATTCCTCAGGGCTTAAGGTGAAGCAGAGCATCAGGGTAAAAGAAAGAGTGTGGCAGAGGAAAACAGCTCACATGGTGATGAGAAAGCAGAGAGAAAAACTCCACTTACCAGACACAAATATATACCCCAAATCCCTGATCCCAATGCACTATTCCCTCCAGTGACAACTCAGTTAATCCCATGCAAGAATTAATTCACTGATAGGGTTAAGGCTTCACAATCCAATCAGTTCCTCTCTGAACCTTCTTGCATTGTCTCACATATGAGCATTTGGGGAACACCTCACATCAAAACCTTAATACCAAGTCTCAAAATAAAATTAAAAGAGCTGAGATTGTATCTCGGAGTTGAATGGTCCTGGGTTTAATCCCCAGTAATACCAAACAAAAACCAAAGCAAAATAAGAACACTTCTTGAGGGAAGAAAATGTCAAACCGATATAACTAATGAACTTAGATGGAAACACCCTCAATGTGATAGAAAACCAAACCATATTTAATACACATTACAAAGATCATACCGCATGATAAAGTTGTTTTTATTGCAGAACTGTAACAAACTCAAATCAATATACATATAATACACCACATAAATACAACCAAATATAAAATTCACATGATCATCTCAATAGATGCAAAAAAAAAAAAAGCCTTTGACATAAATTCAATATCACATCCGGATATACAACCTGAAGAAACTGTGAAGAGAAGGAATTTGTTTCAACATCAAAGGCTACATAACAAATCTAATGCCAACTTTCTACTGAATAGGGAAGAGCTGAATGCGGTGCCTTTAAATATGAAAAATAGAAAGGACACCCACCCCCACTACTCCTGTACAATACTCAAATTTAGCTGGAGCTTTTGGAAAGAGGCAAAAATTAAAGGGTTACAAATAGGAAAGAAAGAACTCAAATTATATGTCTACAGATGACATAAGGTTAAACTTAGAAAATCCTAATGTTTCCACCAGAAGATTCCTACTGGTGATAAACAAATGCACCAAAGTTACAGAATAAAGAAATGTATGAAAATCAATAACTTTTCCTACAATAATGAATCTGTTGAGAAATAAAGAATTCATTTTATTGCAAATAACTTAAAAATGCTTAGCAATAAGTCTAACAAAAGAAAGGAAAAATTTCCATGAGAAAAATTACAAAACACTGAAAACATTAAAACCATCTACATATAAACTAAAGCCATCTACATTAAATAAACTAAAGTCATCTATAGACTGAATAAAGCCATCAGATTACTTAAAGTCACCAACAGATTCAATATAATCTTGATCAAAATAACAATGATATTATTCTCATAACTAGAAGAAAAAAAAACCCTCAGTCTCATATGGAATAATGAAACACCCAGAATAGCAAGGAGTTTGTAAACTGTAAACCCGAAAACCTCAAAACATCTGACTTCAATTTATGCCACAGAGCCATAATAGCAAAAGCAGTGTGTTTCTGGAACAAAAACAGAGACAATTAAGCAAAACAGGAGCTACAGAGACCTAGAAATGTTTCACCATCTAATTAATAATAAAGATCCCAAAATAAGCTTTGGAGAGAAGTCCTTTTTACACAATATGTAAATATCAACCCAAAATGTATTTAAGGCTTGAAAATGAGCCCAACTATTTAAAAACTTCTATAAGAAAACCTAAGGGTGGGGCTGGGGATGTGGTTCAAGTGGTAGCAAGCTTGCCTAGCATGCTTGTGGCCTGGGTTTGATCCTCAGCACCACATATAAATAAAGATGTTGTGTCCGAAGAAAACTAAAAATAAATAAATAAATAAATATTTTAAAATTCTCTTTCTCTCTTTAAAAAAAAAAAAAAACCTAAGGATAACCTCAAAACATTTAGCAGTAGGAGCAACCTCCTCAAAACTACTCCTATATCTCAAGAAATAATATCAAGAAAAAACACATGGCATCAAAATAAAAATGCTTCTGCTTGGCAAAGAAAAAAAATTAACAGCATTAAGAGACAACACACTGAATGAGAGAAATTCTTTGTCATTTTTTAATCTGGCAAATGTTTAATATTAAATATATGATGAATTTTTAAAATCTCAACATGAAAAGAAAACCAAATTATCCATTCATTATTTCTGCAAATAAAGGAAACAAACCTCTCAAAAAAAAGTCCAAATGGCCAACAATTATGTGAAAAACTGTCAACATCTTTAGCAAACAGGGAAATAAATGCAAATCCAAACAGAATGCTTGTACAATTATGTTAGGAAAATCATTACCAAGATTTATACCCCATCTGATTCAAATGTATGATATGTCAAGATCATTGTACTGTCATGTGTAACTAATCAAAACAAATAAAAAAATCATAATGCAAAAATAAATAAATTTTAAATAAAGATGCATAAAGTTCTGACGACATTCATCCACAAACTTAAAATAAATATGAATTTAGCCAAGAAACTTAATGATTAGAGCAAAAGAAGTACTCCGCCTTACTTGACATCCATGCATATTATGAAACTATACCTATACTTACAAAAGGAAAGTAAAGAAAAAAAATTAAGTAAAAATGCAAACGAGCTAGCTCAGGAAGGAGCGAGTTCCCTATATCCTACACCTCCTCTCCCGCGGGAAACCCGCAGGTGGAGACTGGATGAAGATAATCCTGCCCCCAGTCAGCCACCACCATCTGGGAAGACACTGGCTGGAGGCACACTGCGGCCAGATAGGGTTAGAGTCGGGGACTGAGGACTTGGGTGGGGAAAGGTGTTCGCGGTTCTGCCACGGGCACACTCGCCATCTGGAGGGCCAGTGGGACTGAGTGGGGGGATACTAGTGGGACTGAGGGGAGGTACGCCCCCAGGAAGCTCAAGCCTGTCGAGCAGAGCGAGATGGCCTGGAGTCGCGTGTGCCAGCTCCCGTTCTGCCACATTCAGGGTTCCAACAGTCTCTGCTTCCCCTCCCCCTGCCGCCCGCCGCCGCCAGCCGCCGCCCGCCTCCCTCTCAGGATCCGGATGCCACGCCACACTCACCATTTCCTCGTGCTCAGAAGCCAAGCCTACGACCCAGGGATATTCAGCACCCGCACAGCACCGCAACTGGGGAATCCAAACGTGACAGCTGAACAGTAGGAATGGCAGACGCCAGAGAAAAGGACCCCACGAGATCGAGGAAGCCCGCCCCCTTCTCGCTGGCTGCACACAGGATTGGACAGTTGTCAGGAAGTGCTCCTGATTGGACAGGGCTTTGGAGGGTGCCCACCCACCCCGACTATGAGCCCAGTAAGCCTTCTTTTGGGGTGACAGGGAATTATGTCCAATCCTTGCATGAATAAGGCCAGAATGGCAGGTTCTTGGTTGCATCCGGGGTTTTTTGGTTTTTTTTTTCAGGTCTGGGAATTGCACCCCAGAGCTTCCAACCAGCATAACATTTTCATTTAACTTTGCATATAATGTAATTTCCGTTTATGGATTACATATGCCTGTATATTATTCATGGTTGAAAGTGACATAGTGACAATTACTATGAAATTTCATTTAACTTTTCTGCTCTTGTTAGGAGGCAGATTGAACTGGGAAGCAACCTCCTAAAGCGACAACCTCCAATGAAAACAGCATGTAAGGCACAAGATAAATTTAAATATTTCTATTATTCACATTAACAATGTGTTAGACCAGGATGCAAGAAAAGACCATTGACTCCAATTAAAATCAAAGTAAAGCAAGCTTATTATTTTGACCTGCCAGGCTGCTTCTCCCACCCAAAACCACAGAAAACATGACAACAGCAGCAGCTTTCCTGAAGCCCAGGTTTATAGCCCAGAAAGTTACACAAAGGGAGGTTACAGATAACAGAACTCTGACAAACAACACACTAATGGTACTTTACATTTTTTGCTGGCCCCAACATCAGAATTCATGAGGATCATTAGAGCCTCAGAGAGGGTCATTATCTGGTCAGGGAAGGCCAATATTTATGAGGTGTCACTAAAGTTTCAGAGAGGGCTGCTATCTGGTCAGAGAGCCAGGCATGGGTGAGTTCAAGGCACAGCCAGGCATTCCAAGCAAGTTCAGAATTTGCAGTAATTTATAGTAAAGCTAAAATTACTTTTTCGTGGCTTTGTGGCGAGATGGCTCCCAATTTTAAGAAAAGATCAGGTTGGGTCTATCAAATGGAAAAAGAAACAGCTGAAATTGATTTGAATAACATAAACCAGCATAGTACATTTAGGTGACTAATAAAATACTCCTAATAAAGTATGTGTTTTTGAAGCCAGATTTAAAGATCGGTAGTTAGTGTAGTTAGGTAAATCAGGTCTAATATTGAGTAAAATTGAAAATGAAGGCCATGTTGAGAATGGAGCCCAGGAAAGCAGAGCAGCACTTGGGGAAATTGAAAGGTTAATGTTCCCAAGGCCCAGAGCCCCTTCTAAAAAAAAAATGTTAATGCAGCAAGTCCCAGCAAACTGGGAGGTGCTAACCAAAAGCCGCCCCAGAGAAAGTCTTTCTCTGCTTAATCTTGGATGTGTACACTTTCCCAAGATTTCAATCCATCTTTGAAGATATTTGTAACCCAAATCTGAATTTCTCACATGACATTATAGAAATGGCCACACAATACTAAGAATTCATACCCTCAGAAAAGTCATCAAACTCCTCATTTCATCAAAATTAGAAGCACTAATTTTGGATCCTTTGGATCCCAAATTTTCCAATGCTCAATATCCCCTGCCCCCCCCCTCTATACTCACACACACACACACACACACACACACACACACACACACACACACACATTGGCCTTGGTTTATAACTTTTTTAGATAAAATCCAGCTGTATCTTGCCACTTAAGAAACACTTTTATATCTTTCAAATACTATTGATACAATATATTTCATGAAAAACCGAGGCTGAAATTAGTGAACATCTGCTGTTTAAGTTGACAATCCCAGAGAGGGACACCACTGATTGCAACAAAAACATGTCTAAATCAGGTTATCCTATCAAAAGGGAAATTCTCTCAAGACATTTGGCTCATTTAAGGACTGGATGACCTTCTCCACCAAGAATCACTGTGTTGTGCCCTTGTATCTGCATGAAGTGAGTTTTGCCTTGGAACACCTGTAAGAATTAACTGAGATAATCTTTCTAGTTCTTTGGAATAGTTTCATCTTCTTTCACAACTCTGAACACTCAGGTTACAAGGATGATCTTTGTCTGTTCCTTCAATACTATAATCAAAGTGACTGACCAACAATGGGTCTGCAAGGAATAGACAAGAAGGAAAAAGTTGTGAGAAGATAATTTTAATGTCTAATCTAGGATCAACTTAGATGAAACCTATAATAGGACATTCCTGTGTTACTCAGGGTAACCAGTGCTAGCACAAGAGGCTCCATTCCCCAATCTCAAGATGCTCTGCAGGAGGAGATGGCTACACAGGGGCTGATATCCTCTAAGAACTCTAAGAAACATGGCAACTGTGGGTACCATGCAGGTGTTAAATGCAGGACCAGGTAAAAATATGGCAGTCACTGAGGACATATCACCCTATCATGTTTTCAAAAGGAAAACTCAACAAAAAGACATTGTGATATGATATCTGTACCTTAGGAAGATAAATGAAGAGGTACAAAGGTGTTTTACATTTAAGTGTACAATAACTATTCTCTGCTTTTCTGATATGTGAATGATTATAAACAGCAACAAAAGATCTTTTTCAAAATGCCATGAATAACCAAGTGAAAAATGAATTAAAATATTCTGTTAGTTAAAATGTAGCATGGGTAAGCATTAATAACACAGTGAAATAGATGCAGGAAGAAAGCATTTAGAAAGACTACATTTTCCATAAATATGACAAACACAGTACAAAACAGGTGGGTGATCTCTAGGTAGGAAAGAGTGACAAGCCATGATACAAACCACAGCTACTCCAAATATGAATCCCTTACATAAATCAGGATTCTCCTGTAATGACCCTCCCTGTTTTCATGACCTGTTCAGAGTCAATGTAAGGTACACACAAGGGACTACACAAAGAGGACTGCAAATCACACAATTGTAGCCAATCAGGCACAGGACAATACAAGAAGGGCCCTAGTTGCTAGTCCACTCTCACCATGTGGGCCAGAAAAGACAAAATATTGAGCTATATCTGTGTTGAAATGAAATTCAGTTGAGTACCTGACCTTAGAAAAGCCCAGGTCCCCACAGCTTGTTCTAGCTGTTTCCAACCAACCCTTGTCCCTTGTTGCAGAATACCTAAGCCCACAGACTTACCATTTTCTGGCTTCTGCAACCTCTCTACAAATCTGCCATCACATGAACAGCAGATTGACGGAGACTATGACAAAACCACCCAGATATCAAGGAACCTGAAGATGATTTCAGAGCTTTGCTTAAGCCATAGACAAAAATATTTTAGATCATGAAGTCTACCCTCTATTATCTATCTGTGCCTCTCATTGGAAAGTTCTCATCCTATAAAACTGGAGTGGAAAGACTCCAGGCTCAGATTCCTCTAGTCCTGAGTGACAAGACAAGAAATTCAAAATCTGGTTGCAGAGCAAAAGATTGAAAGGTTCTTAGATACAATTCTTTTCACAAAGAGTGTTCCATCTTGAATAGCTGACTTTGTAAAGGATGTATTTGAATTTTACCTGGAATGTAAATTTATATTAATTTACCAATAATAATATCAATAATGCATATTTACAAATAGTGAGAATTACTTTAAAATATAATAAATAATAATGGTGAGTATTATTTTAAATTTTCAGGTTTTATAACTTTCATGTTCTGGTTGTATATCTGTGTGTGTGTGTGTGTGTGTGTGTGTGTGTGTGTGTGAGAGAGAGAGAGAGAGAGAGAGAGAGAGAGAGATTAATTGATTGATTGATTATAGGCATGAACAACCACACCCAGATCATCCTCTTATAATTTGAGGAGGCAGCTTGATCTTTCCAAAGGAGAAAGGTCACTACAACATCACTCCATGAAAACCAAATATGAGCTATGTATGTAACCTTGAAATTTTAGTGGTCACATAGTCCCTGGAAAACCTTGTAATAATTTATTTAACCCAAGAAATATGAAACATTTTCATTTTAATACATGACCAATTTAAAATTATTAATTAATTGTACATATTTTCAGCAAAAGCCCTTCACAACTCCCTCTGCGTGTTAAATTTCAACAACATTTCAAAACTGGCAGGCACATTCAGGTGAGCCACATCTTCAGTGGCAAGATGCTGCCATATTGCAAATGCAGATCTGAGGTCTCTCATGCCCCTGAGTCCAGTATAGTGAATAACCTGATTTTTTTTTCTTTTGATCAGAGGTGAGGAAACATGACTTTCCTCCCAAGATCTCTTTTGGCCCAAGTGGGGAAGAGATGGTGCCCTAAAAAAAGAAAGTCCCCAAAGGTAGAATGCTGTTTCCCAACTGCTATTCATCAGTGGCACCTCCCCTTGCAGACATCAGACAATGAATAATGGGTGATATGGTCTAAGAAGAAATTAATCCCATGTGGACTTCAGATCTATCCTCACCTTAGACACCATTTTTTTTATATGAAGGGAATAGACTAAAGAAAAACTTCTTATTTTGCATTTTACCCTTAACCCTAACCTTAGGCTTTGGTTGTTTCATCCTTTGGTGTGGAGTCCTATGAGATTTTAAGCACTGTTAACATGTTTTCAAGTCTCTATGCATTTTTATGTACTCAAATAATCTAACAAGAAAGTAAATATTAAATCAGAAGAACAGGAACATGGTACCCATTACATGTCTGCTGCTTGTCAGTTAATTTGAAATTGGCCTGCCATTATTACTGGCATCCTGGTTGCAATGTGTGTTTCTTGCACAGCTACTAAGCCTAACAAGCCACCACCACGTTTTTAGACTATAATTAAGACAAGTTAGGCTCAGTTTACCTAGGCTATTCCTCTACTGTCTGCCGGGCTCCATCAGGAATATATTCTATTGCTTGATTTGTATTTTTGGGAGAGAGTTGTTGTCCCCTGGAGCACTATTTTACTCCACCCAATGGGATCTTATTGTTCATGGAGTTGTTGGAAGTTTGAAAGGAAAAACCAGAAGCTTTCAAAACATTTTAGACCTAAACATAGAACTGGTACACAGTTCCCACCGGTAGATTACCACAGGAGGTCAAGTCCTGGTGGCCCAGATCCAACCACACTAGCTTGTGTGGGACCCAGGCTCACAGTACACCCGGGTCTACCCCTCCACCCAAAGGGTAGACAACCATAGGAGCCAGCCTCTGGCAAAGGACCACCTCTTCTGACCAGCAGACAACCGTGGGAGCCCAGGCACAGCCCAGATCTATCCACACCAACTTGCGAAGGACCCAGGTCCGCGGTAAATCTGAGTCTGCCTGCCCTCTACCTGAGAGCCTAAGCCTAACCCACTTCCATCTTGGGACACTGCAGTCATCGCCATAGCCTTCACACCCAGTAGTTCCTAACTTTCTGATGGCAGACAGGGCCTAGAATCTAATGCATCTCAGAGCAGGCATCCCAAAGGGAGTGTCAGGCCACTCTTTCAGCCCCATCTCTGAAAGACACTGCTTCCATCTTGGGGCACCTTAACTATTATCTCAAGTTACCTCAGCTATTGCAGCCACCACCTTTAGATGCAGTAGCATACATTGAGGGACACCAGCAGGGTCTGGAAGCCCAACATCAAGGTGAGGTACAGACAATCTGCATGGGTACTACAAGAATATAGGGAAGAAACTGAAATATCGCAGATCCACAATGAAAGAAAGGAAGACACATAGACACCATGAAAAAACAAGGGAGGAAAGTGCCCCAAACAAACCAGGACTCTATTTTAACAAAACCCATGGACAGTGAAGTTGATGAAATATCAGAGAAGGAGTTCAGAAGGTTCATAATTAAAATGATCAGTGAATTAAAGAATGATCTAAATGAGCAAATACAGGCAAAAATTGATCACTCCAACAAGGAGATAAGAGAGCAAAAGATTACCTCAAGAGATAGAGACTCTGGGGAAAAAAAACTACTCAGAAATCCCTGAAATGAAGGATACAATAAATCCAATAAAAAACTCAAAAGGAAACATAACCAACAGACTAGATCACTTGGAAAAAATAATGTCAGACAATGAAGACAAAGTATACAATCTTGAAAATAAAGTTGACCACACAGTGAATATGGTAGGAAACAATGAACAGAACATCCAAGAATTATGGGACAGCATCAAAACAACAAATCTAAGAGTTACTGGGATAGAGGAAGGCACAGTTTCAAACCAAAGGAATGCACAATCTCTTCAATGAGATAATATCAGAAAATTTCCCAAGCATGAAGAATGAATTGGAAAACCAAATACAAGAGGCTTACAGGACACCAAATGTACAAAATTACAACAGACCAAGGCACATGATAATGACAATCCCCAGCATACAGAATAAGGATAGAATCTTAAAAGCCGGAAAAGACAGGAATCAGATCACATATAGGGGGAGATCAATTTGTATCTCAGCAGACCCTCCAAGCCAAGAGATTGTGAAATAACATATACAAAGCTCTGAAAGAAAATGGATGCCAACCAAGAATCTAATCCAGCAAAACTAAGCTTTAGATTTGATGATGAAATGAAAACCTTCCATGATAAACAAAAGTTTAAAGAATCTACAACTAGAAAGCCTGCACTACAGAACATCCTCAGCAAAATATTCCAAGAAGAGGAAATGAAAAACAACAAAGAAAATCAGCAAAAGGAGATATTACAGTAAAGGAAAATGTAATCAGAGGAGAAACAAAGTGAAGTTAAATGCCAAAAATGTCTGGGAATACAAATCACATCTCAATAATAATAAATAATAAATCAAAGGCATTTCTGTATATCGGTGACCCTCAGAAAGGAAAATGAGAAAAACTACCCCATTCTCAATAGCCTCAAAAAATAAATAGATAGATAAAATACTTGGGAATCAATTTAATGAAAGAGGTTAAAGATCTATGTAATGTAACTTACAGGGCTGGAAATGTGGCTCAGGCGGTAGCGCGCTCGTCTGGCATGCGTGCGGCCCGGGTTCGATCCTCAGCACCACATACCAACAAAGATGTTGTGTCCGCCGAGAACTAAGAAATAAATATTAAAAAATTTCTCTCTCTCTCTCTCTCTCTCTCTCTCTCTCTCTCTCTCTCTCTCTCTCCTCTCTCACTCTCTCTTTAAAAAAAAATGTAACTTACAGAGATCTAAAGAAAGAAGTCAAAAAAGACCTTTGAAGATGGAAAGATCTACCTTGCTCTTGGACAGGCAGAATTAATATTATCAAAATGACCATACTGCCAAAAGCACTATACAGATTTAATGCAATTCCAATCAAAATCCCAATGGCATTCCTCATAGAAACAAACAAACAAAAGCAGTCATGAAATACATCTGGAAAAAAAAAGAGACCCACAATAGCTAAAGCAATCCTTAGAATAAAGAGTGAGGCAGATGGCATCACTATACCAAACCTTAAACTATACTACAGAGCTACAGTAACATTGTATTGGTACCAAAACAGACGGGCAGACCAATGGTACAGAATAGAGGAGACAGAGTCTAACCCACAAAATTACAATGATCTTATCTTAGACAAAGGTGCCAAAAACATGCATTTGTTGAAGATAGCCTCTCAACAGATGTTGCTGAGGAAAGTGGAAATCTATATGCAACAAAATAAAATTAAATCCCTATCTCCCAACATGTACAAAAACTCAACTCAAAATGGATCAGGGACCTAGGAATAAAACCAGAGACTCTGTGTCTAATAGAGGAAAAAGTAGGCCCAATCTCCACCATGTGGGATTAGGCCCCAACTTCCTTCATAAGACTCCTTTGGCACAAGAATTAAAATCAAGAATAAATAAATGGGATGGAAAAACAAACAAAAAATAAAAGTTTCTTTGCAGCAAAAGAAACAATCTGTAAGGTGAATAGAGAGCCTACATCTTGGGAGCAAATCTTTACCCCTCACACATCTGACAGAGCTCTAATCTCTAGGGTATATAAAGAGCTCAAAAAGCTACATATCAAAAAATAAAATAAAATAAAATAACCTAATCAATAAATGGACCAAGGACTTGAACAGACGCATATCAGAAGATGATATACAATCAATCAACAAATATATAAAAAATGTTCATCATCATTAGCAATTAGAGAAATGCAAATCAGCACTACTCTTAAGATTTCATCTCACTCACAGAAATGAGAGACAGAATGGCAGCTATTATGAAGATGAACAACAGTAAGTGTTGGTGAGGATGTGGGGAAAGGGGTACACTCATACATTGCTGGTGGGACTGCAAGTTGGTGCAGCCAATATAGAAAGCAGTATGGAGATTTCTTGGAAAATTGGGAATGGAACCACCATTTGACTCGGCTATCCCACCCCACAGTCTATGTCCAAAGGACTTAAAAATGCATACTACAGGGACACAGCCACATCAATGTTTATAGCAGCACAATTCACAATAGATAAACTGTGGAACCAACCTAGATGCCCTTCCATAGATGAATGGATTAAAAAAGTGGCATATATACACAATAGAATATTACTCAGCAATAAAAGAAAATAAAATCATGGAATTTGCAGGTAAATGGATGGAGCTAGAGAAGATAATGCTAAGTGAAGTTAGCCAATCCCCCCCCCCAAAAAAAAACCCAAATGCCAAATGTTTTCTCTGATGTATAAAGGCCAATTCATAGAGGGGTAGGGAGAGGGAGCACGGGAGGAATAGACAAACTCTAGATAGGGCAGAAGGATGAAAAAGGAAGGGAGGGGGTATGGGGTTAGAAATGATGGTGGAATGTGATGGACATTATTATCCAAAGTACATGTATGAAGACACAAATTGGTCAACATACTTTATATACAAACAGAGATATAAAAAATTGTGATCTATTTGTGTAATGAGAATTGAAATGCATTCTGCTGTCACATACAAATAAAATAATAATAATAATAATAATAATAATAATAATAATAATAATAAGTCCGAGGAAGGAAATAACTGGTACAATATCATGCTCACTGCATTCTATTGGCAAAGTATATAGACCATCCTACATCCAATGCTTGGAAAGAACATTCTGTATGCAAATGGAACTGAAAAAAAAAAATAGTGCCAAGGGCTGGGGAGAATGAAGAACTGGGGCTATTTTTGCAGTCTTTTATTCTGCTTCCCCCTAACCCAAACAAAGATAAAGTTTTTGTGACTTTTCAAATTAGGGAAATTTTCCAAACACTGAATCTACTAAAAGTCTAGTTTGGGATGAAACTTATACTCACTACAGCCAGACTCTAAAACTCAAAGTGTTCTATACCAAACTAACCCTGCAGATGCTCTAGAAAAACAAGGAAATGAAGCAAAATGTCTGCAATAAAGGCAGGTTCCTTTTAGAATTATATATCCTGTGTACTTATTTTTAGAATGTTCATAAGAGAACACATTACCTGTTTTGGAAATCCTGGAATAATGTGAATAAATAGCTAAAGTAATAAAATTTAAACATTTTTAAAAATTTCTTATCATGGGTTAAACTGGAAAGTGTTTACTGCACTTCATATATACGCAATGTTTTAATTCCTTTTTGGTAATTGTAAGCTATTTATCATTTTCAACCTAGACTAATGGAAAACACTGTACCTGAAACAACCTCTTAATGTGAAAGCAAGTACCCAAAACAGATCTGCTGGGGAAACATTTCCTCCAGCTACATTTTAACCCAATACCTGAGTATTGTGGAAGTCATCATTTGATTTTAACAGTGACAAGTACACTGGGAACCAAGCTTTTAATGTGTTAACCTTTGTGGAAGACCTATACAAACCACAGCACTTGCTTTACCTAATTTCTATCCTTTGCACAAAGTCATCTTTGAGAGACATTATTTTTTTTCATTGAACTCAGTTCACACTTTCTGAGATTACAATATTGACATGGCACTGTAGTTTGTACTCTACTCATGATGAGCATCAGTGTGGGAAAGGTTTTACTGGGAAATATTTCAATCCAAAAGAAAGTCAAACTGGGTATGATGCTTCATGTTGTAATACCAGAAACTCAGGAGGCTGAGGCAAAAGGAATGCAGATTAGACATCAGTGTCAACAATTTAGTGAAGATCTTTCTCACAATTAAAACAAAAACTAAAAGGGCTGAAGATGCAACTCACTGGTAAAGCACATTTAGGCTCATACCTGTATTGAAAAATAAATAAATTTTTAAAAGGCCACTTACCAAAATGGGGCCAAAATGAAATGAAAAGATAACTTTTCTTCCCCCACCAGGGTTAGCAAATATATAAATGCCTTAGAATATTAAAATCCATAAGAAGAGTAAACATGTCCTACTTTAAAGCAAAAAGCAAATTGTTGCGGTTATTCTAAGATACTTTACTTTGAGCAAATCAATCAAATTTGCCATTTGAATTTATATATGATGTTCACACAAAACATACACATAGACTAAGTATTCATGTGAAGTTTCATAAATGTTCACACAGTAAATACTTTTGTATACCAGAGTAAAATCAGTCTTGATCAGAATACAACAAAAATCAGTTCCTTCTATAATAATCCAATAAGCAACCAAGATTTTAAGAACTAATTATACATCAACTAATTACATTATCACAAATGTTTCATTACCTAAAATTTTAAAAATATGTAAAATAAAGTGAATAGTACAATATACATGTCAACTAGATTCAACATCTGCTAATTATCTGCTATTTCCACTTTTTCTATGTCCCTACCTACTTCCCATCCAAATCCCACTTTATTAAGTTTTGGGTGTGTTCAGATGGACACATATGGAATCTAACAAATATTAACTGTGCAGTTTTGACAAGTACACCAATAAAATTTTATTGCTGTTAAGCATAGAATATTTACAATATTCCAAAAAAAATTTTCTGTGGATCTTCTCAGTGAATATTTTCCTTCCCAGATGAAAGTTACAATCATGATTTTAAAAACACAAAACAAAAACCAAAAAAAGGGATTGATTTTGCCTAAAATCATTCAAAATACATGAGTTTTAGTACATCTGCTTCAGGACACAATATTTGGGACATTCAGCAAGAAATCAATCCATTTGTGAGTCCCATGGAAAAGTTCTTCACTGAAAAGAGTATGCATAATTTTCTTTGTCATTGCCAGTTCACATTGTAAGTGTGATTGCATTGATAATTGATTTAGAAATAGTGTATATAGAGAGAAAGCCCTCTTCATTGTTGTTAATGAAGTAGAATTACTTTCTAACCATAACATTTTGCTTTAGGGATCATACCAATTGTTAGTTATTGAAAGACATGTACTTGACTCTTTCTCCATGGTTCCATGGTGAAGGACAATTTTTATAAACAATTCCAAACTGCTGTAGAACAACACTCATACAAGAAACAATGAAAATGCATATGTAGAAAAATGAGATAAAAACATCTGAGATACTCACAATGCAAATCATATGTTGGTTTGTGTGTCAGTGTTAGATGGTACATGTTTCTAAAGGTTGAGTCTGGATTCCTATGCTGATCTTTTTACGATGGAGGCATGGTCGGTACCAGCTACATCTGCAGCCCACATATGGAGAAACATCCCTCTAGAATGTGGTGACTCTCCCTCAGGATGGTAGGCCATGCCTTAGCAGTGCAGTTGTCCCTCTCAAGGGGCCTGCCTGAGAACTCATTGATGTTCACTTCTCCAACAGTGAAAAATCTAAAGAGCTTTTATTTATGTTTATTTTATCTACCAATATTTACCCTGTTGGGAACTAAAACTGAGAATTAAAAAAAAACTGCACTCAGTTAAACATATTACAAATTAACACACATAGAATTATTAGCAATGTGTGTGTGTGTGTGTGTGTGTGTGTGTTTATTTTAGATGTAGGTGGACACAATATTTTATTTTTATGTGGGGCTGAGGATAGAACCTGGTGCCTGCCTCACGCATGGAAGGCGAGCGCTCCACCTCTGAGCCACAACCCCAGCACCAGTAAAATATATTTTTATCACAAAAAATATCAAGGGAAAGAGTGGCATTGTTGGAAAGTTTTAAAAAATCTTGCTGTTTGGCTAATTAAAATACAGCCAGATTCCCCTTTCTACATTTTATGTTCAACCTGTGTCATGTAACCTGTGGAAAAATCAACACTATACTTTTGAGAGAATTAGAATTAAAAAGGCAAATAGCATTTTTCTATTACAATAAAATAGCTTTGAACTTGTGGTCCCTTAGAAGCAAATCTTGTTTTCCCACAACCTGTCTTGATAATGCTGCTGTATATCATTGCTTTTTACCATGTTCTACTGCTCACAGTGGCTTGTTTGTATATAAATATGTTTTACTATTTAGAAATATTTATTTTGTTCTTGTGTTTATCTTTTCCTATTCAAGCCTTATTTCCTTGGACCCTTTTTTAATTTAAGCTTATACTACATGACTTGGCAGGGTTTTTCCTTACACTTTGTTGAGGTATAATTGATTTATAATAAATCAGACAGGTTTAGGTTGTGCCCTGAAGAACCTTCAGCACATCCACAATAATAAATATATCCATTCCGCCCAGAATTTTTTCTGGTCCCCCTTTATTACCCTCTTATTTGCATGAAACTGCTACTGTGTCTTTTCTCACTGAAATCCTTTTTTGTGAGTATGTGTGTTGTCAATGGACCTTTATTTTATTATTAATTTACTTATATACAATGCTGAGAATTGAACCCAGTGCATCACACATGATAGGCAAGCACTATACCACTGAGCTATGACCCCAACCTTTTAATATGTTATATAATCATACATTCTATGTGTTCTTGTCCATCTTCTAGTATATTTTTGAGTTTCACATGTTGTGTGTATCTATGCCTTCCATTTCAGTACTGAAAATTTCTTTTGTATATATTAAAATTTGTTTATCCATTCACTTATTCACCCTTGATATACATGGAGATTTAGCTCTCATTAACACACTTGCTGCAGACATTTCTCTGTGATATTTGTGTAGAAACATGTTTGCGTTTCTCTTGGTTGAATCCCAGGAGTGGAATATGTTGACCATGAGATTGGTGTACACTTTAAGAATCTGCCAAGCACTTTCTTTGAAACTCTTCCACATTGTCAAAATTTTTAAATTTTATTTATTTATTGGTATGTGGTGCTGACAATGAAACCCAGTGCCTCACACATGCTAGACAAGCACTCTACCACTGAGCCAAACCCCAGCCCTCTCCAACTTTTTTCTTTTCTGCTGTTTTAACTCTTATATTTAAATCTGTTTTAACTCTTCTATTCTTTTTCTTTTCTGCTCTTTTAACACATTTAAATCTGTTTTAACTCTTTTGTATTCTTTGCTCTTTTACTGCATTTTAGATTCAACTTTTCAGTGTCCAGAAAAAAAAAGGCGTACTGTGGGGGCTGTGGTTGTACCTCAGTGGGAGAGTGCTTGCCTAGCAAGTGTGAGGCGCTGGGTTCGAACCTCAGCACCACATAAAAATAAGTGAATAGAATAAAGGCATTGTGTCCATCTACAACAAAAAATATTTTTTTGGAAAAAGCTTGCTAGGCCTATGTTTGCAGTTACAATAAATGTATAACTCAGTATAAGGAAAAAATTAAATTTATAAAAATAGTGAATCTTTTCATATATGACCATGATATATATATCTCAATTTATTGGGGTCTTTTCTTAATTTCTTTTAAGTATTGTGCTTAGTTTTCAGGATGTAGGCCTTAAATACTATCTTAATAACTTCATTTTATTTTTTATGTGGTGCTTAGGATTGAACTCAGTGACTCATACATACTAGGCAAGTGCCCTACCATTTAGCCACAGCCCTAGCTCTTAAATATTTCATATCAAAAGTTTTGTTTTCTTTTGATTTGGTACCAGGAATTGAACTCAGGGGCACTTGACCGCTGAGCCACATTCCCAGCTCTCTTTTGTATTTAATTTAGAGACAGGGCCTCACTGAGTTGCTTAGTGCCTCATTATTGCTGAGGCTGGCTTTAAACTCTCAATCCTCCTGTCTCAGTCTCCCAAGCCTTTGGGATTACAGGCGTGTACCACCGCTCCCAACATCGAAAATCTTTTTTGATATTTATTTTATTCTGTTTATTTTTTTTTATTTTATTTATTTATTTATTTATTTATTTATTTATTTATTTATTTATTTATTTATTTTTATGTTTACCATTGAGTTAGTTTCTTCACTCAGAAAGGAATTGAACAGGACAGAAAGATAGTAAGAAAGCAGCAGGATTTTTGCAAGAGCAAAGGTAGATAAGTAACAGACTTCTCTGAAGAAAAGGTACCCTGGAACCACAACCTGGAATCCTAAAGGAAAGTACTGACTGGTTCTTTTCATAGGTTTTGGGCCTTCCTCCTTTTTCAAACTTTTCTCCCTCTACTCTCTCCTTACTTTGCTCATTGGAATCACATGTGTACACAGCTATTTTAGTCTTTCTGCTGATTCCCCATTTGTGTCCATGGGAACATTTGTCAGCTAGGAATTTGGCCTTATTAGGGGACCCTCATTGTGCTCTTACTGTCTGGATCTGCCTCTGGCTTCCTTCTTTGCCATCCTGGCCTTACTGCCCACACTGTTCTGAATCTCCCTCAGGTTGTTATCTGAACGTTTCTTTGATGGGTTGTGAAACTTATTTATAAGTACTTAACCTTTTTTATGTCTATCATAAATGGTGCTATTTCAAAAGTTCAATTACTGCTGAAGGCAAATAGCCATGTCTGTAATCCCACCCACTCAAGAGGAAAAAGGCACAAGTGAAAGCCAGCCTGGAGAATTTAGTTGGACACTTTCTCTAAGTAAATGAATAAAAATAAATAAATAATACTAACAGTAAAAGAATTGAAGGGGACTGGGGTTGTGATTGGCCCTGGAAGTGATCCTTAGAACTTAGATCCTTAGAACTACATGCCCCCCCACAAAAAAATCACTGTCTGATATTTCTTGCTATGATATACAGGAACTATTGATTTAAAATAATTTTTACAATGTCTTTAATATTTATTTGCAGAATTTATCCTTTTATTTTAAGTTTTAATCTTTCATCAGTAAAATAAATTTCTACTTATTAGAATTTTAGTAAGTACAGATAAAATGAAAGACAAAAATCATCATGTTATAGTGTTTTTTTAATGTTTGAAATGTGTTTTATGTGGACTTAAAGTTCCAGTATTTCCAAACATTCGACAATGACATTATTGGATTTGAACTGTAAAAAAAAAAAAAAAAAAAGATGGTAAAGCCTAGGAGAAATAAGTAGAACAGAAAGCCAGACAGTGATGATTTTCTTCTCTCCCAAGATGAATCTTAAACACTGGCCACAAGTGGAGAGAAAGTGTCTCATCCAAACTGGGAGTGACAGTCTCTAGAAACACTAATCTCTTTGAAGACAACTTCTCCTGAGGTACTGGCCGGTACTGGCCACTAATACTGCCAGCTCAAGGACTCAAATTCCTGAGTGCCCAGACTTGACACACACACTAAATCACCCACAACTTACATAAGCCCAGTCCTCTCCATTGTTTTGGGGCTCATTTTACTTATTTATTTTTAGAGACAGAGTCTTACTGAGTTTCTTCATGCCTCGCTTTTGCTGAGGCGAGCTTTGAACCCGTGAATCCTCCTGCTTCAGACTCCTAAGCTGCTGGGATTACAAGCGTGTGCCACCACATTTGGCCAGAAATACATATTTCACTCAATTTCTCTTAATGGTATAACATCTTGCATAACTATAGGATGCTGGCACAAGCAGAAAGTTGGTCTCAGGTAGTGCAGCTTAAGCTTGCTCAGATTCACCAGTGTTACATATACTGGTATATGTGAACGCTTCTGCAGCTTTATCATGTGTTCAGATTCATGTGCAGATTACCAGTCAAGATAGAGGGTTATATCATAAGCATTCCTCATTCTGTCCTTTCTAGATTTCTATAAAACTTTGTGTAAACTAGTATTATTTCCTCATTAAATTGTTTCTAAAAGCTGTGCACAGTGTTGCATGCCTGGAATTCCAGGTACTCAGGAAGAAGGGGGCCACCCATAATATTCTCATTTGAACATCGTTGTGTTCATGAACTACACATTGTGAAAATTTTGTGGATCAGCTCTGTTCATCCAGCATCAATCTCCATGCAACTTGCTGTATCTGTCAGTACGTTTGTCCATGTTATTGCTCCATAGTGTTCCATGGCGTGGACATGGAGCCTTTCATTGGACACCCCTGAAAGTACATTGGGGGTGTCTTCAGTTTTGTGGGTGCTTTTGAATCAAGCTGTGACATATGTGATTAGGGATATTTGTGAAACTGTTTCCATTTTTCCAGCATAAATGCCAAGGAGAGCCACTTTTGGGACTATTTGTAATTGTTTAAGAAAGTGCCAAATGTATTTTTAAAGTTGCTCTATACCTTTACATTTCCACCAACAATATGTAATGTGACTCAGTTTCTCTGCCTTTTTGCCAAAATTTGTTTTTATTTTAGTGTCTTTATTTCAGTCACTCTGGTGGATGTGGATTGATTTCTCACTGAGGTTTTCATTTCTATGTTCAAAATGGCTAATGAATGTTTTCCATGTCTTTACTTTCCCTCCTTCTGTTTTCTTGAATGAATACAGTTGATCTTCCTGTAGATCTTGTATCCCATGATCAGATTACAGCAACTTGTATGTTGTAGGAGCTTTTTGATAGAATGTTTCTATATAGACAGTTGTGCTGGACACCTTTATATTTTCCTTCAGAGTCTGGTTTTATTTACTTTGCTTTATTGCAGTTTCTAAAACTTCTGGAATTTTCCTTTTATTTAAAGTGTGATGAGTTTTCATCGTGAGTGGTATCGAATTACATCCAGTGCTTTGTTTTGCATCTATTAAGATGATTATCCATTATTGTGATTATGTATCAACAAACTAAACAAGAAATATTGAATTTCAAAGGCTGATACATCCTTACATTTTTAGGATAATTTTCACTTGGTAATGATGTAATGTCCATATTTTATATGGCCATGATCAATTTATCAAAAATTTTAGAGGTTTTGCATGTCTTCTTGAGATATATTGGTCTATAGTTTATTTTTGTGATGCCTTTTTTCCCTTTAAAAAATTCAAATACCAGTGGTCTCATAGGATGAGGAGAGAAATATTGCTGCATCTTCAAGTTTTTGCAACATTTTGTGTAAACTTATCATTATTTCTTTTTTAATGTTTGGTAAAAATTGGCACATGGGTGCATGTCTGTAATCTCAGGTACTCAGGAGGCTGAGGACAGGAGGATTGCAAATTCAAGGCCAAACTCAGCAATCCAGTGAGAACTTCTCTGAAAATGAAAACAGCTAGTGTTGTAATCCCAGCAGCTTGGGAGGCTGAGGCATGAGGAATGGGAGTTCAAAGCCAGGCTCCACAATTTAGCGACACTTTGTCTCTTAAAAAAAATACATAAAGAAAAAAGGGCTGGGGATGTGGAACAGTGGTTACGTGCCCCTGGGTTCAACCCCTGGTACTGGAGGGAAATTTTTTTTTAAAAGAAAAGAACAGCTAGTGGGGATGCAGGGAAAAGGGCACTCTTGTTCATTGCTGGTGGGACTGCAAATTGGTGCAGCCAATTTGGAAAGCACTATGGAGATTTCTTGGAAAGCTGGGAATGCAACCACCATTTGACCCAGCTATTCCCCTTCTCGGTCTATTCCCTAAAGACCTAATAAGAGCATGTTACAGAGACACTGCTACAACGATGTTCATAGCAGCACAATTCACTATAGCAAGATTATGGAATCAGCCTAGATGCCCTTCAATAGATGAATGGATAAAAAAAATGTGGCATTTATACACAATGGAGTATTACTCTGCATTAAGGAACGACAAAATCATAGAATTTGGAGGGAAATGGATGGCATTAGAGCAGATTATGCTAAGTGAAGCTAGTCAATCGTTAAAAAACAAATACCAAATGACCCCTTTGATATAAGGGGAGTAAACAAAGACAGGGTAAGGACGAAGAGCTTGAGAAGAAGATTTACATTAAACAGGGATGAGAAAAGGGGAGGGGAGGGGAGGGGAGGGGAGGGGGGATAGTAGAGAATAGGACTGACAGCAGAATACATCAAACACTAGAAAGGCAATATGTCAATCAATGGAAGGGTAACTGATGTGAAACAACAATCTGTATACGGGGTAAAGTTGGGAGTTCATAACCCACTTGAATCAAACTGTGAAAGATGATGTATTAAGAACTGTGTAATGTTTTGAACGACTAACAAAAAAAAAAAAAAAAAAAAAAAAAGAACAGCTAGTGGTGAAGCCCTTGCCCCCTACCATGTGTCATGCTCTGGGTTTAATTCTCAGCCCAATTAAAACAATAATTTTTTAGATGTCACCAGTGAACCCTCTTGAGCCTAGGTTTAATGGGAATGTTTCAGCCAATTCAAATTATTTTAATAGCTATAGGGCTCCTTGGGTTCTCTCTTTCTCATGAAAGCTTTAATAATTCTCGTTTGTTAAAGAAATGTAGACACATTTCTCTTTTATCAAAGTTGTTGAATTTGTAGGCCTAAATCTGTTCATAATCTTTCCTTATTTCTGTATTTTTAAGTTCATAGGCTCTCCAGCGATATCCTGATTTTTACTTTCTAAATGTATTATATTGTGATCAGAGAACATAGTTTGTATAATTAAAATCCTTTTGGGTTTTTTTGGTACTTGTTTTGTGGATCAGACTAAGGTTGTGTCTTAAAAGTATTCTTTACAAGCCGGCCTGATGGCACACACCTGTAATCCCAATGGCATGGGAGGCTGAGGCAGGAGGATTGAGTTCAAAGCAAGTATTCTTCCTGGTACCCAGGAAACCAATGAAAATTGGAAAATTGTCCTGCTGTTTGGGTGGAATGTTCTGAAAATTGAGAGGAATGTTGAAATCTCTAAAAATAATTGTGTATTTTTCCTGTTTGATTATACTGGCTTTTTCGTTCTTATATTTGGCACTCTTTAAGACGTAATGTTGAGGATCACTATGTGCTCTTATGAATTGACACCTTTCTCCCTAAAGCACCTTTTTTATTCCTGATATGATGGTATCTGCCTAGGAGTCTACTTTGCCTCATAAACAAGAGATTGAAAGTAGCATCCCTACTAATAGGACTGAGTGATATCATCATATACCTCCTGCCATGATACATGAGATAGGTACTTGACACCTAATCACTTAGTGACAAGGAGTGCTTTGTTCTTGAGCACCTTCTATATATTAGGGATGGATCCAGCACCCTCATATCTTCATGTCCCATCCTCCAGACAACTCTGCCAGTGGTGGAGGTGATGAAATTGATGATGAGAAGCTCAAGTGGGGCATTCCTTGCCCAGTGGAGTACCCCAGATGGAGATCCCAGAGTCTGACTTCAAAGCTCTGTTGGTTCTGTTGACCTGTTCACAGTGCTCTGCCTAAGGTGGTGAGCTGTGGGCTCATGATGCAATTTCCTTGGGTGAAATAAATATTTTCTTCAGAAGGGGAAGTCTCACAACCATGTCTTATGCTCACTTCTCAGCTGAATTTAATCTGTGTAAATATCATGGGGGCTCATCTTGGTCAGCAGTGTGGAGCAGAGGTCAATTAATTGCCTCAAATGGAGTCTGGCTGATCTTTGCCTTCAAGAGCCAGACAGTTGTGCCTTCCCCCACAAATATCATCTGCAGTGTCCTTGGAGTTTTCCCATGTTCCCTAGAAAAGGGGCTGTTTTCCCAGTTTCACTGTTTCTAAGGAGTGGCTGAATTGTATTTCTTCTAATGAAGCCAACTATACTCCTTGTCAATGCTTGAATCATAGCTTCTCAGTCACAGTAGGCTTACACAGGAGTTTATGTTACTGACAGCACCTATAACACCAGTGTTTGTGGTACACAGCACATTTCAAATACGTGGACTACGTGGAATATCCCCATGCATAGATGAGGAACTGTGGTTCAGTGGGATGTGTCACCAGACTGGCATCATTCAGCTAGGAAGAATAAGATCAGGATAGGGCCCAGGCCTTCTGACTACAAATCCATTACTTGGACCATGCTCAATCCTGCTTTACTTGGGATCCTGGAATAGTCATCCCTCCCATAATGTTCTGGACCAATCCTTCTGTAGAAACTGTTGCCTCCTGAGCTGCCTCTAGGTTTATTGTTTTATTTTTTATCACAAAGACTTTCAAACATACATGAAAGCATGGTGAGATGTTTCCATGTACCTGCCCCTGCACACACTTCAGTAGTTATCACTACCTCTGGATTGCATGTTGACAGTTTCAACATGTAGCACTAAAAGATAAAGCTGTTTCATTATCTGCACTTTACCTATTCTTTTACCTTTCTGTTTAAGAGTTTGCTTGAATCAAATACAGATAAATGCCACACATTGTAGTTTTTGAGCAGTGTCTTTCTTGATTCCTCTTTTTTCCTTCTTATTTATTTTGGTACCAGGGATTGAACCTGGGGTGCTTAACCACTGAGCGATATTCACAGCATATTTTTGGGTTTTGAAACAGGGTCTTCCTAAGTTTTTCAGGGCTGTACTAAGTTGCTGAGGCTGGCTTTAAACTTCAAATCTTCCTGCCTCAGCCTCCCAGGTGGAGCTCCTGGGATTATAGGTGTGCTCATTTTTATTGTTATTATTTATTTATTTTGGGGATGGTGCTGAGAACTGAACCCAGCCAGGGCCTTGTGAATGCTAGGCAAGCACTCTACCAACTAAGCCATATCCCCAGCCCCTTTTTCATTTATGATTTTTATTTGATATATAAACACACACACATATAAAATATGTACAAATATTTGGGGAGTGTGTGTATATATATAGTACATACATATATAGTATGTAGTTGTAGGACGTAATACCTGTATTTTATTTTTATTTGTTTTAATTTTATTTGGTGCCAAAGATCAAACCCAGTGCCTCACACATGACAGGTGAGCACTCTACCACTGACCCAAAGCCCCAGCCTTCATTTATTTTTAAATAAATAATTCAAATACAAACATTGTGTGTGTGTGTCTGTAATTTTCAGCTTACAAGTGGTATTGAGGTGTATATGCATACATATAAACACATATATATGATCTTGTTGTGTGATTCTTTCTGGAAATATCCCTGTTCTCTGATGGCAGAAGGTGAACTAACATTTCCACTGAGAAACGCTTTTCCACCCACAACTGTGCCTTGACCTCATGTCTTTTCGGAAATTTGTGGGGAGTCTGTATTGTTCTCTGATCTTGCAGACTTGGTTCTGAGAACCCAAGGACTTGTACCTGTCTGACCTGTAGTTTGATTGGCAGCTGGAGCTTGATGGTTAACACTGGAAATGGGACTTTGTCAAATGTACTTCATGGAAGCCTGAAGATATATTAGGCTTTCAATGGTAGGTTGTAAGTATATTTGTGTGTGTCTGAGAGAGAGAGAGAGGCAGACCAACCTTTCATTACACTGAAATATCAAGACATGAGACTTAAATAATGTGGATTTCAATTAATCATTTTGCAGAATCAGATTACGAATGCCACAAAAGTCTTCCATGGTGAAGATGACTTGCTTAACACTAACTCATGCGATCAGTAGACATCACCTGCATACCTCCTTGGGCATTGAGCTTTGGTGATTTCAGGTGGAATGAAGAGCTCATCCTTAGGTTTGGTGCACAGTCATAGACACTACATAGGGCAGAAATTTTTTTTTAAAACAAAATTCACATTTTTTTAGATTGAAATAAATTATACAAAATTGATTTTCTTCACCAAAAATAACAGCAATATTTTCTGTATTATTTCTAGATAAACCGTGAAACATTTATTTTTAGGTTTTCCAGGTTTTGCTTATGAATCAAGAGGAGGCAGTAGATATAGTCATGAAAAAAGAAAACAGACAAGTTGCCCATATCCACAGCCTCTGATTCTGTCTTGACCATGAAGCAGAAGTGTTCACCATTTACCTGCTAAAATGAAGGTGTAGGCTTATGAAGACGTAGGCTCAACAAAGGAATGTAAACAGCAACAACCAGATGTGGAACAACTACAGCAAGCTCTTCCACTCAAATTTTAACTGTAACTTGTTCTTTAAGTTCTTTTGAAAAAGACAAAATCTCTACTAAAATCTGTTTGGTGAGCTCACAACTCTGGTTAATTCCCTTAATTGGCCATTACAGATTTTAACACACTTAAAACTTCTAATAGTCAAAGGTCAACAGTAGGCTTCATTGTAACATTTCATAAGATGCATTCTTTTCTTATACCTCCTCAAAATTTATTTCTTCAAAATTGATAATAATACCTGACAACTGGATCCGTGGTAATAATACATTTTATAACCTAAAAGACTTAACTAAAACAATTTCAGAGTGCTACTAGCAGAGGTCACACAGAGGTGAAATGTAGTACTTCCAATGCAGTTTTCTGGAAGAACAGAGAATTTTTCATAGCACAAGAGCTCAAACAGGTGCCATGTACATAGGCAGATCACCAATGGCTAATGTATTCATGAGGCCTGTAGGCAAAGATATTCAGTGATAAGTGACCTACATATACCTTACAGCTTTTCTTCCAAATATCAAATATAAGTGAAAGCCCATATAAAAAGTCTTTTAGGTATTTTCAACAGTTTCTGAATTATCTGTAGGAAGCTCTGACTTAGTTGTATATAATTTGACATATGTGTCTACCATTAAATCCAGATCATGTTTTATATCAAAATTTATGTTAAGCAAAGCCAAGTTATTTGACCTATGGTCTGTCAAAGTGTTCCTAAAGTATGCTTTAAGACACTTTCGTCCATTTTCATAGCGCTCATTCTCAACCTTCATTACAGGAAGAATACACAGGGCCTTCAGCAAAGCATATACATTAGGAAAAAACTTGATATCAGGCAAATGAAGGGCTTCATAAATGGTGGATGGAAGCAGGGCAGAAAATTTTTGATGTTTTGCGAAAACATCCAATGACAGACCACCCTGCCTTTCTTCCTAAAATCTTTTTTCTTTTGCTGCCTTTCTGCCCGTCCATCCAACCTGCCATCACTGGTGAACAGGCAGCTCATTCAGCCTACTTTTTTCTAAGATGGCTTTCCCTCTCCAGTGCTGTCATGGGGTCCTATATTATTTCTCTCATGGGTCTCTCAGTTCTGGTTTCAAGACTATAAATCCCAGGGGTGACTGTGTTCCAGCTTGTCACTGCTAATCACTTTCATCTTTGAGAACCTTGTATTTAGGATGAAAATGGCTATAGGGCTTGGGCTGAGAGTTCAGGGGTTCCTAAGCTCTACCCTGAGCCCCAACACTTGCCGCATTTTTTATCAGTGAGAGGAAATAGGTGCTGATGAAACCTGCCTTGTGGAGGTGATGTGAGGAGGCAGCATACAGTATGGGGATGCTCAGTGCATGTGGAAGTATGACAGCAGGAATTGCTTCCATGAACGTGACAGCTAAGACCACTATTACTTATTGGGAACCAAAAACGCCAACATGGAAGAACAGATCAGAAGCCTTGGGCTAATGAAGAGTGTGCCATGTGAGCAAGAGAAAGGTGGAAGGACGGAGCCACGTGGCCAGTGATCACCTATGCAAGTGCTTATTCTGCACTGAAATCTGGTGGGCAGTGTCCACTGGCATTTTCAGGGACCCCACAGGAGTGGACCAATGGCCAAGGTCAATAGAAAAAGGCAGATTCTTACCCACATGCAGTAGACTCTGGCAGAAGGGCCTGGTCCTACCTGCCATTTATACAAGCTTTAAATTCAACCCCGGGGCCAGAGAGATGGTGACTCTAATATATTTCCCCAGTAGGCTCTCTGGGTATAGCGGCAGTAGTGGAAGGAACAATCAGCAGAGTGAGCTTGCCCATACCTGGCCTGGCTACCCTTGAACCATGAAAGCCTTCGCCCTAAGCCTCTTTTTCTCCAGTGTAAATTGCCAGGATTTGGCATGCTTATGCAAAGTAGAAAATATGTCATAAGCCACTGTCTTCCTTAGGTTCCAATGGCACCCACTGTGCCTCTCCTCTCTGGTGTCTTATTCACATTCACCTTCCCTTTGTTCTCCAGTAGGATTGATGTGAATTACAGCAAGACTGCAAGTCTTCCCATGACACAGTAGTCCTTCTGACAGATGCCTCAGAACACCACTCCTGCAGTGTTGTTGGGCTTCCCAGGACAAGCTGTTCAGGCTGGGGTTGGCCTCAGTGCAGCCCAAGAGTCTCCTTTACCATCCTGGGGCAGGTTCTTATTGCACATCACAGTCAATTAACAGGGCACGACATACCGTATAAACACAATTAACTCTTCTGTTCTCGTTGACTTTAAATACTAATGTTTGTTTTGTTGGTTTGTGTACCAGGGATTGAGGCTGGCTTTAAACTCACTATCCTCCTGCCTCAGCCTCGAGAGCCGCTGGGATTACAGGCCTGCACCACCATACCTGGCTCTTGTTTAATTTTTTTGAACAGAAAATGATTTTAATTAATTTGCATTGGCTATATTCCGTTGCCCAAACCTAGCATTAGAAGCAGAAAAAGGGAAGCTTGTCCTGACCAAGTTAGGAGGGTCTGCCATTTCTGTGTATTGGTGTGGTTATATTGTAGTTAAGAATTGGGGCCATTAATGCTATCTGCCCCATGGAAGTGTTTTTCTAGCTAGCTTATTTTTTTTTCTCTATTTAGTTCTTTCTCATAAACTTCTATTAAATGTTACCTTAGGAAAGGTTGACATAGACTTCAATAAAAATATTGTTATCTATTCCCTCCAATCTCCATGTCTATCAATCTGCCATTTATTTACTCTCAAGTCCTCACCACAATATTATATTACTGTGTCTATAGTTTGTCTCACTAAGCAAAACATGAGCTCCCCATAGACAAATTTGCTTCTGTCCTGTCCTACAAAATCCTAAATGAATCAACTGTGTATCTGTGGGTCTGGGGAAAAATTTTCAGATAAAGACGAATTCCATGTCTTTCAGCTTGGGAACTCCATTTTGAAAATGCCAGAATATCCATCCCAAATATACTTGGAAAAGCTGGGTTCAGGTTCCGAATGAATTTCTAACCACAGTCCTGTGTACTAATCAGTTTTTCAATTGTGGCATATGTGCTTCCACCTTCCATTCTGTTCTGGCATGGTCAATGAGCATGATTGGCTCTCTGGAAGTTGTCACACTTGCCTTACTCCTAGAGGAGGGAATCTATGGTGGATTGAGAAACTTTATCTATGAGAAGTCCTCTTTTGCCTTGAGTGAGGGATGGGATTCTCCTCCCTTAACTGTGCCAGGTCTTTGGGTACAGAAATGGTGGATAAGAGACTAGATCCAGGGCTGGGGCTGGGGCTCAGTGGTAAAACACTTGCCTCGCACATGTGAGGCTATGGGTTCGATTCTCAGCTCCACATAAAAATAAATAAACAAAATAAAGGTATTGTGTCCATATATATTAGAAAGAAAGAGAGAGAAAGATATATATATATATATATAGAGAGAGAGAGAGAGAGAGAGAGAGAGAGAGAGAGACCCCAAAAGAAAGTCAAACACAGGGAAGGCTTTATTGGAGATTTTGCCCCATAAGCAAGAAGACCCATTTCCGACTGAAAGCGTGCCAGGCTGACCTTGAATAAAGGGAAATGGTTTATTTATGTGTATTTGTTGTGGGGCTGGGGTGGGGGTGGGGAGAGGGCCAGGCGCCTAGAGTCTAGGGTTTTCATTGGTTTGAGGCATAGTTTCAAAAGGTGTTTCCTTTCCCTGTGCTAACATTTAAGGCTTTGGTCATCTGGCAGTCAGCTTGGAGCCTGGGAACAGTTAGATTCCTTCTCCTAGTATAAAATTTTGAGTAACAAGTGAAAGTGTGAGCTTACCTTCAGCCTGAAGCAATGGTGCCTCAGTTCATTTATCTAGCTCATCCCTGGAGATAGTTTGATAAGTCATTCTGGTTTTTTATTTCTTAATTTTGTTTTTGTTTGTAATGAAGATTAAACATGGACTGGGCCTGGTCATGCAGCCTATTATCCCAACAGCTTGGGAGGCTGAGGCAAGAGGATCAGGAGTTCAAACCCAGCCTCAGAGACTTAAGGAGGCCCTATGAAACTTAACAAGACCCTGTCTCTAAATAAAATATTGAAAAGCCTGGGGATGTATGGGGTTCAGTGGTTAAGTACCCCTGGGTTCAATACCTGGTATCCCCACCCCCAAAAATAAATAAATAAACTTGGTATTATTCCACTGAGCGACATCCCCAGTCATTGTTATTTTTAATTTTGAGATGGTGTTGTACACAGGCAAGACTTCCTGAAAGGGGTTCGCTGGCCCCCGCGGGTTGGGGCCCTGCGCATGCTCTTTAACTTGCTGTAGCCTGCGCCTGCACCTTCCTAGTGGAGGGACTGACCAGCTGGGCCTGGCCAGGCCTCTGAGCAAGGGCCCAGTACCTCATGTGTGTGCAGCGGCGGTGGCGCTCCATCACAAGCCAAGGTAGCTGATCCATTGACCCTCGCCCACCGTGAGTGGCTAGCTGCCTGTTCCAGCTACAGCCGCCAGGCGGTTCCAGCTTGTTTCCCAGTGTGGGGCAATCCACTCCTGCTGTCTCTGGTTTTGCTGTGCCCGCTATGGTGCCCTCCCCATGCATAGAGTCTGGGTGCAAACCCCGGGTCCAGTGGCATACGTGAGGGGGTCAGTGGGAAATGGGGGTGTGGTGTGACTCAGTGGTGGTGGTAGAGGCCCCCGTCCCTGTGGCTCAGTTAGGGTTGTCGGGTGCTCCACGTGGAGCCTCGCTGGCCGCCCGACGCACTGCCCACTGTGCCTGGGTCTTCCTGTAGTGAACGGGTGGTACTGCAGGGGAAGGGCCCGAGCTGACCTCAACTCCACTAGATTCCCGACCATCCCTTCAGTTCAAGTCGCTTGTTCGGCTTTGCGCCATGGGGAGGTGGGAACACCCGGGAGCCTGTGGAGCCATTCCAGGCCGCCTGATTGTGGTGCAGGGCGTTCACCGTCCTGAAACCTTCCCATCACCACTGACTTCTGTTCTGTATTCCTTGTCTGCTGGCCATTCAGGAAACAAGCTCTCCCTCCCCGCTCAAGAGGAGGAAGATCCAGTGCCATGCCAGGAAGGGATGTGGTGGGGACCTTCAGCCTCTCCCCACACACAAAGAACGATTTTGAGGTGATCACTAGGCTCCTCCATCCACAAAACATGCGGCTTGCAAGAATTGACTTGACTTGCACAACACAATCCCCTTGGAGTTGCACCCTCCCAGAAGGTCATTCCTCTGAGGCTTTTCTCCAGGGCCAGCCTCAGGCGCCACTTGCTGGGAGAGGTGCATGTTAGAGAAAGCACCAGTCTGTGTCCTTGTCACCATTGGTCCCTTTTCCCTGCTCCTGCTGCCTGCAGGCCATTGACTTGTGCGTCCCCACCCCTGCGGCTCCTGTGGCCACCATGGCCTGCCTGCCCTGAAAGAGTGGGGATGGTAGCCTGGAAGGAGGCACCCGGGAATGCTTGATGATAGGGGACCTGTGTAGGGTGCTGCACAGAGCCCTTCCTCCTTGGAAACAGGATGTGGCTGCTCTCTGGAAAGTCATTCTTTGCAAGCTTGTGGGGAACCTGGCTCTAAACCTGCTTCTCTGTAGGGATTTAGTAGGTAGCAGAACACCTCCCTCACTGGTATCTATTGAAAGTCATCCCTCCACACAAGGCTGTGTGTCTGTCTCACTTTGTCGCTCTTTTGCCGCCTGTGCTCATTGCCAGCGCTTCCAATTGTCTTTACACACTGCCCTTGGTCCCCCAGGCTGCTGTTTGAGGGGTGCACCCCTGTCCCCACCAGGAGGGGCCTAGCATATTCCCAGACTGGGACCAAGTCTGGGCAGGGGAGGAGACCAGCTGGGCTCTCCATGTCTTGGCCCTCGCCTTCTCCGCCAATGAGGCTGGAAGAAGAGAGGGGCCCTGGCCAGAGCAGGTGCCCCTCTTCCCTCAGTGCTCTGGGGCACATTTTTCCTCCTGGGAGGGAGATCCACCAATTGTCCCAGCTTGAACTTCCTTTTTCTTCTTTTCCATCTGTCTGTCTTCTTCTCCTCTTCCTGTCTTTTTTTTTTCTTTCTCTCTTCCCTGCCTCCTATACCAGCTCTTTTTATACTCATTTTTTAAAGGTCCTTTCTAGTTATACCTTGATTTAGAATGATTGTACAAGTATTTCCCATTCTTATTTTTACATAGGATAATTATTTCGGATCCCTTCCACTGTCATTCCTTTTATTCATTTTTAATCAGATACATTAAATCATTACTTTCCTGCCTCTGGACCTTTCTTTTTAGGGTAGGCAGTACTTGCGATGGAACCTCAAAGCCACAGAGGGCGCTCTTGGGTATTTCTTTTGTGTGTTTGTTGGTTTTTCCTTTTTTAACTACTTCTATATCCCCTTCCTTCCTTCCTCACTTTCTTATACCTTATGGAAATACTTCCTTACCCTTCTCCCCTGGACTCATCTCCTGTGTCTCCTTGTCTGTCTCTCCCCTCTCCCTCTCCTCTTTCTCTCCTGCTCCCTCCCTTCACTTTTGCTTAGGTGTTTTTTTTTTTTTTTTTTTTTTTTAATGTACTCTTATCTCCCACCCCGCACCCTCACTTATGCTGGAGAACTATGTAGTATGGGACTGATTATGTGGTTATATGGCCTTCTCTCTTTCTCTTTCCTGTTTTTCCTTCCTGTCTGTCCCTCCCTCTCTCCCTCTTCCTTCCTTCCTTCTTTTCTTTTCTTTTCATTTCTTTCCCAGGGTTGCCTGACCACTGGGTCACATCCCCAGTCCTCTTCATTTTTATCTATATTTTGAGAGAGGGAATCCCTAAATCGCTGATGCTGGCATTAAACTTGCCATACTCCTACATCACCCTGGTGATTACAGGTAGAATTGTAGAAGTATGCCACCACTCCTGCCCAGGTAGCTCCATTTGTACTTTCTTGATGGAACCCATACACATCTTGAACTAATCCATTCTCTTCCCTTTTATTTGGTATCTTTCTTTCTTTCTTAATGGGGTGGGGCACATTACTTGCTTTCCTCTCTTTTCTTTCTTTGCCATGGGAAACTCTCTTTTTGCTTGTCTATTCAAAAGTGAGGTCTGTCTAGGTTGCCCAGGTGTTTCCCGTGCCTCAGCCTGTCTTGTATCTGTGGCCATGGGTGCTAGACTCAATACACTGTTCCACCTATCTGATTTTTAACTGCTCTTATTGTTCTGTTCCAGAATATTCGGCTCTCCTTTCTTCAAAAAAAAAAAAAAAAAATGTGGCACGACATGATATGTGACCGGGTTGGAGGGATCGGGATTTTTTTTTTTCTTCCACAGCTGCCAAACATGCAGTAGGAAACATCTCTACCTCCCACATTGGAGGATCTTCAAGGAAAATACAAAATAGAAGAAGTGAATCCTAGAGATTCTTCCCATGAGATCCCTGTCTTTCTTCCACTCTTTGGGGAAATGAAAATCCACATTTAAATAAATAAAAACAGATATTTGAAACACAGACTGGATTCTCTAGGTGCCAAGTAAGTCTGCAGATAAAATTGGGTCAATCCTTTATGGATCCCAGAACATCTGCAGGTACTCAATGCCCTGCATTCATGCCCACACCAGACCAAAGCCCCTCCCTTTAAGGTCTTCCCATTCCACTACTCCTGGACACCTAACCTGCCCTGTTCAACCCCGCCTGGACTGGGACATATGGCACATATCCTATCACATTTTTTCAGGTTGGGGTGGGTTGGGTCCCAGGGGAACAGGCCCACAGAGATTTTTTGTTGTTTTTTTATATTGGTGACAGGCAGATCTATCCAATCCAGCTGGAATGTGGAGTGGGATAGGATAGGGTGGGGTGGATGTAGAAGGGAACAGCAGTGTCCTGAACCAGGAAACCCAGAGTAATTCCTTCAGAAAATGGGTGGAGGGAAGAAGAGAGGGAGAAAGTAGATGTTCACGTGAAAGAGGGGCAAAGTGCAGGAATGGGCAGTGTTTACAATTTCAATACACACTGTTTATAAATACAGCATCATAGCAGGGACATAGCAGAGTGGTGGAAAGCAATCTAACAAGAATGTCACTTTCTACTTTATTTTCTTTTTCTGTTTTCTTTCTGTCTTTCTTTCAGAGAATGATTTAACCAAGGATTCAACTCAGGCCCACTGGGCCCTATTCTGTGTTTTATTTAGAGACAGGGTGTCACTGAGATGCTTGGCTGAGGCTGACTTTGAAATTGCGATCCTCCCGTCTCAGCTTCCAGAGTCACTGGGGTTACAGGTGCCTGGCTACTTGTCTTAATAAAATGCAAAAATAGGGCTGGGGAGGTGGCTCCATGGTCAAGGCCCCTGAGTCCAATCCTTGGTAACCCACCCCCCAACACCACCCACCTCGCCAAAAAAATTAAAAATAAAAAGTAGGGCAGAAAATATGGATCAGTGATTGAGTGCTCCTGGGATCCATTCCTCCTACCAACACTTCTGATCTGCTGAGATGACTAGCATCCAGCTGCATTATGCTCTTAACTTTGAGGAGGCAGTCTAAGATATGGACTGGTTTTCATGGTTGAGGAAATTTCTCTTCTTATGCTCGAATTCAGGACCCCCAAGAGACGACCAGAGACCAAAATCGATGTAATCAGCAAAGAGGTGTTTATTGCAAGCTTGCTCAGTCCTCCCCGCATACAGAGCAACTGGTGATACTGAGAGGCCCGAGGCAGGGTTTGCAACAGTTTTGTACACTCTTTGGGGAAGGCAGGGATGTCACACATATCATAGCATCTCTTACCAAATCATCACACACTACGGGAAAATTCAAAGGACAACACTTAACATTGATTATCACATTCAGTGGCAGGGAAAACTTGGGTAAGGGTGATTGGTGAGTATAAGAGGGGATTCATTTGAACTGATTGGTTTAAGCCACAAGGGGAGTATGTGCTGAAATAAATGGTTTCCTAAAATGTTATCAACCACCATAAACAACTGGGGGTGGTCATTTGGCATCCCAGGTATTTTCCCTGTCTCATGCTGATTGGTGGATGCTAGGGGTTCCTATGGGTCCTCACCTAGCCTGACTGAGTCAGGGACACCTAGTGCAGCAGATCTCTCCTGTTATTTGTAGATAAACAACTCAGCAGGGCGGGTATGTGCCTAGGGGTGCTCTGTAGGTCTTTCCAAGAACAAGGGTCAGGCCCCCTTCCTTGGACAGGCTTTGCTCTGAGGTAGAGGCTGGTTTCTCACTTTCTTTCTTTTTCTTTCACTCACTTCTCACCCTTTTTCCTCCCTCCCTACTTTACTGAGACTTTAGGCTTATTCTTCCTTACTTAATTTTTATCTTCAACTCCTCTAGTAATAGAAAGCTCTAACTGGGCTATGTGGTCCTCACAAGCCACACTGAAAATCTTAGGAGGCTTAAAAAAAAAAAACTTTTTTAAAAAAATCTCTCCTGGTAATGGATTGAACTGAAATCAGAACCCACCTGACATGCAAGTCTAGCCTACTTTAGGTAGCTGTACCACTGAGGTACCCTCCCATCCCCTATTATGCAACTCTAAGGGTCCATCTCCCACCTCCTCAAACCTTAAATTATTTATTTATTCATTTATTTATTTTTAGTTAGAGATGGATGTTATAGTTAAAGATTCATCTCAGGGTTTCATAAACTGACTTCCAGACCACTCACATATAATTGAATCAAGCCTTAATTGAAGCACACTGCTGGTGGCTGACCAGAACATAAAGCCATTCCCCTGATCAGCCCCGAACAATTGCAAGGGCACTCCTGAAAAAAAAAGCCTGAAAACTGCAAAAGGGATGTTCAGGGGGTCCAGCCAATGCAAGCAAGCCAGGTTACAGAAACAGGAGAGTGCAGTCAAGTGGAGGGAAGCCTAAACAATCAGTTAGCCCAGTCACCCCAGTTACAGAAACAGAGCCCCGTTACCCTAGTTACAGAAACAATACCCCAATTAGGTAGTTTTGTGTTCTTAAAGATTTCTATAGCAAAAGGAAAAGAACATCTTGCCCCAGTCATGGCTCTTCTACTTGACATGGTTGTTTTACAGGATGAAGTCATAAAACAAAATGGAGTCACATTTGCTCCTACTATCACATGGACACAATAATTTTGTCTTATTTATTCTTACATGGTGCTGAGAATCAAACCCAGTGCCTCACACGTGCTAGGCAAGAACTCTACCATTAAGTGACAACCACACCCCCACCTCCTGATACTTTGGGTCTCCCAAGAACTGATCAGAGATGAAGAGTAATACATGACAGAATAAGCCTTCAAGTCATTAAAAACAATCTGATCTTCCTTTGAACTTTAAGCTGGCATGCTGGCTTGTTTGTAGACTGGGGTCTCTATGTGGTTGGGTCACAAATTCATCTCAAGTGATCTTTCCTCCAGCGACAGGCTTCTGCCACTAAACCAAGCTTTATCATTTCCTTTCAGCAGAAGAGCTCTGAGTTCAAAATCTGTGGTACTAGATAGTCCATTAAGGGGGGAGAATGGAATGCATCTACTGTGGTTCGTTTTCTTTTCCTTGGGGGCAGGGTGGATTGGTATTTCTTTAGTTTCTTTGTTGTAGGTCCCAAAGAAACCAACCCAGGGGATCTGGCACACTAAGCTCCTTTAAACTCTATCTTGACTGTGCTGTTTTCTCCACTGCTGCCTGTCATGTTTTTGTTGTTGTTATTTTTGTTTGTTTTGTTATTGTTGTTATTGTTCTTTGGACTTCCAGCTCTGGCTGAGGAAGAAAAAATAGAGCCCTTTGGGGGGCATGGGGGGCAAGCTGGGCTTCTTTCTGGTTCTTTGTTTCTACAGTTCTTTCCTCACTGGGTCTGCAGAGCCCATTCCTTTGGCTGTGGTTTTGCTGGATAGTACATACAGAAAGTGGGAATCTTTTTCATCTATTCATGCATCACTAATTAGAAGAGGAGGCATTTGAGGGCCTTAAGATTATCATAGTTACTCCCTCCGTTTAACTGCACTTCACTGAATTTCTTCACTTTGACATTCAGAGGACTGGGCAGAAATCACATGGAGTTAACACCCCTAGCAGGCCCTCTCAATGCTTTGTGCTTTTATTTTTTCTGGTAGGGGAGGGTGTGAGGTCCAGCAATGGATGTTAACCAAAGGAGACAGATTTTAAAAGGCCGCTGAATGAGGCTTTATTTGAGATGATGCTCTAGGGCAGAACTTGATCAGACAGAGTAAACAGGACAAGTGTCACAGGAGAAAACGGGTGGGAGCTCCATGGGACTGGGGCTTACGGCAAGAAGGGAAGGCCTTGGGACAGGAAAAGGTATTTTGAGTCCCTTCTCCTGGTAAAGTTGGTTGGTGGAACTGGATGAAATCCAGGATTGGCCAGAAGACTCTGCTGATTGACACGTGTTTCTTTCCCATACTCAGGCTGCTTGGTTCTTTGTTCCTAAGTAACCACCACCGACCTGACAGAGGGTACCAGGGATTGAATTTAGGGGCACTGTACCACTGAGTCACATCCCCAGCCCTGTTTTGTATGTTATTTAAAAACAGGATCTCACTGAGTTGCTTAGCGCCCTCGCTTTTAGTTGAGGCTAACTTTGAACTCCTCCTGCCTAACCCCCTCCACCCGCCCCTCAACACAACTGCTAGGGGAAGCTTTGTTTTAAAGAGTCTTCACTAGTTTTAAGCTGCCAGCACCTGGGGATGTAGGACCCAGATGGAAACTGCAGCTCAGATTGGACCCTGCAAAGTAGACTGGCCCTGCAATTCAACCCAACTTCTGGATTCTCCTGGGGTGGAGGTATGGGGGACGCAGAAAGGAAAATATCCTGCGGGGGAGGGGAGGGCTGGGGGGCTGGGATGGGCAAGGCAGGGATGGAGCTCCTCCATACCTTCCCTTCGCCCACCTGGGGTTCCCCATCTAGGGTCACTCCAGTGCAGCTGCCACACCCCCGCCCCCAGAGCCACAGGGCACTCTTCAGTATTCTCTTCAGGATCCCCAAGGGCAGCTGCAGTGCCACTGCAGCTGGGGCGGTCCAGGGGAAGAGCCTAGCTCATGTCTAAGGTCACCACCCAGCCCTCTGCAACTGCAGACTCCCCAAGCCCCCAGGAGACCACCTTCATCCACCAGAGCTCCCAGTACTCTCTGCACTACCTTCACCATGGGAGAGAGGGGAAAAACATGTCCATTTTATAATAAACCTCAGTGGCAGAGAGGTGAAAATAGGACAAGGGGAGCCGCTTGGTGATGGGGGAGGTACTGTGGGGGCAGGAGAGCAAGCCTTTGGTGGTGTCTGGACTGGAAGGCATGCTGCCATTTTTTGGAGGAATTGTGGGTGCGGGCAGCACCACCCACAACCTCAGTACTTACCCAGCTGGGCTTTGTCCCAGCCTGACTTGTGCAGCCCTTAGAACCAATTTGGCATGCACTGCTTCCGGAGATCTACAACACTGGGGAAGGGGAAAGTTGGACCCATCTCTGTGAGAAAAGAGGGAGAGCGAGTGCCCCATAGGCCCCTCCACATGGATACTTCCCAGCCGTCCCAGGGCAAAAAAGTTAATATTAAATATTCATTAAACAAACTTCCATGCTTTCACCATAATCACAGGGACACTCCACATAAAATGTTTAAATGGATTAAATGTATTACACCTTGTGGCTGTGGGTTGTGGCTCAGGGGTAGAGTGCTTGCCTAGCATGTGTGAGGCTCTGATTTGAATCCAAAAAACCACATGAAAATAAATAAAATAAAGGTATTGTGTCCAACTACAACTAAAAAATAAATATGTTTTTAAAAAGCCATAGGGCAGGCTTTCTCAAAATACGTCCAAACAGGCTATGGATTTTCTGAAGCTGCAATCACTGGAGCAATTGTAAATTTAAAAGGGCCATGGGTTGGGCTGGGGTTGTGGCTCAGTGGTAGAATGCTTGCCTATCATGTGTGAGGCCCTGGGTTTGATCCTCAACATCACATAAAAGTACATAAATAAAATAAAGGTTTTGTATCCAATTATAACTAAAATATAAATATTTTTCCAAAACACAGTCCATGGGTCTAGTGATATCGTTCAGTAGGAGAGCACTTCTGCTGCCCCCAACCTGTGTAGGCAGCTGAATTTAAGTTTGTTCGTGTAAATTTCTGGGAATATCAAATAAGGATGAACACAATGTCTATTTTACTTTATGTGGTGCTGAGGATCAAACCCAATGCCTCACACAAACTAGACTTGCACTCTACCTCTGAGCCCAAATCGCAGCCCATGCCCTATGACTTTGTGATCTGCAGAAAGCATTTCAGTTTATGGCTTTCCTCCCTTCCATACCAATTGTCTTCATTTCCTTAAGTTTTTTTAAACAAATTTAATGTTATATTCTTTATATCTTTATATTTTTATTTTTATGTGGTACTGAGGATCAAACCCAGTGTGTCACACATGCTAGTCAAGATCTCTACCACTGAGCTACAACCTGATTCCTCCTTAACTTTTTTATAGTTGTAGGTGGACACAATAAATTTCTTTTATTTATTTTTTAATGTGATACTGAAAATCAAATCCAGTGCCTCACACATGCAAGGCCAATGTTCTACTACTGAGCCACAACCCAGTCCACCTCCTGAACTTTTTAATGGTGAAAAAACACATGTCAAAAAGGCTGGGGGTGCAGCTAAATGGTAGAGCATTGGCCCAGCAAACTGAAAGGCCCTTGGTTTGCTGGCCCTACACTACATTGCCAAGAACAACAACAACAACAACAAATGACAACAAAATCACTCACCATATATTACCACTATCACTGGCATCCACATCTTTGATTATTTTCCTGTCTTCACAACACTGAAACATCTCAACCAGTGGTGAAAGTAGTGTCTCTCCATTCATTGCTTCTAGCACGAAGTGTAAGATAACAAAAGATCAGGCATGGTGGCCCATTTCTTCTATCATCCTAGAGACTCTGTTGGCTGAGAACGATGGGAAGATCTCCAAGTTCAAGGCCATCTTCAGCAATTTAGTAAGGCTCCACATAACTCAGTAAGAACTTGTTTCAAAGTAAATAATAAATACATAAATAAATAATAAAAAAGAGCTGGGGAAGTGGCTCTGTGGCAAAGTGTCCCTTTGTTGAGTCCTAGTAACAACAACAAACCACAAACAAGTTCTGTCACTCCTTCTTCTCCCCCCTCTTCCAAAACAGCTCCATTCCTTCTTCCTCAGCCAGAACTAGAGGTCCATAGGAAAAAAAAGGTGATGGCCAGGATATAGGGAACAGCTCAACCATGATAGAGCTTGTACTTACTGCTTAGCATGCTAGAGGACCTGGGTTGGATTCCTTGGGACCTACAACAACAATAACAAGCAAGCAAACAAATAATAGACAAAGGAAAGATCAATACCAAAAACAAACACACAATACAAAACAAAACAACACCATGAACCACAGTTGATTCATTTCATCCTTCCCCTTTTTATGACCTCAAATTTTGAATTCAGATTTCCTAAATAGTCTCTGGGACTAGAGGCGAGTTCCACCATCCTCAGAGACAATTTCCTTTTGGGTATTCCCTTTCCATTGTCTTCAACTGATCCAACTGGAAGACAGGGTACTATTGTATCCCAGGAGTGCCATTTGTAATCTAGCCTTAGCAAGAAGAAAGCAGTGCACCTTCCTGGCTATAGTGATTGGTTTAGGCATCAATAAAGATTTATTCTGATCAGTTCCTCAGCCCATTTATTTATTGGTTTATTTGTTTGTTTGTTCATTTTTGGTGTTATGGTTTTTGAGTTCTTTATATATCTTAGAGATTAATGCTTTATTGGAGCTGCTGTGGTAAAGACTAACAGACACTTCACAGAAGAAGAAATATAATTGATCAACAAACATATGAAAAAGTGTTCAATATCTCTAGCATAATCAGAGAAATGCAAATTAAAACTATTCTAAATCATACTGTCAGAATGGCAATCATCAAGAATACAGGCAACAATAAATGTTGGTGAGGATGGGGTGAACAAAGTACACTCATGCATTACTGGTGAAATTGCAAATTGGTGAAACCACAATAAAAAGCAGTGTGGAGATTCTTCAGAAAACTAGAAATGGAACCACCATTTGACCCACTCCAAAATATTTAAAATCAGCATACAATAGTGACACAGCCATATCAATATTTATACCAGGTCAAGTCACAATAGCTAGACTATGGAACCAATCTAGATGCCCCTCAATAGTAGAATTGAAAAAGAAAATGTGGAAAAAAAAAAAAAAGAAAAAGAAAATGTGGTATATATATTCAGTGGGTTACTACTCAGCTTCAAGGAAAAGTGAAATTATGGCTTTGCCAGTAAATGGTAGGAGTTGTAGAATATCATGCTAAGCGAAATAAAATCAATGTCACAAAGCCAAAGGCTGAATGTTTTCTGTAATATGTGAATGCTAATTCACAACAAGGTAGGGGGCAAGAGGGAAGAGTATTGTTACCTTAAATTAGGTAGTGGGAAATGGTGGGAGGAGAGTGGAGGGGACGTGGGAATAGGAAAGATAGTAGAATGAATCAGACATTATTACTCTATGTATATATGTGACTACATGACCAATATTATTCTGCAACATGTGCACTCAGAAAAATATAATAATATCCCATCTATGAATGATTTTTCAAAGTGCATAAATGCATTCTACTGTCATGTATAACTAAATAAAACAAAGTAAGGGCTGGGGTAGTGGCTCAATTGTAGAGCACCTGGCTAGCACATGAGAAGCCCTGGGTTTAATTCTCAGAACCACATAAAAATAAATAAATAAAATAAAGGTTTTGTGTCAATTACAACCAAAAAAATATAAATGATTATTTAAAATAATATTTTTAAGAAGAAAATAAACGAAAAATAATTTTAAAAATTTATTCTGCAACAGATTGGGATACATGTAGAAGATATGAACTGAGAAACTGGAAAATCTTTGTGGGAAAAAAGGAAAGAAGTTGGTCAAATAATTCAAGATAACTTTTATGCAGTGACATTGTAGATAATTTCCTCCCTGCTTTAAAAGAAATCATTATTTTTCCCCAAATACTGTAAGTGTTCAAAGATGCTTAATAAAATTTTTAAATGATTAAAAAAAAACTCTGGGCTTGAGGATATAGCTAAGTTGGTAGAGTGCTTTCCTTGCATGTACAATGTTCAATTCCCAGCACCAAAATAAATTTAAAAAATAGATAGATAGATAGACAGACAGACAGATTAAAAACCTCATTACTCCGCTTCACATTGCCACAGTCTGGCTGGACACAAATAACCCAGCCGCCACAAAGCACTTGTATGTTCAAACAGGAAACTTTATTGCCCGAACTCCACCAGCACTCCAGGCACACTCCCTGGGAACTCTCCCTCACTCCCCTGGGCTGCATGAGCTCTCACTCTGGGAACCACAGGGAGAACTCAAAGGGAACTTCAAAGTAGGGGGTGCCTGAGGCAGCAAAAGTCATATATACAATTGAATACACAGCTTAACATAACCATCATCATCTCAATGGCTCACTGGTACCTCTCAACCACTCCCTTCTAGCAAAATGCCATACATCATAGTGACTTGGCTGTGGCCCTCAACATCTCTATTCTGTTTAAACAACAAGCAATGTGGCTTAGGGACCATGCCTGTCTTAGGTTGTCCAATACTACATATGGTCCTTACTCCTCATAGGATGAGCTGACCTCAAGGCGTCAGCCTCCTGTCTTAAGTTGGTACCACTGCAATTGGATCTTACCAATCATTGACTACTGGTCCAGCATATAGCCATACTTGTGGATCGGCCTTTGGACCAGTGAGGGGGTGAGGTTCTTTGCCTCACCTCTGTTGGCCCCCAAGTTTGGCCTTTGCCCCAGTAAGGGGGTGAGGTTCTTTGCCTCACCTCTCTTGGCCCCAAAATTTGGCCTTGCTGCCAGTGCAGGGGTGAGGTTCTTTGCCTCACCTCTGTTGGCCCCCAAATTCGGCCTTGGTGCCAGTGGGGAGGTGAAGATCTTTGCCTCACCTCTGTTGGCCCCCAAATTTGGCCTTGGTGCCAGTGGGGGGGGGGTGAGGTTCTTTGCCTCACCACTGTTGGCCCCCAAATTTTAGACCATCACAAGCAAAAGGGAGGAGGATGTAAAATGCCATGACACCAAGCCAAATGACGGTTCCTTTTGGAAAAATTGTACCACCAATGATGACACCATCAGCAAAGATACCGTAGCACTACCACAATTCGCTGCACCAACAGATAGTTCACAATGCATACAAGTGATACATAGTCCAGGCAAGTTCTGCAAGCAGTTCAAAGCAGAGGAATCCATCAATATGTCCATTTCCTCCCAAAGTAAATCGACTCCTTGATTGAGCACCACTTGTTGAGTTCTTATTCATTGATGCATCAGTTTATACAGTTTGTTGTGATAGCTATTGCAAAAGCTGTAGTTTGGTTTTATCTTTGTCTTCACCAGCATTGGGATGAAGATAGGAATTCTGGCAATCATGGCTAAAAAAAATTATGTAACATTCCAGCAGGCACTAAAAAAAGGCAATTTTCTAAACAATTTAGTATTCTGAATAGAATTAGATATAATGAAAAGAAAAGGTGATCTGTTAATCTCCTTTATGTTCACATATTAAAACAATCCTCAACAGCTGTTTAATTTAAATTAAACCATTTAAATCATGTGAATAATAAAAATATTTGGATCCATTTTTTTATGAGCGCTCTAATGGATAATGTATCCTGGGCACTACCCTGATGGTGTTGCTGGGTTCCTCCAGTGCCCCGTATTATTCGTGGTGGTGGGCCCCGGAGCATTGGGACCCCCTGTCCGTTTTTTGGCAATGGAACCCAATGCTTTTCTCCATGATATTGTGGGTCAACACCTGGTCCTTGTCAGTTTTTTGATAAAGAAATACCCTCTATGGTGGTTTGAGAACAGCATTCATTAGCTCAATGTCTCCCTCTATGGCATCATGGGCAAATACTTGGTATTCTACCCCTTTGATCATATCCAGTTTTGTGAAACCCTCCTCCTATGGAGCAACTCCTTCTAAAATGTCCTGTTTGTCCACAATTGTAGCATGTTTTTGGCCTGGCACCTAAAGACTGTTGTATTACAGCTGCAAAGACTTGCTCCTGTTCATTAATGTCTCTACATAATTTAATATATGTGTTTAAATCTCCATGTTTCCATGGTCTAATGACCTCCCTGCACCATTTATTTGCTTGCTCGTAAGCTAGTTGTTTTATTAATGGCATTGCTTGTTCTGCATCCCCAAAGATTCTCGTGGCTGTTTGTATAAGCCTATAAACAAATTCAGCATAAGGTTCATTAGTTCCTTGTATTACCTTAGATAATTGTAAATCTCCATGCCCCTGTGAAGTTTTCCATGCCCTAACTGCAGCTGAAGCGATTTGTGAGTATATGGCAGGATCATATCTAATTTGTTGCAACTGACTCTCATAAGGTCCCTTCCCTAACAACATATCTAGATTTCTCTGAGGATAACCAGCTGCTGCATTTCGCTTAGCTATCTCCATGCAAAATTCCTCATTGGCAACCTTCCATAACAGATATTGTCCTCCGTTTAGCACAGCTTTGCACATACTAGCCCAATCTGCTGGCGTCATGTCGAAGTTGGCAATGGATTCGACCATACTTATAGTGAAGGGTGATTGAGGACCATAGGTTGTTACAGCCTCTTTCAGCTGCTTCACTGTTTCCAAATCTAGAGCATGGTGAATTCGCTGCCCTTCTGTTGTCTCAAATACAGGGCATCGTAATCTTTGAGGTCCTGTCTCATGATCCCATCTACCAACTACGGGGGTTTGGGGCCCCCCAGCATATGTTGTCTCCATAGGTGGAGCTGTTGGTTGGACACTTACGCCCTTTGGTGATAGAAAGGTGTTAGTAGCAGCCTTCTGTGGTATCTTTTCCCCTGATGGCTTTTTCTGCTCTAAACTTTCTTCCCGTTTCTTACTATCTCGAGATGCCTCCTCTTTTTCCTGATCTAATATGTCTTCTACCATAATCTGAACTGAAATCTTTGGATTAGGCAAACAAAATCGTATCATCATCCACAATGCCAATGTACCAACTGGCAGAGTTCCTGGGTTTTTCTTTTCCATCTTTCTTAAGTCTTCACCATGACGGTCCCATTGTGATATATTCAACAACTCCTCCTTAAAAAGCCATGGGCTACATTTTTGTATTGTATCAACGTATGCCCTGACTGTTCTTGCTTTTACTGGGGTGCCTCCTTCCTCTAACAATTTACTTAACATTCTTTCGGTTTGTTTTTTGCTAATTTCTGACCCCATATTTCTGCTACATGGATAACGTAACCCAACAAGATAAGATAAAACAAAACCAAAACATAATGAAACAAAAATGGAACAAAAATTCGTTGTATCAGTTTTTCTATTTTCTTGATATGTGTATCCATGGTTTTTCTCTATCTCTTCCTCAGGGCGGGACAACTTCAAACTCTGAGCCAACCATTTTCCCCAGTTTGCCTGAGAAAGTTCTAGGGACAGGCAGCTTGAAACAAAAACAAAACAAATCAAAACAAGAATACATTGTGTTTTGAAACGGACACCCATTCTCTCGCCCTCCCTCAGGGGTGAGCAATTTCACTTAACCCCCAAGCTTCAGGCGTCCCCCACACGGGCCACCAAATGCTGCAGTCAGGCTGGGCACCAAGTCGGGAGGTGATGAGCCACTTGTAGGTTCAAACAGGAACTCCTTTATGCCCGAACTCTCACCCGCACTCCACAAGCACTTCCCAGGAACTGTCTCCCTCTCCACCAGGCTCTGTGCGAACTCCACAGGAACTCAACTGGAACTCCTGGAGAACTCAAAAGTAGAGGGCGCCTGAGGCAGCAAGAGCCACCCTATTGCTGCCCTATTGCCAGAGCTGCCCTATTGCCGGACAGCAGGGGTCTGTAGACAACTGAATACACAGCCTGTTTCAATCCAGCATCATCCAGTCACAGCAATTATACACAGCTTAACTTAATTATCATCATCTTAATGGCTCAAGATGGACACCTCTCAACCACTCCTTCTGGCAAAATGCTAGGCACCATCCCAACTTGGCTGTGGCTCTCAACAATTTTGAAGTCTAGAAATTAACCACATAGGGCTGGGGATGTGGCTCAAGCTGTAGCGCGCTCGCCTGGCATGCGTGCAGCTCGGGTTCGATCCTCAGCACCACATACAAACAAAGATGTTGTGTCCGCCGAAAACTATAAAAAAAAAAAAAAGAAGGAAAGGAAAGAAAAAAGAAATATTTAAAAAATTCTCTCTCTTTAAAAGAAATTAACCACATACCTGACGACAATTTATTTTTGACAGGGTTGTCAAGATAATTTAATAAAGAATAGTCTCTTCTACAAATAAGGTTAAAATAAATGCTTATTTACAGGCAAAAAATGAGATTGTTGTACGATGATTATCTCAAAGTAAACCACAGAACTAATTTTAATGCCAAACTATAAAAATTTACACAAAAGCAAAATTAAATATTCATGAACTTAGATTTGGCAATGGAGCCTTTGGCTGCAAAAATATATTCAACAAAAATGTTTAATCTCTACTAAAATAAAAGTCCTGTGCATAATATTATATTATCATGGAAGTAAAAAGACAATTTTAACACAGTTTTCTTGTTTTTGGAAAGTTGTGTCAACAAATATTTAACCTGAGCTGAATGCCAGTTATTTCCCCTTTTGAAAATATGATTAGAGCCATGCACACAACACTTCTGTTTCAGGTTTTCACACTGCAGTGCCCATATACATCCTCCATATAAACACAAATGCCAGAGACCATACTGTTAGGGACAATTTGCACATTCCAGAGTCACCCAAATTTTTTCACCTATTAAATCAATGTGGTTCCATAAACGTTTGTTGATCTGATATAAACTGAAACGTACAAACTGTGTCTTAGGGATCTAGACTGTGATAACCATGGACTGCATATGCTCTCTATGTTCCTTTATATCAATACATTTTTCTCTTCAGAGCCATATGTAACAGATTGTTTGATCTTTTATCTGCCTAAATGTTGTTGTTTTGTGCTGTAAACAAAAAATATTAAAATTTACCAAAACCTAAAACTGGGAATAAGCAAAGCAAAACAAAAGGAAATCAAAGCTATGGAAAATTGAAAATTCCATACACCTTTGGGAGGATGTAAAATGGTACAAGTAGTGTGGAAAGCACCTTCATGTATTATAATCAATAAATATATAAATAATTATAATAATGAGTTACAAAATAAATCAAAATTCACCCCAGACATGTACAAAAATAATTCAAAACATAGTTAGAAAATAATTTGTTGTGAACAACCAATAAAAAAAATAAAAAATTTAAAAAAAAAGAACATAAAAAAATTTGTATATGAATATTTATAGTTGAATTATTCAAAATAACCAAAAGTACTGGGCTGGGGCCATAGTTCAGGAGGTAAAGTACTTACGTCACATGCACAAAGACCTGTATTCAATCCCCTAGCACTGTGCACATGCGCATGCACACACACACACACACACACAGAAAAATTGATATTAATAACCAAAGGTGCAAACAGCCCAAATATCTAATACCAGATTCACTGATAACTGTCACTTATGGTGGTGCAACCTAGCATCCCAGGAACTCTAGAGGGTAGAAAGTGGAAATCACAAGTTTGAGCAAGATTATGGAATCCCTGCCTCAAAATGGGAAAGAAAAAAAAAAAAAAAAAGATCTGGAAATGTTGGTCAGTACAGTAGTAGAGTGCACCTGGATTTATCCAAAATACTGCAAATGACACAATAAAAACCACAACTGATAACTAAAATTTGGTATGTCCACAAAGTATTTTACTCATCAATACGTTAATTAGAATATGCTAAAATATATAGCAAAAATAGCCTTGAAAGCATTATGTTAAGGGAAATAAATTAGAGGAACTTGCCACATACTGCATAGGTCAAATTATTTTAAATTTTATGACAAAGCAAATGCATTGGGAAAAAAAAAAAATGTATCTTAGTAATTCCAGGCCATGAGGGAAGAAGAAAATGGAAATGGGTGTTGGAAGGCACTGGTTGTTGTATGTGCGTGTGTGTGTGTGTGTGTGTGTGTGTATATATATATATATACACACACACACAGAGAACACACGCAGAGAACAGTCAAATCCACTGCCAATAAAAAAGGGCAAACAATACTACCAAAATTGTTTCCTATTAAAATCCCAGTGACATTCTTCATAGAACAAGAAAAAGCAATCATGAAATTCATTTTGAAAATTAACAGGCCCAGAGTAATTACAACAATACTTAGCAAAAAGAGTGAAGAAGAAGGCATCACAATACCAGGCCTTAACTATACTACATGGCAGTAGTAACAAAAATGACATGGTATTGGCACCAAAATAAGACATGTAGACCAACGGTACAGAATAGAAGACACAGAGAGAAATGCACATAGACACCTTATCTCATACTAGACAAAAGTAGCTGTTCAACAAATGGTGATAGGAAAACTGGAAATCCATATGTAGCAAAATGAGATTGTACCTCTATGTCCCACTCTGCACAAAGATCAATTCAAAGTGTATCAAAGACCTAGGCACTAGAACAGAGACCATGCATGCACCTAATAGAAGAAAAACGAGGCTCAACTCTTCACCAGGTTAGCTTAGGAATTGACTTCCTTAACAAGACCCCTAAAGTGCAAAAAGTAAAACCAACAATCAATAAATGGAATACATTCAAACTAAAAACTGCTTTTCAGCAAAAGAAGCAATAAATAACGTGAAGAGAGAATACAGAATGGGAGAAAATCTTTACCACAGGCATTAATCTCCAGGATATATAAAGAACTCAAAAAACTTAACACCAAAAATAATAATAAAAATAATCTAATCAATAAATGGGCTAAGGAACTAAATAGACACTTCATGGAAGAAGAAATACTATCAATCAACAAACAGAAAAAAAGGCTCAACATCTGTAGCAATTAGAGAAATGCAAATAAAAACTATTCTAAGATCTCCTCTTACTCCAGTCAGAATGGCAATTATGAAGAATACAAGCAATAATAAGTGTTGGTGAGGATGGGGAGGAAAGGGCATACTCACACATTGCAGGTGGGACTGCAAATTGGTCAACCACTATGGAAAGCAGTATGGAGATTTCTCAAAAAACTTGGAATGGAACCACCATTTGACCTAGCTATCCCACTTCTTGGCTTGCACCCAAAGGACTTTAAATCACCATACTACAGTGAAACAGCCACATCAATGTTTAGAGAAACTCAATTCACAATAGCTAAACTATAGAAACAACCTAGATGCCCCTCAATAGATGAATGGTTACAAAAAAAAAAAAATCAGTGCACATACACACTGGAATATTACTCAGCCTTAAAGAAAAATGAAATTATGGCATTTACAGATAATATGATTTAAGTGAAATAAGCCAAACCCCCCAAAAAACAAAAGCCAAATGTTTTCTCTGATAAGCCAATGATGATCCATCAAGGGAGGTGGGGGGTGATGAATAAATTTTGGATTGTGCAGAGGGGAGTTAGGGGAGGAAAAATGGTGTGGGTATGGGAAGGATGATAAAATTAGACAAACATTATTACCCTATACACATGTATGATTACCCTACTTTTGTGACACTGCACCATGTATAGCCAGAGGAATGAAAACTTGTGCTCCATTTTTGTACAATGTGTCAATTCTAAAATGAATTCTACAGTCATGTATTGTGAAGAGACACACAAAAATGCAAGTGATAGTTTCTGAACAAATATTTTTCATAATAAAAAAACATTTACATTACTATGCCATGGCGCTATATATATATCATATATTTATATATATATGTATATGTATATGTGATCATTAGGAAGTGTTGTTATTTTCTTCTTATGACTCATTTATATTTGTATGAGAAAAACATGTCTGAATAGTCATGAATATTGGATATCTGTCAATTTTCCCTATATACATAACTAAATGTAAGTTAAACTATATTTTCATATATTCACATTTATATACATAGTAGCACAACTCACAATGGCCAAATTGTTGAAGCAGTTCAGATGCCCATCAACAGAAGAATGCATCAAGAAATCTCTTTCTCTCTTCATATCTCTCTCTCTCTCTCTCTCTCTCTCACACACACACACACACACACACACACACACACACACACACACAGTTTTACACAATCATAAAGAAATTTTAAATATTAGCATTTGCCAGTAAATGGATGGAAATGGAGAATATTATGCTAAGTAAAACAGATTAAAAAAATCAAAGGTAAAATGTTTTATCTCATGTGTCAGCTAGAGCAAAACTAGAAAAATGGGATTGGATATCATAAATATACAGGGGAGATTAGAGATTGAAAAAAGAAGGGACAGGAATGGAGAAAAATGTGGACAGAATTGAACAAAATGTTATTTGCATATATGAATATAACACTGTAAATTACATATTTTTGTATATATAAAGTACCAATGAAAAAGAAATAAATGAGAGAAAAAAAGATTAGTAGATTAGACTAAGGAGAATATTAGAAGATGGAAGAGAAAAGAAGGTAATGAGGATTAAAGGGAGAAAATCAAATTGAACTATGCATAATTTTGGCAAAATAAACAATATGTATAACTAAATGTTGTAATTAGAAAAATCCTTTTTTTATTTGTTGTTATTTTGGAATTGGTAAGAATTACACTAAGGTTACCTCATAAGCAAGGAATTTTCTATACCACAGAGTCATAAACCCAACACAAATGTATGTTTCTAATCTTTATTTTTGGAAGATCATCTCGTCACTCTTTCTCATATTTATTGTTTTAAGCCATTTATTATTATTAAAATAATCTCATATCTCAAGTAATATTCTATTATTATCATCATTTTATTTTCTTGACACGTTAAGAATTCCATTGTTCAGCCAAAACTTTGTACTATTTTGGATTTATGTCTTGTATAATCGCTTGCATATCTAATCCAAAATCAAACCTTGTTTCTATAATGATCAATGTCATCAATCTCACGAAATATTCAGTCCTCTGGGCTTTACAGTCTCCTCATTCTTGCATTGGCTCCAGCTTAGGGTTGATAATACTCTAATCTACACTAGAACACAGGCCTTCATTTGTATCTACCACGCACTACACAAAACCTTGTGCCAGGATAAACAAAGAACGCTAAGAAACTCAGTGAGACTCTGTCTCTAATAAAATACAAAAGAGGGCTAGGGATATGGCTCAGTGGTGGAGTGCCCCCGAGTTCAATCCCCAGTACATCCCCACCCCGCAAAAAAAAAAAAAAAAAAAAGTAATGCAAATAAAGCAATAATACCAAGCTTTTCAACACAGAATCTCCTGGATAAGATGACTTCAACACTAACTTTTAATTAGGAGGAATTAACACAATGCTCCTCAAGTTATTCCTGGAACTAGAAAAATAAGGAACACTCCCCAATTCATTCTATGAAGCCAGTATCATCATGATTTTAAAAACCAGGCAGAAGACCAGCTGTGTTGCATACCTATAATCCCAAACTGTGTTGCATACCTACAATCCCAAAAATTTGGGAGGCTGAGCCAGGAAGATCACAAGTTCAAAGCCAGCCTCAATAATTTAGAAAGACCTTGTGTTTTAGTTAGTAGCTATTTAACCACTGTGACTAAAAGAATGCGCATATTTATACAGGATGAAGAGTTTGAGGGCTGGAGTCTTAGAGGTTTTAGTCCATAGAAGGCCAGTTTCATTCCTCAGGGCTCAAAGTGAAGCAGAACATCATGGTGGAAAGAAAGAGTGTGACAGAGGAAAACAGCTCACATGGGGATGAGAAAGCAAAGAGAAAAACTCCACTTACCAGACAAAAATATATACTCAAAAGCCCTGACCCCAATGCACTATTCCCTCCAGTGACAACTTAGTTAATCCCATGCAAGAATTAATTCACTGATAGGGTTAAGGCTTTCACAATCCAATCAATTCCTCTCTGAATCTTCTTGCATTGTCTCGAATGTGAGCATTTGGGGTACACCTCACATCCAAAACTTAACACTTAATCTCAAAATAAAATTAAAAGAACTGGGACTGTATGAGTTGAATGGTCCTGGGTTTAATCCCCAGTACTACCAAACAAAAACCAAAGCAAGAGAAGAACACTTCTTGAGGGAAGAAAATGACAAACCAATATAACTAATGAACTTAGATGAATACCCCCCTCAATGTGATAGCAAACCAAATCATATTTAATAGCACATTACAAAGATCATACAGCATGATAAACTTGTTTTTATTGCAGGATTGCAACAAGCACAAAATCAATATACATATAATAAACCACATAAATACAAATATAAAAGTCACATGATCATCTCAATAGATGCAAAAAAAAAAAGCCTTTGACAAAAATTCAATACCACATCCAGATATATAATCTGAAGAAACTGTGAATAGAAGGAAATTGCTTCAACATCAAAGGCTACATAACAAATCTAATGCCAGCTTTCTACTGAATAGGGAAGAGCTGAATGAGGTGCCTTTAAATGATGAACAATAGAAAGGACACCCACCCCCATCACTCCTGTACAATAAATACTTAAATTTAGCTGAAGCTTTTGGCAAGAGGCAAAAATTAAAGGGATACAAATAGGAAAGGAAGAAGTCAAATTATATGTCTACAGATGACATAAGGTTAAACTTAGAAAATCCTAATGTTTCCACCAGAAGATTCCTACTGGTGATAAACAAATGCATCAAAGTTACAGAATAAATAAATCAGTATGAAAATCAATAACTTTTGCGCACGATAATGAATCTGTTGAGAAATAAATCAAAAAAACTTGTTTTATTGCAAATAACTTAAAAATGCTTACCAATAAGTCTAACAAAAGAAAAAATTTCCATGAGAAAAATTACAAAACATTGAAAACATTAAAGTCATCTACAGATAAACTAAAGCCATCTACATTAAATAAACTAAAGCCATCTATAGACTGAAAAAAAGCCATCAGATTACTTAAAGCCACCTACAGATGGGATATAATCTTGATCAAAATACTAATATTATTATTCTCATAACTAGAAGAAAAATAAAACCCTCAGCGTCTTATGGAATAGCAAGCAATTCTGTAAACTGTAAACCCGAAAACCTCAAAACATCTGACTTCAGTTTATGCCACAGAGCCATAATAGCAAAAGCAGTGTGTTTCTGGAACAAAAACAGAGACCATTAAACAAAACAGGAGCTACAGAGACCTAGAAATGTTTCACCATCTAATTAATGATAAAGATCTCCAAATTTGCTTTGGAGAGAAGTCCTTACAACATCCATGCATATTATGAAACTATACCATTATGTTAATCATCAAGGAATAACAATATAAACAAACTCCACACAGGAATCCATTTGCAGGTATGTTAGAATTATATATTTATTAGCGATAGAGAAGTCTAGAGAAATCAAACCATAACAAGGCCAGTCTCAGAAACTTAGCTAGACTCTGTTTCAAATAATAATAAGAAAGAGGGGGGGGGGATAGTGGCTCAGCGGTAGAGTGCTCCTCCAGCAAGTGCAAGGCCCTGGGTTCGACCCTCAGCACCACATAAAAATAAACAAATAAAATAAGGTAATTGTTTCCGAGTACTTCTAAAAAATAAATTAAAAAAAAAAGTACCAGAAACGTAGCTCAGTGGTTAAAGTATCCCTCCCGTCAATGGCCCAGTAACAAACAAAAGGAAAGTAAAGAAAAAAAAATGAAGTAAAAATGCAAACGAGCTAGCTCAGGAAGAAGCGAGTTCCCTATATCCTACACCTCCTCTCCCGCGGGAAACCCGCAGGTGGAGACTGGATGAAGATAATCCTGCCCCCAGTCAGCCACCACCATCTGGGAAGACACTGGCTGCAGGCACATGGCGGCCAGATAGGGTTAGAGTCGGGGGCTGAATGTGCCCTTGGAGGTGGGGAAGGCTGTTCGGGGTTCTGCCACGGGCACACTCGCCATCTGGAGGGCCAGTGGGACTGGGGGGGGGGGTAGGGGGGAGTATTGGGACTGAGGGGAGGTACGCCCTGAGGAAGCTCAAGCCTGCAGAGTAGAGCGAGACTGCCTGGAGTCGCATCCGCCATCCCATTACCGCCATGTGCAGTTTTCCAACAGTCTCTGCTTCCCCTCCCCCTGCCGGCCGCCGCCCGCCTCCCTCTCAGGATACGGATGCCACACTCACCATTTCACCATTTCCTCGTGCTCAGAAGCCAAGCCTACGACACAGGGATCTTCAGCACCCGCACAGCACTCCAACGGGGAACTCCAAACGTGACAGACGATCCCGCAGCTCAACAGTAGGAATGGCGAACTCAGGAGAAAAGGACCCCATGAGACCGAGGAAGCCCGCCCCCTTCTCGCTGGCTGCACACAGGATTGGACCGTTGTCAGGAAGTGCTCCTGATTGAACAGGGCTTTGGAGGGTGCCCACCCACCCCGACTATGAGCCCAGTAAGCCTTCTTTTTCAGTGACAGGGAATTATGTCCAATCCTTGCATGAATAAGGCCAGAATGGCAGGTTCTTGGTTGCATCCCGGTTTTTTTGTTTTTTTTTTCAGGTCTGGGAATTCCACCCCAGAGCTTCCAACCAGCATAACATTTTCATTTAACTTTGCATATAATGTAATTTCCGTTTATGGATTACATATGCCTGTATATTATTCAGGGTTGAAAGTTATATAGTGACAATTACTATGAAATTTCATTTAACTTTTCTGCTCTTGTTAGGAGGCAGATTGAACTGGGAAGCAACTTCCTAAAGCGACAACGTCCAATGAAAACAGCATGTAAGGCACAAAAGAAATTTGAATATTTCTATTATTCACATTAACAATGTGTTAGACCAGGATGCAAGAAAAGACCACTGACTCCAATTAAAATCAAAGTAAAGCAAGCTTATTATTTTGACCAGCCAGGCTGCTTCTCCCACCCAAATCCTCAGGAAACAAGACAACAGCAGCAACTTTCCTGCAGCCCAGCTTTATAGCCCAGAAAGTTACACAAAGGGAGGTTACAGATAACAGAACTCTGATAAACATCACACTAATGGTAGTTTATATTTTTTGCTGGCCCCAACATCAGAATTCATGAGGATCATTAGAGCCTCAGAGAGGGTCATTATCTGGTCAGGGAAGGCCAATATTTATGAGGTGTCACTAAAGTTTCAGAGAGGGCTGCTATCTGGTCAGAGAGCCAGGCATGGGTGAGTTCAAGGCACAGCCAGGCATTCCAAGCAGGTTCAGAATTTGCAGTAATTTATAGTAAATCTAAAATTACTTTTTCGTGGCTTTGTGGTGAGATGGCTCCCAATTTTAAGAAAAGATCAGGTTGGGTCTATCAAATGGAAAAAGAAACAACTGAAATTGATTTGAATAACATAACCCAGCATAGTACATTTAGGTGACTAATAAAATACTCCTAATAAAGTATGTGTTTTTGAAGCCAGATTTAAAGATCGGTAGTTAGTGTAGTTAGGTAAATCAGGTCTAATATTGAGTAAAATTGAAAATGAAGGCCATGTTGAGAATGGAGCCCAGGAAAGCAGAGCAGTACTTGGGGAAATTGAAAGGTTAATGTTCCCAAGGCCCAGAGCCCCTTCTAAAAAAAAAAAAATGTTAATGAAGCAGGTCCCAGCAAACTGGGAGGTGCTAATCAAAAGCTGCCCCAGGCCCTTCCTGCCCAGATTAGTTCTCTGGCCCATCTGCCCCTCACCTTTTTGGGTCTTCCCACCTAAATTACATCACTACAAGATAACAGAACAAAGCCCAGGAACAACACAGGAAAGGGGAAAAGAAGACCTTAGGTAAAAAAGAGGGAAGGTCTCCCCCTAACTTGGATTCCACCTCTTGAGTCCCCTTCTTCCTCCGTGGAAAAGTCTTTTCTGCTGTCTTTTAATAAATAAAGCTTTAATAAATAAAGCTTCTACTTTCCACTCTAAACTTGCCTCCATGTGCTTCTCTGGTGTTATACTTCAGCATTGGGGAAGCAAGAACTCCACACCAGTAAACAGCAGTATCATTTTGAGAACTACATCATCAAGTGTGAATCTCTGTGTCATATTTCAGTTCACAGTAGGCAAGTTTTCAGAGCTATGGGTCCCCTGATATCAGTGAGTCAAGGGCCTGGTCTCCTAATATTTCTCCTCAAGCCCAAAAAGTAGAACAATGCCCTCCATGGGAACAGGAACTCCAACCAGGAAGTGTCCAAAAGTAGATTATTCTGAAGCCAGATTTAAAGTTAGGTAGTCAGTGTAGTTAGGTAAATCAGGTCTAATATTGAGTGAAATCTAAAATGGAGGCCATGCTGGGAATGACTCAGGGAAAACTCAGGACAATTCATGGAATGTTCGTGAAGTCCCCAAAAGGCCCTAGGCCAAAGTCTACCTCAAAGAAGTGTTAATGAACAGCCCCCAACAGATTTGAAGATAGCCCATCCCAGAGAAGTGATAAGCCCATCCCAAAAGTCCTTCCTGCCCTTTTGGCCCACCGGTGTCCCACCCCTCGGGCCTTCCAACCTACATTCCATCACCAAAACTATAAAAAGGGGAGACAACTGCACTTCCATGGATTCCACCTCCTGGGTCCCCTTCTTCCTCCGGGAGAAGTCTTTTCTGCTGTCCTTTAATAAACTTCTAATTTCTACTCTGACCTTGCCTCGGCGTGCTTCTTTGGTGTTATTCTTCAACATCCGGGAAGCAAGAACTCGTCACCGGTCAACAGCGGTAATAATTCTTTCCCACTTGATTCTTATTACAGGTTCTTTCCCATTGCAGATATCAGATAGCAAACACAAGGAGATGGGGTCTGAAGACCTTGGGTCACATACACCATGATCTTCCATGGCCTTGACTCTATTGTTTAAATACATTAAATTCAAACTTATCTCACAATTGGGGCTTAGAACTAATGACCAGGATGTAATATCTGTTTCCTCCTATGGACAAACTCCCAAAACTAATAAAGAGCTGGGCTGGGACTCAAGATGAACTGTGTCTGATTCCAAAGCCAAAATCCCTCCACCAGATCACAAAATTCTTGCAACAGCCCTTATTTTCATCAGTCTTGGAAAGTGACAATTATTCAGAAAAGCAGGATTTGTGATATATGTATGTAAAATCCAGTCCTATGTATTATATAACATAACACAAACAGAGCATTCTCATGTATCTGTGTCACCTTGAGGTGCCCATTCCAGGATCCAGGATTACATCAAGGGCAAACACCATCTAGAATTCACCTCAGCACCTCTTTAAATATCAAAATATAGGTTGATATTGAGTATGTGGTAAGCAATTTAGGGTTTATCAATTATAGGACAAGCTAATTTGGAAGGATGCAAAGACCACTAAATCCTATTGAAGTGGCACCCCCTTTCTCCACAGAAAAGCCCCCTTCACCATGGCTGATTTTAGGACTGTCAGCAAAAGAGTCCAATGTAGATAAACTTCCTATTTTCATGTCACCTGTTTACTTGGCCACTGGCCGAGAAGATACCAGCACTCCAGGTGCTGGACACCCCCTTAGTAGTTTTTCACAAATGTACCCAGTACAGTACTTTGAAGAAATGTGCAAACAAGACCTCTGGCCTTGATCTGGGCTTCACAGAGATTTCTACATTTTTAAGATAAGTTACTAATGGGCCCATGGTAATATTAGACCACGACGCAAGAAAAGACCACTGACTCCAATTAAAATCAAATTAAAGCAAGCTTACTATTTCGACTGGCCAGGCTGCCTTGCCCCTAAAAATCGTGGGAGCCAAGGACAGCCTCGAGGCTTCTTTGTGGCCCAGTTTTATAGCCCAAAAAGTTACACAAAAGGGGGGTTACAGATAACAACGCTCTGAGGAGCATAACACAAGTTTACATTTTTGCTGGCCCTGGCATCAGAATTTATGGAGATCTTAGAGACTCAGAGAGGGTTGATATCTGGCCAGGGAAGGCCAGAATTTATGAGGCATCACTAAGGTTTAGGAAAGGGTTGTTATATGGTCAGGGAAAAACGGACATGGGTGAGTTCAGGGCACGGGCAGGCATTCCAATCAGCTTTACAACATCAACTAATGGCCAGGCCATACAGATATCCTGATATTTTTACAGAAAACAGAAATGAATCCTTCATAACTTGTGACAAGCTGGCTTCTGATCTAATGAGATAACTAGGCTAGGTATATCATTCCCCCCTTTTCTGATGTGTCCCTTTCAAATCTTAGATAGGGAACAACCAGTAATGTCAGCAACATATGTTAATACTGTCAGTGGTACATAACAGAATTGAGTTGTAGCCCTATAAACCTGAGCACATAGTTAATAATGCATCGGACAATAACTAATAAAAGAAGAATACAAATTATAGGACCTGCAAGAGAAGTTAACCATGGAAACCAGCTTTTTAGGTCTGGCCAAAAGTTGTCCATTTGAATCTTGTTTATTTCCTTTTTGATTTCATCTATCTGTTGTTGAATAACATTAGAATAGTCAGTAATATTAAAACAGCACATGCCTGGGAATTGTTGGCAGCCCAAATGATGTTTCAGTAGCAGAAAGTCAGTAGCTGCTCTATTTTGTAGTACTGAGGTTCAGAGTTCTTTCATCTCTTGATTAATTTCTGCTAAAACTTGTGCTGTAAGGTTAGCTGTTTTGCTAAAACTACAGGCTAATTTAGTGATTTCTCTTTGAATTCCTACCATTAGTCCTGGGACTGGTAGAATGAAAGCTGCTGCAATTGCAACATCTAGTGGATCCAGGAGGATTACATTGTCATTGCAATTGGGGGGCAGACTTTGGATAACTCGGTGGGGAGATGCCAGGGATGGCAGTAAAGGAAAAATCCTCCCAACAGAGCAGATTCCAGAGAAATTGGTAGGCAACGCTTGGAAGGTTGTCTTATTACAGAGAAAAACCCATCCTGTAGGAAGTCGTTTGCCATTGGGTAGGGAGATATATTGCTCAATAGAGCAATTTGGTGGGGATCCAGGAAGGGTGCAGTCTATGCATAGACAATGGAAATTAGTGAAGCCGGCAAGGCTCAGCCAATTGTAGCCAGAAGTTCTGGTTATTTACAGACTCTAGGGGGCTCACAGAAACATCCACATTTAAAGTGGCACTTGAATAGACAGTATCCACCAGGGCTCCCTTTTTAAGCTTAACACAGGAATATTGCCCTGAATCTCGTGGGTGAGCTGAGTATTTATAGATTCCAAAGTTTATATTACCTCTTTGGGACTGATCTGTGAGGTTTTTCCATGGACCCTCCCTGAACACCTGACTAAAAACTTCTTGGTTATCTTTATACCATCTGATGGGGCCAATTATTGGATCCTGACAGGAGTAAGTGCAATTTAATATTAGTGGGGATCCTGCAATGGCAGGTCCTACCTGGGCTACAGAAGGGGTGCAAGGTTCGTTGAAACTGGCATAGCTAAAACCCAAGAATACATATATATTTCAACAAGTGAAAAACATTAGCATAATGTTTACAATGACAAGGAAAAAAATGAGAAGTTAATGACAAAACATTAACTCTTAGAAATTTTAATTTTAAAGGGTCCACGTTTAGTCACTTTCCACCTTTGGTTGCTTGATTTTCCTCCAGTGGGTTCTGCAGGTGCCTTCTCAAGCTGTGAATGGTGAATCCATGCAGGAATGCCAGCAACTTTGAAGGCAGTGGGAGTGCGGAGAATCATGATGTAAGGGCCTTTCCACCTGCGTTCAAGACTGTCTTATCAGCACAGCGTCTCCAGGCTGGAATGAATGATCAGGCAATCTGTGTCCCATGGGTTGAGCAGCCTGGACCTGAGGAAAGATCTTATCCATGATTAGTTGTAACCCTTTAAGTGCCTCTGAGACTGGAATGTCTCCCAGCAGATCTAGATGTATTCTGGGAACCATAGGCGGTGGTCGCCCATAAATTTTTTCATAAGGAGTAAATTTTTCCCGATAAGGAGTACAACGGGCCCTCAGCAGGGCAAAAGGCAGGAGATCAACCCAGTTACCACCAGTCTCAAGAATTAATTTAGTTAGTGTTTCCTTCAATGTTCTATTCATCCTTTCTACTTTCCCTGAGCTTTGAGGACGATACACAACGCGTAATTTCCAGTTTATATTAAGGGCCTTTGAAATCAATCAAGATAATTTGGCCGTGAAGGCCGGGCCATTATCAGACCCCAAAATTAGAGGGAGGCCAAATCTAGGAACAATCTCAGTTATTAGCTTTTTAACTACTATTTGTGCTGTTTCCGTCTGGGTTGGAAAAGCCTCTACCCAGCCTGAGACAGTATCAACAAAGACTAACAAGTATTTATATCCATATAGTCCAGGTTTAATTTCAGTGAAGTCTAGTTCCCAAAATTCACCAGGTACAGTACCTTGACTCCTGTTTCCTTGTGGAAGTTGGTTTCTTTTAGCGTTTACCTGTGCACATGTCATGCATCGATTTGAAATATCTTGAAGCATCTCTCGATGTCCTGGTAGCCAGATATAGGGTGAGATCAATTCTGACATCTTCTAGGGGGATAAATGCATGGCTTGATGAAGATTAGTTAACCATTTTCTCCCTAGTAGCTTAGGTATGCAGATTTTTTTATCTGGGAGGGTCCACCAGCCATGACAGTTTTGCTGGGCCCCCATTGAGGAGTATGAGTTTATTTCTTCTGTAGTATATGACGGGGCCTCTTCCCAAAATTTAACTGGAAATATTGGATAATTGAAGAGTTCTGGGACAGCTTGGTATTTTGGCTCTCCAAGGGCTATTTCCCTGGCTGTTTGATCTGCCAGGTTGTTACCCTGGGTCTGAGGACTATTGTCTTTGTGGTGTCCAGGCCAGTGGATAATAGCCAATTTGTCTGGTAACCAAATTGCCTCCAGTAGTTCAAGAATTTCTTGTTTATTTTTGATGGTCTTGCCATCTGAGGTTAGAAGTCCCCTTTGTTTATATATTTGTCCATGCAAAGACATAATGGCTGTCTGTGTAGATATTCACCCGTTTTCCTTTTGCCCATCTCAATGCCTGTGTCACAGCAATGATTTCTGCTTTCTGGGCTGATGAGCCCCTGGGCAGAGCCTGGGCCCAAATAACTTCTTTTTGACCTGTGACTACAGCTGCCCCTACATACTTTATTCCATCCCGGACATAGCTGCTGCCATCGGTATAAAGGTCTGTGTCTCTGACAGTGAGAGGAATGTCAGTCAGGTCTAGTCGAGTACCTTGGATGACATCCAGCATCTCTGAACAGTCATGAATTGGCTCCTCTGGATTGCTGTCCGGCAGCAGGGTTGCTGGATTGATGGCCAGAGATTTACTGAAGGTTAATCTGTCTTTATCTAGGAGTAGAGCTTGATATTGAGTGAGGCGGTCATTTGACATCCAATGATTTGTGGCATCCCTCAATAGAGCTTCCACTGCATGAGGGGCAGTCACAGTTAGAGTCTGCCCTAAGGTAAGCTTGTCTGTTTCCTTCACCAGAAGTGCAGTAGCTGCTATGGGGCCATCCTGACGCTACTGGATCCAGCCTTTTTGAAATGTAGGCAATAGGCCTTTTCCATGGCCCTAGATTTTGAGTAAGAACCCCTTTTGCAATGCCCTTTTTCTCATGAACATACAGATGGAAGGGCTTAGAGATATCAGGGAGGGTTAGGGCTGGAGCCTGTGCCAGGGCCTTTTTTAGATTTTTAAAGGCTAATTCATTTTCTTCAGTCCAAACTAAGGGTGATTTTAGGTTAGTTGTCCTGATATCCCCTGTTCCAGGTCAGTCCATTCAAATGCAAAGATGGGCTGACTCAGTTTTGACAAAGGAATGGAGAAAAATGCATCTTTCAGATCTAATACGGTGTAGACTGTATGTTCTGGTGGCATCATATTGAGCAAGGTATAAGGGTTTGGGACGGTTGGGTGTACAGTTTCCACCCGTTTGTTTACTTCTCTTAAGTCCTGTACCGGTCTGTAATCATGAGTCCCAGGCTTTTTGGAACGGCAGCAAAGGGGTGTTCCAGGTTGACTGGCATCTAATTAGTATTCCCTCTTTTAGGAGACCTCTGATATGAATTTTGATGCCTTCTCTGGCTTCAGAGCTAATGGGGTATTGTCTAACCCGAATGGGCATAGCCCCAGAGGTTTGTTGGACTACGACTGGTGGCACATGTTTAGCTAACCCTGGAGAGTTATCTTCAGCCCAAACTGCAGGAATTTCTTGGATTAATAGTTTTTTCCATTTTCCCTCTGAAGCTTGGATAGGATTTTGAGAAAGCAGATATTCCTCACTTAATGGGCATGTTATAGTTAAGGCTCTTGTAGGACTCCGCAATTGTAGTATAGGCATCTCCCCTGAAAATGATATAGTTGCCTGAAGTTTGCTTAGAAGGTCCCGCCCCAGCAATGGGAAAGGGCATTCAGGGATAACAATGAAAGAGTGAGTCACTGTTCCTTGTCCTACATCAACAGTCCAATCTGTGGTCCATCTATAATTTTTAATTTCTCCTGTTGCCCCTTGTACTTCCATAGTTTCATTAGTGAGGGGTCCTAGGGGCTTCTGTAACACCGAATATAAAGCCCCTGTATCCACCAAGAAATTTACAGGCTGGCTCCCAATTGTGAAGGTTACCATTGGTTCTCCGGAGCCTAGTTTGAAAGAGCCATGATCCCCCTATTCTTCTAAAGTTAGAGCCAGTTTTGGCTGAGGGGCTCTGGTCTGCAGCGGGGGAAAGTCTTTTCAATTTCGTTGGGGGCACTGATTTTTCCAGTGTCCATATTCCCGGCAATAAGCACACTGGTCTATTTTGAGGGGAGTCCGTCTTTTGCCCCTGCCGTGTGCCGCCTGCATCTGTCTGGAATTGAAAACTTCGGGAGACCTTAGTGCAGCTACTGTGGCCCGATTTACTTTCCTTATCAGTAGATCATCCTGGCTCTCTCTGATTCAAACACCTTTTGGGCTATCTCCAATAATTCTGACTTATTCTTCCCTGCAAAGCCATCTATCTTTTGAATCTTTTTACGGATGTCTGGGGCTGACTGAGTTACAAAAGCCAGGTTAATTGCCTTCAGATTTGTCGGGTCCTCAGGATCTATAAGGGAGTATATAGACAGTTTGCCTCTAGGAGCCGTTGGAGAAACGCTGAAGGCGATTCGTCTGGGTTTTGTTTCACCTCTGCTACTTTAGAAAGATTGGTGGGCTTGAGAGCTGCCCTCCTAAGACCTTCTAATAGAGCCTGGTGGTAATCACTGAGTGCTCTCCTACCTTCAGCCATTCTATAATCCCAGTCTGATCTTCCTTTAGGTAAAGCCAAGTTGATTACTTCCGTTTTCTCATCATGCTTAAGAGAGTTTATTCCAGGCAGCACTTTAGCTGCCTCTGCCAGGATTCGCTCCCTTTCCTCCGTAGTGAAAAGGGTATGCAGAATCTGTTGGCAGTCATCCCAGGTGGGGAGATGATTAAAAAAGACAGAATCAACCAGGGAAATCAGGGAACTAGGATCCACACTAAACGGGGGATTCTGGTTTTTCCAATTGTAGAGACCCGTTGTGGAAAACGGTACATATATATAACGACCTTCTGGAACCTGGCGGAGAGGAAGGACAGGGGTGGGAGTCAGCTCTTCCTCTGGGATAGAAATAGAAACAGTGCCTGCGGGTCTGCCTAGGGAGGGGATAGAATCAAGTCTTCCATAGGGGCGACCCTGTCGGGTATGGGGAGGGGATAGAACAGGGGCTGGCTTATTTGGGGAAGTGATAGCAGAAGGAGTGGTGGAATGAGGTAGTTGCAGAGGCTCAGGGGAGGGAGAGGGAGGCGGTGGTGCAGTGTTTGCAGCTGTCTCCATTGTTCCCTCACCAGCAGCAGGGAGACAAAGAGGAGCCCCCAGTGTAGGGGGGGAAGGAGGGAGGTAATCCTCCTGAGCGTCCTGTAAAACAGGGTTCTTAATTGAGGGCTCCTGGGAAGTTTTTTTGGTCACAATCAGGGCCTGCCCTCCCTGTCCATTTCGGACCATACAAACCTTCATCCAAGGGGGTGGATTTGTTGTTGCTTCTGCCCAGGGTAGGATATATCCTATTTGATCTGGGTGGCCAGGGTTGCCAAGAGTGGCATTAGTTACAGCCCATGCCACCTGGGGATCAAAGGTGCCCTCAGGGGGCCAGCCAACTCCAAAAGTGGGCCATTCTGCCTCACAGAAAGTTCTGAGGCAATTCTTGGTGATGGGATAATCATAGCTTTGCTTAACAAAAGAGGGGTAAAGTTTATCAAAATTCCTTAAAACACAGTTCAAAGGGCTATCAGGCTTACTTGCTTTATTACCCATTTTGATGTCCACTTTCCTTAAGTTTCACCACAGAAGTCATACAACAAAAGACAGAAAAAACATATAAAACACAGAACAAAACACAAGGAAACACAAACCCGGCACCGAAACAGAAAAACAGAGGAGCAATGCAACATCTTGCTAAAGCTCCTGGGTAGGAGTGCATGCGTGCCCCTTGGCACCTCTCTACCCTTCCAGAGGAATTCCCTACAAAACAGAACAGAGGACCAGAATGATTTCTCATTACTGTCCAGAGAGGAGTATATGTGAACCTCACCAGGACACCTCTCTGACATCAGAAGAGATCTCCCTTAACTGGATATCAGATGTTATAAAGGCGCCACTTACCTATGGAGGCCTCCTCCACTAGATGCTTGCTAATTGTTTTAGTGCAGCAGTTCACTCCAGCTCTCCGAGGACCAAAGGCTCACCCTGGGGCCTTGGAACATCTCAAGGTGTGCACCCCCTAGAGTGGCTCTCCAGCCCGGAGCCCAGGAGCGAAAGTCTGACTTCAGAATTTCCAGCAGCCTGATATTGCAGTCTGGTCCTGCAGTTTGATCTCACTGGGGAATTCCAAAATGTTAGACCACGACGCAAGAAAAGACCACTGACTCCAATTAAAATCAAATTAAAGCAAGCTTATTATTTCGACCAGCCGGGCTGCCTTGCCCCTCAAAATCCTGGGAGCCAAAGATAGCCGCGAGGCTTCTTTGTGGCCCAGTTTTATAGCCCAAAAAGTTACACAAAACGGGGGTTACAGATAACAATGCTCTGAGGAGCATAACACAAGTTTACATTTTTGCTGGCCCTGGCATCAGAATTTATGGAGATCTTAGAGACTCAGAGAGGGTTGATATCTGGCCAGGGAAGGCCAGAATTTATGAGGCGTCACTTAGGTTTAGGAAAGTGTTGTTATATGGTCAGGGAAAACCGGACATGGGTGAGTTCAGGGCATGGGCAGGCATTCCAATCAGCTTTATAACATCAACTGATGGCCAGGCCATACAGATATCCTGATATTTTTACAGAAAACAGAAATGAATCCTTCATAACTTGTGACAAGCTGGCTTCTGATCTAATGAGATAACTAGGCTAGGTATATCAGGTAACAGCTGGCAAGGGGAAGAAAGAAAGGGGAGATGAAGCTCTCCCCGTCTCAGGTGTTGACCTTGAAGAGTTAACATGCTCAGAACAGTGAAAGAAAAAGCTGCTTTTATGTAAACTTCTTCAGGCTGTGAACTTCTGCGCCCCTTCCCTTACATGCTGGATATAAAACTATAAACTCCCTGAACTCAGGGTTCAGGGGATTGATTGATTATAGCAAAGGCTGTACCCTCTGGACCTGGCTGCAGCCAAATAAAACTGTTTCCTGCTATCTTTGGTGCCTTGCCTCCTTTGTCCCTACAACACTGTGTTTCAAAACAAAGAGGGACATGGGTTATAGAGACATGCAGCAGGTTTTTGTTTGTTTGTTTGTTTTTAATGAGGGCACAGAGCAAAAGGAGGGCATATAATTATTGTCACTACCATGAAACCTCAGAGAATTGGACTCTGGATTGCAAACAAGGAAGAGTTGACATATTTTATTTTGGCACATGGATGACATGAGTGCCCATGATAAAAATGTTATAAGTTTCTAAAAGAAAATTGATATGGTTTCAAATAATGGTTAAGCAGTGTCTACACAGTAACTTCAAGGTGTCTTGTCAGGTGTGGAGAAACAGCACCTACTTATCAATAGTCCCCAAGAATTCATTAAACCAACTGAGACCTTTAAAAACATCCAATTATAGAGATGAGGAAACACAGGCATCTAGATATCAAACGCTTTTTTTTAAAAATATTTTATTTACATTTTGGTTTTCGGTTGACACAACATCTTTGTTTGTATGTGGTGCTGAGGATCGAACCTGGGCCGCACCCATGCCAGGGGAGCGCGCTACTGCTTGAGCCACATCCCCAGCCCCTATCAAATGCTTTATCAGCAGCATGTGTCAGAACTGAGAAGTACCCAGGACAGAACCTATGGAATTTCTTCTAAGCTTCTCAAAGTCTGATTTCCTGGTATAGGGGATGTCCATTTAGAGAAATATTGTTTCTTTCCTATTTTAAAGACAGAGCTTACAGATGCCAGCCCAGGAGGCTCTTTTGACTTGAGAGACTATTTTTTTTTTATCCTTTTTGCATGTTAAGGGAAGTCTTCAGTAACAGAGCTATGTCAAACCAAGTTGCTTGGAGACAAAGGCTACAGAAAAGCACAATATAGTTTCCAGAATCTGAGAATGATGTAAGGAAGAAAAAAATTAAATAGCTGATAATCAACTGAAAGGTAATTAAGGTTGTCAGTTGAGAAATTAGAAGAAAACTAACAAAAAAAACAGTGTGATTCAGTTTGCCAAATAGACAAGAGATTAACCAAAATGCTAACACTCAGAGAATCCTGGGTGCAGAGAAGCAGCTACAAATAGATTTCTTGTGGCAATGTAACTTTAGCAGCCCTTCTATGATGGGATGTAATCTGACTGTAGCTATTAAAATATTACCTGGGCATATCCCTTCACTCAGTATTTCCTTTCCTAGGAGTGTGTCTTCAGAAGGAGACTAGTTTATGTAACCAGCTGAAGTGTCCTCTCACCAAATCTCTTATATGGATGTTTTGAATACCTAGTGCTTCACACTGTGACTCTTTTTAATATATGGATCTTAACGACATGAATAATGCTTTTTAAAAATATTTATTTTTTAGCTGTAGTTGGACACAATACCTTTATTTCACTTATTTATTTTTATGTGGTGCTGAACATCGAACCCAGGGCCTCACACCTGTGAGGTGAGCACTCTACCCCTGAGCCCCAGCCCCAGCCCCATGAATAATGTTAACACAATTAATTGGTATAAAGTCTAATCGAATTAACTTTTTCTACTTATAAAAAGCAGCAATAAGAACACAGAAAAGCACAGGAAAATTCTGAGCAAACATAGAAATAGAAGATGGTAATTTACATATCAAAGACTGAGTCTTAAAGAAAATTATTCCAGCAAGCACCTTGATATGCAGACTCTGGTATTAGCAAAAATGAATTTCTATTTAACTTCATCTGTGGCATTGTCATGACAACCCAATGATACTGATGCAACCCACTAGGACACATGTACATTCTCCCTGCAGCATGGCTGAATGAAGGTATATTTGAATCACTTCACATTTCACTGGCATTGAAAGGCTGAAGTGTTGCAAGAAATGATATTTCTTACTTAAATATTATGAAGGCATGTGAGGACACACTCCTTAACTAATAGGGCTATAATGATTTGTGTGGGGAGAGGGAGAGGGTAATGGCACTTCATTTGTTTGCATAACCTTTACTCCTGTCTGTGTCAATAATTTATTGGTGGTAAAAGTGTTAGTTTTTAAGACTTGTAAAAGTCAGTGGAGATGACTGATAAATGGACTACCAGGGGCAGGGAGCTAAAACAAAAAGAGTAGCAACAGAAAAGAAATATTCAGTGCCCAATAAACATTTAAAATGATGTGAAAATATTTTCTTTGTAACTTATACAAGTATGTAATCTGGATTTTTATACCTATTATATTGCCAGGGAAAAATAATGCAGTCTAGATTTCTTTGAGGATAGGAATGTGAGTCGTACAAGTGATAAATTCCTAGGACAAGATTTAGGGGAGTACCCACACTTGGGTATTTCTTCTGAACCTGTCTTGGCTATCTCCAAATCCTGTCTGTGAAGGCCCTTCTCCAGAAGTCTCACCTAACCTTAGAACAAGGATATTCTTGTTGGTTATGTGCTGTACTTGCTCATTCCCCAAGGAGACAGAATTAACAAGTAGCTCCATGATGATCTGCATGGAATTCTGCAAAGAGACTGTCTAATATGTAGGAGGAAAATTAATGTTGGTCATACTGGCTGACTCCACAGAGGATAATCACAATTTGAAATTCTTATACCCAGATCAGGTATATATAAATATATACATAGGCCTCCATACAGTGGTAACACTGGGATATAGAATTAGGTCTATGGATAAACATTTGAGTAAGAAACAAAATAGTATTCAGCATTTAAATATCCACCCTACCAGCCATGTCCAGTGGTACAAACATGAAATTTCTGCCACAGATTCAACATGGAATAATTTACTCCTGTCATTTCTGGTCCCCTGCAATTCCTGCCTCCATCCCCCCTACCCCCCCACCCCCAAACACAAAGAAGGGGAAGGTCAAAGGACTCCTCAGATATGATCAAGATGAGGACTTGACTGCATGGGTCTTCTCGGGGCTGCCCTGTTTTGTCTGTGGGTGGCTCTCAATAAGACACCACAAGGGTCTGGTGTGCGAGCTGAGTCAAAATTTGGACTTTTTTTTTTCTGGAATCTTCAAAGATTTACAGAAATCAAGAAAATATCTAGTTCTCTTGCCCATTTCCTTCTGAGAAACTGATGTGACTCCATTTTTGAAAATAAATAAATAACAGCAGCTTCTACCTCAAGGCCTGTCCAAGGAGAGGGTGTGACCCTTGTCCTTGCAAAAACACACAGAGCACTACTAAGCACACACCCACCCTGCTGAGTTGTTTGTAAATAACAGGAGAGGTCTGCAGCACCAGGTGTCCCTGACTCAGTCAGGCTAGGTGAAGACCCATAGCAACCCCCCTAGCAACCTCCAATCAGCATGAGACAGGGAAAATACCTGGAATGCCAGATGACCCCAAGTAGTTTATGGTGGTTAATAACATGTTGGGAAATCATGTGGTTTAGCACATACACTCCATGTGGCCTAAACCAGTCAGTTCAAACGAATCCCCCTCTTGTACTAACCAATCACCCCTACCCAACTTTTTCCCGCCATTGAGTGTGCTAATCAATATTAAGAGTTGCTGTTTGACTTTCCCGCAGTATGGAATGATTTGCTGTGTGATGTTGTGACGCATAGAGTACCCCCAGAACCTATAAAATCTCATTGAACAAAGGACCGGAACTCACTCCCTAGGACCACTGCATCAGGAATGGTTGTGAGTCCAGGTTTGAGCTTGCAATAAAGACTATTCTGTGTTTGCATTGATTCAGCTCCTAGAGGTCTACTGGAGTTCCACAAATCTGACATAACATCTGGGGGCTCGCCCAGGATTCCCCAGACCCCAGAACTCCTGAAGCAGAGAGTCTAACACCAGTGAATCTTGTTTGTTATTCGTGTGTCTGTTGTCTGCTTTGTTCTGACTATGGCCCAGCCTGTAGACTCTGTATTCTGGGCTGGCAACTGGCCTTTTCATAGGGTTGCCAGCTGAGGCTCCTGGGAGATGTCCCAAACCCCAATTTGAGAGAGATACTCCCCCAATCTGTTTGTCTGAGAGTAAGGCCCCAGTTGGCCAGCACCCCACTTCTGTTTTTATTGATCTGGGGTCATCAGACCCGATCTGAGAGGGATACTCCCTCCAATCTGGGGTTGTCAGACCCAATCTGAGGGAGACTTCCATTTTTGCCTGCAATCTGAAAAGGGAATCTGTGTTTTGGCTTTTTGTCTGTGTCTCTGTTAAGTGTGATGGCATTATTTTACTTTGGACAAATGCAGTGTCCCAAGTTCTGATCTGCCTTAGATGTGTGGAGGTAACTTTAGCTAAATTTTAGCCTGAAAATGTCCCTGGTATGCTTCTCCTGCTTGCCTGAAAGGGACCAAAAGTCAATAGAACCACCAGCTTGTCTGTTCTCACCTCTTACACCCCTTTGAGCTGTGTTTTAAAGAACTTTGATAAAATTTACTCCCCTTTGTTAAGCGAGATTAGAGAAGCTATGTTTTATTTTCTTCCCATAGTTGGCTTGAGTGCACCCACTGCAGAGGGAAATGCCTGCTGGGAATCTAAGAACTTTGATATCTCCCTTTTTCTTTTTTCTCAAAACCCTGAACTCATTATTAAATTTGAATTAACTGGCTTTGAGGATAGGAACCAAATTTTACAAATTTTGACACCCCAGATGGGACTCTAGAGGAGTCCCCGCTCTGCTTTCTTTGGAAGCATCGCACTCCAAACAGCTGCATGTGGAGCATTAACTTTTTGAGAGCTGACTACTGGAAAGTTAGGGGATATGGAGTGTGCCTGGTGCCGGGGGTTGGGGGTGGGGTGGGGGGGTGGGGGGGTGTCAGTCAGAACCAGAGGAGCTAATCCTATAAGTAAGAGGCAGGACTGAGGGACTCCCAGCAGCTGCCAAAGCCCCTTTTGCTTCGGAGAACACCCACCTTCCCTCCTTGCACTGCAAGGATTACTCCACCTCTGTCTACTTAAAAAAGGGACACTAAAAAAAATAAATAAATAAAAAGGGACACTGAATGCAGTAAAGTTGCCACACCAAGACACTTGATTTTGCACTTCTGGCTGCCCCTCTGTGAGAAGAACTGGTCCACTTGTGGGGACATCTATGGTGCCACTGGTATATGAGTCATAATTAAATGGGAGTTGGAAACCTGGGGAGATTTTTCTCTTATCTGGTCTGTCTGTTTCAAAGGTTTCTGTCTGTCAGCCATAGTCTGGAACTCCTTTCTGTCTGTCTGTCTATATGTTCCTGGGCTTTTAAGAAATGAGCAATAATGTGTTGATATTATAGGTTGTTTCTTGGGAATGATCTTGGCTGAATGTGGTTCTAAAAGATGAAGTTTTATTGTAACATCTGATATCTGAATGGGTTTTTGAAACATTGTACAATCTTGCAGTTAAAAGTTGGGTTTAGGTAATTGTTTAGTTTATGATTTCAGATAATTCATGCCAGAGAACTTAAATACTTAGGATGAAAAGCTAAAGAACTCTACTTCCAAGTTGGCAAGTAACTCCCAATCATTTAATTTTTTTTCACCAGTTTTTGAATTGGGTAGCCTGGGAAGATTTCACTAGGTGTATCAGTGCATTAATTTAGGCAAGGAGAGTAAATCATGGTGTGGTATCTGTTCCTTTCAGTGTGTAGGATTCAGGAAAGGAAAGTGTTGGATTGGGATGTTGGTCTGGCTTATTGAAATGACATTGAATAGCAACAGACTTGGGAATTTTTAAAGTTTAATTTTGGATATAGATGGTAATATGTGGTTCTCTTTTGGAACTTAATACTACTATAGGAACTTCAGAGCAAAGGAAGTGGCTTAATGATCCTGAAGAAATTTCTTCTGATGGTAGCTTTTATATTAAGTAAGATCCTATTTTCAGTTTTGTGTGAGCAAGTTTTTCTAGTGTAGGAAAAATTTTTTCTTTGGAAAACAAGATGTAAAGGTATGAAATTTTGTGAATTTTATCTTAAACTTGTGTCATGATTTTCAACATCCAAACCTGAAAATTATGACTTAAGGTTAAAATGCCTTAGGCATAAGGTTTCTGCTCAGAATAGAAGTTTTCCCTGCTCCTTCCAGACCTCAGCCAGGACTTAAGTTGAAATGCAAATGGAAGAAGCCTGCAAGCTCAGTAGGAGACTGATCTGAGGCCCAAGGAAAAAAAAAAGAGTAAAGGTGTCTTTTTACTTGAACTCAAACTAGATTAAACCAAAAAGTAAATTGTATGGTATTTATTAATTACTGGCCAGTCATTTTTTCTAGGACTCATGCTTTTCTTAGATTCTGCATTTTTTTGAGCTCATGATTTTGATCCTACAGATTTAGGTTAATGTTTTTCTGATCAGTTCTATTTTTGATCAACTGTGGAGTTTTTAAACATTGCAATGGAGATTTCATCTGCGAAAAGCTACAAGGCCTTCACTATTATGTTATGTGTGCACACCGTGTTATGTGTTGTATGTCTATATGTGCATATGTCCAAATATCATGCACATATATACAATTGGCAGATATATGAGGAGCCTCTTGAAATTAAAAAAAAATTGATCCAAATATCTTTGATTCACATGATTTAAATGGTTCAATTTAAATTGGGTAAACAGATGAAAATAAAGATGTCTTTAAAATTAAGCTTACAAGTTTTTCCTAGATGCTAAAAAACTAATAAAATGTTGATGTCTATGAAATGTCTGATATGCTTTGGTTCTAGGACTTTTTCTTCAACAAGGAAGAAATGGCTAACACAGTTCAATACACTTGTCTGATGTTTTGATAAAATAAATAAAGTAGATTTGACATGGGATTACTCATTTATGTGTACTTTTGTTGGATATCTGATTGATTTACAAGGTTAAAATGCTAAATGTTAAATATACCTTTGAGTACTCTTAACTCCTTGAATTGCATTGAGTAACATTATTGATGTTTTCTTAAGTTGGTAAATGAAGAAAAAAGGTTTAAAGCTGTTTTGTCATCACTGACACTTAGACATTGTGTTTTTATGAAATGGTAAACAGATGTAGATTCTATATACAAGGGTTTATAGAACATTTCTATATACAAAGGCCCAAAAGTTTCAACTGTTCCAATTAAGAGTACTATAGGTAAAATCAAGTATTTCTTTTTATTAAAATAAAATAATCTGCCTACATTCAGAAATTTACAAGGACTGTTTCAAAATGTAAACAGAAAAGGAGGTTAACAGATGGGAAGGAGAAATTAAAAGATTCTAGGTATGGAAATCATATTTAATAGAAGAGAAAAATGTTCCTGCATAAGAAACCCTTTAAGTAAATAAGAGAGTTTAAGTAAGTGATAGAGAAGGTCTGTGTAAAAAGTTTGTTTTTACAATCAGTCATATGTTAAAAGGACAAAGATTTTTTAAAACATTAGTTTACCCATAATATTGTGTTTATTAAGTTTTGTTTCTTGTTTCTAGAGCAAGTAATCTTAAAGGAATTAAACAGCTGGTTAAACAAGAACTGTTATTTTAGAGAATTGTACTGTGTTATTTCTTTAAAAGCTAAACTTGGTTAATATAAAAACATCAATGTAATTGTGGTGCTATTAATATGTTCATATCTTCCAGGTGTACAAGTCTGTGAGGTCAAAGCTTTAAAAAAGCATTATATCAAACTGGTGTTCTAAAGTTATATGGTAATTTTAGGCTTAAAAGAAAAGACATATTAGAGATTTATTTATATCATTTGATGTTCTATAACTGGACCTGTTATCAATAAGATGTGTAAAGTTTTATGTTGCTTTTTAAACTGAGGTACAATTTAAATGTATTTTTAAGTTAAAGAGAGCCTAATCTGTGTAGAGGTTAATATTGTAAAACACAAAAGTACTTTGCTATTTTCCTACAAAAGGTTAAAATCTTTCAACCTTTCTTTAATTCATTTTTTAGATGTGTATCATAATGTGTTAGCTGATATTCATGTGAACTTGAGCAACAATTTATGTATGTTTAAAAAGCAAAAATGAGCTTCAGAACTAGGGCACTTTACTTAATATTTATGAAGAGCCCCGTCTTACCTGAGATAAGACTGTCTGTCCCATCTCACTACATGTGAAAATGACTACGAAAAAGTAGGCCAGATGTCAGTACATTTAAGGTTGTGTCCAAAAGTTGGTTTTTGTCAAGATTACTAGGATCTCAAGCAGGGGATATGATGTATAACTCTGCCAAAGTTCAAGGTAGCTATTACCAAACTAAATATGATTTTACTCTTGTTAATTTTATTTTATAGTTTCCTTATAAATGGTCTAAAGATTGCTTGTTAATGTTTTGCAGAGGTACTACCTTAAGAACACACAACCTGGGTTAATTTAAGATTATCACCTACAGGATAGAGAGATAGACATTAAAGCCCAGTACTCTGGTGAAATTGATTTGCTGAATGTTTAATATTAAGAATTAAAATTAAAGTTAAATTAAAAGGGCCAAGAAAATCAATTTGGCTCTTGCCCTCTGAGTCAGTCTGAAACCAGGTAACACGGGACTTCTCTAAAGAGCTTTGCAACTCTGGGCCACATAACCTCCCAATCAGGGAGATTAATGGAGAACAGAAAGCCAATCAGTGCATTTGCTATGAATAGAAGGGTCATCAGAGAAGGGAAACATCCCTGATGCTTCCAGGGGAAGCCATGGTCTAGCAAGACCTGGACCCATCCTAGCACAAATGGCACTAGCATAACTGAGAAGCTGCTCTCAAATTCCCCCAGGATTCCCATGGAAATTCGGCTGACTGTTAACAATAGATAGAAACAAAAATCAGTTTGACTGCTTCATCTTAAACACTTAGCAAAGACAGTTAAAACCAAAACAGTTATTCCTGGGCATTTTAAATAATAAGGATAGTTAAATAATAATAGTTAAATGTAACTAAAAGTATACACCTTGTGTTAGCCCCCCAAAATAAGTAAGACTGGAGGCTACAGAAGAGATTCTTAGGCAGGAATGCCTGATAACTATCGAAAGAAACTATCGAGAGGAGCTGCCAGAGTAGTTTTTAGTTTAAGGCCTACAGATATTCCTAACCTACACAGATAGGCTTGGTGTTTGCTAGTAGAATTATCCAGCCCTGAGTAACAGAATTAAAGGTTTCTCTATTAGACACCGAGGTCATACTAGTAAAAGGATTTGGCAAGATCAGATGACATTAAATTATTAAACTGTATCTTATGGGGAAGGACAACTGTAACACTAAAAGTTAAATGTTATGTTTATGTTCCTGATAACTGGGAATTTTAAAGCCTGGTGAGGGAACTTCTACACAGTGACATGTTCCAGCTGTTGCAACATTTATTCAGCACTCATGGTTTTTGTTTCTCTCATAGAAGCACCCATCTCCAGATGACTTTACAACCTGTTCTTCCCCAACCAGACTTCAAATCAAAGTGACTTCTAAAAGGGAACTCACATCCCCCAATCTGAAGCAGCCAGAATGAGCCATGGTCCCTTCTCCTTACAGCAATAAGGAGTTCCCAAAATTATAGGGGGAATAAAGCCAGAAATAGATAGACAGTGTAGATAGGTAAATCAAGTCAGGGGGCCAATTTTGAGTGAGTCTGGAAAGTTGAAGACTGTTCTCTGATGGCTACTTTTAACTCTAAAATTACCCTAGTGTCAACCATAGTAGGACCACTTGTGAACAAGCTAGTGGCTTTCATCAAGGACAGAGTAAACACAGTTCAGATGATGGTTCTGCATACCCACTATCAAGCCCTAGACCCAGAAGGAGAATCCTACCAAGATGTAGGGCCTGCCCATATAGACCCCCAACTGAGGAAACCATGATTGGTTCCAAGTTTCCAGACAAAGAGGGGAATGAGAAACTGATGTGATCCCATTTTTGAAAATAAACAAATAACAGTCGCTTCTACCTCAAGGCCTGTCCAAGAAGTGGGTGTGACCCTTGTCCTTGGAAAAATACACAGAGCACTCCTAAGCATACACCCACCCTGCTGAGTTGTTTGTCTGTAAATAACAGGAGAGCTCTGTGGTACCAGGTGTCCCTGACTCAGTCAGGCTAGGTGAGGATCCATAGCAACCCTCCTAGCAACCTCCAATCAGCATGAGACAGGGAAAATACCTGGAATGCCAGATGACCCCAAGTAGTTTATGGTGGTTAATAACATGTTGGGAAACCATGTAATTTATCACATACACTCCATGTGGCCTAAACCAATCATTTCAAACGAATCCCCTTCTTGTACTAACCAATCACCCCTACCCAACCTGTCCCCGCCATTGAGTGTGCTAATCAATGTTAAGAGTTGTTGTTTGACTTTCCCACGGTATGGAATGATTTGCTGTGTGATGTTGTGATGCATAGAGTATCCCCCAAACCTATAAAATCTCACTGAATAAAGGACTGGGACTCACCTCCTGGGACCACTGCGTGGGGAAGAGTTGTGAGTCCAGGCTCAAGCTTGCAATAAATACTCTTGTGTGATTGCATTGGATTTGGCTCCTGGAGGTCTATTGGGGTCCCACAAATCTGACATAACACCTCCACCACATGAGCTGAATAAGACACTCTCTCTAGAATGTGTGTGCCTGGTTAGCAGAATTCTAAGATCTGTTGAGTTCTAATAGTATGAAATTGAGGTCATGGGCTGGGGCTGTAGCTCAGTGGCAGAGCACTTGCCTAGCATGCACGTGGCACTGGGTTCAATCCCCGGCACCATATAAAAATAAACATGGAAGCATGTTTTCCATCTACAACTAATAAATAAATAAATAAATAAATAAATAATTCTAAAAAAAAAAGAAATTGAGGTCACTTTTTCAAAGTTTAATTACCTGGAACTCTTCCTATAATAAGACCTTCCCAAGGTGTCCTTTGAGGTGCTGATTTGTCATTTACTTATCTATGCAAAGCTATACAAACAAATGGCCTTTTATCCCCTTGGGAAGTTGTCAAAGCATCACTGGCCACTTTGGTTGAGGGTCAAAGGAGTCTAGGCAGATGCTTGGAGAAGACTTGGATCTGGAAGAAATCATTAGAACCTGATTTTTTCCAATTGAATTTAATATATATTTTGATTCTGCATTCTGTCTGGAGGCAGAAAATGGCAGTTATCACAAAAAAAGATCATCAGAGAGCACAGAACCATTTAAAACCCAACTTGCTGGTGCACCAGTTTTTGAGAGAAATATCTGTGGTGGCCACATGAAGGCAGTCTTACACAAACCAAGGCCAACCTGGTGCTCTCCCATATTCCCCACCAGTCACCTGGATCTCAGGCAGTGGGACTGCCTTCCTACAAAAGCCACAGAGGCCCTGCCCAGGTGTGCATCCTTATTAGAGCTGGACACTGCATTTTACATGAGGAAAAAACAGCATCACAAACTAGATTTAGGGTTAGGGTGAGCATTATGGTTAGGTTCAGGTTTAGGGTCAGGGTTAGCATAAGGGTTAGGGGTATGGTTAGGTTTAGGGTTAGGGTCAGAGTCAGGTTTAGGGCTAGGGTTAGGTTCAGGGTTAAGGTCAGGGTTGGGATTACGGTTAGCGTTGGGGATAGGGTTAGTTTAAGGTTTATGGTTAGGGCTAGGTTTAGAGTTAGAGCCAGGGCTAGAGTTATGGCTAGAATTAGGTTTGGAGCTAGGGCTAGGGTTAGCTCTAGGATTAGGGCTAGGGTTAGTGTTAGGGTTAGGGCTAAAATTAGGGATAGGGCTGATGTTAGTTTGATGGTTGTAGTTAGGGCTAGTTTTAGATTTAGGGTTAGTGCTCAGTCTAGTGTTAGGTTTAGGTTTAGTGTTAGGGTCAGGTTTAGAGCTAGGGTTAGTGTTAGCTTCAGAGACAAGGTCAGGGTTAGGTTTGTAATTAGGGTTAGGGTTAATGTTAGAGTTAGGTTTAGGCCTAGAACTAAGGTTATGTTTAAAGTTAGGGCTAGGGTTTGGGTTAGGTTTACGTCTAGGGGTAGAATTACTGTTAGGGTTAGGGTTAGATTTAGGCTTAATGTTAGGGTTAGGATTAGCTTTAGCATTAGGGTTAGGGTAGCGTTTGGTTATGGTAAGGGTCAGGGTTAGGGTCATGGTTGGTGTTAGGTTCATGGTCAGAGTAAGATTTAGAGTCAGGTTAGGGTTAGGGTTAGGGTCAGGGTTACGGTGAGTGTCAGGATTAGGGTCATAGTTAGGGATAGCATTAGGTTTAGTTTAATGTTTAGTTTTAGGGCTAGGTTTAGAGTTAGGTCTAGAGCTTGGGTTATTCCTAGAGTTAGGTTTGGGGCCAGGGCATGGTTAGTGCTAAAATTAGGGTAGGGTTACTGTTAGGGTTAGTGCTAGGGTTAAGGCTAGGGTTACGGTTAGTTTTATGTTAGGGTTAGGGCTAGGTCTAGTGTTAGGGTTAGGTTTAGCGTTAGGGTCAGGTTTAGTGCTTGGTTTAGTGTTAGAGACAGAGTCAGGGTCAGGGCTAGGGTTAGGGTTTCAGTTAGGTCTAGAATCAATCCTAGGGTTAGGGCTAGCTTTAGTTTTAGGTTTTTGTTTACGTTAAGAGCTGGTGTTAGGTTTAGGGTTAGGGTTAGAGCAAGAGTTAGGGCTAATTTTAGGGTTAGGGTTAAAGTTATAGCTTTAGGGTAGGGTTAGGATTAGGAGTATGGCTAAGGTTAATGCTAGGACTAGAACTAGGGCTAGAGATAGTTTTAGAATAGAGTTAGGGTAAAAGTTTAGGTTTCGTGTTAGGGCAAAATTTAGGGTAAGGTGTAAGGTTAGGGTGAGCATTATGGCTAGGGTAAGGGTTAGGGTCAGGGTTAGCATTAGGGTTAGGGTTACATTTAGAGTTAGGGTTAGGGTCAGGTCAGGGTTAGGGTTATGGTTAGGGTTAGGGTTAGTGTTAGGGCTAGCATTAGCAGTAGGGCTACGAATAGAGCTAAAATTAGTGCTAGGGGCTAGGGTTAGGGCTATGGTTCCTTTTAGTGTGAGGCTTAGGATTAGGGATGGGGCTAGTGTAAGGGCTAGGTTTAGGGTTAGGGTAATATTTAGGGTGAAGTCTAGGGCTATTGTTAAGTTTAGGTCTAGGTCCAGGTCTAGGGCTAGGGCTAGGGCTATGGTTAGGTTTAGGTTTAGGTTTAGGGTTAGGTTTAGTGTAGAAGTTAAGACTAAGTCCAGTGTTAGGGTTAGGGTAAAATTTAAGGTTAGGTTTAGGGTCAGTGCTAAGGTTAGGTTTAGTGTTATGGTTAGGTTTAGGTTTAGGGTCAGGGTTATTGTTATGGCTAGGTTTAGGGCTATGGTTAGGGTTAATGTCACGTTTATTCTTAGTATTAGGTTTAGAGTTAGAGTTAGGGTTAGATCTACATTTAGGGTTAGGGCTAGGATTAGAGCTAGGTCTAGGCTTAGGATAATGTTTAGGGCTAGGGCTAGGTTTAGTGTAAGCGTTAGGGTTAGGATTAGGTTAAAATTTAGTGTTAGGGTTAGGGTTAGGGTCAGACTTTGGGTGAGGATTAGGGTTAGAGCTAGGACTAGGGTTAGGACTAGGACTAGGGTTAGGACTTAGTTTAGGGTTAGGGTTAGGGCAGTGTTATGGTTCAAGTTAGGGCTGCTGTTTGAGCTAGGTTTAGGCCTAGAACTAGGGTTATGGTTAAAGTTAGGGCTAAGGTTTTAGTTAAGGTTAGGTCCAGGTCTAGAATTACTTCTAGGTTTAGAATTAGGGTGAGCATTATGGTTAGAGTCAGGGTTAGGGTCAGGGTTAGGGTTAGGGTTAGAGTTATGGTTAGGTTTAGGATTAGGGTCATGATCAAGTTTAGGGTTAGGGTTAGAGTCAGGGTTACCGTCAGTATTGGGATTAAGGTCAGGGTTGGTGATAACTTTAGATTTAGTTTAATGTTTAGCTTCAAGGTTAGAGTTAGAGTTAGGGCTATGGCGAGAGTTAGGGCTAGACTTAAATTTGGGGCTAGGTCTAGTATTCAGGCTAGGATTAGGACTAGGGTTAGTGTTAGGATTAGGGCTAGGGCTAAATTTAGGGCAAGGGTTATGGTTAGGGCTAGTTTTAGAGTTAGTGCTTGATCTAGTGTTGGGTTTAGGTTTAGGGTTAGGGTCAGATTTAGAGCTAGGGTTAATGTTAGGGACAGAGACAGGTTCAGGGTTAGGTTTAGGTCTAGGTTTAAGGCTACAGTTAGAGCTAAGTTTAGGCCTAGAATTAAGGTTATGGTCATAGTTATGGCTAAGGTTTGGGTTAGGGTTAGGTCTAGGGCTAGAATTACTGCTAGGGCTAGCCTTAGGTTTAGGGTTAGTGTTAGGGTTAGGGCAGCTTTAGCATTAGGGTTAGGGTTAGGGCTAGGGTTAGGGCTAGGTGTAGGGTTAGGGAAATATTTATGGTTAAGTCTAGGGATATTGTTAAGTTTAGGTCTAGGGCTATGGATAGGGCTAGGGCTAGGATGAGGTTTAGGTTTAGGTTTAGGGTTAGGGTTAGTGTAAAAGTTAAGACTAAGCTCAAGGTTAGCATTAGGATAAAATTTAGGGTTAGGGTTAGGTTTAGGGTCAGCCTTTGGGTGAAGGTTAGGTTTAGTGTTAGGGTTATAGCTAGGGTTAGGGCTTTGTTTAGGGTTAGGGTTAGGGCCAGGGTTAAGGTTAGGGTTAGGGGTACTGTTAGAACTAGGTTTAGGCCTGGAACTAGAATTATGGTTAAAATTAGGGCTAGAGTTTGGGTTATGGTTAGGTCTAGGGCTAAAATTACTGCTATGTTAGGTTTAGGGTGAGCATTATGGTTAGGGTCAGGGTTAGCATTAGCATTAGAGTTATGGTTAGGTTTAGGGTTAGGATCAGGGTCAGGTTTAGAGTTAGGGTTAGAGTCAGTGTTATGGTGAGTGTCAGTATTAGGGTCATGGTTGGGTAAGCATTAGGTTTAGTTTAAAGTTAGGTAAGCGTTAGGTTTAGTTTAAGGTTTATGTTTAGGGCTAGGATTAGAGTAAGTCGAGGGTGAGGGTTAGGACTAGAATTATATTTGGGGCTAGGTCTAATGTTCAGGTTAGAATTCGGGTTAGGGTAGTGTTAGGGTTAGGGCTAGAATTAGGGCTAGGACTAATGTTGTGGTGAGGGTTATGGTTAAGACTAGTTTTAGAATTAGGTTTAGTGCTTAGTCTAGTGTTTGGTTTAGGTTTAGGGTTAGGTTCAGGTTTAGAGCTAGGGTTAGTGTTAATTCAGAGTCAAGATCAGGATTAGGGTTAGCGTTAGGGTTAGATCTACTGTTAGAGTTAGGTTTAGCCCTAAAACTAGGGTTATGGTTAAAGTTAGGGCTAGGTTTGGAGTTAGGGTTAGGTCTAGGGCTAGAATTACTGCTAGTGTTAGAGTTAGGGTTAGGGTTAGAGTTGTGGCTAGGGCCAGGTGTAGTGTTTGGGCTAGGTTTAGTTTTTAGTTGAAGGTAAGGATTAGGTTTGGGGCTAGGATTATGGCTAAGTTTAGGGTTAGAGCTTTCACTAGGGTTAGGCCTAGAGTTAGGTTTAGGGGTAGGGCTCAGGTTAGGGCCAGGGTTAGGGCTAGGGTTAGAGTTAGGGCTGGGGCTAGTGTTATACCTAGGGCTAGGGTTAGCACTGGGGTTTAGGCTACTGCTGGGTTTAGGCTGGGGTTAGGGTTAGGTTTAGGTTTAGACTTATGATTAGAGTTAGGGTTAGTGTTAGGCTTATGGTTCGGTTTAGTTTTATAGTTAGGGTTAGATCTAGGGTTAGGGCTATGGGTTGGCTTAGGCCTGGGTTAGAACTAGGGTTGGGCTAGGTTTAGGGTTAGGTTAAAGAATAGGGTTAGAGCTAGGGTTAGGACTAGGGCTAGGGATAGGGTTAGGGCTAGGGCTCATGTTAGGGTTATGTTTAGAATTAGGACTAGGGTTCAGGTTAGGGCTAGGACTAGTTCTAGGGCTAGAGTTAGGTCTAGGGCTAAGGCTTCCTGCTAGGATTAGGGTTAGGTTTATGGTTGGAGCTAGGTGTATTTTTAAAGTTAGGGCTAGATCTAGGTCTAGGTTTAGGGTTAGGTTTGGGCCTAGGGCTAGGGTTAGGTCTAGGGTTATGGCTAGTGTTAGGGTTTGGGGTAGTTAAGGGTTCAGGTTAGGTCTAAGGTTAGGGTTAGGGTTAGGGTTAGGGCTAGGGCTAGGTTTAGGGCCAGGTTTACAACTCTGGTTAGGGTTAGAGCTAGGGTTATGGTTAGAGTTACGATTAGTTTTAAGGCTAGGGAAATATTTAGGTAAAGGTTATTGTGTGGGTCTAGGGATCAGTTTAGGGTTAGAGGTAGAGTTAAGGTTAGGGCTAGGTTTAGGTTTAGGATTTGTTGTAGAGTTAGGGTGAGGGCTAGGTCTAGGGCTAGGTTTAGGGTTTGGCTAGGGTTAGGCTAGGGTTAAGGCTAGTGTTAGTGTTAGGTTTGGGGTTTTGTTTGGGCTAGTTTTAGGTCTAGGATTAGGGCTAGTGTTAGGTTTTGGGGTAGGTCTAAGGCTTCCATAAGGGTTAGGACTTAGGCTAGGGTTAGGGCTAGAGTTACACCTCTGGTTAGGGTTAGAACTAGTGTTAGGATTAGTGTGTTAGTGTTATGGCTAATGTTAGTGTTATGGCTAAAGTTAGGGCTAGGTTATGACTAGGGGTAGGGTTATGGCTAGGACCAGCACTTTGGCTAGAGTTAGGTCTATGGCTAGGTAAGGGTAAGGGTTAGGTTTAGGGTTAGTGTAAAAGTTAGAGTTAGCTTTAGGGTTAAGGTCAGCAGTAGGGTTAAAATTAAGATTAAGGTAAGTTTTAGGGTTAGGGTAAGGGCTAAAATTAGGGCTATGATTAGGTTTAGGGCTAGGTATAATTTTAGGGTTAGATTTAGGATTATGATTAGGGTTAAGGTTAGGTTTAGTACTAGGGCTAGGGGTTGGGTTATAGTTAGGATTAGGACTAGCACTAAGATTATTGCTCAGACTTAGGCTAGAACTAGAATTAGTGTTAGAGATAGGGTTATGATAAAGGGTTAGGTTTAAGGTTAGGGTAAAAGTTAGGGTTAGTTTTAGCATTAGGGTTAGGGTTAGGGTTAGGGTTAGGGTCAGAGTCAGATTTATTAGGGTCAGAGTCAGGGTTATTTTAAGGGTTGAGGTTAGGATCAGGGTTGGTGTTAGGGTTAGGTTTAGTTTAAGGTTTAGGTTTAGGTCTAGGGTTAGAGTTAGGGCTAGGTCTAAGGTTAGGGCTAGAGTTAGGTTTGGAGCTAGGGCTTTGGTTAGGGTTAGGTTACAGCTAGTTTTAGTGTTAGGGTTAGGGCTAAGTTAAGGGTTAGGTAGAGGGTTATGGTTAAGGCTAGGGCTATGGTTAAGTTTAGGCTAGGGCTCAGAATAGGCTATGTTTAGATTTAGGGTTTAAGTTAGGGTTAGGGTTAGGGTTAGGGTTAGGACTATGTCCAGGGATAGAGTTAGGGCTAGGATTGGGATTAGAGTAAGGGTTAAGTTTAGTTTTAGGGCAAAATGTAGGTATAGGTTTAGGGTTAGGATTAGGTTCAGTGATATGATTAGGGTTAGTGTTATGGCTAAGTTTAAGGCTATGTTTAGTGTTAGGTTTAGGCTTAGGCTTAGGGTTATAGTTAAGGGTTATAGTTTAGGGTTAGAAGTAAGGATATGGTTATGGATAGGGTTAGGGCTAGAGTTAGGGTTGGGGAAAGGAATAGGTTTAAAGCTAGGTTTAGGGCTAGAGCTAGCATTAGGGTTAGTGCTAGGGTTAGTGTTAGGGCTAGGGCTTGTTCTAGGGTTAGAAACAGATCAGGACTAGGGCTCAAGTTAGGGCTAGATATGGGGCTAGAGTTAGGTGTATAGCTATTTTTAGATCTAGGGTTAGGCTTAGGTTTAAGGTTGTGGTTAAGTATAGGGTTAAAGTTAAGGCTAGGGTTAGTTCTAAGTTTAGGGTTAGGTTTGGGCCTAGGAATATGTTTAGGTCTAGGGTTATATCTAGGGTAAACGTTTGGGGGAATTTAAAAGGTAGGGTTGGGTCTAGGGCTAGTTTAGGGCTGGGGTTAGGGTAAGAGTTAGGGCTTGGTTTAGGGTTAGGTTTAGAGCAAGGGCTAGGGCTAGGGTAGGGTTAGGATTAGGAATAGGGCTAGGATTAGTGCTAGGACTAGGGCTAGGGCTAGAAATAGTGCTAGAAATAGGCTTAGGGTAAAGAGTTAGGTTTAGTGTTAGGGCAAAATTTAGGATTAGGTTTAGGGTTAGGGTGAACATTAGGGTTAGGTTCAGGATTAGGGTCAGGGTTAGCATTAGTGTTAGGGTTATGGTTAGGTTCAGTGTCAGGTTTAGGGTTAGGGTTCAGGTTAAGGTAAGGTGTAGGACTAAGTCCAGGATTAGGTTTAGGGTTAGGGTAAAATTTAGTGTTAGATTTGGGTTAGGGCCAGCGTTAGGGTTAAGGTTAGTGTTATGGCTAGGGTTAGGTCTATGGTTACTGTTAATTTTACGTTTAGTCTTAGGGTTAGGTTTAGGATTAGATCTAGGGATAGGGATAGAGATAGGTTTAGGGTATGGTTTAGTGCTGGGGTTAGTTTTAGTGTAAGGTTAGGTTTAGGATTAAGGTAAAATTTAGTGTAGGGTTAGGGTTATGGTCAGCCTTTGGGTGAGGGTTGGGGTTAGGTTTAGGTTTAGGGTTAGAGCTAGAATTAGGGCTAGGACTATGGTTAAGGCTTGGTTTAGGGTTAGGGTTAGGGCCAGGGTTAGGGCTATTGTTAGAGGAAGTTTTAGGCCTAGGACTAGGGTTATGTTTAAAGGTAGGACTCAGGTTTGAGTTAGGGTTAGGTCTAGGGCTAGAATTACTTCTAGAGTTAGGTTTAGGGTTAGGGTTAGTTTTGTGGTTAGGGCTAGGGCTAGCATTTGGCTAGGTTTAATTTTTGGTTGAGGGTTAGATTTAGGTTTGGGGCTAGGATTATGGCTAGGGTTAGAGTTAGGGCTTTGGCTAGGGTTAGGCCTAGAGTTAGTTTTAGGAATAGGGCTGGGGTTAGGGCTAGGGTTAGAGTTAGGGATAGGGCTAGTGTTAGGGCTGGGTTTGGGCCAGGGCTAGGTTTAGTGCTGGGGTTATGGTTAGGTCTAGGTTTAGTCTTATGTTTAGAATTAGGGTTAGGTTTATGCTTAGAGTTAGAGTTAATGTTGGAGTTAGGGTTAGATCTAGGTTTAGGGCTACTGGTTGGGTTAGGGTTAGGTTAGAAATAGGCTTAGGCCTATGTTTAGGTTTAGAATAAGGGATAGGGTTAGAGCTTGGATTAGGGCTAGGTTTAGGGTTAGGTTAGGGTTAGTGTTAAGGTTTGGGTAGGTTAAGTGTTAGTGTTGGTCAAGGGCTAGTGTTAGGATTAGAGCTAAGGCTAAGGTTAGGCCTAGGGTTACACCTCTGGTTAGGGTTAGCACTAGGGTTATAGTTAAGGTTAGAATTAGGTTTAAGACTAGGGATAGATTTAAGGAAAGATTATCAGATTAGGCTAGGGCTGGGTTTAGGGTTACAGGTATAGTTAGAATTAGGGCTAGGTTTAAGGTTAGGGTTTGTGTTAGGTTTAGGGTCAGGGTTTGGGCTAGGGTTAGGTCTAAGGTTAGGGCTCGTATTAGGGTTTGGGGTAGTTTTAGGTTTAGGGTTAGTTCTAGGGTTAGCATTAGGGTGAAGGCTAAGGCTAGGGTTAGGGGTAAGGTTACACCTCGATTAGGTTTAGGGCTATGTTTAGGGTTAGGATTAGTATTAGGGCTATGGCTATGGCTAGGGTAAGGGCTAGGACTAGAGCTTGGGCTAGAGTTAGGTCTAGGGATAGTGTTAAGGTAAGCATTAGGTTAGGGTTAGGGTAAAAGTTAAGGTTAGGTTTAGGGTAGGGTCAGTATTAGGGTTAAGCTTAGGATTAAGGTCAAGTTTATGTTTAGGGTTAGGCTAAAATTAGGTCTAAGATTAAGTTTACGAATAGGTATAATTTTAGGGTTAGATTTAGGATTATGGTTAGGGTTAGTTTTAGGTTTATTACTTGTCCTAGGGCTTGTGTTATAGCTAGGATTTGGACTAGGGCTAGGATTATTGCTAGGACTAGGGCTAGTGCTAGAGTTAGTGTTAGAGATAGGGTTCGCATAAAGGGTTAGTTTTGGGGTTGGGGTAAAAGTTAGAGTTATGGTTAGCATTGGGTATTTTATGGTTAGGGTTAGGGTCAGGGTGAGGTTTAGGGTTATGGTTAGGGTTAGGGTTAAGGTCAGCATCAGGGTTATGGTCAGGGTTGGTGTTAGGGTCCAGGTCAAGATAAGGGTTAGAGGGCTGGGAATGTGGCTCAAATGGTAATGCACTCACCTGGCATATGCAGGGCACTGGGTTTGATCCTCAGCACCACATAAAAATAAAATAAAAATGTTGTGTCCACCAAAAACTGAAAAATAAATACTAAAAACTTCTCTCTCTCTCTCTCTCTCTCTCTCTCTCTCTCTCTCTCTCTCTCTCTCTTTCTCTTTCTCTCTCCCACTCTCCCATCTCTCTCTCTGTCTCTCTTTAAAAAAAAAGATAAGGGTTAGAGTCAGTGTTAGGATTAGGGATACTGTTAGGGTTAGGGCTACAGTTAGGTTTTGGGTTCAGGCTAGAGTTATTGCTATGATTAGGGCTAGGGTTACTGTTAGTGTTAGGGCTAGGGTGAGGGCTTAGGCTAATGTTAGGGCTAGGGTTACAGTTAGGACTAGTTTTAGATCTAGGGTTAGGACTAGGGCTAGGGTTAGGGTTAAAGTTAGGGCTAGGGTTAGGTTTAGGGCTAGGGCTTGGTCTAAGTTTAGGTTTAGAAACAGGACTTGGGTTCAGGTTAGGGCTAGGACTAGGTCTAGGGCTAGAGTTTAGTCTAGGGTTAGGGTTAGATTTAGGATTAATGTCATGTTTAGAACTAGGCTTAAGTTTAGGGTCAGAGTCAGGGTCAAGGTAGTGTTAGCATTAGGGTTAGGGCTAGAATTAAGGCTAGGATTTGGACTAGGTTTAGGATTAGAGTTTGGTTTACATTAAGTGTTAGAGTTAGGGCTAGGGCTAGGGTTAGGTTTAGAGCTAGATGTAGGGTTAGGTTTAGGGCTAGCACTTGGCTTAGGAATAGTTTTAGGATCAGTGTTAGGTCTAAGGCTAGTGTTAGGGTTCAGTTGAGTGTAAGAGTTAGGGCTAGGGCTAGTGTTAGGGTTAGACTTAAGGTTATGGTCAAGTTTAGGGCTAGGGTTAGTGGTAGGGTCAGAATCAGGGTCAGGATAAGGGTGAGGTTCAGTGTTAGGGTCAGAGTGATCATCAAGGTTAGGGTTAGATTTAGGGTTAGGGCCAGTTTTAGACTCAGGGTTAGGGTAAGGTTCTTGGTTAAGTGAAGTTCAGGGATAGGGCTAGGGCTAGGGAGACAGGTTTAGGGTTAGTGTTAGGGTCAGGCCTAGTGCTAAGATTTGGGTTACACTTAGGGTGTACTGTTGGGTTAGGGTTAGGGTTAGTGCTAGGGCTAGGTTTAGCAATAAGGCTAAGGATAGTGTAAAGTTAGTGCTAGGGCTAGAGTTAGGTCTAGGGTTAGGTTTAGTGTGAGGCATAGAGTTAATGTTGGGTCTAGTGTCAGGACTAGGGTTAGGGCTGGGTTAAGGGTTAGGATAAGGGTTAGGGTTAAGGTCAGGGCTAGTGTTAAGTTTAGGCTAGGGCTAGTGATAGAGCTAGGATTAGGTTTATGGTTTGGGTTATTGTTAGGGTTAGGGTTGGGACTAAGTCCAGGGCTAGAGTTAGGGCTAGGATTAGGGTTAGAGTAAGGGTTAGTTTTAGGTTTAGGGCAAAATTTAGGGTTAAGGTTAGGGTTAGGGTTAGGGTTAATGCTAGGTTTAAGGCTTCAGTTAGTGTTAGGTTTAGTTTTAGGCTAGATCTAGGGTTAGAACTAGGGATAAAGTTAGGGCTAGGGTTAGGGATAAGATTAGGTCTAGGGTTACAATTTTTGTAAGGGATAGGTTTAGAGCTAGTATTAGGGCTAGAACTAGGGTTAGGGTTAGGGCTAGGGCTTGGTCTAGGGATAGGTTTAGAATCAGGACTAGGGCTAAAGTTAGGTCTAGGGCTAGATTTAGGTCTAGGGTTAGGGTTAGGTTGAGGGTTGTGGCTAGGTGTAGGATTAAACTTAAGGCTAGGTTTAGGTCTAGGGTTAGGCTAATGTTAGGGCTACAGTTATGGTTAGAGCTTGCTTTGGGGTTAGGTTTAGTGTTCAGTCTAGTGTTAGGGTTAGCTTTAGGGTTAGGGTCAGGTTTAGAGCTAGGGATAATGTTAGGGTGTGAGTCAAGGTCAGGGCTAGGGTTAGGGTTAGGTTAGGGATAGAATTACATCTAAGTTTAGTGCTTGGGTTAGTGCTAGGGTTAGTGTTAGTGTTAGGGTTAGGGTTAGTACTAGGGATAGGTATAGGAATAAATTTAGTGCTTGGGCTAGGATTTGGGCTTGGGTTAGGTTTAGTTTGAGGCTTAGGGTTAGGAATGGACCTAGTTTAAGGCTAGGTTTAGGGCTAGATTTAGGAGTAGGGTGATGATTAGGGTTAAGGCTAGGGCTTGTGTTTAGGGCAAGGAATAGGGATAGAGCTAGGGTTAGGTTTAGGTTTAGGGTTAGGGTAAGGGTTAGGACTAAGTCCAGGGTTAGGGTTAGGGTTAGGGTAAAATTTAGTGTTATGGTTAGGGTTAGGGTAAGTGTGAGGATTAGGGTTAGTGTTATGGCTTGGGTCAGGTCTATGGTTAGGGTTAATGTTATGTTTAGTCTTAGGGTTAGGTTTAGATTTAGAGTTTGGGTTAGATCTAGGGTTATGGCTAGGGCTATGGTTAGGGCTATGGTTAGGGCTATGGTTAGGGCTAGGGAAACGTTTAGGGCTAGGACTAATTTTAGTGTAAATGTTAGGTTTAGGATTAAAGTAAAATTTAGTATTAGGGTTAGAGTTAGGGTCAGCCTTTGGGTGAAGGTTAGTGTTAGGTTTAGGGTTGGGGTTAGAGCTAGGATTAGGGCTAGGACCATGGTTAGGGCTTGTTTAGGGTTAGGGTTAGTGCCAGGGTTAGTGTTAGGGTTAAGGCTACTGTTAGAGCTAGGTTTAGGCCTAGAACTAGGGTTATGGTTAAAGTTAGGGCTAGGGTTTGGGTTAGAATTAGGTCTAGGGCTAGAATTACTGCTAGGGTTAGGGTTAGGGTTAGTGTTGTGGCTAGGGCTAGGGCTAGCATTTGGACTAGGTTTAATTTTTGGTTGAGAATTAAGTTTAGGTTTGGGGTTAGGATTATGGCTAGGGTTAGGGTTAGGGCTTTGGCTAGGATTAGGCCAATATTTAGGTTTATGAATAGGGATAGGGCTAGAGTTAGGGTTAGGGCTAGTGTTAGGGTTTAGGATTAGGGTCAGCCTTTGGATGAGGGTTAGTGTTAGGTTTAGGGTTAGGGTTAGAGCTAGGATTGGGGCTAGGACTGTGGTTAGGGCTTGTGTAGGGTTGGGGTTAGTGCCAGGGTTAGTGTTAGGGTTAAGACTACAGTTAGAGCTAGGTTTAGGCCTAGAACTAGGATTATGGTTAGAGTTAGGGCTAGGGTTTGGGTTAGGATTAGGTCTAGGGCTAGAATTACTGCTAGGGTTAGGGTTAGGGTTAGGGTTAGTGTTGTGGCTAGGGCTAGGGCTAGCAAACTAGGGTTTGGTTTAGGGTTAGAGTCAGGGCTAGGGCTAGTGTTAGGGTTAGGCTTAAGGTCAGGTTTAGGGCTAGGGTTAGTGATAGGGTCAGAGTTAGGGTTAGGGCTAGTGTTAAGGTTTGGGTAGGTTAAGGGTTAGAGTTAGTTTTAGTGCTAGAGTTAGGGCTGGGGTTTGGGCTAGGGCCAGGTTTAGTGCTGGGGTTATGATTAGGTCTAGGTTTAGGCTTATGTTTAGAGTTAGGGTTAGGTTTAAGCTTAGCATTAAGGTTAGTATTAGAGTTAGGGTTAGATCTAGTCTTAGGGCTACATTTAGGGTTAGGGTAAGGGATAGGTTTAAAGGTAGGGTCTGGGCTAGGGATATGGTTAGGGTAAGGGTTAGGGTTAGAATTAGGGCTAGGTCTTGGGCTAAGGTTGGGGTTAGAATTAGGACTAGGGCTCAGGTTAGGGCTTTGACTAGGTCTAGGGCTAGGGTTTTGGCTAGGGTTAGGGTTAGGTTTATGGTTTGGTCTAGGTGTAGGGTTAAAGTTAGGGCTAGGTTTGGGACTATGGCTAGGGTTAGGTCTGGATTTAGGGCTAGTGTTAAGGTTTGGGTAGGTTAAGGGTTAGCGTTAGTTTTAGGGCTAGTGTTAGGATTAGGGCTAAAGCTACGGTTAGGTCTAGGGTTACAACTCTGATTAGGGTTAAGGATAGGGTTATGGTTAAGGCTAGGATTAGGTTTAAGAGGAGGGATAGATTTAGGCAAAGATTATTGGGATAGGCTAGGGCTGGGTTTAGGAGTACTGGTAGAGTTAGGGTTAGGGTTAGGTTTAGGGCTAGGGTTTGTGTTAGGTTAAGTGTTTGGATTTGGGCTTGAGGTAGTGTTAGGGCTAGGGTTAGGGTTAGTTTCAGGTTTAGGGTTAGGCCTAGGTTTAGGTTTAGGGTTAGGGCTAGTGTTAGAGTATGGGGTAGTTTTAGGTTTAGGGTTATGTCTAGGGATAACATTAGGTTTAGGGCTAAGGCTAGGGTTAGGGATGGGATTACACTTCTGATTAGGGTGAGTGTTAGGGTTAGGGATACAGTTAGGTTTTTCTTTTGGGCTAGGGTTATTGCTAGAATTAGGGTTAGTGTTACTGTTAGGGTTAGGGCTTGGGCTAATGTTAGAGCTAGGGTTATGGTTAGGGCTAGTTTTAGATCTATGGTTAGGACTAGGGCTAGACTTATGAACAGGCTTAAGGCTAGGGTTAGGGGTAGGGCTAGGCCTAGGGTTAGGGTTATGGTTAAGTTTAGGGTTACATCTAGGGCTTGGTCTAGGGTTAGGTTAAGAGTCAGGACTTGGGCACAGGTTAGGACTAATACTAGGTCTAGGGCTAGAGTTTATCTAGGGCTAGGCTTATGGCTAGGGTTAGGGTTAGCGTTAAGGTTAATGTCAAGTTTACAGCTAGAGTTAAGTTCGGGTCAGAGTCAGGGTGGGGTTAGTGTTATTGTTAGGGTTAAGGCTAGAATTAAGGCTAGAATTTGAACTAGCTTTAGGGTTAGATTTTTGTTTATGTTAAGTGTTTGCGTTAGGTCTAGGGCTAGGGTTAGGTTTAGGGATAGGTGTAGGATTAGGTTTTGGTCTAGCACTTGGCTTAGGGGTAGTTTTAGGATTAGTGTTAGGTCTAAGGCTAGTGTTAGGGTTTGGTTTAGGGTTAGAGTTAGGGCTAGGGCTACTGTTAGGGTTAGACTTAAGGTTATGGTCAGGTTTAGGGCTTGGGATAGTGGTAGGGTGAGAGGATCAGGTGAGGTTCAGTGTTAGGTCAGAGTTATCATCAGGGTTAGGGTTAGAGTTAGGGTTAGGGCCAGTTTTAGGCTCAGGGTTAGGGATTCTTGGTAAAGTGAAGTTCAGGGCTAGGGCTAGGGTTAGGGCTAGGGTTAGGTTTAGGGTTAGGTTTAGGGTTAGGCCTAGTGCTAAGATTTGGGTTACACTTAGGGTGTACTTTTGGCTTAGGGTTATTTCTATGACTAGATTTAGCAGTAAGGCTACTGATAGAGCTAAATTTATAGTGCTAGAGCTAGTGTTAGGAATAGAGTTAGGTTTAATATGAGACATAGAGTTAGTGTTGGGTCTAGTGTTAGGACTAGGGTTAGGGATAGGTTAAGGGTTAGGGCAAGAGTTAGGGTTAAGGCTAAGGCTAGTGTTAAGTTTAGGCTAGGGATAGGGATAGGGATAGGGTTAGGTTTATGGTTTCAATTATTGTTAGGGTTAGTGCTAGGACTAAGTCCAGGGCTAGAGTTAGGACTAGGATTAAGGTAAGAGTAAGGGTTAGTTTTAGGTTTAGGGCTAATTTAGGGTTAAGGTTAGGGTTAGTGCTAGGTTTAAGTCTACAGTTAGTGTTAGGTTTAGTTTTAGGGTTAGGGTTAGGGTTAGGCTTATAGATAAGGTTAGATCTAGGGTTAGGACTAGGGCTAGAGTTAGGGCTAGGGTTAAGGCTAAGCTTATGGCCTGGGTTATGGTTATGATAAGGAATAGGTTTAGAGCTAGGGTTAGGGCTAGGGCTAGGTTTAGGTTTAGGACTAGGGTTAGGGCTAAGGCTTGGTCTAGGGATAGTTTTAGAACCAGGATGAAGGCTCATGTTAGGGCTAGGACTAGGTCCATGATAGAGTTAGTTCTAGGGCTAGGTTTAGGTCTATGGGTATGGCTAGGGTTAGGGTTTTGGGTATGTTAAGTGTTAGGTTTAAGTCTAGGGCTAGTGATAGGTTTAGCACTAAGGCTGGTGTTAAGGCTAGGGTTATACCTCTGGTTATGGTTTGGGCTAGAGTTAGAGTTAAGATTAGAGTTATGGCTAGGGATAGGTTTATGGTAAGGATATCAGGTTAAATCTAGGGCTAAGGTTGGGGGTAGAGCTAGGGCTAGGGTTATGTCTAGGTTTAGGTTTAGGGTTTGTGGTAGATAAAGGGTTAGGATTAGGGCTAGTGCTAGGGTTTGGTTTGGGGCTAGTGCTAGGGTTAGGCCTAGTGTTAGATCTTGGGTTAGTGTTAGGGCTAGGGCTAGGGTTAGGGTTAGGGTTTTTGTCAATGAAAGGTTTAGGTTCAGGTTCAAGATGATGGTCATGGATAGGTTTAGAATAAGGGTTAGGTTTAAGGTTAGGGTTAGGAACAGGGTTAGGTTTATGGTTAGATCTCGAGTTTTGGCTAGGGTTAGTTTTAGGTCTAGGTCTAGGGTTAGGGCTAGGGTTAGCATTAGAGTTAGGGTTAGAACTAGGTCTAGGGCTAGGATTAGGACTAGATGTAGGGTTAGGGCTAAAACTAGGGCTTCAGCTAAAGTTAAGCCTAGGACTAGGTTTAGGGTATGGGTTAGGGTTAGGGTTAGAGTAAAAGTTCGGGTTAGGGTTAGGGTCAGCATTAAGGTTAAGCTTAGGATTTGGGTCAGGGTTAGGGTTAGGGTTAGGGCTAGAATTAGTGCTAAATTTAGGTTTAGGGCTATGTTTAATTTTAGGGTTAGATTTAGGATTACAGTTAGGGTTAGGGTTAGGTTTAGTTCTAGAGCTAGGTCTTGGGTTAGAGCTAGGATTAAGACTAGGGCTAGAGTTAGTGCTAGGACTAGGCCTACAGCTAGAGTTAGTGTTAGGGATAGGGTTAGGGTAAAGTGTTAGTTTAGAGTTAGGGTAAATTTAGGGTTACTGTTAAGGTTAGGTTTAGCATTATGGTTACGGTTATGGTTAGGTTTAGGTTTAGGATTAGGTTTGGCATTAGGATTAGGTTTGGGGTTAGGGATAGGTTTACGGTCAGGTTCAGTGTTAAGGTTAGGGTTAGTGTTACGCTTTTGGTCAGGGTTGGGTTCAGGTCAGGGTTGGTATTAGGGTCAGGGTCGGGTAAAGTTTAGAGTCTGTGTTAGGGTTAAAGTTAGGATTAGTTTAAAATTTAAGTTTAGGGCTAGAGTTAGAGTTAGGGCTAAGGCTAGAGTCAGGGCTATAGTTAGGTTTTGTGCTAGATTTAGGGCTGGGATTAGGGCTAGGGTTACTGTTAGGGTTAGGGTTAGGGTAAAGGCTAGGGCTAATGTTAGGGCTAGGGTTACAGTGAGGGCTAGTTTTAGGGTTAGGGTTAGGGCTAGTTCTAGTGTTAGCATTAGGTTTAGGGTTAGGATCAGGTTTACAGCTACAGTTAGTTTTAGCATCAGAGTCAGGGTCAGGGTTTGGTTAGGGTTAGGATTAGGGTTAAGGCTAGAATTAGGTCTAAGGTTAGGGCTATCAGTATTAGGGTTTGGGTTAGGTTAAGGATTAGGGTTAGAGATAGAGCTAGCATTAAGTTTAGGGCTAGGGCTAGGTTTAGGGATAGTTTTTGGATTAGTGTTAGGTCTAGGATAGCGTAAGGCTAAGTTTTAGGGGTAGGGTTAGGGCGAGGGCTAGTGTTACGGTTATGTTTAGCTAGGTTTAGGGTTAGTTAAGGGATATGTTTAGAGCTAGGATTAGGGCTAGGGATAGCATTACTTTTATGGCTAGGGTTAGGGTTCGATTTAAGGTTAGTGTTAGGGCTAGAATTAAGACTAGGATTAGGGCTAGGGTTATGGTTAAGTTTTGATTTAGTTTAAGGGTTAGAGTTAGGGTTAGGTTTAGGGCTAGGGCTTGTGCTATGATTAAAGTTAGTATTAGGACTAGGGCTCAGGTTAGGGCTAGGATTTGGTCTAGACTAGAATTAGATCTAGGGCTAGGGTTAGGGCTGGTGTTAGGGTTAGGTTTATGATTGGGGCTAGGTGTAGTGTTAGGGTTAGGGTTAGGGTTAGTGTTAGGGTTAGGTTTATGATCAGGGTTAAGGTCAGGGTCAGGATAAAGGTCAGGATTGGTCTTAGGGTCCAGGTCAGGATAAGGGTAAGAATCAGTGTTAGGGTTAGGGTTAGCGTTAGTTTAAGGTTTAGGGTTAGCTCTAGGGTTAGAATTAGGTTTAGGTCTTGGTCTATATTTAGGTTTAGAATTAGGACTATGACTCAGGTTAATTTTAGGGTTAGTGCTGAGTTAGTAATAGAGCTAATGTTAGGGCTAGGGTTATGGTTAGGTCTAGTTTTAAATCTAGGTTAGGACTAGGGATAGGATTAGGTCTAGGGTTAGGGCTAGGTTTAGGGTTAGGGTAAGCAATAGGTTTTGAGCTAGCATTAGGGCTAGGGCTAGAAGTTAGGGTTAGGGCTAGATTTACTGTTAGGGCTATCGCTTTGTCTAGGCTTAGATTTAAAATTAAGAATAGGTCTCCGGTTAGGGCTAAGACTAGGTCTAGGACCAGAGTTATGTCTAGAGCTAGGGTTAGGGCTGTTTAGGGTTAGGTTGAGGGTTAGGGTCAGGTTTAGATCTAGGGTTAGTGTTAGTGTCAAAGTCAGGGTCAGGGTTAATGTTAGGGTTAGGGTTAGGGCTAGAAATAATACTATGGTTAGGGCTAGGGTTAGGGGTAGTTTTGGTTTACTTTAAGGGTTAGAGTTAGGGCTAGGGCTAGGGTTAGGGATAGTTTTAGTATTAGTGTTAGGTCTAGGGATTGTTAGGTTTCAGTTTAGGGTTAGGGTTAGGGCTTGGATTAGTGTTTGGGTTAGGTTTAGGGTTAGTGTCAGGTTTAGGGCTAGGGTTAGTGGTAGGGTTAGAGTCAGGTTCAGGATAAGGGTGAGGTTCAGTGTTAAGGTCAGAGTTAGCATCAGGGTTAGGGTTAGATTTAGGGTTAGGGCCAGTTTTATGCTTGGGATTAGGGTCAGATTCTGAATCAATGTGAAGTTTAGGGCTAGGGCTAGGTTTAGATTTAGGGTTGGGGTTTGGGTTAGGGTTAAGGTCAGGGTCAGGTTTGGTCTAGGATTGAATATAGGATTAGGGTCAGGGTCAGGGTCAGGATCAGGTTTAGGTTTAGGATTAGGATTAGGCTAGGCCTATTGATAAAATTTGGGTTACACTTAGAGTATACTTTTGGGCTAGGGTTATTGCTAGGGCTATGGTTAACAATAAGTCTAGGTATAGGGATAAACTTGGTGCTAGGGCTAGGCTTAAGGCTAGGGTTAGGTTTAGTGTGAGGCTTAAAATTAGGGTTTGGGCTACTGTTAGGACTAGTGTTAGGGCTAGGTTAAGGGTTAGTGTGTGGGTTAGAATTAAGGCTAGGGCTAGGGTTAAGTTTAGGCTAGTGATAGAGATAGGGATTGGTTTAGGTTTAGGGTTTGGGTTAGTGTTAGGGTTAGGACTAGAAGTAATGTCAGAGCTAGAGTTAGGGCTAGTATTAGGGTTAGAGTAAGGGTTAGATTTAGGTTTAGGGCAAAATTAGGTTTCAGTTTAGGGTTAGGTTCAGCAGTAGGGTTAGGCTTAGGGTTACAGTTAGGTTTAAGGCTAAATTAGTGTTAGTTTTAGTTTTAAGTTTAGGATTAGGGTTAGGGTTAGGGTTAGGGTTAGGGCTAGGGTTAGGGTTAGGGCTAGGGTTAGGGCTAGGGCTTGGTCTAGAGTAAGGTTTAGAATCAGGATTAGGGCTCATGTTAGGGCTAGGAATATGTCTAGGATTAGTTAAGTCTAGGGCTAGGATTAGGGCTAGGGTTACAGTTAGGTTTAGGATTGTGGCTAGGTGTAGGGTTAAAGATAGGGCTAGAGTTAGGTCTTGGTTTAGGGTTAGGTTTGGGCATGGGCTAGATTTAGGTCTAGGATTAGGGCTAGGGTTAGGGTTTGAGTTAGGTTAAGGGTTAGGTTTAAATCTCGGTATAGCATGAGGGTTAGGGCTAAGGCTAGGGTTAATGTTCAGGTTGCACCTCTGGTTAAGGTTAGGGTTAGGGTTAAGGCTAGGGATAGATTTAGGGCAAGGGTATTGGGTTACAGCTAGTGCTAAGGTTAGGGCTAAGCGAGGTCTAGGTTTAGGGCTAGTGTTAAAATTAGAGTTAGGGTTAGGGGTAGGGTCCTTGTCAGTGTAAGATTTAGGTTCTGGTTCAAGATGAGGGTCAGGGTTAGAAAAAGGGTTAGGGTTTTGGCTAGGGTTAGGTTTAGGGCTAGGTCTAATGTTAGGACTAGGTTTATGATTAGGTTTAGAGTTAGGGCTAGGGCTAGGGCTAGGGTTAGGTCTAGGATTAAGACTAGGTGTAGGGTTACAACAAGGACAAGGGCTTGGGCTAGAGTTTGGTCCAGGGCTAGGGTTAGGGTAAGGGTTAGGATTAGGGTTAATGTAAATGTTAGGGTTAGATTTAGGGTTAGGGTTAGCATTAGGGTTAAGCTTAGGAATTGGGTCAGGGTTAGGGTTAGGGTTAGGGCAATATTTGGTCTAGGGTTAAGTTTAAGGTTGGGTTAGGGTCAGGGTCAGGATCAGGGTCAGGATCAGGGTTAGGGTTAGTCCTAGGGCTAGGGTAAGGGTTAGGTTTTCTGTTAGGGCTAGGGCTAGTGTTAGGGCTAGGATTAGGATTAGGTTAAGTTTAGGGTTATGGCTAGTGTTAGAGTTAGGGCTAGGTTTATAGCTAGGTTTAGGGTGAAGTTTAGGGCTAGGGCTAGTGTTAGTGCAAGGACTATGGCTAGGGTTATATTTAGGGGTAAGCCTAGGTTTAAGACTAGGATTATGTTTAGGGATAGGGTTGGGGCTAGGTGGATTAGGGTTAGGTTTAGAATTAAGGTTGTGGCTATGGCTAGAAATAACTTTAGAGCTAGAGTTAGTTTTAGGATTTATGTAACGGTTAGGGTTAGGGCTAGGTTTAGGTTTACTGTGAGGCTTAAGTTTAGAGTTGTGGCTAGGCTTAGGGCTAGGCTTAGGGCATTAATATTAGGGTTTGGGTTAGGTTAAATGTTAGGGTTAGGGCTAGGCTTAGTTTTAGGTCTAGGGTTAGGAACAGTTTTTGGATTAGTGTTAGGTCTAGAGATAGTGTAAGGGTTAGGTTTAGGGTTAGGGTTATGGATAGGTAAGGGATAGGTTTGAACTAGTGTTATGGCTAGTGCTAGGGTTAGGGTTAAGAATAGGACTTGGTCCAGGGTTAGTTTTAGAATCAGGACTAGCGCTCAGGTTAGGGCTAGGTCAAGATCTAAGGCTTGAGTTAGGTCTAGGGCTAGGGTTAGGGCTAGGGTTACAGTTAGGTTTAGGGTTGTGGCTAGGTATAGGGTTAATGTTAGGGCTAAGGTTAGGTCTAAGTTTAGGGTTAGGTTTGGGCCTAGGACTAGGTTTAAATCTAGGGTTGGGGCTAGAATTAGAGTTTGGGGTAGGTTAAGGTTTAGGGTTAGATCTAGGGCTAGCTTTAGTGTTAGGGCTAAGGCTATGGTTAGGGCTAGGGATTACACCTCTTTTTAGGGTTAGGGCTAGTGTTAGGGTTAGGGTTCAGTTTAGGATTAGCGTTAAGGCTAGGGATAGGTTTAGGACATGGGTATCTGGTTAGGGCTAGGGCTAAGATTAGGCTTAGAGGAGGGCTAGGTTTAGGGTTAGAGTTTGTGGTAGTTTAAGGGTTAGAGCTAAGGCTAGTGTTAGGGTAGTGTTAGGATTAGGACTAGGGCTTGGGTTAGTGCTGGGACTAGGGCTAGGGCTAAGATAGTGCTAGATAGGGTTTGGGTAAACTCTTAGATTTAGTGTTAGGGCAAAATTTAGGGTTAAGTTTAGGGTTAGGGTTAGCATTAGGGTAAGGGTCATGGGTAGGGTCAGGGTCAGCATTAGTGTAGGGTTAGGCTTAGGGCTAGGGTTAGGTTTAGGGCTAAGGCTGGGGTTAGGTTTAGAGCTAGGGCTAGGGTTAGAACTAGTTGTAGGATTAGGGATAGGTCTAAGGCTAGTGTTAGAGTTTGGTTTAGATTTAGGTTTAGGGTTAGGGTTGGCGCTTTGGCTAGAATTGGGCTAAAGTTAGTGCTAGGGCTAGGATTTGGGCTAGGGTTAGGTTTAGTATTAGGCTTAGGTTTAGGGATAGGGCTAATGTTAGGCTTAGGGTTAGAGCTAGATTTAGGGTTAAGACGATGTTTAGGGTTAAGCCTAGGGTTAGTGTTAAGTTTAGGTCTAGGCCTAGGGATAGGGCTAGAATTGGTTTAGGTTGAGCGTTAGGGTTATTGTAAGGGTTAGGACTAAGTCCAGGGTCAAGGTTAGAGTTAGGGTTAGGGTTAAGGTAAAATTTAGGGTTAGGTTGAGGGTTAGGATCCGCCTTAGGATTAAGGTTAGTGTTACTTCTTGTTTTAGGGCTATGGTTAGGGTTAATGCTACATTTAGTCTTAGGGTTAGGGTTAGAGTCAGGGTTAGACCTAGGGTTAGGGCTAGGGCTAGGGTTAGGACTAGTGTTAGGTCTAGGATTCAGGCTAGGCCTAGGTTTAGGGTAAGGTTTAGGGTTAGGGTTAGAGTAAAATTTAATGTAAGTGTTAGGGTTAGGGTCAGTCTTTGAGAGAGGTTTATTGTTAGGTTTAGGGTTAGGGTTGGAGGTAGGATTAGGGCCAGGACTAGGGTTAGGGCTTCATTTAGGGTTTGAGTTAAGACTAGGGTTAGGGTTAGGAGTAAGGATACTATTAGATCTAGGTTTAGGCCTTGAACTAGAGTTATATTTAATGTTAGGGATAGGGTTTGGGTTAGGGTTACGTCTAGGGCTCGAATTTCTGCTAGGATTAGGATTAGTGTTAGGGTTAGGGTTGTGGCTAGGACTAGTAGGGATAGCTTTTGCACTATGTTTCATTTTTAGTTGAGGGTTAGGGTTAGGTTTGGAGCTAGGATTATGGCTAGGGTTAGGGTTGGTTTTTGTTAGGGTTAGGCTTAGCGTTAGGTTTAGAACTAGGGCTAGGATTAGGGCCGGGGTTAGCACTAATATTAGGGCTAGGGTGAGGGTTAAGCCTGAGTTTTGGGCTAGGACTAGGTTTAGGGCTGTGGATAGGTTTGTGTCTAGGGTTAGGCTTATGGTTAGATTTAGGTTTAGGTTTAGGGTTAGATTTAGTTTAGATTTAGTGTTAGGCTTAGGGTTAGATTTAGTGTTAGAGTTAGGGTTAGATCTAGGGTTAGGGCTAGAATTAGAGTTAGGGTTAGGTTTAGGGCTAGGGCTTGTGCTAGGGTTAGGCTTAGAATTAGGACTGGGTCTCAGGTTAAGGGTAGACTTGATCTAGGGCTAGAGGTAGGTCTAGGGTTAGGGTTAGGGCTAGGTTTAGGATTAGGTTTATGGTTGGGGATAGGTGTAGGATTAAAGTTAGGGTTAGGTCTAGGTCTAGGTTTAGGGTTAGGTCTATCATTAGCTCCAGACCTAGTCATAGCCCTGTACTTCACCTTGACCCTGACCCTGACCCTAATCCTGAGTCTGAAATTGGCCCTAACCCTAACTCTAACACTAACCCTGATGCTAATTCTAACCCTAACACTGAAACTCACCATTACCCTGACCTAGACACTGAACTTAACACTAAACCTAGCCCTAAACTTGACCTTAACCCTAATCATAAATCTAACACTAGCCCTAGCCCTAACCCTAAACCTAATACTAGCCCTAAACTTAGCTCTAGCCCTACTCTAACTCTTAATCTAACCCAAACCCTAACGTTAACCCTAGCCCTAACCCTAGCTCTAATTTTAGCCCTAAACTTAACCCCAAAGCTAACCCTACACCTGACCCTGACAATTACTCTAACACTAACCCTACCTTATTGTTGACCCTAACTCTAAACCTAACCCTAAAATTTACCCTAATCCTAAAACTAACCCTTACACTGATTCTATACCTAGTACTAACTCTAGAATTAGCCCTAGTCCTAGCATTAACCAGATACCTAGTCCTAATTCTAAACTATAACACTAGCCCTAGCCCTAACCCTAACCCTACTCCTCACCGTAAACTTAACCATAGCTCTAAATCTAACCCTAGCCCTAACCATAATCCTAACCCTAAACCAAGCCCTAACCATAATCCTAACAAGAGCTCTAACACAAACCCAATCCTACCCCTAACTCTAGCCCTTACCCTAACCGTAGCCCTAATAGTTACCCTAACCCTAACCCTAATCCTATCCCTAACAATAGCTATAGACATAACACTAAACTAAACCTAGCTCTAGCCCTAGCCCTAATCCTAACTCTAAACATAGCCCTATCCCTAAACCTAACCCTAGCCCTAACCCTAGCCCTAAGGATAGCCATAGCCCTAACCCTAGCTCGAAACTTAACTCTAACCCTAACTCTATCCCTAAGTCTAAACCTAACCCTAACCCAAACTGTAGACTTATCCCTAGCCTTAACCCGAACTCTAACCCTGAACCTAACCCTAACACTATCTTTAAAACTGACCCTAACCCTAAACCTAACCCTATCTTTTATGCTAGCCCTATATCTAACCCTTACCCTAACCTAGCCCTAGCCCTAAAACTAGCCATAGCCCTAATCCCAGCCCTATCACTAAATTTAGCCCTATCACAATCCCTAGTGCTAACCCTAGCCCTAACCCTAGCCCAAAAGAACGACCTAGGTGTAACAATACTCTTAGCACTAGGTCTAGCCCTAACCCTAACCCTAAACCTAAACCTAAACCTAACCCTAGCCCTAGCCCTAGCCCTAGCCCTGAACTTCACTTGACCCAGACCCTGACCCTAACCCTGAGCCTAAAATTAGCCCTAATCCTAACTGTAACTCTAACCTGATGCTAACTTTGACTCTAACACTGAACCTCACTTTACTCTGACCCTGACTCTGACCCTAACACTAACCCTAGTCCTAAACCTGTCCCTAACCCTAAATGTAACCCTAATACTAGCCCTAGCCCTAACCCTAACCCTAAACCAAACCCTTACACTAGCCCTAGGCCTAACTCTAATCCAAAAACTATTTCTAACCCTAGTCCTACCCCTAAACCTAACCCTAGCCCTAGCCCTAACCCTAACCCTAAACCTAACGCTAGCCCTAGACTTAACTCTAGCTCAAGTACTAGCCGTTATTGTACACCTAGTCCTAAACCTAGCCCTAATGCTAGCCCTAAACTTAAAATTAATCATAACCTTAGCCCTAACCCTAGATCTAGCCCTAAACCTAATACTAGCCAAAACCCTAAATCTAACCCTAACCCTAACCCTGTCCCTAAACCTAAACCTAAACCTAACACTTATTCTAACCCTATCCCTGACTCTCATCTTAAACCTGAACCTAAACCTTACACTGACAAGAGCCATAACTCTAACTCTAACCCTAACCCTAATTCTAGCCCCAAACCTAACCCTAGGTCAAACACTAGCCCTAAACTTATCCCTAGCCCATACCCTAACCATACCCCTAGGCCTAACACTAACCCTTAACCTACCACAAATCCTAACCCTAAACCTAGCCCTAATCTTAGCCCTACCTTTAACCCCAAACTTAGCCTAGCCCTAAGCCATACCATAGCCCTAAACCTATCCCTATCCTAACCCTAATCCCAACCCTAACCCTAACCCTTACCCTAGCTCTAACCCTAAACCGAGGTGTAACACTAGCCCTAACCCTAGCCTTAGCCCTAACCCTAATCCTAGCCTTAGACCTAACCCTAACTCTTCAACTACCCTGAACACTAAACTTAGCAGTAACCCTAGACATAAACCTAGCCCTAGACCCAAACCTAACCCTGAACTAGACCTAATGCTAACCCTAACTTTAACCCTATACCTAGCCACAACCCTAAACTTTACCCTAACCCTAGCCCTAAACCTAGCCCTAAACCTAACTCTAGCCCTAGACCTAGTCCTAGCCCAAACCTGAGCCCTAGTTCTGATTCTAAATCTAAACCTAGACCAAGCCCTAGACCTAACCCTAAGCCTAGCCCTAACCCTAACCCTAGCCCTAGCACTAACCTTAGCTCTAAAACTATCCCTTATCCTAACTTTAACCATAGCCCTAACCCTAGCTCTAACCTGAGCCCTAACCATATCCCTAGATCTAACCCTAGATCTAACCCTAAATATAACTCAAACCCTAACCCAAGCCTAAACCTAAACCTAACACTAAGTCTAAACCTTAAACCTAGCTGTAATCCTAACCGTAACCCTATCACTGATTGAAACCCTAACTCTAACCTTAAATTTTGCCCTAAACCTAAACCTAACTCTTTCTCTAGTGCTAAACCTAGTCCTAACTCTAACCCTGGACATAGTCCTAGCCGTAACGCTAACCCTAACCCAAACTCTAAATCTAAACCTAGCCCTAGCCCTAGCCTTAGCTTAAACTTAACCCAAGCCCTAGTCTTAACCCTAACCCTTGCCCTAAACCATACCTAACCCTAACACTAATCCCAGCACTAGACCTAACCCTACGTCTAAGCCTAACATTAAAATAGCCCTAGCCCTAACCCTAGCCCTAGCACTAACTTGAGCCCTACTCCTAGCCCTAGTGCTAACCCTAGCCCTAGAACTAATCCTAACCCAAAAGTACACTCTAAGCATAACCCTAATCTTAGAACTAGGCCTAGCCCTAACGCTAACCCTAAACCTAAACCTAGCTCTAGCCCTAAAACTAATCCTAAAACTATCCCTAATACTATCCTTAACCCTAGCCCTAGCCCTATACGTAACCCCAGCACTAGCCCAAACTTTAACCATTAACCTAACCCAAACCCTAATACTAATAATAGCCCTAACCTTAGACTAAATTCTAGCTGTAACCCTAACCCTAATCCTAACCCTAACCATGACTCTGACTCTGATGCTAAAACTAACCCTAGCTCTAAACCTGATCCTAACCCTAAACCTAACACTAACACTAGCCCTAGCCCTAATCCTAACCCTATCTCTAAATCTAGCCCTAACCGCAACCCCAGCCCTAACATTAGCCCTAGCCCTAAACCTAGCCCTAAACCTAACATTAACCGTAGTCCTAATACTAACCCTAACACTAACCCTAGCCCCAAACCTAACTCTAGCCCTAACCCTAGCCCTAAACCTAACTCTAACCCTAGACTAACCCAAACCCTTAAACTAACCCTAACCATAACCTTACCACTGAACCTAACCCTTACCATGACCATGACCCTAACACCAACCCTGACTCTAACCCCAACCCTAACCTAAATCTGACCTTGATTGTAAACCTAAACCTAACCCTAACCCTAATGGTGACCCTAACCCTAACCCTAAATTTTACCCTAATCTTAAACCCAAATCTTTACCCTAACCCTATAGCAATAACTCTAGCCCCAGCCCTAGTTTTAGCACTAACCCTAACCCTAGTCCTAATCCCAGCTCTAACCCTATCCATAGCCCTAATCCTAACCCTAACCATAGCCCTAACCCTTGCCCTAACCCTAGCCCTAGCCCTAATGCTAGCCCTAACCCTAAACCTAACCCTAGCCGTAGCTCTAACACTAATCCTAAACCTAACCTAACCCTTACTCTAAACCTAATACTAGCTTAACACTAGCCCTAGACCAAGCCAAAACTAAAAATCTAGCCCTAACCCTAACTATTATTGTGGCCTCAAACCTACTTCTAACCCTAAACCTACCCTACCCTAGCCCTAGCCTGAACCCTGTTCTTAAACCTGACCCTGACTCTAACCCTAACACTAACACTAGATTTCACTCTAGCCCTATTCCTAAACATAACCCTAGCCCTAGCCGAATCCTAACACTTGAACTTAGCTTTAACCTAGTCATAAGCCTAGCCCAAAGTCTAGTCCCAACCCTAAACCTAAGCCTCACAGTAAACCTAAACCTAGCCCTAACCCTAACACTAACACTAATCCTAACATTAACACTAAACCTAATCTTAGCTCTAAAGGTAGTTTTAGCCATAGCTAAAACCCTACCTATACCCTAGCCCTAATCCTAAACCTAGCCCACACTATAGCCCTAAAAACACCCTAGCCCTAAACCTATTCATACAATAGCCCTAGCTGTAGTCTTTGCATTAACCCTAGCCCTAGCCCTAAATGTCACCCTAAACCTAGCTCTAAACCTAGCTCTAATTTTAACACTAGCCATAACCCTAACCTTAACCTAACCCTAATCCTAGCCCTAGCCCTAGCCCTAAACCTAACACTGAACCTAACAATTGCTTGGGAACTCGAACTAACCATAACCCTAAACCTCAACCTGACCCTGACCTTGACCCTAAACCTAAATTTAACCCTAGATCAAACCTTGTCCTAACCCTAACCCTAAACTTGACCCTAATACTAAACTTAACCCTAATGCTGACCTTAACCCTAAACCTAACCCTAACTTACCCAAACCCTAACCCTAAACCTAACCCTAATGCTAAATCAAATGTTAACATTTACCCTAATATTTACCCAAGTCCTAAAACTAAATATTTACCTTAACCCTATTTCTAACAATAACTGTAGCCCTAGCTCTAGTCCTAGCACTAACCCTAGCCCTAGTCCTAATCCTGGCTCCAATCCAAGCCATTTCCCTAGTACTAAACTTAACCCTAACCATAACTGTAATCCTAAATCTAACCCTAAAATTATACCTAGCCCTAAACCTAATATTAGCCCTAATTCTAGCCCTAGCCCTAACCCTAACCCTAACCATAATCCTAATATTAACCCTAATGCAGATCCTAACCCTAAACCTAACCCTAACTTTTAAACTAACCCTAACCCTAACCCTTATTCTAACCAAGGACTAGACCTAACTATAGCACAAGCCTAGCCTAACCCTACACCTAATCCAAATCCTAGCCCTAAATCTAGTCCTAGACCTAGCCCTAACCCTAACCCTAATCCTAAACTTAACCATAACCCTAGACCTAGCCCTAAAACTAATCCTAGCCAAAACCCAGATATAACCCTAACCCTAACCTTGTCCATAACCTAACCCCAACTCTAAAATTATATCTTGCCCTAAATTTAATCTTAGCCCTAGTCCAAGCTCTATCCCTAACTCTAACCTTGGCACTAACCCTAAACTTAAGCCATACTGACCCTAACCCGAAAGCTAAACTTAACATTTATCCTAACCTAACCCTTACCTAACCCTAACCCAAAACCTAAACCTAACCCTAGCCCTAACAATAGCCTTAGCCCTAACACTAACACTAGCCGTAGACCTAACCCTAAACCTCAACCTACCCTAAATCCTAACACTAGCCCAAACCCTAGACCTAACACTAACCCTAACTCTAACCCTAACATTAACCCTAAACCTAACCCTAGCTTTAAAGGTAGTTCTAGCTGTAACTAACCCTAGATCTAACCCTAAACCTCTGTCCTAAAACCTAAACCTAAACCTAGACCTAATCCTAGCCTTAGCCCAAATTCTAACCCTATCCCTAGCCCTAACCTTAACCCTTAATCTACCACAAACCCTAAACCTAAACCTAGACCTAACTTTAACTCTACTTCTAAATCTAAACCCAGCCCTAGTCCTAACATGATTCCCTTGCCCAAAATCTATCCTTAGCCTTAAACCCAATCCTAACCCTAATCATAACCCTAGCCCTAACCCTAACAAGAGGTGCAATCCTAGCCCTAACTATAGCCTTAGCCCTAAGGTTAATGCTAGCCATAGACCTAACCCTAATCCTTAATCTACCCCAAATCCTAACCCTAACCCTAGCCCTAACCCTTGCCCTAACACTAACCCTAGCTCTAACCCTAGGCCTAACCCTAAACCTAACCCTAGCTATAGCTCTAACACTAATCCTAAAACTAATCCTAACCCTAACCCTTATCCTAGCCCTAACCCTAGCCCTAACTCTAGCCCTAGGCTCAAACCAAACCCTAAATCTAGATCAAGACCTAGCCCTAACTCTAACCCTACACCAAGCCCCAACCATAAACCTAATCATAGCCCTAGCCCTAACCTGAGCCCTAGACATAACTCTAGGCCTAGACAAAGTCCTAGTCCTAACCTGAGCCCTAGTCCTATTTCTAACCCTAACCCTAGCACAAGCCCTAGCCCTAAACCTAACCCTAACTCTAATCCTAGCCCTAACCCTAACCATAACCCTAGCCCTAGTCCTAACCCTATCTCTTACCCTAACCCTAAACATAGTCCTAACACTAGCCCTAACTCAGGCCTAACCCTATCAGTAGCCCAATCCCTAGATATATTACTAACTCTAATACTAACTCTAACCCTAAGCCTAAACCTAACCATAACTCTAACCATAAGCCTAACCCTAGACCTAAACCAAACCTCAGCTCTAAACCTAGCTCTAGCCCAAACCCCAGCTCTAACCCTGGCCCTAGCCCTAACACTAGTGCTAGCCCTAACTCTAACCCTAGCCCTAACCCTAGCCCTAGCACTAAACCTAACTCAAGGCCTAACTCTAGCCAAAGCCCTAACCCTAACCCTAACCATAATCCTAGCCCAAAACCTAAGCCTAACCCTCAACCAAAAACTAAACCTAGCCAAAACGCTAGCCCTAGTCCTAGCCACAACCCTAACCCTAACCCTAGCAGTAATTCCAGCCCTAGACCTAACCCTAACCCAAACCCTAGCCTTAACTTTAACCATAACCCTAGTTCTAGGCCTAAACCTGGCTCCAACAGTAACCTTAACACTAACCCTAACCCTGGCATTAATGCTAAACCTGAATCAAGACCTAACCCTAGTCCTAGCCCTAACCCTAGCTCTAACCCTAACACTAAACTTAACACTAACCCTCACATAAAGGCTGACCCTAACACTAAATTTTACCTTAACCCTAATCCTTACACTAAAGCTAGCCCTAGCCCTAAACCTTAACCTTAACCTAGCTCTGGCCCTAACCCTAGCCCTAACCCTAGATCTAACCCTAACTCTAACTCTAACACCAATTCTAAAAGTAACATTAAACCTATCCATAGCCCTAACTGGCCAGAACACTAACCCTAATCTTAACACTAAACATAACCCTAAATTTTACCCTAACCCTAACTCTAACCCTAAATCTAACCCTGGACTTAGTCCTAATTTTACCCTAACCCTAACCGTAAACATAAACCCAAACCTAGCCCTATCTCTAGTCCTAGCCCTAAAATTAACACTAGCACTAGACATAACCCTAACCATAGCCCTATTCCTAAACCTAGTCCTTACTCAAGCCCTAACTCTACCCCTAGCACTAACTTTAGCCTTATTCCTAGCCCTAGCAATAACACTAGCCCTAACCCTAACCCTAAACCTAACCCTACAACTAGCCCTAACCCTAGTCCTGGCCTTAAACCTAAACCTAACCCTAACCCTGGCCCTAACCCTAACCTCTAGGGTTAGGGTCAGGGTTAGGGTTATGTTTAGAGCTTGGATTTTGGCTAGGATTAGGTTTAGGGCTAGATCTAGTGTTAGGGATAGGTTTAGGATTATGGTTAGGGTTAGGGCTAGGGCTAGGGCTAGGGCTAGGACTAGGATTGGGCCCAGGTTTAGGGTTAGGATTAAGACTAGGGCATGGGCTAGAGTTAGGGCTAGGGCTAGGGTTAGGGTAAGGCTTAGGTTTAGGGTTAGGGTAAAAGTTAGGTTTAGGTTTAGGTTTAGGGTCAGCATTAGGGGTAAGCTTAGGGTTAGGCTCAGGGTTAGGTTTAGGTTTAGGGGTAGGATTAGGGCTAAGATTAGGTTTAGGACTAGGTATAATTTTAGGGTTAAAGTTAGAATTAAGATTAGGGTTAGTGTTGTTTAGTACTAGGGATAGGGCTAGGGTTAGATCTAGGAGTAGGACTAGGGCTAGGGTTAATGCTAGGACTAGGGCTAGGGATATATTTAGTGCTAGGGATAGTGTTAGGGTAATGTGTTAGGTTTAGGGTTAGGGTAAAAGTTAGTGTTAGGTTTGGGGTTAGAGTGACCATTAGGGTTAGTGTTAGGTTTAGGGTTACATTTAGGGTCAGGGTCATTGTTAGGGTTAGGGTCAAAATTACTGTCCAGGTTGGAGTTAGGGTCAGGGTCAGGTTAAGGGTTAGAGTCAGTGTTAGGGTTAGGGCTAGGGTTAGTTTAAGATTTAAGGTTAAGGCTAGGATTAGAGTTAGGGCTAGAGTTAGGTTTGGGGCTAGGGCTAGGTTTAGGGCTAGGATTAAGGCTAGTGTTAGTGTTAGGGTTAGGGTGACCTTTAGGGCTATGGCTAATGTTAAACCTAGGGTCATGATTAGGGCTAGTTTTAGAGTAAGCATTAGATCTGGGTCTAGTGTTAGGATTAGGTTTAGAGTTAGGGTCAGGTGTAGAGTTAGGTTTACTGTTAGGGTCAGAGTTAGGGTTAGGGTGAGCATTAGTTGTAAGGCTAGAATTAGGGCTTAGGTTAGGGTTAGGGCAAGTTTTAGGATTAGAGTTAGGCCAGGGGGAGTGTTAGTGTTAGGTTTAAGGTTAGGGTTAGGGCTAAGGCTAGTTTTAGAATTAGGTTTAGTTTTAGGGTTAGGGCTAAGGCTAGTTTTAGAATTAGGTTTAGTTTTAGGGTCAGGTTTTGGGCTAGGGTTAGTGTTAGGATCAAAGTCATGGTCAGGGTAAGAGTGAGGTTCAGTGTTAGGGTCAGAATTAGCATCAGGGTTAGGGTTAAAGTTAGGGTTAGGGCCAGTTTCAGGCTCAAGGTTAGGGTCAGAGCCAGGGTCAACATGAAGTTAAGTGCTAGGGAAAGGGCTGAAGCTAGGGTTAGGTTAGGGTAAGGGATTAGTGCTAAAATTATTGATAGGGCTATGAATAGGGCTAAAGTTAGTGCTAGGGCTAGGGTTAGGTCTATGGTTAGGTTTAGTGTGAGGCTCAGTGTTAACAATGGGGCTAGTGTTAGGGCTAGGTTTAGGGTTAGGGCAAGGGTTAGGGTTAAGTCTAGGGCTAGGGTTAAGTTTAGGCCTAGGGCTAGGTATAGGGAAACGGTTAGGTTTAGGGTTAGAGTAAGTGTTAGGACCAAGTCTAGGACTAGAGTTAGGGCTAGGATTAGGGTTAGGGTAAGGGTTAGGTTTAGACTTAGGCTAAAATTTAGGGTTAGGGTTAGGGTTAGTTTCAGCATTAGAGTTAGGGTTAGGGTTACAGCTAGGGTTAGGGCTACGGTTAGGGTTAGGTTTACATTTAGTCTTAGTATTAGTGTTAGTTTGAGTTAGGTTTAGACCTAGGATTAGGGCTAGGGCTAGGGTTAGGGCTAGGTTTACTGCTAGGTTTAGAGCTAAGGCTAAGTAAGGATTAGGGCTAGGGTTAGGTTTAGGGTAAGGTTTAGGGTTAGGGTTAGGGTAAAATTTAGAGTTAGGGTTAGGGTTAGGGTCAGCCTTTGGGTGAGGGTTCAGGTTAGGTTTAGGGTTAGGGTTAGAGCCAGGGTTAGGGGTAGGACTACAGTTAGGACTTGGGTTAGGTTTAGGGTTAGCGTCAGGGTTAGAGTTAGGGTGAGGTCTACTCTTAGAGCTAGGTTTAGGCCTGAAACTAGGGTTAGAATTACAGTTAGGACTAGGGTTTGGGTTAGGGTTTTGTCTAGGGCTAGAATTAAGACTAGGGTTGAGTTGGGGTTAATGTTCGCGTTATTGCTAGGGCTAAGCCTAGCATTTTGGCTAGGTTTAGTTATCTTTTGATGGTTTGGGGTTAGGATTAAGGCTAGGGTTAAGGTTCGGTTTAGGCCTAGAGTTAGGTTTAGGGCTAGGATTAGAGTTAGGGCTAGGTTTATGGTTAGGGTTAGTACTAGGGTTAGTGTTAGGTTTAGTGTTAGAGCTTGGGTTTGGGCTAGGCTTAGGGCTAGGCTTAGGTTTAGGGTTTCCTTTAGTCTTAGGGTTAGAGTTAGAGTTAATATTAGATTGAGGGTTAGGACTAGGTTTAGGGTTAGGGCTAGGGTTAAGGCTAGGGTTAGGGTAAGTGTTAGAATTAGGGTTAGGGTAAACTTTAGTTTTTGGGTTAGGATTTGGGCCAGCCTTTTGGTGAGAGTTAGCATTAATTTTAGGGTTAGGTTTAAAGCTAGGGTTAGGGCTAGGACTAGATTTAGGGCTTTGGTTATTGTTAGTGTTTGGCCAGGATTAGGGTTAGGGTGAGGGATACTGTTAGAGCTAGGTTTAGGCCTAGATCTATGGTTAAGGTTGAAGTTAGGGCTATGGTTTTTGTTAGGGTTAGGTCTAGGCCTAGAATTAGTGTTAGGGTTAGGGTTAAGGTGTGGGCTAGGGTTAGGGCTAGCATTCATGCTGTTGTTAGGTTTAGGGTGATGGTGAGTGTTAGGTTTGGGGCTGGTGTTATGTCTAGATTTAGTGTTCAGGCTAGTGCTAGGGTTAGGGCTAGAGTAAGGATTAGGACTAGGGCTAGGTTTAGTGTTAATTCTAGGGCTAGGGTTAGTTCTGTGGCTAATGTTAGGGCTAGGGTTAGGGTTAAGGCTAGGTTTTAATTTAGAGTTAGGGCTTGGGCTAGTGTTAGGGTTAGGTTTAGGGTTAGGGTCAAGTTTAGTGGTAAGGTTAATGTTAGGGTCCGCGTCAGGATAAGGGGAAAGGTGAGGTTCAAGTTTAGGATCAGATTAGCATCTGGGTTAGGGTTAGAGTTAGGGTTAGGCTCACTTTCCGGTCATAGTTAGGGTCTAGGTCAGGGTCAGGGTAAAGTTCAGGTCTAGGGCTAGGGCTAGGGCTAGCATCAGTTTTAGGGTTAGGTTTAGGGCTAGGGCTAGGGCTAGGAATAGGGTTAGGCCTAGGGTTAAGGTTAAGGCTAGGGTTTGTGCTATGGCTAGGGTTAATGTTGGGGGTAAGGATAGGACTAAAGTTCGGGCTAGGTTTAGGGCTGGGGTTAGGTTTAGTGTGAGGCTTAGAGTTATGGTTCGGGCTAGTTTAGAGGTAGGTTTAGGGCTAGGGTTGGGGTTAGGGCAGGGGTTAGCGTTAAGGATAGGGCTAGGGTTAAGTTTAGGGCTAGGGCTAGGGCTAGGGTTAGAGCTAGAGCTATGGCTAGCATTAGAGCTATAATGAGGTTTAGGGTGAGTGTTAGATTTAGGGTTAGGGTTAGTGTTAGAGCTAGGATTAGGGTTAGGGTAATGACTAAGTCTAGGGCTAGAGTTAGGTCTAGGATTAGAACTAAGACTAGGGTTCATGTTAGGACTATGGCTAGGGCTATGGTTAGTGCTATGGTCAGTGTTAGGGTTTGGGCTGGGTTGGGGCTAGGGCTAATATTAGGGTTAGTGTTAGGTTTGGGGTTAGGGTTAGGGTTTGTTCTAGAGCTAGGGCTAGGATTAGGCCTACTGCTCAGTTTAGTGCTGGGACTAGGTCTAGGGATTGTTGAGAGCCACAGCCAAAGGGGCCCCAGCAAACTTCTAGCTGCCAGCAAACTTCCAGCTTCCGGCTGATGATTGGCTCACAGTGGCCCCAGCAACATCTAGCTGATTGGCTCCTCTGTGGTGATGTTCATTGGGCTGTTTCCCTGCCCTTCAGACTGCCAGCTGACGATTGGCTCACAGCGGCCCCAGCAACACCTAGCTGATTGGCTCCTCTGCGGTGATGTTCATTGGGCTGTTTCCCTGCCCTTCAGACTGCCAGCTGATGATTGGCTCACAGCGGCCCCAGCAACATCTAGCTGATTGGCTCCTCCACGGAGCTGCTCATTGGGGGACTTCTTTGGCTCTGCCCCCGCAACCCAGCCAATCAGCCTCAAGAGCAGGAGGATTGTGGGAGGTGGAGAGGCTGGTGTGGGGGTGAGAGGCTTGTGGAAGCCGGTGGTGGCAGTTGGGCTCTGAGGGTTTTTTCCCTGAGGAGCTGTTTTGTTTGGCGTTTGTAGTTCTAAAAATAAAGTTAGTTTCTTTTGACAAGTGGCTCCTGAATTGTGCCCAGCCAGACTGCGGCAAGGAATAAGGTTAAGTTAAGGGTTATGTTTAGGGTTAGGGTAAATTTAGTGTAAGGGTTTGGGTTAGGGTTAGTGTCATGGTCAGGTTTAGGGTTAGGATTAGGGTTAGGGTTAGGGTCAGGGTTAGGGTTAGGGTTAGGGTCAAAGTTAGGGTTAAAGTCAGAGTCAGGATAAGGTTTATGTCAATATTAGATTTAGATTTCAGGTTAAGGTTTTGTGTTAGGGTTAGGGTTAGTGATAGGTGTTAGGGTTAGGGTTAGGGTTAAGGTTCAAGTTTGGGTTAGAGTTAGGGTTTAAGTTTAGGGTCAGGGTTAGGATTAGGGTTTAGGGTCAGGGTCAGTGTTAGGGCTAGGTATAGGTTTAGGGAAAGTGCTGGATTATGGGTGGGGTTAGGGTTAGGTTTAGGTAAGTGTCAGAGTCAGGGTTATAATCAGGGTCAGAGTCAGGGCTTGGGCTAGTGCTAGGTTTAGGGTTAGAGTTATGGTTAGGGCTATGGTTTGGATTAGGTTTAGGTTTTCACTTAGGGTTAGAGTTAGGTTCAGGATTAGGGTTAATGTTAGGGCTAGGTTTAAGACTATGTTTAGTGTTAGGGTTAGGTTTAGGCTTAGGTTTGGGGATAATATTAGAGTTAGGGTTAGACCTAGGTTAGAGATAGGGCTAGGGTTAGGGCTAGGATTATGGGTAGGGTTAGGGTTAGGATTTTGGTTAGGGCTTGACCTTGGGCTAGGTTTAGGGTTAGGGCTAGTTTTAGGGCTATGGTGAGTGTTAAGGTTAAGTTTAGGGTTAGTATAAGAGCTAGTTTACCATTAGGGCTAGGGTTATGGTTAGGGATAGGGATAGGAATAGGATTAGTGTTAGGACTAGGGCTATGGCTAGGTTTAGGGCTAGGATTAGGACTAGGACTAGGGTTTGGGCTAGGACTAGTTTAGGGCTAGAGTTAGGGCTAGGGCTAGGGTGAGGGTAATGGTTAGCATTAGGTTTAGGGTAAATTTAGTGTTAGGTTTATGTTTAGGATCAGCCCTTGGGTGATGCTTAGGTTAGGTTTAGGGTTAGGGTTTGAGCTAGGTTTAGGCCTAGGACTTGGGTTAGGGCTTGGCTTAAATTTAGATTTATGGCAAGTAGTAATGTTAGGGTTAGAGCTACTGTAATGATAGGTTTAGGTCTAGAGCTAGTTTTGTGTGTATGGTTAGGGCTAGGGGTTTTGTTAGGTTTAGGTCTAGGGATAGAATTAGGGCTAGGGTTAGGTTTAGGGTTAACTTTTGGGTTGTGGCTACAGCTAGGGCTAGCATTAGGTATGTTTAGTTTTTGTTTGAGGATTAGTGTTCGGGTTTTGGCTAAGATCAGTGCTAGGATTAGGGTTAGGGCTTTGGCTAGGGTGAGGCCTAGAGTTAGGGCTAGGGCTAGTGTTAGGGCTAGGGTTAGGGCTGGAATTAGTGTTAGGTCTAGGCTTAGGCTGATGTTTAGAGTTAGGGTTAGGTTTAGTCTTAGGGTTAGGGTTAGTGTTAGAGGTAGTGTTAGATCTAGGGCTAGGGCTAGGGATAGTGTTAGGGCTAGGATTAGGACTAAGGCTAGAGTTAGGTCTAGGAATAGGGCTATGGCTAGTGTTAGGGCTAGGGCTAGGTTAGGGTAAGTGTTAGGTTTAAGATTAGAATAAAAGGTAGGATTAGGTTTAGGGTTAGGGTCAGCGTTAGGTATAGCGTTAGTGTTAGGTTCAGGGTTAGGTTTAGGCCTAGGGTTAGTTAAGATTAGAGTTAGGTTTAGAGATATGGTTAGGGCTAGGGGCTAACTTTAGGGCTGGGGTTAGGGCTAGGTTTAGGTTTAGGGTTAGGGTAAGTACTAGGGTTAGGTTTAGTATTAGGTCTATGGCTATGGTTAGGGATAGGTTTAGGGTTAGGATTAGCACTAGTGTTAAGGCTAGGGTTAGGATTAGGATTAGGATTGGGCTAAGGTTATGGTTAGAGCTATGGTTAGGTTTAGAGGGAGGTTAAGAGTTAGGGTTAGCAGGAAGGGAAGGCTGCTGCCACCCCCGAGAGCCAGGAGCCCCAGGCCAAAGGAGCAGAGGCTAGTGCTGCTTCCAAGGGAGAAGACACAGAAGAGGCAGGGCCCCAGGCTGCAGGCCGTCCACTCCCTTGGGGTCAGAAAGTGGCCTTGCATAAGCTAGCATTGAGCAGAATGAGTAGCTGGGTGGGGACAGGTGGGTGCTTTCTAAGCTGCAAAAACTGTGCTGTCCTTGTGAGGTCACTGCCTGGACCTGGTGCCTTGGCTGCCTTCCTGTGCCCAGAAAGGAAGGGGCTTGTTGCCCCCTCCCAGCCACATTCCCTTTTCTCCTCTCCCTCCTGTGGATTCTCCCATCTGGTTTTACTCTTAAGGCCAGTTGAAGATGGTCCCTTACAATTTCCCAAGTTAGGTTAGTGATGTGAAATGCTCCTGTCCCCCTCCTTCCCTATCCCCAGCCCCGCAGAAGGCAATTGCTGGTTTTCTCTCCCAGTTCTTTTCCAAGTAGGTTTTGATTATCCCACTCCCCAATCCCTGAGCCAGAAGTGGGGTGCTTGTACTCCCAAACCCTGAGTGTCCAGCCTTCCCCCTGTTGAGTTTTCAGTCTTTTGTGCTGTGCTTAGTGGCACCTGGGCCGGGGAGGACACTGCCCCTGTCTAGGTTTTTATAAATGTCTTACTCAAGTTCAAACCTCCAGTTTGTGAATCAGCTGTGTCTCTTTTTTGACTTGGTAAGCAAGTATTAGGCTTTGGGGTGGGAGAGAGGTCTGTAATGTGAAACAACTTCTTGGGTTTTTTTCTCCCATTGTTGTAAATAACTTTTAATGGCCAAACCCCAGATTTGTACTTTTTTTTTTTTCTAATTGCTAAAACCATTCTCTTCCACCTGGTTTTACTGTAACATTTGGAAAAGGAATAAATGTCATCCCTTAAAAAAAAGAGTTAGGGTTAGGTTTACAGCTATAGTTAGGCCTAGGGTTAGGGTTAGATAGGGCTACATCTAGTATTAGGGCTAGGATTAGGACTAGGGCTAGGGTTAGTGCTAGGATTAGGACTAGGGCTAGAGTTAGTCCTAGGTATAGGGTAGGTTAAGGTTAGGTTTAGGGTTAGGGTAAAAGTTAGGGTTAGGGTCAGCATTAGGATTAGGGTTAGGGTTAGGGTCAAGTTCAGAGTTAGGGTTAAGGTCAGGTTTACATTCAAATCAGGGTTACGGTTAGGGTAGGGGTTAGAGTCAAGGTCAGGCTGTTAGTGTTAGGGTTAGGGTTGGGTCTAGGTCTAGGGCTATTATTAGGTCTATTGTTAGGGCTAGGGTTGGGGTTAGGGTTAGGACTATGTTTAGCATTAGGGTTTGGGCTAGGGCTAGGGCTAGGTTTAGATTTAGTGTTAGATCAGTGGCTATGGTTAGGGATAGGGTTAGGGTTAGTGTTAGGATTAGTGTTATGCCTAAAATTAAGGTTATTGCTTGGGTTAAGTTTAGGTTTAGGGTTAGTGTTAGGATTAGATTTAGGGTTAGAGCTAGGTTTAGGTCGGAGGCTAGTGTTAGGGCTAGGGTTAGGGTTACACTTAGGGTTAGGGTAAGGGTTAGATTTTGGGTTAGGGTAAAAGTTGTGGTTAGGGTTAGTGTTAGGGTCAGAATTAGGGTTAGGTTTAGGATTAGGGTCAGTGTGAGGGTTAGGATTAGAATTAGGGTCAGGGTTATGGTCAGTGTCTGATTAGGGTCAGGTTTGGGATTTGGGTCAGGGTCAGGCTAAGGGTTAGAGTCAGTGTTAGGGTTAGGTTTTGGTTTAGGTTTAGGGTTTAGTGTTAGGGTTAGGATTAGTATTAGTTTTAGGGTCAGTGTTGGGATAGGGTTAAGGTTAGGGTAGGGTTTAGTATTAGGGTTAAAGTTAGGGTTATTGTTTGAGGTTAGGATTAGGGTTAGGGTTAGTGTTTGGGTTTGGGTTTGGGTTAGAGCTTTAGGTTAGTGTTAGGGTTAGGTTTAGGTGTAAGTGTTAGGTTTCGGTTTGATTTAGGGTTAGGGTTAGGGTTTATGGCTAGGGTTAGTGTTAATGTTAGGGGTTAGGGTTAGGGCTAGGGTTAGGGTTAGTGCTAGGTTTACAGCTAGGTTTTGTGTTAGAGTTAGGACTATGGCTAGGTTTAGAGCTAGGTTTAGGGCTAGGGTTAAATTTATGTTAGTTCTAGGGCTAAATTTATGGATAGGTTTAGTTCAGGGTTAGGGCTTGGGCTAGTGTTAGGGTTAGGTTTAGAGTTAGAGTCCAGTTTATGAGTAGGGTTAATTTTAGGGTCAGGGTCAGAATAAGGGAAAGGGTGATGTTTAAGTTTATGGTCAGATTAGCATCTGAGTTAGTATTAGAGTTAATGTCATGCTCAGTTTCAGGTAAGAGTTAGGGTCTGGGTCAGGTTCAGTGTGAAGTTCAGGGCTAGGGCTAGGGCTAGGGCTGGCATTAGGTTTAGGGTTCAGTTTAAGGCTAGGGCTAGTGCTAGGAATAGTGTTGGGCTTAGGTTTAAGGTTAAGGCTAGGGTTAGGGTTAGTGCTAGTGATAGCAATAGGGCTAACTTTAGGGCTAGGGCTAGGGTTAGGGCTAAGTTAGGTTTAGTGTGAGGCTTAGGTTAGGGTTGGGGATAATGTTAGTGCTATATTTAGGGCTAGGTTTAGTGTTAGGGTGAGTGTTAGCTTTAAGAGTAGGGTTAGGGTTAAGTTTAGGGATAGGGATAGGGATAGGGATAGGGCTAGCATTAAAGCTAGGGCTAGGGCTAGCATTAGAGCTATTGTTAGGTTTAGGGTGAGGGTTAGATTTAGGGTTAGGGTTAGTGTTAGAGCTAGGGTTAGGACTAGATCTGTGGTTAGAATTAGGGCTAAGGTTAGGGTTAGGTGTAGGATTAGGACTAGAGCTAGTGTTAGGGCTAGTACTAGGGCTAGGTCTACAGTTAGGGCTAAGGGTAGGGTTAGGGTAAATGTTAGGTTTAGGAATCATGTAAATATTACAGTTAGCCCTAGGGCTAGTGTTAGGGCTAGGGTTAAGGTTAGGTCTACGGTTAGGGTTAAAATTAGGGCTAGGGTAAGTGTTAATATTAGGGTTAGTGTTAAGGCTAGGTCTTCATTTTGGGTTAGGTTTAGGGCTAGGGCAAGGTTTAGATTTAGTGTTGGGGGTAAGCCTAGGGTTAGGGCTATGGTTAGGGTTAGGGCTAGGTTTACATATAGGTTTTGTTTTAGGGTTAGGGCTAGGGCTAAGGTTTGTGCTAGGACTAGGGCTAGGCCTATTGTTAGGGCTAGGGCTAGGGTTAATGTTAGGGTCAGGGTTCAGGCTAGGTTTAAGTTTAGTTTTTGGGCTAGAGTTAATGTTGGTGTAGTGATAGGGCTAGCATTAGTGTTGTGTTCAGGTTTAGGGTGAAGTTAGGGTTAAGTTTGGGTCTAGGGTTATGGCTAGGGTTAGAGTTAGTGCTAGGGCTAGTGTTAGGGTTAGGATTAGGGCTAGGTTTAGGACTAAAGTTAGGGCTAGGTTTAATATTAGGTCTAGTGTTAGGGTCAGGGCTGATTTTAGAATTAGGGTTAGGGTTAGGGTTAGTGTTAGGGCTAGGGCTAGGGCTAGGATTAAGACTAGGGCTAGGATTAGTGCTAGGACTGTGGCTAGCTCTAGAGTTAGGGCTAGGGATAAGGTTTGTGTAAGGCTTAGGTTTATGGATAGGTTAAATTTAGGGTTAGGGCTAGGGTTAGGGTCAGCCTTAGGGTGAAGTGTTAAGATTAGTGTTATGGTCACAGTCAAGGTTGGGGTTAGGGTTAGGGTTAGGGTTAGGGTCAGTGTTAGAATCAGGGTCAGGATTAGGATAAGCGTCAGGGTTAGAGTCAGGGTCATGGTAAGGGTTAAGGTCTGTTTAGCAGTTTAGCGTTCAGGTTAGGTTTAGGGTTTAGTGTTAGGGATAGGGATTAGTGTTAGTGCTAGGGTTAGGGTTCTGGTTAGAGTTAGAGGTTAAGGTTAAGATTTGGGCAAAAATTAGGGATTAAGGTTAGGGTCAGGGTTAGGGTTAGTGTTTAGGGTTGGGTTTAGTGTTAGGGTTAGGGGTTAAGGCTTGGGTTAGGGTTAGGGTTCGTTTTCTATTAGAGTTAGGGGTTGATATTAGGGTCAGGTTTAGGGTTAGGGTTTAGGGTTAGGGTTAGAGGTTAGGGTTTGGGTTAAGGTTAGAGTTAGGGCTAGGTTTATAGCTAGTTTGTGTTAGGTTTAGGGCTTGGGCTAGGGTTTGTTTTAGGACTAGTTTTAGGCTTAGTTTAAGTTTAGGGTTGTGGCTAGGTTTAGGGATAAAGTTGGGTCTGGGGTTAGTGTTGGGGCTTGGGCTAGCTAGGTCTAGTGTTAGGGCTGTGGTTAGGTTTAAGGTGAGAGTGAGAGTTAGTGTTGGGGCTGGGATTAGGCCTAGGTTTAGTGTTAGGGCTAGGGCTAGGTTTAGGACTAGAGTAAGGGTTATGGCTAGGGTTTGGTTTAGGGCAAAGTTTAAGACTTGGGTTATTGTTAGTTCTAGGTCTAGGTGTAGTGTTAGGGCTAATGTTAGGGCTAGGGTTAGGATTAGGGCTAGGTTTAGGTTTAGGCTTAAGGCTATGGTTAGTGTTAGTGTCAGGTTTAGGGTTAGGGTCCAATTAAGAAGTAGGGTTAGTGTTAGGATCAGAGTCCCAGTAAAGGTAAGGTTGAGGTTCAATGTTAGGGTCATAGTTAGCATCAGGGTTAGGGTTAGAATTAGGGTTAGGGTCAGTTTCAGAGTCAGGGTTAGGGTCAGGTTTAAGGTCAGGGTGAAGTTCAGGGCTAGGATTACAGCTAAGGCTAAGGCTAGGTTTAGGATCAGGTTTAGGCTAGGGCTAGTGCTAGGATTAGGGTTAGGCTTAGGTTTAAGGGTAGGGCTAGGGTTAGTGCTAGGGATATGTTTAGTGCTAGGGCTAGGGATAGGGCTAAAGCTAATTCTAGGGTTAGGGTTAGGATTAGAGCTAGGATTAGGGCTAGGGCTAGGGTTTGTGTTAGGGGTAGGGCTTGTGTTAGTGCTAGGGTTAGGGTGAGGTTCATGGCTATAGTTAGGGCTAGGTTTAGGGCTAGGGTTTGGTTTAGGGCTAGGTTTCAGGTTATGGCTAGAGCTAGGGTTATGTTTAGGTCTCGGGTATGGTTTAGCATTAGGGTTAGGTTCAGGGTCAGGTCAGGTTCAATGTTAGTTTTAGAGTCAGGGTTAGCATTAGGATTGGGACTAGGGTTAGGACTAGGGCTAGGTTTAGGGTTAGATCTAGGGATAGGGTTAGGGCTAGGGTTTGGTTAAGGTTTGGTTTAGGACTAGGGTTAGGCTTATGGTTAGAGCTAGGGTTTGAGTTAGGTTTAGGCTTAGGGTCAGGGTCAGGGTCATTGTCATGGTAAGGGTTAGGTTCAGGTTTCAGTATCAGGGTCAGGTTTAGGGTTAGGTAAAAGTTCAGGTTAAGCTTATGGTTAAGTTTAGGTTTAGGGTTAGGGTCAGGGTCAGGGTCAGGGCTATGGCTAGAACCAGGACTAGGGTGTGGTTTAGGATTAGGGTTAGTGCTAGGGCTAGGGCTAAGTTTAGGTGTAGGCTTCGGGTTAGGGCTAGGGTTAGGGCTAGGGCTAAAGTTAGGGCTAGTGGTAGGGTCCATCTAAGGCTAGGTTTAGGGTTAGTATTGGGTTAGGGCTAGGTTTAGGGTTAGGGTTATGGTTAGGTCTAGGGCTAGGATTAGGGTTATGGCTAGGACTAGGGTTAAGGTTAGGTTTAAGGTTAGGGTTAGGTTTAAGGTTAGGGCTAGGTTTAAGGCTAGGTTTAGGGCTAGGAATAGGTTTATGGTTGGGTATTGTTTAGAGTTAGGGTTAGGTTCAGGTTCAGGGTCAGGGTCTGTATTAATTTTAGGGTCAGGTTTAGTGATAGGGTTAGGGATAGGGTTAGGGCTAGGTTTAGGTTTTAAGGTAGGTTTTGGGTTAGGGCTAGGGTTATGGTTAGGATTAGGGTTAGGATCAGGGTTAAGATTAAGATAAGGTTTATGTTTAAGGCTTGGTTTATGGCTGGGGCCATAAAAATATTTGCAGAGTTTTAAGTAAACTCAGAGTTTTGTGGAAGCTTCCCAAATGCTTTTAAGTGAAGGTCTTCCTTCCTGCACTGTGAAGAGTCTCTGCTTATGGCTAGTTCAACATGGAAGAAAGCATAGAGGGCCCACATAAAACTAATTGAGGGTGTGAACTTTCAAACAGCTAGCACAAACTGTGTTTGATTTTCAATTCCAACAGAATTCATTATAGGGGAAAATGAACTGAAACCTAAAAATTAAAAGTTTTCCTGAAAGCAAACGTGTGAACATAGGACAATGAAATTTGGGGGGCAAAGTGGGACTGGTGTAAGGATCATTCTTTCCAAGTATCAACAAAATTCAAGGAAAAAAATATTTGCAGAGTTTTCAGTAAACTTGGAGTTTTGTGCAAGCTTCCCAAACACTTTCAAAAGAAGGTGTTCCTTCCTTGGCTGAGAAGTGCCTCTTCTTAGGGCTACATCAACAGGGAACAAAGAATAGAAGACACACTGAGAAGTAACTGAGTGGGTGAAGTTTGAATCAACTAGCACAAACCATATTTGATATCTAGTTCCAACTGCATATATCCCTATGGGGGAAAACGAAGTCAAACCTAAAAGTTAAAAGTGTTTCTGCAAGTGAACACTTCAAACTAGGAGAACAAAAGTTGGGGTGCAAAGTGGGACTGGTGTAATTATTATTCCTTCCAAGTATCAACAAAATCCGGTGAAAAAATATTTTCACAGTTTTCAGTAAACTCGGAGTTTTGTGCAAGCTTCCCAAATGGTTTGAAATGAAGGTGTTCCTTACTTAGCTGAGCAGTGCCTCTGCTTAGGGTTACTTAAACAGAAAATAAAATATAGAGTGTGCAAGGAGAATTAACTGAGTGGGCAAAGTTTCAAACACCTAGCATAAACCATGTTTGATTTCCAGTTCCAACTGCCATCATTCATATAGGGGAAAAAAAAGTGAAACCTAAAAATTAAAAGTGTTCCTGCAAGTGAACGCTTAAACCTAGGAAAAAGATATTTGGGGGAAAAATGGTACTGATGGAAGGATCATGCCTGCAAGATATCAACAAAATCCGGTGGAAAAATATTTGCAGTTTTCAGTAAACTCAGAGTTTATCGCAAGTTTCTCAAATGCTTTCAAATGAAACTTCACCCATCAATGAGTTCTCAGTGTGTACTCTATGGTTTGTTACCTGTTGAAGTAGGCCTAAGCAGAGACACTTCTCAGCCAAAAGGAACACCTTCTTTTGCAAACTTTTGGGAAGCTTGCTCAAAACTACGAGTTTACTGAAAAATCTACAAATATTTTTTCACCAGATGTTGTTGTTACTTAGCAGGAATAATCCTTACACAAGTCCCATTTTGCCCCCCGAATTTTGTTCTCCTAGGTTGAAGTGTTGATTTGCAGAAACACTTTTAATTTTTAGGTTTCACTTCATTTTCCCCTACTGGGACGAATGAAATTGGAACTGGAAATCAAACATGGTTTGTGCTAGGTGCTTGAAACTTTACCCACTCAATTAGTTCTTATTGCACACTCTATGCTTTGCTCCCTGTTGAAGTAGCCATAAGCAGAGACATTTCTTAGACAAGAAAGGAACATGATCTTTTGAAAGCTTTTGGGAAGCTTCCACAAAACTCCAAGTTTACTTAAATCTCGGCAAATATTTTTTTTCACCGAATTTTGATGATACTTGGCAGGAATGATCTTTACACCAGTCTCATTTTGCCCCCAAATTTTGTTCTTCTCAGTTGAAGCATTAGCTTGCAAGAACACTTTTAATTTGTAGGTTTCACTTCCTTTTCCTCTACAGGGATGACAGCAGTTGGAACTGGAAATCAAACAGGGTTTGTGCTAGCTGCTTCAATCTTCACCCACTCAATTAGTTCTCAGTGGGCACTGTCTGGTTTGTTCTCTATTGAAGTATCCCTAAGAAGAGGCATTTCAGCCAACTCAGGAATACCTTCATTTAAAAGTGTTTGAGAAGCTTGGACAAAATGCTGAGTTTACTGTAAATTCTGCAAAATTTTTTTCACCGGATTTTGTTGATACTAGGCAAGAATGATGCTTGCATCAATCTGACTTAGAACTCCAAATTTGGATTTCCCAGGTTAAAGCCTTCCCTTGCAGGAGCACTTTTAATATTTAGGTTTCACTTTGTTTTGGCTTATTTGGATGAATGCAGTTGAAACTGGAAATCAAACACGGTTTGTGCTAGCTGCTTGAAATTTCACTCACTTAATTAGTTGTCAGTGGATATTCTCTGTTTTGTTCCCTTTTGAAGTAGAACTAAGCAGAGGCATTTCTCAGCCAGTCAGGAACACTTTCATTGGAAAGAATTTGAGGAGCTTGTCCAAAACTCCAAGTTTACTGAAAACTTTGCAAATATTTTTTCACCAGATTTTGTTGACACATGGCAAGAATGATCCTTAATCCAGTGCCACTTAGCCCCCCAAATTTGGTCCTCCTAGGCTGAAGCATTCGCTTTCAGGAACACTTTTAATTTTTAGGTTTCACTTTGTTTTGGCCTATTGGGATGAATGCAGTTGGAACTGGAAATCAAACATGGTTTGTGGTATCTGATTGAAACTTCACTCACTAAATTAGTTCTCCATGGGGACTCTCAGTTTTGTTCCCTGTTGAAGTAGCCCTAAGCAGAGGCATTTCTCAGCCAAGTCAGGAACACCTTCATTTGAAAGCATTTAAGAAGTTTGTACAAATGCCTAGTTTACTGAAAATATTTTTTCACCAGATTATGTTGATAATTGGCAGGAATGATTCCTCCATCAGTCTGACTTAGCTTCCTAAATTTAATTCTCCTAGGCTGAGGTTTTCACTTGCAGGCACACTTTTAATTTTTCGGTTTTACTTTGTTTTGGCCTATTGGGATGAATGAATTTTGAACTGGAAATCAAACACGGTTTGTGCTAGCTGCTTGAAACTTCACCCACTGAATGAGTTCTCAGTGTGCTCTCTCAGTTTTGTTCCCTCTTAAATTAGCCCTAAGCAGAGGCATTTCTCAGCCAAGTAAGGAAAACTTTCATTGGAAATCATTGAAAAGCTTGCACAAAACTCCGAGTTTACTGAAAACTCTGCAAATATTTTTCACCAGATTTTGTTGATACTTTGCAAGAATTATGTTGACACAAGTGCCACTTAGCCCCACAAATTTGGTTCTCCTAGGCTGAAGTGTTCACTTGCAGGAACACTTTTAATTTTCTGGTTTCAACTCATTTTGGCCTATTGGGATGAATGCAGTTGCAACTGGAAATCAAACACGGTTTGTGATAGCTGCTTGAAAATTCATCCACTGAATTAGTTCTCATTAGGCACTCTCTGTTTGTTCCCTGTTGAAGTAGCCCTAAGCAGAGGCATTTCTCAACCAAGAAAGGAACACCTTCATTTGAAAGCATTTGAGAAGTTTGTACAAATATTTATCTAGTTTACTGAAAACTCTTCAAATATTTTTTTCACCAGATTTTGCTGATATTTCGCATAAATGATCTGTACACCAGTCACATTTTGCTTCCCAAATTTAATTCCCCTAGTTTCAAGCATTTGCTTCCCAGGAACACTTTAAATTTTTAGGTTTCTCTTCATTTTTCCTTATATGGATAAATACAATTGGAACTGGAAATCAAACACTATTTGTACTAGAGGCTTAAAACTTCACCCACTTGGGCTGGGATTGTGGCTCAGCAGTAGAGCGCTCACCTAGCACAGGCATGACCTGGGTTCGATTCTCAGCACCACATAAAAATAAAGGCATTGTGTTGTGTCCATCTACAAAAAATATTCATATTTTTTCTTTCTTTCTCTCTCTCTTTCAAAAAAAGAAAAGAAAGAAGGATTGAGTTGCTCTTACTAAATAGGTTTGGTTCATTTTCCTGGGACCTACCCAAACACACTGATATTTAAAAAGAAAAAAAAAACTTCATCCACTCAATTATTTTTCACTGCACACTCTATGCTTTGTTGTCTGTTGAAGCAGCCCTAAGCAGAGGCACTTCTCAGCCAAGGAAGGAACACCTTCCTTTTAAAGCCTTTAGGAAGTTTCCACAAAACACTGAATTTACTGAAATCTCTGCAAATATTTTTTCAATGGATGTTGTTGATACTTAGCAGTAATGGTCCTGAAATCAGTCCCAGTTTGTCCCCCAAATTTCATTCTCCTAGGTTGAAGTGTTGGATTGCAGGAACACTTTTAATTCTTAGGTTTCACTTTATTTTTCCCCATATGGATGAATGCAATTAGAAATGAAAATTAAACATCATTTGTGCTAGCTGCTTCAAACTTCACCCACTCAATTAGTCCTTGGTGCACACCCTATCCTTTATTCCCTATTGAAACATCCCTAAGCAGAGGCTCTTCTCATCCTACGAAGGAACATCTTCATTTGAAAGCATTTCAGAAGCTTCCACAAAACTCCGAGTTTACTGAAAACTCTGCAATTATTTTTTCACTGTATTTTGATGATTCTTGGGAGGAATGATTCTTAAACCAGTCTCACTTTTCCCCCCAAATTTTGTTCACTTGCAGGAACACTTTTAATTTTAGGTTTCTCTTCATTTTCCCCTATAGGCATGTCAGTAGTTGGAACTGGAAATCAAACACAGTTTGTGCTAACTGCTTGAAACTTCACCCAGTCAATTATTTCTCAGTGCACACTCTAAGCTTTGTTCAGTATTGGAGTCACCCTAAACAGAGGTACTTCTCAGCCAAGGAAGGAACACCTTCTTTTGAAGTATTTGGGAAACTTGCAGAAAACTCTGAGTTTACTGAAAACTGTGCAAACATTTTTTCAATGGATTTTGTTGATACTTGGCAGGAATCATTCTTACACCCATCCCACTTTCTTTCTCCTAGGTTGAAGCATTTACTTGCAGAAACACTTTTAATTTTTAGGTTTGACTTTGTTTTCCCCTGTGGGGATGAATGCAATTGAAACTGGAAATCAAACATGGTTTGTGCTAGCTGTTTGAAACTTCACCCATTCAATTAGTTCTCAGTGTGCACTCCTTGTTTTTTCCCTGTTGAAGTAGCCCTAAGCAGAGGCACTTTTCAGCCAAGGAAGGAACACCTTCCTTTTAAAGCTTTTGGGAAGCTTACTCAAAACTCTGAGTTCACTGAAACCTCTGCAAATATTTTTTTCACCAGATTTTGTTGATTCTTGGCAGGAATGATCTTTACAACAGTCTCATTTTGCCCCCCAAATTTCATACTCCTAGATTGAAGCATTCGCTCGCAGCAACACTTTTAATTTTTAGGTTTCTCTTCATTTTCCCCTATAGGCAAGATGTCAGTTGGAATTGGAAATCAAACATGGTTTGTGCTAGCTGCTTGAAATTTCACCCATTCAATTAGTTCTGTGCACTCTATGATTTGTTCCCCATTGAAGTGGCCCTAACTAGAAACAATTCTCAGCCAAGGAAAGAACACTTTCTTTTGAAAGCATTTGGGGAGCTTGCACAAAACTCCAAGTTTACTGAAACTCTGCAAATATTTTTCCAATGGATTTTGATGATACTTGACAAGAAGATCCTTACAACATTCCCACTTTGCCCCAAGTTTTGTTCTTCTGGTTGAAGTATTTTCTTGCAGGAATACTTTTAATTTTTAGGTTTGATTTCATTTTCCCTCAAGGGATGAATGCTGTTGGAACTGGAAATCAAACACGGTTTGTGCTAGCTGCTTCAAACATCAAACATTCAATAATTTCTTCATGCACATTCTATGCTTTGTTCTCTGTTGAAGTAGCCCTAAGCAGAGATAATTATCAGACAATTATCAGCCAAGGAAAGAACTTATTTTGAAAGTGTTTGGGAAGCTGTCCTATGTTAAAGAATCAACTTGCAGGAACACTTTTAGCTTTTAGGTTTGACTTAATTTTCCCCCTTAGGGATGAATGCTGTTGGAACTAGAAATCAAACACAGTTGTGCTAACTGCTTGAAACTTCACCCAGTCACTTATTTCTCAGTGCACACTCTGTGCTTTGTTCTGAGTTGTAGTCACTCTAAGTGGATATACATCTCAGCCAAGGAAGGAACACCTTCTTTTGAAAGTGTTTGGGAAACTTGCAGAAAACTCCGAGTTTACTGAAAACTGTGCAAATATTTTTTCAACAGATTTTGGTGATACTTGCCAAGAATGATCCTTACACCAGTCCCACTTTGCCTCCCAAATTTCATTCTCCTAGGTTGAAGCATTCACTTGCAGGAACAGTTTCAATTTTTAGGTTTCACTTCATTTTCTCCGGCAGTTGGAACTGAATCAAACATGGTTTTTGTTAGCTGTTTGAAATTTCACCCAGTCAATTATTTCTCAATGTGCACTCTATACTTTGTTCCCTGGTGAAGTAGCTGGGAGCAGAGGCACTTCTCCACCATGGAAGGAACGCATTCTTTTGAAAGTGTTTGGGGAGCTTGCAGAAAACTCCGAGTTTACTGAAAACTGTGCCAGTATTTTTTCAACGGATTTTTAAAATTTAGTGTTTATTTCATTAGATATAAGTTTTGCTTTTATTTCACAGACTACCTTAAAATATTTTAATTTATTATGCAAATTTTACAGCACTTTGTGTAGCACATATATCACAGTTTGATTTATATTCCAAATTAATTTATCAATAAATAAATCTGCAAGGCTATTTTTCAACTTGCCCTGCCAAGTCTTGTCTCTGCAATCTTTTTCTTTTCTATAACACAGGCCAGTATTGTATACTCAGGACAGTATTGTATACTTATGTAGTTTTTTAAAATGCAGTTTTTTGCTTTATATTTCTTTGCACATACTTACTTTTTGTTTTTAAATATAATTTAAAATCATTTAAATCTTCCATTTTATTTTGGGGGGATACTGGGACTTGAACTCAGGGCACTCAACCACTGAGACACATTCCCAGCCCTATTTAGTGGTTTATTTAGAGACATGATCTCACTGAATTGCTTAGTGCCTCCTGTCTGCTGAGGCTGGCTTTGAACTAGTTTTCCTCCTGTCTCAGCCTCCTGAGCTGCTTCAGGGGAACACCACCACACCCAGCTTGTTATTCTGTCTTTTTTAAACCACAAGTTAAATACATGAACCAGGGCTTTGGGTATATTCTCAAATTTTTGATAATTGTTTCTATTATGTAAGTAAAAAAAATTCCAAAATATGTCAGTTAATGAGGTTCTGTGCTTTCACCAGATCATACAACAAAATTTAACATTAGACAATTCACTTTGTTATATTTTTATATCTTAACTCAGTGTTTTAAAGAAGAAACCAAAAAAGCAACATTTTTATTTCAGGCAAATAAAGGTGACTTGACCCTTGCATTTGAGAAGAAATATTCCTCCTCCCTTTAATTGGCATCTTCTCTCATGATCTTCCAGAGAGACTAGGACTCAGAGTAGTTTTTATTTATTAGTGATGTTGCTCATGATTTATTCAGAAAGCTCTGCTTAGTGTGATAACAAAATACTGTGTTTGAGCATCCTAACTAAATGTTGTGTTTGAGCATCCTAACTAAAATCATTTATGCAATTACTCATTAAATATTTTACTTATTAAAATTACTTATATTAAATGTGGAGCACTTGTCTATCATGCATGATAATTTGTGTTCAATCTCCAGTACTGCCACAAAATGTGTTTTAGTTTCTTACCTTAAAAACAAACAAACAAAAAGAACCCGCAATGCTTTCTTTAGCAATTACATCATTATTTTGGGTCATTTTGAGAATGAAATTGAGTGCTAAAATTTATGAAAAAAATATGATTGTCAAAAATAACATTAGAGGGGCTGGGGTTGTGGTTCAGTGGTACAGCACTCACCTAGCATGTGTGGGGCCTTGGGTTCAATCCTCAGCACTACATAAAAATAAACAAATGAAAGTATTGTGTCCAACTACAAATAAAACATAAATGATGATGATGATGATGATGATGATGATGATGATGATGATAACAACAACATTGGAGACCTGAAAGAGGCAAAGTTGTAGACAGAGAAGGAGCTGGTCTGACAGGCCTTGCTGTGAAGCAGAGTAATGAGGTTTTTTAATTTTTATTTTATTTATCTATCTATCTGTCTATCTACCTATCTATCTATTTTTTAAAATTTATTTTGGTGCTGGGAATTGAACCCAGAGCATTGTACATGCTAGGAAAGCACTCTACCAACTTAGCTATATCCTCAACCCCAGAGTTTTTTTTTAATCATTTAAAAATTTTATTAAGCATCTTTGAACACTTACAGTATTTGGGGGAAAATAATGATTTGTTTTAAATCAGGAAGAAAATTACCTACAATGTCACTGCATAAAAGTTATAGTGAATTATTTGACCAACTTCTTTCCTTTTTTGCCCACAAAGATTTTGCGATTTCTTAGTTCATATCTTCTACATGTATCCCATTTGTTGCAGAATAAATTTTTAAAATTATTTTTAATTTGTTTTTTCTTCTTAAAATATTATTTTAAATATTTATTTATATTTTTTAGTTGTAGTTGGAACAAAACCTTTATTTCATTTATTTATTTTTATGTGGTTCTGAGAATTAAACCCAGGGCTTCTCATGTGCTAGCCAGGTGCTCTACAATTGAGCCACTACCCCAGCCCTTAATTTGTTTTATTTAGTTATACATGACAGTAGAATGCATTTATGCACTTTGATATATCATTCATAGATGGGATATTATTGTATTTTTCTGAGTGCACATGTTGTAGAATAATATTGGTCATGTAGTCACATATATACATAGAGTAATAATGTCTGATTCATTCTACTATCTTTCCTATTCCCACGTCCCATCCACTCTCCTCCCACCACTTCCCACTACCTAATTTAAGGTAACAATACTCTTCCCTCTTGCCCCCTGCCTTGTTGTGAATTAACATTCACATATTACAGAAAACATTCAGCCTTTGGCTTTGTGACATTGATTTTATTTAGCTTAGCATGATATTCTACAACTCCTACCATTTACTGGCAAAGCCATAATTTCACTTTTCCTTGAAGCTGAGTAGTAATCCACTGAGTATATACACCACATTTTCTTTTTCAATTCTACTATTGAGGGGCATCTAGATTGGTTCCATAGTCTAGCTATTGTGACTTGACCTGCTATAAATATTGATATGGCTGTGTCACTATTGTATGCTGATTTTAAATATTTTGGAGTGGGTCAAATGGTGGTTCCATTTCCAGTTTTCTGAGGAATCTCCACACTGCTTTTTATAGTGGTTTCACCAATTTGCAATTTCACCAGTAATGCATGAGTGTACTTTGCTCACCCCATCCTCACCAACATTTATTGTTGCCTGTATTCTTGATGATTGCCATTCTGACAGTATGATTTAGAATAGTTTTAATTTGCATTTCTCTGATTGCTAGAGATATTGAACACTTTTTCATATATTTGTTGATCAACTGTATTTCTTCTTCTGTGAAGTGTCTGTTAATCTTCACCACAAGCAGCTCCAATAAAGCATTAATCTCTAAGATATATAAAGAACTCAAAAAACATAACACCAAAAATAAACAAATAAATAATCCAATCAATTAGTGAGCTGAGGAACTGATCAGAATAAATCTTTATTGATGCCTAAGCCAATCACTATGGCCAGGAAGGTGCACTGCTTTCTTCTTGCTAAGGCTAGATTACAAATAGCACTCCTGGGATACAATAGTACCCTATCTTCCAGTTGGATCAGTTGAAGACAATGGAAAGGGAATACCCAAAAGGAAATTGTCTATGGGCATGGTGGAACTCACCTCCAGTCCCAGAGGCTAATTAGAAAATCTGAATTCAAAATTTGAGGTCATAAAAAGCCTAATAAAGGGGAAGGATGAAATGAATCAACTGGTTCATGGTGTTTTTTTGTTTTGTTTTGTTTTTTTTTGTGTGTTTGATTTTGGTATTGATCTTTCCGTTGTCTGTTTTTTGTTTGCTTGTTTGCTGTTGTTGTTGTTGTAGGTCTCAAGGAATCCAACCCAGGGCCTCTAGCATGCTAAGCAGTAAGTACAAGTTCTATCATGGTTGAGCTGTTCCCCATCCTCTGGCCATCACTTTTTTTTTTTTTTCCTATGGACCTCTAGTTCTGGCTGAGGAAGAAGGAATGGAGCAGTTTTGGGAGAGGGGGGAGAAGAAGGAAGGTCAGAACTTGTTTGTGGTTTGTTGTTGTTGTTACTAGGACTTGACAAAGGGACACTTTGCCACAGAGTCACTTCCCCAGCTCTTTTTTATTATTTATTTATATATTTATTATTTACTTTGAAACAAGTTCTCACTGAGTTATGTGGAGCCTTACTCAATTACTGAAGATGGCCTTGAACTTGGAGATCTTCCCATCTTTCTCAGCCATCAGAGTCTCTAGGATGATAGAAGAAATGGGCCACCATGCCTGATCTTTTGTTATCTTACACTCCGTGCTAGAAGCAATGAATGGAGAGACACTACTTTCACCACTGGTTGAGATGTTTCAGTGTTGTGAAGACAGGAAAATAATCAAAGATGTGGATGTTAGTGATAGTGGTAATATATGGTGAGTGATTTTGTTGTCATTTGTTGTTGTTGTTGTTGTTCTTGGCAATGTAGGGTAAGGATAGGGGCAGCAAACCAAGGGCCTTTCAGTTTGCTGGGCCAATGCTCTACCACTTAGTTGCACCCCCAGCCTTTTTGACATGTGTTTTTTCACCATCAAAAAGTTCAGGAGGGGGACTGGGTTGTGGCTCAGTAGTAGAACATTTGCCTGGCATGTATGAGGCACTGGATTTGATTTTCAGTATCACATTAAAAAATAAATAAAAGAAATTTATTGTGTCCATCTACAACTAAAAAAACAAAAGTTAAGGAGGAATCAGGTTGTAGCTCAGTGGTAGAGATCTTGACTAGCATGTGTGACACACTGGGTTTGATCCTCAGTACCACATAAAAATAAAAAATAAAGATATAAAAAAAAACATTTAAAAATTTTTTAAAAACTTAAGGAAATGAAGACAATTGGTACGGAAGGGAGGAAAGCCATAAACTGAAATGCTTTCTGCAGATCACAAAGTCATAGGGCATGGGCTGGGGTTTGGGCTCAGAGGTAGAGTGCACACCTAGCTTGTGTAAGGCCCAGCAAACTGAAAGGCCCTTGGTTTGCTGCCCCTACCCTACATTGCCAACAACAACAACAACAACAACAAATGACAGCATCACATAAAGTAAAATAAAGACATTGTGTCCATCTAGAACTAAAAAATAAATATATTTTTAAAAAGTCATAGGGCAGGCTTTCTCAAAATATGCCCAAACAGGCTATGGATTTTCTGAAGCTGCAATCACTGGAGCAATTGTAAATTTAAAAGGGCCATGGGTTGGGCTGGGGTTGTGGCTCAGTGGTAGAATGCTTGCCTATCATGTGCGAGACCCTGGGTTTGATCCTCAGCATCACATAAAAGTAAATAAATAAAATAAAGGTATTTTGTCCAACTATAACTAAAATATAAATATTTTCCAAAAAAACAGACCATGGGTCTAGGGATATCACTCAGTGGCAGAGCACTTCTGCTGCCCCCAACCTATGTAGGCAGCTGAATTTAAGTTCGCTAGTGTGAATTTCTGGGAATACCAAATAAAACATAGACACATACTTTACCTTTAAATCAAGCTTTGGAACAGCTCCTCCACTCTCGGCCTCAATCTTCCAATTGGGAGAGTGAGAAAAAGTCACAATAGGCTGGCGAGAGAGAGCGAGCATGTTCGGAACTTAGCTTTTATTTGGGGGACCCTCATTCTTAGAAAGTTCCATCCAAAAATGTCAGGAGGGGTAGGGTTACAGAGGACAGATGAGTGTAATTTGACCTAAGGGGCTGCAGGATGGCACACCTATGCCTGAAGATCTGTCCTCTACCTCCAGGACCAGGTCACTATGACACTTCTGCTCACCAGAAGGAGAATGCAAATCATTCAGCTAGACCACCTCCCATACACTTCCCTAAAGTACACTAAGCCCTGAGTTTAATCCCCAGTACTAGGAGGAGGAGAGAGAATAGAGAGGGGCCCAGATAATAAAACATAGGGATTTAATACATATGCTGTTTAGTAGAACCCTTTACAAAAGGAAGCATTAAGGTAAAGAACCTATTTTATATTCCCAAAACTTGACCCATCATTCCAGACTCAAAAGTCTCCTGAATCAAACCTATTTTCCATATGGAGTCCTGGATTGGCCCTAAATTCATTCTTAGGGTTGGGGGTAAAAATTCTTCTTTATACCAGTATAAAGGGTATAAATGGATGATGCCGAAGCCTATGCCCTCTCTGTGAACATGAGTTATTTTGATGCTATGTGAGAATGTCTACTCCAATATCTCTAGATTTAGCATTCATTAGTCCTTCATGAGATCCCCAATGTATGACCTGTTTTCCTGCAATGGAAACATTTCCTGGATAAGGTGAAGCACCTCTTTTAAAAAATATTTATTTTTTAGTAGTAGTTGGACACAACACCTTTATTTTATTTATTTCTATGTGGTTTTGAGGATTGAACTCAGGGCCTCACACATGCTAGGCAAGCATTCTACCCCTGAGCCACAACCCACAGCCACAAGGTGTAATGCATTTAATCCATTTTAACATTTTATGTGGAGTGTCCCTGTGATTATGGTGAAAGCATGGAAGTTTTTTTCATGAATATTTAATATTAACTTTTTGCCCTGGGCTGGCTGGGAAGTACCCGTGTGGAGGGGCCTATGGGGCACTCGCTCCCCCTCTTTTCTCACAGAGATGGGTCCAACCCCCCCCCTTCTCCAGCATGCCTTCCAGGCCAGACAGCACCAAAGGCTTGCTCTCCCGCCCGCACAGTACCTCCCCCATCACCAAGGGACTCCCCTTGTCCTATTTTCATCTCTCTGCCACTGAGGTTTATTATAAAATGGACATGTTTTTCCCCTCTCTCCCGTGGTGAAGGTAGTCCAGAGAGTACTGGGAGCTCTGGTGGATGAGGGTGGTCTCCTGGGGGTTTGGGGAGTCCGCAGTTGCAGAGGGCTGGGTGGTGACCTTAGACATGAGCTAGGCTCTTCCCCTGGACCGCCCCAGCTGCAGTGGCACTGCAGCCGCCCTTGGGGATCCTGAAGAGAATACTGAAGAGTGCCCTGTGGCTCTGAGGGCGGGGGTGTGGCAGCTGCACTGGAGTGACCCTAGATGGGGAACCCCAGGTGGGCGAAGGGAAGGTATGGAGGAGCTCCATCCCTGCCTTGCCCACCCCAGCCCCGCCCTTGCAGGATCTCCTCCCCCCTTCCCCCATCCCTCCACCCCAGGAGAATCCAGAAGTCAGTTGGATTGCAGGGCCAATCTCTTTTGCAGGGTCCAATCTGAGCTGCTGTTTCCATCTGGGTCCTATGTCCCCAGGTGCTGGCAGCTTAAAACTGGTGAAGACTCTTTAAAACAAAGCTTCGCCCCAGCGGCTGTGTTGAGGGGCGGGTTGGGGGTAGGTGTAAGGCAGGAGAAGTTCAAAGTCAGCCTCAGCTAAAAGCGAGGGCGCTAAGCAACTCAGTGAGATCCTGTTTTTAAATAACATACAAAACAGGGCTGGGGATGTGACTCAGTGGTAGAGTGCCCCTAAATTCAATCCCTGGTACCCTCTGTCAGGTCGGTGGTGGTTACTTAGGAACAAGAACCAAGGAGCCTGAGCATGGGAAAGAAACACCTGTCAATCAGCAGAGTCTTCTGGCCAATCCTGGATTTCATCCAGTTTCACCAACCAACTTTACCAGGATAAGAGACTCTAAAAACACCTTTTCCTGTCCCAAGCCCTTCCCTTCCTGCCTTAAGCCCCATAAACTTCCAGTCCCATGGAGCTCCCACCCGTTTTCTCCTGTGACTCTTCTCCTGTTTACTCTGTCTGTCTGATCAAGTTCTGCCCTGGAGCATCATCTCAAATAAAGCCTCATTCAGCGGCCTTTTAAAATCTGTCTCCTTTGGTTAACATCCATTGCTGGACCTCACACCCTCCCCTACCAGAAAAAATAAAATAAAAACACAAAGCATTGAGAGGGCCTGCTAGGGGTGTTAATTCCATGTGATTTCTGCCCAGTCCTCTGAATGTCAAAGTGAAGAAATTCAGTGAAGTGCAGTTAAACGGAGGGAGTAACTATGATAATCTTAAGGCCCTCAAATGCCTCCTCTTCTAATTAGTGATGCATGATTAGATGAAAAAGATTCCCAGTTTCTCTATGTACTATCCAGCAAAACCACAGCCAAAGGAATGGGCTCTGCAGACCCAGTGAGGAAAGAACTGTAGAAACAAAGAACCAGAAAGAAGCCCAGCTTGCCCCCCATGCCCCCCAAAGGGCTCTATTTTTTCTTCCTCAGCCAGAGCTGGAAGTCCAAAGAACAATAACAACAATAACAAAACAAACAATCAAAAATAACAACAACAAAAACATGACAGCCAGCAGTGTTGGAAACAGCACAGTCAAGATAGAGTTTAAAGGAGCTTAGTGTGCCAGATCCCCTGGGTTGGTTTCTTTGGGACCTACAACAAAGAAACTAAAGAAATACCAATCCACCCTGCCCCCAAGGAAAAGAAAACGAACCACAGTAGATGCATTCCATTCTCCCCCCTTAATGGACTATCTAGTACCACAGATTTTGAACTCAGAGCTCTTCTGCTGAAAGGAAATGATAAAGCTTGGTTTAGTGGCAGAAGCCTGTCGCTGGAGGAAAGATCACTTGAGATGAATTTGTGACCCAACCACATAGAGACCCCAGTCTACAAACAAGCCAGCATGCCAGCTTAAAGTTCAAAGGAAGATCAGATTGTTTTTAATGACTTGAAGGTTTATTCTGTCATGTATTACTCTTCATCTCTGATCAGTTCTTGGGAGACCCAAAGTATCAGGAGGTGGGGGTGTGGTTGTCACTTAATGGTAGAGTTCTTGCCTAGCACGTGTGAGGCACTGGGTTTGATTCTCAGCACCATGTAAGAATAAATAAGACAAAATTATTGTGTCCATGTGATAGTAGGAGCAAATGTGACTCCATTTTGTTTTATGACTTCATCCTGTAAAACAACCATGCCAAGTAGAAGAGCCATGACTGGGGCAAGATGTTCTTTTCCTTTTGCTATAGAAATCTTTAAGAACACAAAACTACCTAATTGGGGTATTGTTTCTGTAACTAGGGTAACGGGGCTCTGTTTCTGTAACTGGGGTGACTGGGCTAACTGTGATTGTTTAGGCTTCCCTCCACTTGACTGCACTCTCCTGCTTCTGTAACCTGGCTTGCTTGCATTGGCTGGACCCCATGAACATCCCTTTTGCAGTTTTCAGGCTTATAAGGAGTGCCCTTGCAATTGTTCGGGGCTGATCAGGGGAATGGCTTTATGTTCTGGTCAGCCACCAGCAGTGTGCTTCAATTAAGGCTTGATTCAATTATATGTGAGTGGTCTGGAAGTCAGTTTTTGAAACCCTGAGATGAAGCTTTAACTATAACATCCATCTCTAACTAAAAATAAATAAATGAATGAATAAATAATTTAAGGTTTGAGAAGGTGGGAGATGGACCCTTAGAGTTGCTCAGTGGTACAGCTACCTAAAGTAGGCTAGACTTGCATGTGTGGTGGGTTCTGATTTCAGTTCAATCCTTTACCAGGATGGATTTTTTAAAAAGTTTTTTTTAAGCCTCCTAAGATTTTCAGTGTGGCTTGTGAGGACCACATAGCCCAGTTAGAGCTTTCACTTACTAGAAGAGTTGAAGATAAAAATTAAGTAAGGAAGAATAAGCCTAAACTCTCAGTAAAATAGAGAGGGAGAGAAAGGGTGAGAAGTGAGTGAAAGAAAAAGAGAGAAAGTGAGAAACCAGCCTCTACCTCAGAGCAAAGCCTGTCCAAGGAAGGGGGCCTGACCCTTGTTCTTGGAAAGACCTACAGAGCACCCCTAGGCACATACCCGCCCTGCTGAGTTGTTTATCTACAAATAACAGGAGAGATCTTCTGCACCAGGTGTCCCTGACTCAGTCAGGCTAGGTGAGGACCCATAGCTACCCGCTAGCAACCACCAATCAGCATGAGACAGGGAAAATACCTGGGATGCCAAATGACCCCCCAGTTGTTTATGGTGGTTGATAACATTTTAGGAAACCATGTAGTTCAGCACGTACTCCCCTTGTGGCTTAAACCAATCAGTTCAAATGAATCCCCTCTTATACTCACCAATCACCTTTATCCAACTTGTCCCTGCCAGTGAATGTGATAATCAATGTTAAGAGTTGTTCTTTTATTTTCCCGTAGTGTGTGATGATTTGCTAAGAGATGCTATGATATATGTGAAGTCCCTGCCTTCCCCAAAGAGTGTACAAAACTGCTGCAAACCCTGGGCTCGGGGCCTGTCAGTATCACCAGTTGCTGTGTATGCGCGGAGGACCGAGCTAGCTCGCAATAAACACCTCTTTGCTGCTTACATGGATCTTGGTGTCTGGTGGTCTCTTGGGAGTCCTGAATTTGAGCATAGAAGAGAAGTTTCAAAAACCACAAAAACCAGTCCATATCTTAGACTACCTCCTCAAAGTTAAGAGCATAATGCAGCTGGATGCTAGTCATCTTAGCAGCACAGAAGTGTTTGTAGGAGGAATGGAACCCAGGAGCACTCAATATTTCCTGCCCTACTTTTTATTTTTCTTTTTTTTGGGGGGAGGGAGGGTGGTGTGGGGTGGTAAGTTACCAAGGATTGAACTCAGGGGCCTTGACCATGAAGCCACCTCCCCAGCCCTATTTTTGCATTTTATTAAGACAAGAAGCCAGGCACTTGTAACCCCAGCAACCTGGAAGCTGAGACAGGAGGATCGCAATTTCAAAGCCAGCCTCAGCAAAAAACGAGGTGCTAAGCAACTCAGTGACACCCTGTCTCTAAATAAAACACAGAATAGGGCCCGTTGGGCCTGAGTTCAATCCCTGGTTAAATCATTTGCGAAAGAAAAGAAGGAAAGGAAAGGAAAGGAAGGAAATAGAGAAAAAGAAAGTAAAGTAGAAACTCACATTCTTGTTAGATTGCTTTCCACCACGCTGCTATGTCCCTGCTATGATGCTGTATTTATAAACAGTGTGTATTGAAATTGTAAACATCGCCCATTCCTACACTTTGCCCCTCCTCCACCTGAACATCCACTTTCTCCCTCTCTTCCTCCCTCCACCCATTTTCTGAAGGAATTACTCTGGGTTTTCTGGTTCAGGACACTGCTGTTCTCTTCTATATTCACCCCACCCTACCCTACCCCACCCCACATTCCAGCTGGATTGGATAGATCTGCCTGTCACCAATACAAAGAAAAATCAACAACAAAATCTCCTACTCTCTGGGCCTGTCCCCTGGGACCCCACCCAACCAAACCTGGAAAAATGTGACAGGATATGTGCCATATGTCCCAGTCCAGGAGGGGTTGAAAAGGGCAGGTTAGGTGTCCAGGAGTAGTGGACTGGGAAGACCTTAGAGGGAGGGGCTTTGGTCTGGTGTGGGCATGAAGGCAGGCCATTGAGTACCTGCAGATTTGTTCTGGGATCCATGGAGGATTGACCCAATTTTATCTGCAGACTTACTTGGCACCTACAGAATCCAGTCTGTGTTTCAAATTTCTGTTTTTATTTATTTAAACCTGGATTTTCATTTCCCCAAAGAGTGGAAGAAAGAGAGGGATCCCATGGAAATAATCTCTAGGATTCACTTCTTCTATTTTGTATTTTCCTTGAGGGTCCTCTAGAGATCCTCCAGTGTGGGAGGTACAGATGTGTCCTACTGCATGTTTGGCAGCTGTGGAGGAAAAAAAAAATCCCGATCCCTCCAACCTGGTCACATATCATGTGGTGCCACATTTTTTTGAAGAAGAAAGGAGAGCCGAATATTCTGGAACAGAACAATAAGAGCAGTCAAAAATCAGATAGGTGGAACAGTGCATTGAGTCTTGCACACATGGCCACAGATACTCACAAGACAGGCTGAGGCACGGGAAACACCTGGGCAACCTAGACAGACCTCACTTTTGAATAGGCAAGCAAAAAGAGAGTTTCCCATGGCAAAGAAAGAAAGGAGAGGAAAACAAGAAATGTGTCCCACCCCATTAAGAAAGAAAGAAAAATACCAAATAAAAGGGAAGAGAATGGAGAAGAGAGGAACCACCGTTAGTTCAAGATGTGTATGGGTTCCATCACGAAAGTACAAATGGAGCTACCTGGGAAGGTGTGGTGGCATACATCTGCAAATCCACATGTAATCCCAGGGTGAGGTAGAAGGATGGCAAGTTTAATGCCAGCATCAGCCATTTAGGGATACCCTATCTCAAAATAAATAAAAATGTAGAGGACTGGGGATGTGACCCAGTGGTCAGGCAACCCTGGGAAAGAAAAGAAAAGAAAAAAAAAGAAGGAAGAAAGGATGGAAGAGGGAGAGAGGGAGGGACAGACAGGAAGGAAAGACAGGCAGGAAGGGGAGAGAGAGAGAGAGAGAGAGAGAGAGAGAGAGAGAGAGAGAGAGAGAGCCATATAAACAAATAATCAGTCCCACACTGCATAGTTCCACACCATAAGCGAGGGTGCGGGGTGGGAGACAAGAGTACATAAAAAAAAAAAAAAGTGAAGGGAGGGAGGGAGGGAGAAAGAAAGGAGAGAAAGAGGAGAGGGAGAGAGGAGAGACAGACAAGGAGACAGAGGAGATGAGTCCAGGGGAGAAGGGTAAGGAAGTATTTCCATAAGACATAAGAAAGTGAGGAAGGAAGGGAGGGACGGAGGGAGGGAGGGAGGGAGGAAGGAAGGAAGGGGATACAGAAATAGTTTAAAAAGGAAAAACCAACAAACACACAAAAGAAATACCCAAGAGCGCCCTCTGTGGCTTTGAGGTTCCATCCCAAGTACTGCCTACCCTAAAAAGAAAGGTCCAGAGGCAGGAAAGTAATGATTTAATGTATCTGATTAAAAATGAATAAAAGGAAAGACAGTGGAAAGGATCCGAAATAATTATCCTATGTAAAAATAAGAATGGGAAATACTTGTACAATCATTCTAAATCAAGTATAACTAAAAAGAACCTTTAAAACATGATTATTAAAAGACCTGGAAGAGGAGGAAGGGAAGAGAGAAAGAAAAAAAGACAGGAAGAGGAGAAGAAGACAGACAGATGGAAAAGGAGAAGAAAAAGGAAGTTCAAGCTGGGACAATTGGTGGATCTCCCTCCCGGGAGGAAAAATGTGCCCCAGAGCACTGAGGGAAGAGGGGCACCTGCTCTGGCCAGGGCCCCTCTCTTCTTCCAGCCTCATTGGCGGAGAAGGCGAAGGCCAAGACATGGAGAGCCCTGCTGCTCTCCTCCCCTCCCTAGACTTGGTCCTATCCTGGGAATATGCCAGGCCCATCCTGGTGGGGACAGGGGTGCACCCCTCAAACAGCAGCCTGGGGGACCAAGGGCAGTGTGTAAAGACAATTGGAAGCGCTGGCAATGAGCACAGGCGGCAAAAGAGCGACAAAGTGAGACAGACACACAGCCTTGTGTGGAGGGATGACTTTCAATAGATACCAGTGAGGGAGGTGTTCTGCTACCTACTAAATCCCTACACAGAAGCAGGTTTAGAGCCAGGTTCCCCACAAACTTGCAAAGAATGAAGCTGGCGAGAGCAGCTGCATCCTGTTTCCAAGGAGGAAGGGCTCTGTGCAGCACCCTACACAGGCCCCCTACCATCAAGCATTCCCGGGTGCCTCCTTCCAGTCTGCCAGCCCCACTCTGGCGGGGCAAGCATGGCATGGCTGCCACAGGAGCTGCAGGGCTGGGGGCGCACAAGTCTGTGTCCTGCCTCAGAGGAATGACCTTCTGGGAGGGTAAGTGCAACTCCGAGGCGATTGTATTGTGCAAGTCACATCAATTCTTGGAGCTAGCTGCATGTTTTGTGGATGCAGGAGCCAAGTGATCCACCTCAGAATCGTTCTTTGTGTGTGGGGAGAGGTCGAAGGTCCCCACCACATCCCTTCCTGGCATGGCACTAGATCTTCCTCCTCTTGAGTGGGGAGGGAGAGCTTGTTTCCTGAATGGCCAGCAGACAAGGAATACAGAACAGAACCCAGTGGTGATGGGAAGGTTTCACGACGGTGAACGCCCTGCACCACAATCAGGCGGCCTGGAATGGCTCCACAGGCTCCCGGGTGTTCCCACCTCCCCATGGCGCAAAGCCGAACAATTGACTTGAACTGAAGGGATGGTTGGGAATCTAGTGGAGTTGTGGACAGCCCGGGCACTTCCCCTGCAGTACTACCCGTTCGCTACAGGAAGACCCAGGCACAGTGGGCAGTGCGTCGGGCGGCCAGCGAGGCTCCACGTGGAACACCCGACAACCCTAACTGTGCCACGGGGATGGGGGCCTGTACCACCACCACCGAGTCACACCACACCCCCATCTCCCACAGACCCCCTCACATATGCCACTGGACCCGGGGTTTGCACCCAGACTCTATGGCATGGGGAGGGCACCATAGCGGGGACAGCAAAGCCAGAGACAGCAGGAATGGATTGCCCACACTAGGAGACAAGCTGGAACCGCATGGCGGCTGTGGCTGGAACGGGCAGCAAGCCACTCACGGTGGGCGAGGGACAATGGATCGGCTACCTCGGCATGTGATGGAGCGCCACCGCCGCTGCACACACATGAGGTACTGGACCCTTGCTCAGAGGCCTGGCCAGGCCCAGCTGGTCCCTCTCTCCACTGGGAAGGTGCAGGCGCAGGCTACAGTAGGTTAAAGAGCATGCACAGGGACCCAACCCGCGGGGGCCAGCGAACCCCTTCTAGGAAGTCTTGCCTATGCACAACACCATCTCAAAATTAAAAATAACAATGACTGGGGATGTTGCTCAGTGGAATAATACCAAGTTTATTTATTTATTTTTTGGGGTGGAGGGGCGGGTACCAGGGATTGAACCCAGGGGTACTTAACCACTGAATCCCATACATCCCCAGGCTTTTCAATATTTTATTTAGAGACAGGGTCTTGTTAAGTTTCATAGGGCCTCCTTAAGTCTCTGAGGCTGGCTTTGAACTCCTGATCCTCCTGCCTCAGCCTTCCAAGCCGCTGGGATAACAGGCTGCATGACCAGGCCCAGTCCAAGTTTAATCTTCATTACAAACAAAAACAAAATTAAGAAAACCAAGTGCTTCTTAAAGTCAGAGTGACTTACCATACAGTCTCCAGGGATGAGCTAGAGAAATGAACTGAAGCACTGTTGCTTCAGGCTGAAGGCAAGCTCACACTTTCACTTGTTACTCAAAATTTTATACTAGCAGAAGGAATCTAACTGTTCCCAGGCTCCAAGCTGACTGCCAGATCACCAAAGCCTTAAATGTAAGCACAGGGAAAGGAAACACCTTTTGAAACTATGCCCCAAACCAATGAAAACCCTAGACTCTAGGCGCCCCACCTTCCCCCCACCCCCACCCCTGCCCCACAACAAATACACATAAATAAAACTTGTTCCCTTTATTCAAGGTCAGCCTGGCACGCTTTCAGTCGGAAATGCATCTTCTTGCGAATCCGGCAAAATCTCCAATAAAACCATCCATGTGTTTGAATTTCTTTTGCTCTCTCTCTCTCTCTCTCTCTCTCTCTCTCTCTCTCTCTCTCTCTCTCTCTGTTATATATGGACACAATATCTTTATTTTGTTTATTTATTTCTATGTGTTGCTGAGAATCGAACCCACAGCCTCACATATGCGAGGCAAGTGTTTTGCCACTGAGCCCCTGCCCCAGCCATGAATCTCGTCTCTTTTCCACCATTTCTGTACCCAAAGACCTGGCACAGGGGCTGGGGATGTGGCTCAAGCGGTAGCGCACTCGCCTGGCATGAGTGCGGCCCGGGTTCGATCCTCAGCACCACATACAAACAAAGATGTTGTGTCCGCCGAGAACTTAAAAAAAAAAAAAAATTAAATAATCCAAAGACCTGGCACAGTTAAGGAAGGAGAATCCCATCCCTCACTCAAGGCAAAAGAGGACTTCTCATAGATAAAGATTCTCAATCCACCATAGATTCTCTCCTCTAGGAGAAAGGCAAGTGTGCCAACTTCCATAGAGCCAATCATGCTCATTGACCATGCCAGAACAGAATGGAAGGTGAAAGCACATATTCCACAATTGAAAAACTGATTAGTACACAGGACTGTGGTTAGACATTCATTCTGAACCTGAATCCAGCTTCTCCAAGTACATTTGGGATGGACACTCTGGCATTTTCAAAATGGAGTTTCCAAGCTGAAGAACATGGAATTTGTCTTTATCTGAAAAATTTTCCCCAGACCCACAGATACACAGTTCATTCATTCAGGATCTTGTAGGACAGGACAGAAGCAAATTTGTCTTTGGGGAGCTCATGTTTTGCTTAGTGAGACAAACTATAGACACAATAATATAATATTGTGGTGAGGACTTGGGAGTAAATAAATGGCAGAGTGATAGATATGGAGATTGGAGGGAATAGATAACAATATTTTTATTGAAGACTATGTCAACCCTTCCTAAGGTAACATTTAATAGAAGTTTATAAGAACTAAATAGAGAAAAAAATAAGCTAGCTAGAAAAACACTTCCTGGGGCAGATAGCATTGATGGCCCCAATTCTTAACTGCAATACAACCTCACAAATACACAGAAATGGCAGCACCCTCCTAATTCGGGCAGGACAAGCCTCCCTTTTTCTGCTTCTAATGCTAGGTTTGGCCAACAGAATATAGCCAATGCAAATTAATTAAAATCATTTTCTGTTCAAAACAATTAAACAAGAGCCAGGTGTGGTGGCGCAGGCCTGTAATCCCAGCGGCTTGGGAGACTGAGGCACGAGGATAGTGAGTTTAAAGCCAGCTTCAGCCTCTGAGTTCAATCCCTGGTACACAAACCAACTAAACAAACATTAGTATTTAAAGCCAATGAGAACAGAAGACTTAATTGTGCTTATACGGTATGTCATGCCCTGTTCATTTCCTGTGATATGCAATAAGATCCTGCCCCAGGATGGTAAAGAAGACTCTTGGGCTGCACTGAAGCCAACCCCAGCCTGAACAGCTTGTCCTGGGAAACCCAACAACATTGCAGGAGTGGTGTTCTGAGGCATCTGTCAGAAGGACTATTGTGTCATGGGAAGACTTGCAGTCTTGCTGTAATTCACATCAGTCCTGCTGGAGAACAAAGGGAAGGTCAATGTGAATATGATGACACCAAATAGGAGAAGCACAGTGGGTGCCGTTGGAACCTGAGGAAGACAGTGGCGTATGACATATTTTCTACTTTGCATAAGCATGCCAAATCCTGGCAATTTACACTGGAGAAAAAGAGGCTTAGGGCGAAGGCTTTCATGGTTCAAGGGTAGCCAGGCCAGGTATGGGCAAGCTCACTCTGCTGATTGTTCCTTCCACTACTGCCGCTATACCCAGAGAGCCTACTGGGGAAATATATTAGAATCACCATCTCTCTGGCCCCGGGGTTGAATTTTAATGCTTGTAGTACATGGCAGGTAGGACCAGGCCCTTCTGCCAGAGTCTACTGCATGTGGGTAAGAATCTGCCTTTTTCTATTGAACCTGGCCATTGGCCCACTCCTGTGGGGTCCCTGAAAATGCCAGTAGACACTGCCCACCAGATTTCAGTGCAGAATAAGCACTTGCATAGGTGATCACTGGCCATGTGGCTCCGTCCTTCCACCTTTCTCTTGCTCACATGGCACACTCTTCATTAGCCCAAGGCTTCTGATCTGTTCTCATCCATGTTGGCGTTTTTGGTTCCCAATAAGTAATAGTGGTCTTAGCTGTCACATTCATGGAAGCAATTCCTGCTGTCACACTTCCACATGCACTGAGCATCCTCAAACTGTATGCTGCCTCCTCACATCACTTCCACAAGGCAGGTTTCATCAGCACCTATTTCCTCTCACTGATAAAAAATGCGGCAAGTGTTGGGGCTCAGGGTAGAGCTTAGGAACCCCTAAACTCTCAGCCCAAGCAGTATAGCCATTTTCATTCTAAATACAAGGTTCCCAAAGATGAAAGTGATTAGCAGTGACAAGCTGGAACACAGTCACCCCCAGGACCTATAGTCTTGAGACCAGAATTGAGAGACTCATGAGAGAGATAATATAGAACCCCATGACAGCACTGGAGAGGGAAAGCCATCTTAGAAAAAAAGTAGGCTGAATGAGCTGCCTGTTCACCAGAGATGGCAGGTTGGATGGACGGGCAGAAAGGTAGCAAAAGAAAAAAGATTTTAGGAAGAAAGACAGGGTGGTCTGTCATTGGATGTTTACCCAGAACATCAAAAATTTTCTGCTCTGCTTCCATCCACCATTTATGAAACCCTTCATTTGCCTGATACCAAGTTTTTTTTCCGAATGTATATGCTTTGCTGAAGGCCCTGTGTATTCTTCCTGTAATGAAGGTTGAGAATGAGCGCTATGAAAATGGACGAAAGCGTCTTAAAGCATACTTGAGGAACACTTTGACAGACCAAAGGTCAAGTAACTTGGCTTTGCTTAACACAAATTTTGATATAAAGCATGATCTGGATTTAATGGTAGACACATATATCAAATTATATACAACTAAGTCAGAGATTCCTACAGATAATTCAGAAACTGTTGAAAATACCTAAAAGACTTTTTAAATGGGCTTTCACTTATATTTGATATTTGGAAGAAAAGCCATAAGGTATTTGTAGGTCACTTATCACTGAATATCTTTGCCTACAGGCTCATGAATACATTAGCCATTGGTGATCTGCCTATGTACATGGCACCTGTTTGAGCTCTTGTGCTTTGAAAAATTGTCTGTTCTTCCAGAAGACTGCATTGGAAGTACTACATTTCACCTCTGTGTGACCTCTGCTAGTAGCACTCTGAAATTGTTTTAGTTAAGTCTTTTAGGTTATAAAATGTATTATTTCCATGGATCCAGTTGTCAGTATTATTATCAATTTTGAAGAAATAAATTTTGAGGAGGTATAAGAAAAGAATGCATCTTATGAAATGTTACAATGAAGCCTACTGTTGACCTTTGACTATTAGGAGTTTTAAGTGTGTTAAAATCTGTAATGGACAATTAAGGAAATTAACCAGAGTTGTGAGTTCACCAAATAGATTTTAGTATAGATTTTGTCTTTATCAAAAGAACTTAAAGAACAAGTTACAGTTAAAATTAGAGTGGAAGAGCTTGCCGTAGTTGTTCCACATCTGGTTGTTGCTATTTACATTCCTTTGTTGAGCCTACGTCTTCATAAGCCTACACCTTCATTTTAGCAGGTAAATGGTGAACACTTCTGCTTCATGGTCAAGACAGAATCAGAGGCTGTGGATATGGGCAACTTGTCTGTTTTCTTTGTCCATGACTATATCTACTGCCTCCTTTTGATTTATAAGCAAAACCTGGAAAACCTACAAAATAAATGTTTCGCGGTTTATCTAGAAATAATACAGAAAATATTGCTGTTATTTTTGGTGAAAAAAATCAATTTTGTATAGTTTATTTCAATCTAAATAAAATGTGAATTTTGTTTAAAAAAAAATTCGGCCCTATGTAGTGTCTATGACTGTGCACTGAACCCAAGGATGAGCTCTTCATTCCACCTGAAATCACCAAAGCTCAATGCCCAAGGAGGTATGCAGGTGATGTCTACTGAATGCATGAGTTAGTGTTAAGCAAGTCATCTTCACCATGGAAGACTTTTGTGGCATTTGTAATTTGATTCTGCAAAATGCTTAATTGAAATCCACATCATTTAAGTCTCATGTCTTGATATTTCAGTGTAATGAAAGGTTGGTCTGTCTCTCTCTCTCCCTCAGACACACACAAATATACTTACAACCTACCATTGAAAGCCTAATGTATCTTCAGGCTTCCATGAAGTACATTTGACAAAGTCCCATTTCCAGTGTTAACCATCAAGCTCCAGCTGCCAATCAAACTACAGGTCAGACAGGTACAAGTCCTTGGGTTCTCAGAACCAAATCTGCAAGATCAGAGAACAACACAGACTCCTCACAAATTTCCTAAAAGACATGAGGTCAAGGCATGGTTGCGGGTGGAAAAGAGTTTCTCAGTGGAAGTGTTAGTTCACGTACTGCCATCAGAGAACAGGGATATTTCCAGAAAGAATCACACGACAAGATTGTATGTATGTGTATATATGTATGCATATACACCTCAATACCACATGTAAGCTGAAAATTAAGACACACACACACACAATGTTTGTATTTGAATTATTTATTTAAAAATAAATGAAGGCTGGGGCTGTGGGTCAGTGGTAGAGTGCTCGCCTGGCATGTGTGAGGCACTGGGTTTGATCCCTGGCAACAAATAAAATCAAAACAAATAAAAATGAAATAAAGGTATTATGTCCTACAACTACATACTATATATGTATGTAATATATATATATGTGTGTGTGAGTGTGTGTGTGTATGTGTATATACACACACACAAATATTTGTACATATTTTATATGTGTGTTTATATATATATATATATATATATATATATATATATATATATAATAAAAATCATAAATGAAAAAGGGGCTGGGGATACAGCTCAGTTGGTAGAATGCTTGCCTAGCATTCACAAGGCCCTGGCTGGGTTCAATCCCCAGCACCATCCCCAAAATAAATAAATAATAACAATAAAAATGAGCACACCTATAATCCCAGGAGCTCCACCTGGGAGGCTGAGGCAGGAAGATTTCAAGTTTAAAGCCAACCTCAGCAACTTAGTACAGCCCTGAAAAACTTAGGAAGACCCTGTCTCAAAACCCAAAAATATGCTGTGAATATGGCTCAGTGGTTAAGCACCCCAGGCTCAATCCCTGGTACCAAAATAAATAAATAAGAGAGAAAAAAGAGGAATATACAAAGACACTACTCAAAAACCGAAATGTGTGGCATTTATCTGTATTTGATTCAAGCAAACTCTTAAACAGAAAGGTAAAAGAGTAAGTAAAGCGCAGATAATGAAACAGCTTTATCTTTTAGTGCTACATGTTGAAACTGTCAACATGCAATCCAGAGGTAGTGATAACTACTGAAGTGTGTGCAGGGGCAGGTACATGGAAACATCTCACCATGCTTTCATGTATGTTTGAAAGTTTTAGTGATAAAAAATAAAACTATAAACCCAGAGGCAGCTCAGGAGGCAGCAGTTTCTACAGAAGGATTGGTCCAGAACATTATGGGAGGGATGACTCTTCCAGGATCCCAAGTAAAGCAGGATTGAGCATGATCCAAGTAATGGATTTGTAGTCAGAAGGCCTGGGCCCTATCCTGATATTATTCTTCCTAGCTGAGTGATGCCAGACTGGTGACACATCCTAATGAACCACAGTTCCTCATCTATGCATGGGGACATTCCACCTAGTCCACATATTTGAAATGTGCTGTGTACCACAAACACTGGTGTTGTAGGTGTTGTCAGTAACATAAACTCCTGTGTAAGCCTACTGTGACTGAGAAGCTATGATTCAAGCATTGACAAGGGGTGTAGTTGGCTTGATTAGAAGAAATACAATTCAGCCACTCCTTAGAAACAGTGAAACTGGGAAAACAGCCCCTTTTCTAGGGAACATGGGAAAACTCCAAGGACACTGCAAATGATGTTTTTGGGAGAAGGCACAACTGTCTGGCTCTTTAAGGCAAAGATCAGCCAGACTCCATTTGAGGCAATTAATTGACCTCTGCTCTGCACTGCTGACCAAGATGAGCCCCCATGATATTTACACAGATTAAATTCAGCTGAGAAGTGAGCATAAGACATGGTTGTGAGACTTCCCCTTCTGAAGAAAATATTTATTTCACCCAAGGAAATTGCATCATGAGCCCACAGCTGACCAACTTAGGCAGAGCACTGTGAACAGGCCAACAGAACCAACAGAGCTTTGAAGTCAGACTCTGGGACCTCCATCTGGGGTTCTCCACTGGGCAAGGAATGCCCCACTTGAGCTTCTCATCATCAATTTCATCACCTCCACCACTGGCAGAGTGGTCTGGAGGATGGGACATGAAGATATGAGGGTGCTGGATCCATCCCTAATATATAGAAGGTGCTCAAGAACAAAGCACTCCTTGTCACTAAGTGATTAGGTGTCAAGTACCTATCCCATGTATCATGGCAGGAAGTATATGATGATGTCACTCAGTCCTATTAGTAGGGATGCTACTCTCAATTTCTTGTTTATGAGGCAAAGTAGACTCCTAGGCAGATACCATCATATCAGGAATAAAAAAGGTGCTTTAGGGAGAAAGGTGTCAATTCATAAGAGCACATAGTGATCCTCAGCATTACGTCCTAAAGAGTGCCAAATATAAGAATGAAAAAGCCAGTATAAACAAACAGGAAAAATACACAATTATTGTTAGAGATTTCAACATTCCTCTCAATTTTCAGAACATTCCACCCAAACAGCAGGACAATTTTCCAATTTTCATTGGTTTCCTGGGTACCAGGAAGAATACTTGCTTTGAACTCAATCCTCCTGCCTCAGCCTCCCATGCCATTGGGATTACAGATGTGTGCCATCAGGCCCGCTTGTAAAGAATACTTTTAAGACACAACCTTAGTCTGAGCCACAAAACAAGTACAAAAAAAAAAAAAACCCAAAAGGATTTTAATTATACAAACTATGTTCTCTGATCACAATATAATACATTTAGAAAGTTAAAATCAGGATATCACTGGAGAGCCTATGAACTTTAAGAATACAGATATAAGGAAAGATTATGACCAGATTTAGGCCTACAAATTCAACAACTTTGATAAAAGAGAAATGTGTCTACATATTTTTAAAAAATGAGAATTATTAAAGCTTTCATGAGAAAGAGAGAACCCAAAGAGTCCTATAGCTATTAAAATAATTTGAATTGGCTGAAACATTCCCATTAAACCTAGGCTCAAGAGGGTTCACTGGTGACATCTAAAAAATTATTGTTTTAATTGGGCTGAGAATTAAACCCAGAGCATGACACATGGTAGGGGGCAAGGGCTTCACCACTAGCTGTTGTTTTCTTTTTAAAAAAAAAATTCCCTCCAGTACCAGGGCTTGAACCCAGGGGCATGTAACCACTGTTCCACATCCCTAGCCCTTCTTTCTTTATGTATTTTTTTAAGAGACAAAGTGTCGCTAAATTGTGGAGTCTGGCTTTGAATTCCCATTCCTCATGCCTCAGCCTCCCAGGCTGCTGGGATTACAACACTAGCTGTTTTCATTTTCAGAAAAGTTCTCACTGGATTGCTGAGTTTGGCCTTGAATTTGCTATCCTCCTGTCCTCAGACTCCTGAGTATCTGAAATTACAGACATGCACCCATGTGCCAATTTTTACCAAACATTAAAAAAGAAATAATGATAAGTTTACACAAAATGTTTCAAAAACTTGAAGATGCAGCAATATTTCTGTCCTCATCCTATGAGACCATTGGTATTTGAATTTTTTAAAGGGAAAAAAGGCATCACAAAATTAAACTATAGACCAATATATCTCAGGAAGACATGCAAAACCTCTAAAATTTTTGATAAATTGATTATGGCCATATAAAATATGGACATTACATCATGACCAAGTGAGAATTATCCTAAAAATGTAAGGATGTATCAGCCTTTGAAATTCAACATTTCTTGTTTAGTTTGTTGATACATAATCACAATAATGGATAATCATCTTAATAGATGCAAAACAAAGCACTGGATGTAATTCGATACCACTCACGATGAAAACTCATCACACTTTAAATAAAAGGAAAATTCCAGGAGTTTTAGAAACTGCAATAAAGCAAAGTAAATAAAACCAGACTCTGAAGGAAAATATAAAGCTGTGTCCAGCACAACTGTCTATATAGAAACATTCTATCAAAAAGCTCCTACAACATATAAATTGCTGTAATCTGATCATGGGATACAAGATCTACAGGAAGATCAACTGTATTCATTCAAGAAAACAGAAGGAGGGAAAGTAAAGACATGGAAAACATTCATTAGCCATTTTGAACATAGAAATGAAAACCTCAGTGAGAAATCAATCCACATCCACCAGAGTGACTGAAATAAAGACACTAAAATAAAAACAAATTTTGGCAAAAAGGCAGAGAAACTGAGTCACATTACATATTGTTGGTGGAAATGTAAAGTTATAGAGCAACTTTAAAAATAGATTTGACACTTTCTTAAACAATTATACATAGTCCCAAAAGTGGTTCTCCTTGGCATTTATGCTGGAAAAATGGAAACAGTTTCACAAATATCCCTAATCACATATGTCACAGCTTGATTCAAAAGCACCCACAAAACTAAAGACACCCCCAATGTACTTTCAGGGGTGTCCAATGAAGGGCTCCATGTCCACGCCATGGAACACCACAGAGCAATAACATGGACAAATGTGCTGACAGATACAGCAACTTGCATGGAGATTGATGCTGGATGAACAGAGCTGATCCACAAAATTTTCACAATGTGTAGTTCATGAACACAACGATGTTCAAATGAGAATATTATGGGTGGCCCCCTTCTTCCTGAGTATTTGGAATTCTAGGCATGCAACACTGTGTACAGCTTTTAGAAACAATTTAGGGAGGAAATAATACTAGTTTACACAAAGTTTTATAGAAATCTAGAAAGGACAGAATGAGGAATGCTTATGATATAACCCTCTATCTTGACTGGTAATCTGCACATGAATCTGAACACATGATAAAGCTGCAGAAGCATTCACATATACCAGTATATGTAACACTGGTGAATCTGAGCAAGCTTAAGCTGCACTACCTGAGACCAACTTTCTGCTTGTGCCAGCATCCTATAGCTATGCAAGATGTTATACCATTAAGAGAAATTGAGTGAAATATGTATTTCTGGCCAAATGTGGTGGCACACGCTTGTAATCCCAGCAGTTTAGGAGTCTGAAGCAGGAGGATTCACGGGTTCAAAGCTAGCCTCAGCAAAAGCGAGGCATGAAGAAACTTAGTAAGACTCTGTCTCTAAAAATAAATAAGTAAAATGAGCCCCCAAACAATGGAGGGGACTGGGCTTATGTAAGTTGTGGGTGATTTAGTGTGTGTGTCAAGTCTGGGCACTCAGGAATTTGAGTCCTTGAGCTGGCAGTATTAGTGGCCAGTACCGGCCAGTACCTCAGGAGAAGTTGTCTTCAAAGAGATTAGTGTTTCTAGAGACTGTCACTCCCAGTTTGGATGAGACACTTTCTCTCCACTTGTGGCCAGTGTTTAAGATTCATCTTGGGAGAGAAGAAAATCATCACTGTATGGCTTTCTGTTCTACTTATTTCTCCTAGGCTTTAACATCTTTTTTTTTTTTTTTTTTTTACAGTTCGAATCCAATAATGTCATTGTCGAATGTTTGGAAATACTGGAACTTTAAGTCCACATAAAACACATTTCAAACATTAAAAAAAATTATAACATGATGATTTTTGTCTTTCATTTTATCTGTACTTACTAAAATTCTAATAAGTAGAAATTTATTTTACTGATGAAAGATTAAAACTTAAAATAAAATGATAAATTCTGCAAATAAAGTTACACAAATATATTAAAATCACTGTAAAATTTATTTTAAATCAATAGTTCCTCTATATCATAGCAGGAAATATCAGACAGTGATTTTTTTGGGGGCGGCATGTAGTTCTAAGGATCACTTCCAGGGCCAATCACAATCCCAGCCCCCTTCAATTATTTTACTGTTAGTATTATTTATTTATTTATTTATTTATTTATTCATTTACTTAGAGAAAGTGTCCAACTAAATTCTCCAGGCTGGCTTTCACTTGTGCCTTCTTCCTCTTCAGTGGGTGGGATTACAGACATGGCTATTTGCCTTCAGCAGTAATTGAACTTTTGAAATAGCACCATTTATGATAGACATAAAAAAGGTTAAGTACTTATAAATAAGTTTCACAACCCATCAAAGAAACGTTCAGATAACAACCTGAGGGAGATTCAGAACAGTGTGGGCAGTAAGGCCGGGATGGGCAAAGAAGGAAGCCAGAGGCAGATCCAGACAGTAAGAGCACAATGAGGGTTCCCTAATAAGGCCAAATTCCTAGCTGACAAATGTTCCCATGGACACAAATGGGGAATCAGCAGAAAGACTAAAATAGCTGTGTACACACGTGATTCCAATGAGCAAAAGTAAGGAGAGAGTAGAGGGAGAAAAGTTTGAAAAAGGAGGAAGGCCCAAAACCTATGAAAAGAACCAGTCAGTACTTTCCTTTAGGATTCCAGGTTGTGGTTCCAGGGTACCTTTTCTTCAGAGAAGTCTGTTACTTATCTACCTTTGCTCTTGCAAAAATCCTGCTGCTTTCTTACTATCTTTCTGTCCTGTTCAATTCTTTGCTGAGTGAAGAAACTAACTCAATGGTAAACATAAATAAATAAATAAATAAATAAATAAATAAATAAATAAATAAATAAAATAAAGAAATAGAATAAAAATAAATAGAATAAAATAAAAATCAAAAAAGATTTTCGATGTTGGGAGCGGTGGTACACGCCTGTAATCCCAAAGGCTTGGGAGACTGAGACAGGAGGATTGAGAGTTTAAAGCCAGCCTCAGCAATGACGAGGCACTAAGCAACTCAGTGAGGCCCTGTCTCTAAATTAAATACAAAAGAGAGCTGGGAATGTGGCTCAGCGGTCAAGTGCCCCTGAGTTCAATTCCTGGTACGAAATCAAAAGAAAACAAAACTTTTGATATGAAATATTTAAGAGTTAGGGCTGTGGCTAAATGGTAGGGCACTTGCCTAGTATGTATGAGTCACTGAGTTCAATCCTAAGCACCACATAAAAAATAAAATGAAGTTATTAAGATAGTATTTAAGGCCTACATCCTGAAAACTAAGCACAATACTTAAAAGAAATTAAGAAAAGACCCCAATAAATTGAGATATATATATCATGGTCATATATGAAAAGATTCACTATTTTTATAAATTTAATTTTTTCCTTATACTGAGTTATACATTTATTGTAACTCCAAACATAGGCCTAGCAAGCTTTTTTCAAAAAAATATTTTTTGTTGTAGATGGACACAATGCCTTTATTCTATTCACTTATTTTTATGTGGTGCTGAGGTTCGAACCCAGCGCCTCACACTTGCTAGGCAAGCACTCTCCCACTGAGGTACAACCACAGCCCCCACAGTACGCCTGTTTTTCTGGACACTGAAAAGTTGAATCTAAAATGCAGTAAAAGAGCAAAGAATACAAAAGAGTTAAAACAGATTTAAATGTGTTAAAAGAGCAGAAAAGAAAAAGAATAGAAGAGTTAAAACAGATTTAAATATAAGAGTTAAAACAGCAGAAAAGAAAAACGTTGGAGAGGGCTGGGGTTTGGCTCAGTGGTAGAGTGCTTGACTAGCATGTGTGAGGCACTGGGTTTCATTGTCAGCACCACATACCAATAAATAAATAAAATTTAAAAATTTTGACAATGTGGAAGAGTTGCAAAGAAAGTGCTTGGCAGATTCTTAAAGTTTACACCAATCTCATGGTCAACATATTCCACTCCTGGGCATCAACCAAGAGAAACGCAAACATGGTTCCACACAAATACCACAGAGAAATGTCTGCAGCAAGTGTGTTAATGAGAGCTAAATCTCCATGTATATCAAGGGTGAATAAGTGAATGGATAAACAAATTTTAATATATACAAAAGAAATTTTCAGTACTGAAATGGAAGGCATAGATACACACAACATGTGAAACTCAAAAATATGCTAGAAGATGGACAAGAACACATAGAATGTATGATTATATAACACATTAAAAGTTTGGGGTCATAGCTCAGTGGTATAGTGCTTGCGTATCATGTATGAGGCACTGGTTCAATTCTCAGCATTGTATATAAGTAAATTAATGATAAAATAAAGGTCCATTGACAACACACATACTCACAGAAAAAGATTACAGTGAGAAAAGGCACAGCAGCAGTTTCATGCAAATAAGAGGGTAATAAAGGGGGAGTAAAAAATTTCTGGGAGGAATGGATATATTTATTATGATGGATGTGCTGAAGGTTCTTCAGGGCACAACCTAAACCTGTCTGATTTATTATAAATCAATTATACCTCAACAAAGTGTAAGGAAAAAACCCTGCCAAGTCATGTAGTATAAGCTTAAATTAAAAAAGGGTCCAAGGAACTAAAGGCTTGAGTAGGAAAGGGTAAACACAAGAACAAAATAAATATTTCTAAATAGTAAAACATATTTATATACAAACAAGCCACTATGAGCAATAGAACATGGTAAAAAGCAATGATACACAACAGCATTATCAAGACAGGTTGTGGGAAAACAAGAGTTGCTTCTAAGGGACCACAGGTTCAAAGCTATTTTATTGTACTAGAAAAATGCTATTTGCCTTTTTAATTCTAATTCTCTCAAAAGTATAGTGTTGATTTTTCCACAGGTTACATGACACAGGTTGAACATAAAATGTAGAAAGAGGGGAATCTAGCTGTATTTTAATTAGCCAAACAGCAATATTTTTAAAACTTTCCAACAACGCCACTTCTTCCCTGATATTTATTTATTTATTTATTTATTTATTTATTTATTTATTTTTAGAGAGAATTTTTTAATATTTATTTTTTAGTTATCAGCGGACACAACATCTTTGTTTGTTTATGTGGTGCTGAGGATCGAACCCGGGCCGCACGCATGCCAGGCCAGCCCGCTACCGCTTGAGCCACATCCCCAGCCCTTCCCTGATATTTTTTGTGATCAAAATATATTTTACTGGTGCTGGGGTTGTGGCTCACAGGTGGAGCACTCGCATCGCATGCATGAGGCAGGCACCAGGTTTTATTTATTCTCTTTTTTTTTTGAGAGTGGGAGAATTTTAATATTTATCTTTTAGTATTTGGTGGACACAACATCTTAGTTTGTATGTGGTGCTGAGGATCGAACCCGGGCAGTTAGGTTGCATGCTAGGCGAGCGCGCTACCGCTTAAGCCACATCCCTAGCCCGTTTATTTATTCTCAATCCCACATAAAAATAAAATATTGTGTCCACCTACATCTAAAATAAACACCCACACACATATTACTAATAATTCTATGTGTGTTAATATGTAATATGTTTAACTGAATGCAGTGTTTTTTTTTTAATTCTCAGTTTTAATTCCCAACAGGGTAAATATTGGTAGATAAAATTAACATAAATAAAAGCTCTTTAGGTTTTTCACTGTTGGAGAAGGGCTATTAATTTACCATCAATGAGTTCTCAGGCAGGCCCCTTGAGAGGGACAACTGCACTGCTAAGGCATGGCCTACCATCCTGAGGGAGAGTCACCACATTCTAGAGGGATGTTTCTCCATATGTGGGCTGCAGATGTAGCTGGTACCAACCACGCCTCCATCGTAAAAAGATCAGCATAGGAATCCAGACTCAACCTTTAGAAACATGTACCATCTAACACTGACACACAAACCAACATATGATTTGCATTGTGAGTATCTCAGATGTTTTCATCTCATTTTTCTACATATGCATTTTCATTGTTTCTTGTATGAGTGTTGTTCTACAGCAGTTTGGAATTGTTTATAAAAATTGTCCTTCACCATGGAACCATGGAGAAAGAGTCAAGTACATGTCTTTTAATAACTAACAATTGGTATGATCCCTAAAGCAAAATGTTATGATTAGAAAGTAATTCTACTTCACTAACAACAATGAAGAGGGCTTTCTCTATATATACACTATTTCTAAATCAATTATCAATGCAATCACACTTATAATGTGAATTGGCAATGACAAAGAAAATTATGCATACTCTTTTCAATGAAGAACTTTTCCATGGGTCTCACAAATGGATTGATTTCATGAAGTTCACCTTTGCTATGTTCGGGAAATAAGGAAAAAACAGAGAGAGAAACACTTTATGAAAAATTACATGTTAACCAAAATGTCCATCATGATACAAAGGGGAAGAAAAAGACCCACTGAATGACGGAGAAAGCAAACCTCTCAGCGTGCTTTAGATATAGGAATTAGGTGAAAGACTCCACCTCCTTTCTCAAACAGGTTTATTCCTGATTTGGATCAGCTTCCTGTAATCAAAAATAACCAACATGGTTTCAGCACCCTATGAAAACACAAATAAGATCAGCAAATTTTTCTCTATTCTGCAGTAGAGACAATCAGTCAGGCATTGTAAGGGCTCATTTTCTGAGTATAAAAATGGTTGTCAGTTACAGAAGGAGTCCGAGTTTTAGTTTACAATGAGGTGAATTAATCATTGAAGACTGAGGCAAATGGTTCACTTTAGGCATTTAGGAAAAAAGTTGTAAAAAGTCTGAAACTCATTGTCGCTGAGAACAGCTCACAACTCTGTGTTCACTTCTTATCTTGTTCATCTTGGACTCACTGTTACCTAGAGCTTCACTATTTGTTTTTCTCTTTCCAGGACTCATCAGTAATGGGGGAGAGTCAAAGTCCAGAGCGCAGTATTTCAGTATTTGCCTCCTCCCTTCAGCACCTATTGTGGTTGGAAAGAGATGAAAAGTTTCCTTTTTCCCTTAGATAGAGCCCACTGTTACTGGGAAAGGATGTGTTGTGAGAGGTCTAATTGTTTGGCTAGTTTCCCTCCCTCCCCTGAACCTGGGGGCTATCTTGTAGAAATGTTATTTTTTATAGCCCTACACTTCTTATTAGGCATTGTAAGGTTCATTCTCTTATCAGGCATTGTAAAGGCTAATTTTTAAAAAATGAGGACTGTCCCTTAAAAGTGCTCATACTAACAGAAACACTGAGCTTAGCCTTTGATATGTTGCTTACTAGTTGCAAATCCATTGGCAAATCACTTAATTTCTCAGTACTTCCATTTTTTCACCCATGATATGTAGGTAGCATTTTCTTCAGCCCTTGTGAGAAGTATGAAAGAAAATGAACATGAAGCTCTTTATTAAAATGGAAAACTCTACATCACTTATTTTGTGAGGTCAAAATGCTGCCACTGAAAGAGTATCCCATGGGAACCAGGATGACTCCTTGAGCTGCTGCCCCTATTGTTGCTGACATATTCCCTGTTCTGAGTGAGGAAACGAGCTGAGGGTCATCCACTGTAGCCAGATCAACCTGAATTCAACCTGGGCTTTGCCACTCTTTAGATATGGCTGGGACAACCCACATAGCCTTTCTCAGTGTTTCACTTCTATTATAAATGTTTCTTCAACTCTGAAATTAAAAAATGGCCACAAGTCCTGGAAAATGAGTTAATTACATGTATTAGATTATGGCTCTGCTCTTGTTCACACTGTGGTGTGGAGAATGACTTATCTTCCAGTCTCTACTTCAAAGTAAACAGTGAAAACCAAAACATACAAACAAACAACAACAACAACAACAACAACAAAACACCAGGATTCCATGCTGGACCCTAAAATCATTCTGCCATGGCATAAGCCACTCTGGTCTACTGGAGTCCACTCCCTCCTTCTGGTGCCTGCATATTAAAGGGTAATGGAAAATAATATTACTATAAGACAGCTCCCCCAAGAAAATCAGAGGGACAGTGTGGCTCAGGAGGAGGGAGGGGGAATTAGGCAAATACTATCAATGGGCCCTGAGGGAAAAGGCGAACTTTCATCCCTTCCTGGGTTCTTCCCTAGCATCTCCACCAAAAGCAAACATTTACCCATTCCCAACCACAATGGGTCCTTAAGGAAGAAGGAAAATTCTGAAACGCTGGGCCCTGGACCATTGCAGATGAGTCCTGGTAAAAGGTTAAGCATAGTGAAGCTCTAGGTAACAATGGGTCCCAGAGGAAAGAAGATAAGCAGTGATTACTGAGTTGCGAGGTTTTTCCAGTGACAAGGAGTTTCAACTGCCTAAATTAAAATTTTAACCTGCACAACTAGGTCCCTGACTGTGCAAACTGCATGTCCACAGTCTACAATGATTAATTTGCCCTCATTGTAAAACTATAAAACCCAGACTCCTTCCGGAACCTGGGGGCAATTTCATACACAAAGAAAATAAGCCCTCCGTGCCTGATTGACTTCACTACAGAATAAACGGAAGCTTGCTGACACGAGGTTTGTTTCCCTTCTCCTTCCTCTGTTCATTTGTGGGCTATGCACTTACACATATGATGATATGAACTTGGATGTGCATTTGCTGATCAGTGATGGCTCACAATCTGCCAGGCCAGGAGCTCTGCCTCTTCTCCTGGCACCTCTTACCAAGTATCCAAAGAAGAAGTTTCTAGAGAAGTCATTAGCCTTTCTCGCAGGCTTTGTACATACAATCAATCATCTGGTTCCTCTTCTCTAGCAATGGGCCCCCAAATGTATTAGTTCCTCTTTGGTCACAGTGAATAGGAGAATAGATAAGAAAAAGATCAGGCAACCAAGATAATAGGCTCCAACTCAGGTTTTATTTTTTTTATTTTTTATTTTATTTTTTAGCTTTATTTTATTTATTTGTTTCTATGTGGTGCTTGTTATTCTCGAATTAGGTATTCCCCAAAAGACCACCAGAGACCAAGATTGATGTAAGCAGCAAAGAGGTGTTTGTTGCAAGCTAGCTCGGTCCTCATCGCACACACAGCAACTGGTGACTCTGAGAGACCCTGAGCCCAGGGTTTGCAGCAGTTTTATACACTCTTTGGGGAAGGCAGGGACTTCACATACATCATAGCATCTCTTAGCAAATAATCATCATACACTGCGGAAAAATCATAAAACAACTCTAAAACATGATTAGCACATTCACTGCCGGAAATAAGTTGGGTAGGGGTGACTGGTTAGTTCAAGAGGGGGATTTGCTTGAACTGATTGGTTTAAGCTACGAGGGGAGTACGTGCTGAACTACATGGTTTCTCAACATGTTATCAACCACCATAAACTACTGGGAGGATCATCTGGCATCCCAGGTATTTTCCCTGTCTCATGCTGATTGGTGGGTTGCTATGGGTCCCCTCCTAGCCTAACTGAGTCAAGGACACCTGGCTCTGCAGATCTCTCCAGTTATTTGTAGATAAACAACTCAGGTGGGTAGGTGCCTAGGAGTGCTCTGTGGGTCTTTCCAAGGACAAGGGTCACGCCCTCTTCCTTGGACAGGCTTTGCTCTGAGGTAGAGGCTGGTTTTCAGTGCTGAGGATCAAACCCAGGGTCTCACATGTGCTAGGTGAGTGCTTTATGCAAAGGCTGCTCCAGAAGGTTAGCCTGTAGAAACATTCCAAATAAGTCTTTGTCTCAGAATGGTAGGGGAAATGGAAGTGAGGGTGGACCCAAACGGAAGTTATAGGAATGTTTAAACTCAAGGGCTAAAAAGGACACAGCCAATTAGAAGGTTATGGACTGAACCTATACCTTTGGTACTTTTCCAATATTTGTTTGCCATAGATTGTAACCAGCAGTCTTGGTGCTAGGCTAGTATATCTAAGTGGAAACCTGCTATCAGGTTCCCTTTAACCTTTTCAGAGTTGCCTTTCCTTCTCACTCAAATATATCTTACTGCTTTCACTCCCTCCTGCCATGGTTATCCATGGATTTCATTGTTCAAATTTATGAGACAAAAACTCAGAAAGACATTAGTGGTGAGGTGCTGGGGTCTGCCAATAAGAGCTGCAATGCTATTCACTTAAAGGAATCCCTGTATCTATCACAACCCTGTTCTCAAACTAGTCTATAAAGAGGAAAAAAAAATAAAAGGTAGATGAGCCCATCACTCAGCCTCTCAGAACAAATATTTCTCCTTCTCAGAATACACAGAAGCTCAGCCTATCCCTGCCACAATTACCTTCACAGCCTTGTGCCATGGGCGGGAACTTTGGAACCAGACTTCTGAAGAACCCCAGTGGCAAGGTGGTGCTTCATGGCTCACAGGAAGCTGGGGAGGGGAAGTGGCTGGGGGAGGGGGGGGCAGCGAATGTCATTGGAGCAGAGATGGAGCACAACCCAACTGATGGTGGCTTAGTGACCACTACCCCTTATGCTTTCCCAAAATCGCCTGATAGGAAAATAGCTGCAACACTGTATAAACCACGTTTCCCAGCGCTCCCTGCTGTGGGAAGTTGTAGCTTTCACTCCTCAGGCTCCAGTGGATCTCGGGAACATAGTTTCAGCATGCCCTACCCGACACAGGTGTGCTTGTCCAAAGGATCTGGGGACAGTGACAAAGCTCAACCCTAACATAGCCTACAGGCAAAGGGTCACAGACAGCAAGGGTGGCCTGGAGTTTAACGTACTTTCTCGCTTCTGTCCAGAAAGAACTCTTTGGCACAAACTCGGCTACCATACAGCACGACTCTCGCTTTGGAGTCCAGCACAATCTCTCTGTCAACGTTGGAGTAAGCGCCTATGAGTGCTCAAGCAGCTCACCTGTGCTGGCTACAGAAGGCGTCATCACGACGCGCCAGGCACCGAAATGGCCAGCACTAGCCGCGCCCTCTGATGACGCCACCTGCGCGTGCTGAGGTCCCAGCTCACCGCGCCTGCGTCCGCACATCCTGGCTTCCCTCACTGCACCTGGGTCCCTGCTTCTTGGCCTCCCGAGAGGTGGTGGGTACTCTCCGCTCCTCCGGGGCAAGGTGTAGGTGAGCTTGCTTGGTCAAGTGCAGCAGAAACGTGTTTTTGTCTTGTACCAGGAGCGTCGGGGTAAGTTCCATTGACATGAAAATGCCCGCCACTGAGGACTTATTGCCCTGTCAAACTCCCTCCTGAAGGTTTGGCATTCTAAAATGACCAATGAGGATGAAGTGGTCAGTATTCTAATTTGACTTTGTAAAGTAACCAATTGGATACTGTTTTTATCATGTGTTATAAAGATAATCAGTGGGAACAAATGGTGTAAGGTCTTCAGTCAGGTCCATATAGATAAGCAAATGCCTCAGAGCCCAGCTTGTAAGATTCATTTGCAGACATGGGGGTCTTGAGCCTCTCTCTCTTGCTCGGCCCATTCCAGTCTACCCTACAGAACGTTTTTTTTCACCTTCGCCTCCAATAATTCTATACTTTGGGGCTGGGGCTGTAGCTCAGTAGAGCACTTGCCTAGCACCTGTGACGCACTGGGTTCGATTTCTCAACACTGCATATAAATAAATATCCATTGACATATTTAAAAAGCAATTCCATACTTTGCCTGTTATTTCTGTGTTTTTTGCTCAGTTTTTCCTTTAGGGGATCAAGGACGTGGACCCCAAGTCGCGCCCCAACTATAATGGTACCTGAGCACTGTGTGGGGAATATGCATCTTGTTGTAAACTGTGGGCCAAAAGTCGGAGGCAAGAACCAATATTTAAAGGCAAAAATAATGAGGATTACATCTGCTATTTTAAAATAGTAAACCTTGGCCACCATGGTTAAAGACAAGAGTGACATCAATCTGAGGTTGCCGTACAATTGTTGGTCAGATCCTCATAGAAGCACTTTTTGTATAAAGTTGTGATGGTCTCTGTGCAAGTTGAATTATGGCAGTGTATTTTTTGATGGTCACTAACAAGTAACTATTGCCCCCTCTTCATCAGTATTCAGTTATAGCCAGTCTCAACTACAAGTCAGGGATGAGGAGGCAGGAATTAGGGGCTATGTTCCTCCCTCAGATTCATGGCCATCCTAACAGACTGCAGATGTAGGAGGAGAGGTATACCACTGAGGCTGGTTTAAAAATACTTTTGTTTTTGTTGTATTAAAAATCCCACCAACTGGCCACTGCACTGTTGCCAGCCCTGGTACCGAGCCCCGCTTTCCATGCCTTCACCTGGCATGCACAGGCAGTTGGGCTTGACACTGGCACCTGCTCAAGGTGGCAGCTGCAGCAGCACTGGACAGGTAGGAAGCACCTGAACCTGGTATCTGTGACTAAGCTCTAGTGTTGTGTATTCTGGGAAGGAATATAAGAACAATACCAATAAGCAGAATCAGTAGAAAGCCATGGGAAACTAAGTTGAAAGCATTTCTGCCAAGCTGGCTGCCGTATGTCAGCTTGCCCAATTCCTGACATTTACCCATTGTCTTCTTGTTTTTGCTATTCCTCCTCTCCTTCAGAGAGACATGGGTGCAAACCTCCCCAACCCTACCTGTCTCAGACCCCAGGTGTTCCAGCTTCTCAGTGCCTTAAAGTATTTATGCCCCTCAGTATCTGTTTTATTCAGCAAAGGGTAGTGGTTCTGCATTTTATGCTTTTCTTTACAACTGGTGCCTGTCTCCTGAGGTTCCTAAATATGGTTAACCATCCCTGGCTTTCTAAACCCTCTGGGTGGGGAGGAGGGGTCGCAGCTCTGGCTATCACTGGTCTTTGGCAGGAAGGTTCTAGAATCCACACTTAACCCTTTGCTCTCTCTTTTGGATGTTTGCTCAACTCTTAGCATCCAGGCTCTGCTGTCCCCATCAGTTCTCTGTGGAGTTTGGATGGCTGTCTGCAGTCAGGATGGCATGAGACTGCTTATTTAGCTTGTGGGAGGAAGAACACCAGGAAAGACAGGAGAGCTAGTGGGTTTTAAGAGATGTCGTTTGTCCTCCAGCGTTCTCTCCAGTATTTTCTACATCTTAACCTCAAATTTCAGGTCTTCTTCTGGGTACTTTTTCTTGCCCTCAGCTCATTGGAGACGTACCAAGGAGTGTTTAGGTCAAGATTTCTGCAGTAACTTGAATCCCTTCACAGGTACATCCCTCCTCCTCCATCCCTGTCTACACACAGCTCAAGGAAACTTTCACCCAGCCACTGTGACCTCAGACCTCAGGCATGCTGCAGGGAAAAAAATGCTTATTAGTATTAGAGTAGATATGTCACATGTGCTGAAGCTGCTGCACAGAAATGAGGTCACCTTTTTCCTGATGTCACTCCTACTTTTTGTGAGGGTCCAGCTCCCCCAGCTGTCTTGCACAGTAGCATGAGAAAAGGTGAGAGCCTGAGTCCTGACTACCCTGCTCCAACTCTTCCACCAGCGAGTTGAGGTAAAGATTGGTAGTCGGTAAAATTTTACATTCAAAAATCCTTTTCATGTATATGCTTCAAATTTTTTCTTAGTTTTTATTGTTCAGTCATGGGGATTGAACTCAGGGTCACATAACCACTGAGTTGTACACCCCAAGACTTTTTTTTTTTTTTGAGATTGGTATAACTAAGTTATCCAAGCTGACCTCAAAGTTGAGATCCTCCTCAGCCTCCCAAGTCACTGGTACTACAGGCATGCACACCATTCCCGGCTAGTGTTTTTAAAATCTTTTAATTTTGATTTCTATGAATTTTATTTGAGAGAATCCATCATTACCAGTTTTTGTATGTGATAGAAAGCTATATTAACAGAGGAATATCCCTATCACTCTAAACCATGTCTAATTCATCCTTCTTCCTACTCTCCTTATTTGGAGAAGGTGTTCAAAGGACCCTGCCTAGGCCCACTGCCCTTGGACCTAGTCACATCTCACTTACATTTGCCAGTCCTCTAGTACTAATAACACTCTTCCTGGCCATTATCTGGGGCCTACAGATAATGGGTTCATGGGCCAGCTTCATGGGCACCACATCCAGTACATCCACCTGTGTCAGAATCTCCTTTCCTCACCATGCCCATCAGCATTATTCTGATTTTCACTATAGGGAACCCACCTATTGAGATATATGTGGATGGCAAGGAACCATTGCCTTCAGACACCAACCTCCACCCAATCCATGTGGGACAATATTGCACCCTCACCAGCAGTCCATATGCCAGCACTGACCAGCAGCAAACCCAGGGCACCTTTGTTTCCATTTCTCCATCACACAGCACAGTCAGGATGGAGCCCCATAGATCCACAGGGCTTATTTTTTTTTTTTTTTGAGTGGGGGCCATGGGTTGAACCTACCCAGTGAGCCATATCCCCAGTCTTATTTTGTATTTTATTTAGAGACAGGGTCTCACTGAGTGGCTTAGCACCTCAGTTTTGCTGAGGCTGGCTTGAACTTGCAGTCCTCCAGCCTCAGCCTCCCAAGCCTCTGGGCTTACAGGTGTGTGTCATTGCACCTGGTCACAGGGCTCATCTTTTATGGAAGAGCACTCCTGATTTAATTTTGCCTGGGTGCCCTGGGCTCCATTCACCTAGATCTTGTGGGGTGATCTTTAGCTACCATAAAACTTGAAATAGGTCCAAGTAGATGTTGAACTGCCTTCCACCTGACTGCTTTTAGCTTTCTTCTCCTTAATTTTACACACATATGAAAGACCAATCTAGAAACAGAAAACATCCCCCACCCCCCCAATAAATCCACAAACACAAAGAAAACTAAAATAATCCCAAATCTTACTTTATTTTTACTCTTTTATTGAAAAAAAGGTAAACATTTAAGTATACCTGATATGGTTAATGAAAATATATTTTTTACTCAAAATGCACTATTGGTTAAAGGTACGAGAAGCCATTTTATGTACATTCAAGTACATTATTTATTTAAAGCAACAGCATAATTTAGAATTGATATTTGTTTTTTTTCTTTAAAATCAGTCGTTATACTAGGTATTCCAAGATTTTTCTTTAAATCAATATCCTATTTTTATGCATATAACAGTTTCACAGTTAGAAGTCTATGTGCTAAATTTGAACATCAAAAAAATTCCTCGGTATACGTTATATAATATAGACATAGGCTATAAAAAATATTGACATTAGTTATATTCTCATAATGCAATTTAGCTCTTTTAGTAATGACTATGCAAATAATCATCCCATAGGAAAACAATTTTACATCTACTACAATTACCTACTATCACAGAAGTAATTATTATTTTCTGCTTATTGAACTTCAATAATAACTCTTTTTTTTTTAAGAGAGAGAGAGGAAAGAGAGAGAGAATTTTTTAAAAATATTTATTTATTTATTTTAGTTTTCCGTGGACACAACATCTTTATTTTTTATGTGGTGCTGAGGATCAAACCCAGCGCCCCGTGCATGCCAGGTGAGCATGCTACCACTTGAGCCACATTCCCCATCCCTTCAATAATAACTCTTGAGGTGCTAAAATAGTTCAAAGCCATTGGCAACACTCATCTGGCAACTATAATTACCAACATTAAGGAGGGCAGTTTCAGATGAACATGAAGCAAGAAATTATCCCCAGAAGTTTTGTAAGTTCCAAACTTTAAATGGGGAAGAACTGATGTCTGGTGATAGGTCCTCTTTTTTTTTTTTTAAAGAGAGAGTGAGAGAGGAAGGAGAGAGAGAGAGAGAGAGAATTTTTAATATTTATTTTTGAGTTCTCGGCAGACACAACATCTTTGTTGGTATGTGGTGCTGAGGATCGAACCTTGGCACGCATGCCAAGCGAGCGCGCTACCGCTTGAGCCACATCCCCAGCCCAATGATAGGTCCTCTTAAAGCCTCCACCATGCAATTTTTCACCTGGGCAAGGTCAGCAGCTCTAACATGCTCAGCAACAATAGAAAGAAAAAACACCATGATCCCAACAAGATTAGTTTTGCCTCTGAACAACTTCTCCTTTTAACCAAGGTCATGGAGGATGGGAGTGGGGTGGTTGTACTCCAGGAAGTTCAAAATTTCTATTTCACTGTGATTCAATTTGAGTTTTTTTTTTTTTCTTTCTTTTTTTTAAAGAGAGAATGAGAGGAGAGAGAGAGAGAGAGAGAGAGAGAGAGAGAGAGAGAGAGAGAGAGAGAGAGAGAGAATTTTTTAATATTTATTTTTTAGTTCTCGGCGGACACAACATCTTTGTTGGTATGTGGTGCTGAGGATCGAACCCGGGCCGCACGCATGCCAGGCGAGCGCGCTACCGCTTGAGCCACATCCCCAGCCCTCAATTTGAGTTTTTGAAAATGTCTTTGCCATCTTGAAAGAGACTCAAGAGCTCTAGTGGTCCATTGGTCATCTCTGCCAAAGTTCTTCACCAAGTTTCCATCCAATTTCATATTTTCTACCAGTACATGGATAAGGAAGGCCACAGGGCAGACAAGAGGGCAACTTACATCATTCAATCAGTGCTAAGGCCACCCATCACTGCATATGGGTTAGTGGTCCATGACTGGGCCTCACCAAGCCCTGGTTACATGGGAGGCCAAGATGCTAACTTGCCTATTTTCTATTTTTCTCTCACACCAGACAGCAAATCCATCTGAGAAAGTTTTAGCTGCCTATGAGACTCAGAAGTAAAAGCTCACTGTGGGTGAGTCAGACCTGTGGTCTCCTGGACAGAAAGAGAATCCACCACCCTAGGTTTTTATCTCAATTCACCCCAAAATCTTGAAATTCAGAACTGATGTTAGCTGACTTATGTTCTGGGGAATCCCCATCCAGGGTGACCCTAGAGATGGCTTCTTGAGGGATCAGCAGGCCTTCTGGTTGAAGAAGGCCCATCTATTGACTTCTTTATCCAGAACCTCCTCTTGGGAGCCAACTCCACTCTGGCTCAAAGGGAGTGCTGGTTGCTTCTTGTTTCGTCCAGTTATCCATTTCCAGAACTGGTACTTGTGTAGTCCAGGGTTGGCTAAGCCCTAGCTCTCCAGAGGTCATGGATATCAGGGGTATTTCTACCTTGTTTGAAGATGCCAGAGTACTCTTTGCCTTCATCCCTCTGGAACGATTTCAAAATACCTAGTGCTGGCCATCACTGCTTGGACCTGGAGTGCGGTATCCGCTGATAGTGGCAGAGGGTGGCAGGGGCATGGCTCCCATCCTTGTCCTCTCATTGATGAAAATATTTAAGTACACTTTATTTACACTTTATCTCTCTCTCTCTCTCTCTCTCTCTCTCTCTCTCTCACACACACACACACACACACACACACACACACACACACACACAAAGTGTGGTATATGTAGAATATGCATCTTAAGGAAAGAAAATTTCCAGTCCCTAAATTTAAAAAATGTGGACTTTATGAGAAACTCCATTTATGAAAGAATGAAAAGAAACATCAAATTAAAATGTTGGGGGAAAAAGCAGTAAAGTAAATGTGGTAGAAAAAGTGAAAAAGAAAAAAAAACAGTTATAAAGATTTTAAAGCTATAAAGCTTATTTTATACAAGAGAAATAATGAAAAAGTATCTGAGGAAATTATTAAAACACTGAGAAGAAATTTGGAGTTGAATAAAGAATGGTACACTTCCCATATTGAGTAGCATTATTTGCCAAGAAGGTGTGAATTTTTCCCAGTTTAAAACCTTTGGAGTGGGGCTGGGGATGTGGCTCAAGCGGTACTGCGCTCACCTGGCATGCCCAGGGCGCTGGGTTTGATCCTCAGCACTACATAAAAATAAAATAAAGATGTTGTATCCACTGAAAACTAAAAAATAAATATTAAAAAATCTCTCTCTCTCTTTCTCTTTCTCTCTCTTTAAAAAAAAAAAAAACCTTTGGAGCAAAGTTGAGTCATATTTTACAGCCAGAAACAGGCCTAATTTCATGTAAATCTAATAAGAGTAGTAAGGCATTGCAAACATTTCTGGAAAGCAATGATTTTAAATGGTGGTGTTTCAGTTAGACTTTACTGCATAACAAAATACTCCAAAGTTGACTGGCTTAACCCACAGTAACAATGTGTTGCCTCTCATCAAATTGAAGGTCCCTTGGGAAGCTCTTATGGTTCCAAGAAGCATCTTTCTTGAAGAAGTAGTATGTTTAGTCATGGGTGGTGAAGAAATTGGTGGGCTACACCAGGCCATATTTGGCCCACTATTTGGGGGTAAGGATCCCCATCTTGGAATTGTGATGTGGGAGTGGTGGTAAGAAAGAGTGTGTGAGATGCACACAGGGAACTGCAGTTGGAACTACTGTTGGGGTACAGGCAGAGGCAGCCACAGATTGAAAAAAGTCAGATGCCCTTGAAAAATCAGATGACCAGAAAGGCCCACCTCTCCTTCCTGTGGTCTTCCCCCAAAGTCTTCATTGCTAAAAGTAGAAGAGAACATTTTGAATTCAAGATCTATGATCATAGAGCAAGGCAGTGCACAATGGATTTGAAGCTGAGAGACAAAATGTCATTAACTACCACAATCCTCCTCCTTTGGCTACTCAACATCCATGTTCTTCTCTTGCTCATGTTTGAAATTCTGTACAACAAAGCAACTCTTCCTCGTAGCAAGATACAGCTACAGTTCAGACATGTGAAGAAGTCCCCACAGTGAGATGCACAATCCCAGGGGTCACTGCTATGCATCATGGGCTATTTGAAATACTCATCAAATTCAGTTACAGTTCCATCAATGGTACAAAGGACTAAGTTGTAAGTTCCACCTTAAAACACCCTACAAGGAAATAGAAAGTGAGAAGAAAGAAGTAGCATACACAGACACATAATATTTATCAAAGAAAGAGAAAATAAGAAATGCTAGTATTTTCTTTTGCAAACTCAAGAAAAACTGCACTTACATATCCCCAGCCTTCCTGCACAAATGACAGCTTGCTGAGAATACTGTTCTGCATCATCTTGTTTATCCATTAACAACCATTCCACTATATACTTGATGACTATGAGATCCAAATCCACCCTCTTCCTCTTGTTCTGAGATGATGCAGTTGACATGCCTCACGTCCAACTGGTGTGAAGTAAAGTTGGTCACTAGGCAGCATTGGTGGGTTAATAGCCAAGGAAGAGTTTCTTTTTCACTGTACAAGTGTCTCAGCTAGCTCATACCTGGGTATTATGGATTTTTCTTCTTCCAGTCCCAGTCAGGTATTTCCTGCCCAGGATATCTGGCCCACTGCATCCTAGCTGGGGTTTTTCTGCTGGCCAGGAACAGCCCATGACTCCCTACCTGCTAGCTGCCACTTGTAGATACAGACCAGCTCTGGCCTAGGCAACTGAGCCAATGTGCCATCCAAGGAGTAGCGAGCACACCTTCTCCAATGAGGCACGGGGGACCGTGGTGGATAGGACTTCCCTCTGTTCCTATGTCTATCTCTTTCTTCAACTTGTTCACCACCTTAGGGTAATCTGCTCTATCTCTTTTTATCATTTACGCATCTAAATAGTTAAAGCCTCACATACTAAAGGTGCCTTTCCCATTACAGCATGCTTTGCATCTCCTGGACTCTTGACAGACACAGAACTGGTGCCATGAGTTGCCCCAGAAGATATATCTAGAGTGGTGAAATGGGTAGAATGGTTAAATGGAGTGCTCTGACTCCAGGCAGTACTGTGTTCCTTGCTGATGGGACACGGGCTGTTGGCAATCCATGGCATGCAGTGGCGTCACAGTGAATCAACTTGTCTTCTGTAGTTGATTGTGATAAAGTGTCAGTGGCAGCAAAGGAGTTTGGAACCAAGAAGTCCCTGAATTAGAAGGCTATGGCAGTCCTGAGAATCATAGGACTGGGTGTGCCATGGATTCTCTTGAGATCATTCGAATATTCACGAGACAACAGGACATGCTTCAACTCCCAGCCCTGTCTCTGCAAGGTAGACAGAACTGGGAGTTGAAGTTTGGCAGTCCTAGGCAAGGCTTTAAGTTTTTAACATACAGGACTGATATTGCTGAAATCAAGATAAAAAAATTAATGTTCTAGATATCTGGATTTATAACAACAAATTTATTTTTTATTTTATTATTATGTTTTTAATACCAGGGATTTTCTTTTTATAAACTCAAGAAAAAGCTGCACATATGTATCCCCAGCCCCTCTGGGGGCACTCAACCTCTGACCTATCTCCCCAGCCCTATTTTCTATTTTATTTAGAGACAAGTTCTCACCAATTAGTGAGAACTTAGTGTCTCACTTTTCCTGAAGCTGGCTTTGAAATTGCAATTCTCTTGCCTCAGCCTCCCAAGCCATTGAGATTAAAGGTGTGGCCACCCTGCTTGGCTCAGTCAAATTTTTTTTAGGAGCTGTAATTTTACACATCATTCTTAGCACAGGCTAAGGTTTATGATTATAATATGATTGATTGCAAATCTCGTGGTCAATGGACATTGTCAATCACACTTTCACTTGGGTGGCCTAGAAGTCTCACCAATGAAAGCCAGGGGGTTCCAGGAATCAGCATTTACCCAGGAGCACCTGATGTCTAAAATCTTATAATTGAGGCATGGGACTCAATATTTAGGGTCTAAAAACTGCTACAACTGGCCAAAGAATGTCTCATTTACCTGGAACTGGGACACCCCTGAAGCAAAGTGGAATACCCACATTTGGGCTGGTGAAGGCTCACAAACAGGGAGCATCTTCTGGGGATCAGGGAGGCCAAAACAGGCCAAGGCCTTCCATAAATACAAGGCTTGCTGACAAAGCTCTTCTCTACTGCATGTGTGAGAGTCAACCCTAAGTTGACTAGGGTCTGACCCCTCTCACTGGGAGGTAGAGTTTGTGGCCTGATTCAGGTCAAAGTCGTGTGAAGAGTATTGAGAATGGAGCCAGAGCCTGGGCTCCAACCCCAGTTCCCACACCAGTCTGTTGAGCAACCTTGAGCAAGTTGCTCAATGTCTTTGAGCTTTGCGTTCTCTAAGATGAGAAGAGCAATGTTGTTTACTTTACAGGGTTATGTAGACTCCAAAAAGTGCCTAGACCTATGGCTGGAACACCTTGAATGCAGTGGAACGTGTCTTTGCTTCTCTTCATTGCTGTGACCATGGAGTGATGTTAAGAAATCAGGAGATGACTGTCCTGGGAGGTCCCAGTACCCCTCACATGGCCACATGGGGAAGGTATAGTGTTGGTCAGAAGCAGGCGGATAGGAAGAGTGATAAGAGTATTTATTGTGGTTTCTTCAGGAAAAAAAAATAGTGAGGCAGAGTAAGTAAGGATGGGCCAATTGAATGGCTTCAGACCCTGGGGTACATGGTCATCCCTGGCTGAGTAATCTTGTCCCTGGGGTGCTTAAGGCAAGGAATTGGGCTCCAATTTGGGAATACAGTAAAAGTATTGGCATGTGGACAATGGAATGGCTGGATCACATTTAAAGAGCACACCCCAGGGGAAAGAATTCTGATGGCAGAAGGGAGGGTGGGTGACAAGAGTGGAGTTGGGCCAAGGCCTGATGACTGAGGCATGTTACCAGGCTGTCTAATCAAGGAACATCTGGCACATGTATGTAAGTGGGTGTTAGATCAGTCAAGTCCATGTTAGCCAGACACATGGTCAGTATGAGGACACAGCTCAAGTGTCACCATTTATGCCTATGTCTTCTTCAGTGACAGCCTCCTCAACCAATGTCTTCCTCACTACTGTCTTCTTCATTCCCTCCATGGCATTCCACTCCTATCCACCTATGCTCAGCAGCTCTTGTGGCTCCTGACCACCTTGATTCACCTCATTATGGTGGACACAAGCTTGTGTGACCTGGGCCTCATGACCTCCCTTGTCTCCTTTCCTGTCAGTAACCAGCCCTCTCAACCCCTCCAGCTCCACCCCTGCAGTCCTGATTTCCTTCCACCCTAAGAGATCTTCAAAGCACTTGTTTCGCCTTCCACCTGTGCCATGTTCCTGTGTGTCTGTTCTCCACACTGCTAGTTCCAAGAAACAGAAAGGCTATTTTATTTTATTTATTCCTTTCTGGATGCTGCAGTTTTGGCCATTGCCAGGCATACAGTCATGGCTCAATGAACAGCAAATGAAAACAAAACAAAACAAAACTGTCACCCTTTGAGAAATCTGTGGCCTATGATATTCACCTACCCAGTGAATCAGACAGTGGTGTCCGCTGTCATGGATGGGCAGCCTAATTGGGGTGACCTAAAAAAATTAGGTAAAATGTAGGAGCTGGGGCTGTAGCTCAATGGTAAAGTGCTTGCCTCACATGTGAGAGGCACTGGGTTCATTCCTCAGTACCACATGAAAATAAATAAAGATACTGTGTGCTCATCTACAAATAAATAAATATTTTAAAAAATAGGTAAAGTGTAAATTAAGTCAGGTGATGATATGTGCCATGGAGAAAGGCAAGCTTAAAAAATGACTTTCAGGAGGCTTCTGGAGGTGTTTAGAGAACGAGCTACACATGTTGTTTATGTGTTAAGCTAAGACAACAGGGAATTGAAAGGCTCTGAAGCTGTGGTGGGCTGAAGGTTTGGCAAGAGGAGTTTTCAGTCTGGATTCTTAGCTTCCCCTAAGTGTGGATTTTGTTTCTTTGCTTTTAATGGTTTATCTCACCTAGCAAATTCACCTGAATCCAAGTCGTCAATATTTTCAATTCATCATATCCTACTTGAGAGATTAGAAATGGAAACAGAGGTGCATTAAACTCCTATACAGTCCTATAAGACTGTATAGTGTTCTATACAGTCCTATAAGAAGGATCCAATTACACATGGCACAGAGGCCACACAAGCAGGTCTCTAGGGATAAATATGATCTGTGTCGCAGCTAAGGACAGAAGAGGGATTCCCCATTATTGCCTGTATTGAGGGTAAATGGGCATGAGGGTGTGAGACAGGAACCCTGCCATGACCTGTCCCATCCCACTACTCCCCAACTTGCACTATGCTTCCAGCAGTGGGCTGGTGAACTGCCTCACACAGAGCCTGGGCACTGATTGCTCATTGCTCATGCTGTCTTCATTCACTCACACATGCTTTACTCATGCATTTGGTTCCTGAGCAGTGTCAGATACTGGCCATATGTTGTCTGGAACATGGATGGCCAGCTATCAAAAGTCATCTCCTCCATGAGGTCCTCTAGACACTTGCACTATCCCCAAGACCACTCTGGCCCTCATCAGGGACCCTCCAGTGTTGGTTCACAATATGATGACCTCCGTATCCTGTGAGCTGTATGAGGGCCCTGAGCCAGACACCAAAAGGATCTTAGAAAATGTGAATGTGAACAAATATCTGAATAAAAAGAAACCCCAAGCTCCTTTTGTGTGAATTTCTCCAAAGTCAGATTTCTTTCCTCTTGCTCTCTTTCACTGCTGATTTCCCTCCAGAACCCAGGTTTCTCAACACCATTACCAGAGCCTTAGCAGCTTGTGGACAACCTGATGTCATTCATACTACAGTTGGTATTTATGTTTCATTTTAAAATTTGATTTAACTTTTCAGACATCTCACAGCTGTACCCTCATTAGTGATACTCTGTTACCTCACGGACAAGAATACTTTTGTGCTGCCTTAGTAAAAATAGGACAGTATAGAAGCACCATATAGAAGGGTCCCTACCCTTGGCAGGGCAGGGTGTGGGTATGCAGAGCAAGAGGAGTCTCAGAGATATTCAGGCCGAGCTGCCAGGGTCTGGCTCAGGCAGAAGCAGATCTAAGTGCTGGCAACTCTGACACATCCTGCTTCCCCTGCTTCCATGCAGGAGCAGATAACCCAGGCTGAAGACCACCTCTCTGCCTAAGCTGGGCCTTCCTCACTGATGCTGTTTCACTCCAGCTGATAGCCCCTCTTACCCTTCAGACTCTGTCCTTCTGGAGAAATTGTTTCTGCCCCTGACTGTTCCACTGTCTCTGTCCCACCCAACACAGTCATCCTTCCGTATACTCAGTTTGGTGTCAGACAATACTGAGTTCATGAGGGCCGTGTTTAATATTTTAGTGTGTGAATTTTTTTAATCATAAAGGTAAAAAATCATTGGGCAATAGGAATTTACTGACTTGATTTTAAGCAAGATGATTTTGGTGCCACGTGGTAAACAGAATGGAATACCTTGTGTGGGAGCCAGTGATCAAATCAAAGGCAGTAGGCAGGGTGAGGCAGAGAAGATCTTGAGGATGTGGAGAGAAATAGATGGTTCCTGGAATCTGTGGGGGGTGAAATTCCTAAGAGCTTGCAGAGAGATGGGTTGGGTAGCCAAGGACATGGGACAAAAATCCTAAATTCCAGGTTGCCAACTGAATGGGGACAACATCTTTCAACACAGGGGACAAAGGAGAAGACGTGGATTCTTGTGTGTGTTGCTGTGCCTATGATCATGAATCTGGTCATCCTGGATGTAGTTTATATCCAGGCAGATGTGGCCTAGTAACCTGTTTCTTTTTGAGATTGGCACCATGCGCCAAAGAGGGCCATAGGATGCCTATCTGTTTCTTGGTCTCTGCTGGAACGGGGAGTGTGAGTCGTCCAGTGAGCAAAGCATAGCCCAGGGTAGTGGGCCCAGGGTGGAGATTGGAGAACAACAAGACTCTGAGAATGGCCTAGCCATCAATCACGATTTACTCAAAATAGGGAAGGATAATTTCTGGGAAAGAGAGGATGTGATGGATATTTGGACAAAAGAGGGAGGAAGAGACACAGACAAAAAGCCAAAACACAGATTCCCTTTTCAGATTGCAGGCAAAAATGGAAGTCTCCCTCAGATTGGGTCTGACAACCCCAGATTGGAGGGAGTATCCCTCTCAGATTGGGTCTGATGACCCCAGATCAATAAAAACAGAAGTGGGGTGCTGGCCTCAAGCCAACTGGGGCCTTACTCTCAGACAAACAGATTGGGAGAGTATCTCTCCCAATCTGGGGTTTGGGACATCTCCCAGGAGCCTCAGCTGGCAACCCTATGAAAAGGCCAGTTGCCAGCCCAGAATACAGAGTCTACAGGCTGGCCCATAGTCAGAACAAAGCAGACAACAGACACACGAATAACAAACAAGATTCACTGGTGTTAGACTCTCTGCTTCAGGAGTTCTGGGGTCTGGGGAATCCTGGGCGAGCCCCCAGATGTTATGTCAGATTTGTGGAACTCCAGTAAACCTCTAGGAGCTGAATCCAATGCAAACACAGAATAGTCTTTATTGCAAGCTCAAACCTGGACTCACAACCATTCCTGATGCAGTGGTCCTAGGGAGTGAGTTCTGGTCCTTTGTTCAATGAGATTTTATAGGTTCTGGGGGTACTCTATGCGTCACAACATCACACAGCAAATCATTCCATACTGCGGGAAAGTCAAACAGCAACTCTTAATATTGATTAGCACACTCAATGGCGGGAAAAAGTTGGGTAGGGGTGATTGGTTAGTACAAGAGGGGGATTCGTTTGAACTGACTGGTTTAGGCCACATGGAGTGTATGTGCTAAACCACATGATTTCCCAACATGTTATTAACCACCATAAACTACTTGGGGTCATCTGGCATTCCAGGTATTTTCCCTGTCTCATGCTGATTGGAGGTTGCTAGGGGGGTTGCTATGGGTCTTCACCTAGCCTGACTGAGTCAGGGACACCTGGTGCTGCAGACCTCTCCTGTTATTTACAAACAACTCAGCAGGGTGGGTGTGTGCTTAGTAGTGCTCTGTGTGTTTTTGCAAGGACAAGGGTCACACCCTCTCCTTGGACAGGCCTTGAGGTAGAAGCTGCTGTTATTTATTTATTTTCAAAAATGGAGTCACATCAGTTTCTCAGAAGGAAATGGGCAAGAGAACTAGATATTTTCTTGATTTCTGTAAATCTTTGAAGATTCCAGAAGAAAAAAGTCCAAATTTTGACTCAGCTCGCACACCAGACCCTTGTGGTGTCTTATTGAGAGCCACTCACAGACAAAACAGGGCAGCCCCAAGAAGACCCATGCAGTCAAGTCCTCATCTTGATCATATCTGAGGAGTCCTTTGACCTTCCCCTTCTTTGTGTTTGGGGGTGGGGGGGGTAGGGGGGATGGAGGCAGGAATTGCAGGGGACCAGAAATGACAGGAGTAAATTATTCCATGTTGAATCTGTGGCAGAAATTTCATGTTTGTACCACTGGACATGGCTGGTAGGGTGGATATTTAAATGCTGAATACTATTTTGTTTCTTACTCAAATGTTTATCCATAGACCTTATTCTGTATCCCAGTGTTACCACTGTATGGAGGCCTATGTATATATTTATATATACCTGATCTGGGTATAAGAATTTTAAATTGTGATTATCCTCTGTGGAGTCAGCCAGTATGACCAACATTAATTTTCCTCCTACATATTAGACAGTCTCTTTGCAGAATTCCATGCAGATTATCATGGAGCTACTTGTTAATTCTGTCTCCTTGGGGAATGAGCAAGTACAGCACATAACCAACAAGAATATCCTTGTTCTAAGGTTAGGTGAGACTTCTGGAGAAGGGCCTTCACAGACAGGATTTGGAGATAGCCAAGACAGGTTCAGAAGAAATACCCAAGTGTGGGTACTCCCTTAAATCTTGTCCTAGGAATTTATCACTTGTACGACTCACATTCCTATCCCCAAAGAAATCTAGACTGCATTATTTTTCCCTGGCAATATAATAGGTATAAAAATCCAGATTACATACTTGTATAAGTTACAAAGAAAATATTTTCACATCATTTTAAATGTTTATTGGGCACTGAATATTTCTTTTCTGTTGCTACTCTTTTTGTTTTAGCTCCCTGCCCCTGGTAGTCCATTTATCAGTCATCTCCACTGACTTTTACAAGTCTTAAAAACTAACACTTTTACCACCAATAAATTATTGACACAGACAGGAGTAAAGGTTATGCAAACAAATGAAGTGCCATTACCCTCTCCCTCTCCCCACACAAATCATTATAGCCCTATTAGTTAAGGAGTGTGTCCTCACATGCCTTCATAATATTTAAGTAAGAAATATCATTTCTTGCAACACTTCAGCCTTTCAATGCCAGTGAAATGTGAAGTGATTCAAATATACCTTCATTCAGCCATGCTGCAGGGAGAATGTACATGTGTCCTAGTGGGTTGCATCAGTATCATTGGGTTGTCATGACAATGCCACAGATGAAGTTAAATAGAAATTCATTTTTGCTAATACCAGAGTCTGCATATCAAGGTGCTTGCTGGAATAATTTTCTTTAAGACTCAGTCTTTGATATGTAAATTACCATCTTCTATTTCTATGTTTGCTCAGAATTTTCCTGTGCTTTTCTGTGTTCTTATTGCTGCTTTTTATAAGTAGAAAAAGTTAATTTGATTAGACTTTATACCAATTAATTGTGTTAACATTATTCATGGGGCTGGGGCTGGGGCTCAGGGGTAGAGTGCTCACCTCGCAGGTGTGAGGCCCTGGGTTCGATGTTCAGCACCATATAAAAATAAATAAGTGAAATAAAGGTATTGTGCCCAACTACAGCTAAAAAATAAATATTTTTAAAAAGCATTATTCATGTCGTTAAGATCCATATATTAAAAAGAGTCACAGTGTGAAGCACTAGGTATTCAGAACATCCATATAAGAGATTTGGTGAGAGGACACTTCAGCTGGTTACATAAACTAGTCTCCTTCTGAAGACACACTCCTAGGAAAGGAAATACTGAGTGAAGGGATATGCCCAGGTAATATTTTAATAGCTACAGTCAGATTACATCCCATCATAGAAGGGCTGCTAAAGTTACATTGCCACAAGAAATCTACTTGTAGCTGCTTCTCTGCACCCAGGATTCTCTGAGTGTTAGCATTTTGGTTAATCTCTTGTCTATTTGGCAAATTGAATCACACTTTTTTTTTGTTAGTTTTCTTCTAATTTCTCAACTGACAACCTTAATTACCTTTCAGTTGATTATCAGCTATTTAATTTTTTTCTTCCTTACATCATTCTCAGATTCTGGAAACTATATTGTGCTTTTCTGTAGCCTTTGTCTCCAAGCAACTTGGTTTGACATAGCTCTGTTACTGAAGACTTCCCTTAACATGCAAAAAGGATAAAAAAAATAGTCTCTCAAGTCAAAAGAGCCTCCTGGGCTAGCGTCTGTAAGCTCTGTCTTTAAAATGGCAAAGAAACAATATTTCTCTAAATGGACATCCCCTATACCAGGAAATCAGACTTTGAGAAGCTTAGAAGAAATTCCATAGGTTCTGTCCTGGGTACTTCTCAGTTCTGACACATGCTGCTGATAAAGCATTTGATAGGGGCTGGGGATGTGGCTCAAGCAGTAGCGCGCTCCCCTGGCATGGGTGTGGCCCAGGTTCGATCCTCAGCACCACATACAAACAAAGATGTTGTGTCCACCAAAAACCAAAATGTAAATAAAATATTTTTTAAAAAACCGATTGATATCTAGATGCCTGTGTTTCCTCATCTCTATAATTGGATGTTTTTAAAGGTCTCAGTTGGTTTAATGAATTCTTGGGGACTATCGATAAGTAGGTGCTGTTTCTCCACACCTGACAAGACACCTTGAAGTTACTGTGTAGACACTGCTTAACCATTATTTGAAACCATATCAATTTTCTTTTAGAAACTTATAACATTTTTATCATGGGCACTCATGTCATCCATGTGCCAAAATAAAATATGTCAACTCTTCCTTGTTTGCAATCCAGAGTCCAATTCTCTGAGGTTTCATGGTAGTGACAATAATTATATGCCCTCCTTTTGCTCTGTGCCCTCATTAAAAACAAACAAACAAACAAAAACCTGCTGCATGTCTCTATAACCCATGTCCCTCTTTGTTTTGAAACACAGTGTTGTAGGGACAAAGGAGGCAAGGCACCAAAGATAGCAGGAAACAGTTTTATTTGGCTGCAGCCAGGTCCAGAGGGTACAGCCTTTGCTATAATCAATCAATCCCCTGAACCCTGAGTTCAGGGAGTTTATAGTTTTATATCCAGCATGTAAGGGAAGGGGCGCAGAAGTTCACAGCCTGAAGAAGTTCACATAAAAGCAGCTTTTTCTTTCACTGTTCTGAGCATGTTAACTCTTCAAGGTCAACACCTGAGACGGGGAGAGCTTCATCTCCCCTTTCTTTCTTCCCCTTGCCAGCTGTTACCTGATATACCTAGCCTAGTTATCTCATTAGATCAGAAGCCAGCTTGTCACAAGTTATGAAGGATTCATTTCTGTTTTCTGTAAAAATATCAGGGTGTCTGTATGGCCTGGCCATCAGTTGATGTTATAAAGCTGATTGGAATGCCTGCCCGTGCCCTGAACTCACCCATGTCCGGTTTTCCCTGACCATATAACAACCCTTTCCTAAACCTTAGTGATGCCTCATAAATTCTGGCCTTCCCTGGCCAGATATCAACCCTCTCTGAGTCTCTAAGATCTCCATAAATTCTGATGCCAGGGCCAGCAAAAATGTAAACTTGTGTTATGCTCCTCAGAGCATTGTTATCTGTAACCCCCCTTTTGTGTAACTTTTTGGGCTATAAAACTGGGCCACAAAGAAGCCTCGCGGCTGTCTTTGGCTCCCAGGATTTTGAAGGGCAAGGCAGCCCGGCCAGTCGAAATAATAAGCTTGCTTTAATTTGATTTTAATTGGAGTCAGTGGTCTTTTCTTGCGACGTGGTCTAACATTTTGAAATTCCCCAGTGAGATCAAACTGCAGGACCAGACTGCAATATCAGGCTGCTGGAAATTCTGAAGTCGGACCTTCGCTCCTGGGCTCCGGGCTGAAGAGCCACTCTAGGGGGTGCACACCTTGAGACGTTCCAAGGCCCCAGGGTGAGCCTTTGGTCCTCGGAGAGCTGGAGTGAACTGCTGCACTAAAACAATTAGCAAGCATCTAGTGGAGGAGGCCTCCATAGGTAAGTGGCGCCTTTATAACATCTGATATCTGGTTAAGGGAGATCTCTTCTGACGACAGAGAGGTGGCCTGGTGAGGTTCACATATACTCCTCTCTGGACAGTAAAGAGAAATCATTCTGGTCCTCTGTTCTGTTCTGTAGGGAATTCCTCTGGAAGGGTAGAGAGGTGCGGACGAGCACGCATGCACTCCTACCCAGGAGCTTTAGCAAGATGTTGCATTGCTCCTCTGTTTTTCTGTTTCGGTGCCGGGTTTGTGTTTCCTTGTGTTTTGTTCTGTGTTCTATATGTTTTTTCTGTCTTTTGTTGTATGACTTCTGTGGTGAAACTTAAGGAAAGTGGACATCAAAATGGGTAATAAAGCAAGTAAGCCTGATAGCCCTTTGAACTGTGTTTTAAGGAATTTTGATAAACTTTACCCCTCTTTTGTTAAGCAAAGCTATGATTATCCCATCACCAAGAATCACCTCCGAACTTTCTGTGAGGCAGAATAGCCCACTTTTGGAGTTGGCTGGCCCCCTGAGGGCACCTTTGATCCCCAGGTGGCATGGGCTATAACTAATTCCACTCTTGGCAACCCTGGCCACCCAGATCAAATAGGATATATCCTACCCTGGGCAGAAGCAACAACAAATCCACCCCCTTGGATGAAGGTTTGTATGGTCCGAAATGGACAGGGAGGGCAGGCCCTGATTGTGACCAAAAAAACTTCCCAGGAGCCCTCAATTAAGAACCCTGTTTTACAGGATGCTCAGGAGGATTACCTCCCCCCCCCCACACTGGGGCTCCTCTTTGTCTCCCTGCTGCTGGTGTGGGAACAATGGAGACAGCTGCAAACACTGCACCACCGCCTCCCTCTCCCTCCCCTGAGCCACTGCAACTACCTCATTCCACCACTCCTTCTGCTATCACTTCCCCAAATAAGCCAGCCCCTATTCTATCCCCTCCCCATACCCGACAGGGTCGCCCCTATGGAAAACCTGATTCTATCCCCTCCCTAGGCAGACCCGCAGGCACTGTTTCTATTTCTATCCCAGAGGAAGAGGTGACTCCCACCCCTGTCCTTCATCTCCGCCAGGTTCCAGAAGGTTGTTATATATATGTACTGTTTTCCACAACGGGTCTCTACAATTGGAAAAACCAGAATCCCCCGTTTAGTGTGGATCCTAGTTCCCTGATTTCCCTGGTTGATTCTGTCTTTTTTAATCATCTCCCCACCTGGGATGACTGCCAACAGATTCTGCATACCCTTTTCACTAAGGAGGAAAGGGAGCGAATCCTGGCAGAAGCAGCTAAAGTGCTGCCTGGAATAAACTCTCTTAAGCATGATGAGAAAACAAAGTAATCAACTTGGCTTTACCTAAAGGAAGATCAGACTGGGATTATGGAATGGCTGAAGGTAGGAGAGCACTCAGTGATTACCACCAGGCTCTATTAGAAGGTCTTAGGAGGGCAGCTCGCAAGCTCACCAATCTTTCTAAAGTAGCAGAGGTGAAACAAAACCCAGACGAATCGCCTTCAGCATTTCTCGAACGGCTCCTAGAGGCAAACTGTCTATATACTTCTATATAGATCCTGAGGACCCGACAAATCTGAAGGTGATTAACCTGGCTTTTGTAGCTCAGTCAGCCCCAGACATCCGTAAAAAGATTCAAAAGATAGATGGCTTTGCAGGGAAGAATAGGTCAGAATTATTGGAGATAGCCCAAAAGGTGTTTGAAAACAGAGAGAGCCAGGATGATCTACTGATAAGGAAAGTAAATCGGGCCACAGTAGCTGCACTAAGGTCTCCCGAAGTTTTCAATTCCAGACAGATGCAGGCGGCACACGGCAGGGGCAAAAGACGGACTCCCCTCAAAATAGACCAGTGTGCTTATTGCCGGGAATATGGACACTGGAAAAATCAGTGCCCCCAACGAAATCGAAAAGACTTTCCCCTGCTGCAGACCAGAGCCCGTCACCCAAAACTGGCTCTAACTTTAGAAGAAGAGGGGGATCATGGCTCTTTCAAACTAGGCTCCTGAGAACCAATGGTAACCTTCACAATTGGGAGCCAGCCTGTAAATTTCTTGGTGGATACAGAGGCTTTATATTTGGTGTTACAGAAGCCCCTAGGACCCCTCACTAATGAAACTATGGAAGTACAAGGGGCAACAGGAGAAATTTAAAATTATAGATGGACCACAGATCAGACTGTTGATGTAGGACAAGGAACAGTGACTCACTCTTTCATTGTTATCCCTGAATGCCCTTTCCCATTGCTGGGGCGGGACCTTCTAAGCAAACTTCAGGCAACTATATCATTTTCAGGGGAGATGCCTATACTACAATTGCGGAGTCCTACAAGAGCCTTAACTATAACATGCCCATTAAGTGAGGAATATCTGCTTTCTCAAAATCCTATCCAAGCTTCAGAGGGAAAATGGAAAAAACTATTAATCCAAGAAATTCCTGCAGTTTGGGCTGAAGATAACTCTCCAGGGTTAGCTAAACATGTGCCACCAGTCGTAGTCCAACAAACCTCTGGGGCTATGCCCATTCGGGTTAGACAATACCCCATTAGCTCTGAAGCCAGAGAAGGCATCAAAATTCATATCAGAGGTCTCCTAAAAGAGGGAATACTAATTAGATGCCAGTCAACCTGGAACACCCCTTTGCTGCCGTTCCAAAAAGCCTGGGACTCATGATTACAGACTGGTACAGAACTTAAGAGAAGTAAACAAATGGGTGGAAACTGTACACCCAACAGTCCCAAACCCTTATACCTTGCTCAATATGTTGCCACCAGAACATACAGTCTACACCATATTAGATCTGAAAGATGCATTTTTCTCCATTCCTTTGTCAAAACTGAGTCAGCCCATCTTTGCATTTGAATGGACTGACCTGGAACAGGGGATATCAGGACAACTAACCTGGACTCGACTACCTCAAGGATTTAAGAACTCCCCCATTGTCGCGACCCCTTGCCCGCAAGGAAGACGCAACTCGGGAATCTTCTTTCAGCGGTTTATTCAGGCCCTTGATATTTCTTCTACTGATCCCTCGGATGCCCCTCCCAGCCTTAATATAGCATCTCAAGCCCCAATGCGAAGCTGCCACGTGGAACTTTCTCATAGGGTGCTGAAAAGCCATGCGCCAACTCTCCCAAATAAGGAGTTGTTTGTCACAAACCACAGCGGAGCCAATGCCATCTTGTAATGGCGACCATAATCTGCATAAGCGGCAGAGGCGGCTCACCACACCCCATCATCTTTGATGAAGCACTCAACAAAGATTTGAGCCTCTTCCGCAGTGAGTACCCCGAGATAACTTTGCTCCAATATGTGGATGATCTTTTACTAGCAGCAAGGGATGAAAGGGACTGTTTAAGGGCCACCCAGGGTTTATTGAGAACCTTGGCTCAATTGGGGTACTGAGTCTCCAAAAAGAAAGCACAAATCTGTTCTCCTCGAGTTACTTATCTAGGATATGAATTGAGGGAAGGGAAAAGGCTGCTATCCCAAGCCCGCATAGAGGCCATAATGAAGATCCCAATCCCAACTAATAAATGGCAAGTTAGGGAGCTCCTGGGGGCAGTTGGGTACTGCCGTCTTTGGATACCTGGATTTGCTGAGATTGCCAAGCCTTTATATACTGCAACTGCAGGGGGCAACTCACCCTTAGTTTGGACTGAAGAAAATGAATTAGCCTTTAAAAATCTAAAAAAGGCCCTGGCACAGGCTCCAGCCCTAACCCTCCCTGATATCTCTAAGCCCTTCCATCTGTATGTTCATGAGAAAAAGGGCATTGCAAAAGGGGTTCTTACTCAAAATCTAGGGCCATGGAAAAGGCCTATTGCCTACATTTCAAAAAGGCTGGATCCAGTAGCGTCAGGATGGCCCCATAGCAGCTACTGCACTTCTGGTGAAGGAAACAGACAAGCTTACCTTAGGGCAGACTCTAACTGTGACTGCCCCTCATGCAGTGGAAGCTCTATTGAGGGATGCCACAAATCATTGGATGTCAAATGACCGCCTCACTCAATATCAAGCTCTACTCCTAGATAAAGACAGATTAACCTTCAGTAAATCTCTGGCCATCAATCCAGCAACCCTGCTGCCGGACAGCAATCCAGAGGAGCCAATTCATGACTGTTCAGAGATGGTGGATATCATCCAAGGTACTCGACTAGACCTGACTGACATTCCTCTCACTGTCAGAGACACAGACCTTTATACCGATGGCAGCAGCTATGTCCGGGATGGAATAAGGTATGTAGGGGCAGCTGTAGTCACAGGTCAAAAAGAAGTTATTTGGGCCCAGGCTCTGCCCAGGGGCTCATCAGCCCAGAAAGCAGAAATCATTGCTGTGACACAGGCATTGAGATGGGCAAAAGGAAAACGGGTGAATATCTACACAGACAGCCATTATGCCTTTGCTACGGCACATGTGCATGGACAAATATATAAACAAAGGGGACTTCTAACCTCAGATGGCAAGACCATCAAAAATAAACAAGAAATTCTTGAACTACTGGAGGCAATTTGGTTACCAGACAAATTGGCTATTATCCACTGGCCTGGACACCACAAAGACAATAGTCCTCAGACCCAGGGTAACAACCTGGCAGATCAAATAGCCAGGGAAATAGCCCTTGGAGAGCCAAAATACCAAGCTGTCCCAGAACTCTCCAATTATCCAAAATTTCCAGTTAAAGTTTGGGAAGAGGCCCCGTCATATACTACAGAAGAAATAAACTCATACTCCTCAATGGGGGCCCAGCAAAACTGTCATGGCTGGTGGACCCTCCCAGATAAAAAAATCTGCATACCTAAGCTACTAGGGAGAAAATGGTTAACTAATCTTCATCAAGCCATGCATTTATCCCCCAAGAAGATGTCAGAATTGATCTCACCCTATATCCGGCTACCAGGACATCGAGAGATGCTTCAAGATATTTCAAATCGATGCATGACATGTGCACAGGTAAACGCTAAAAGGAACCAACTTCCACAAGGAAACAGGAGTCAAGGTACTGTACCTGGTGAATTTTGGGAACTAGACTTCACTGAAATTAAACCTGGACTATATGGATATAAATACTTGTTAGTCTTTGTTTATACTGTCTCAGGCTGGGTAGAGGCTTTTCCAACCCGGACGGAAACAGCACAAATAGTAGTTAAAAAGCTAATAACTGAGATTGTTCCTAGATTTGGCCTCCCTCTAATTTTGGGGTCTGACAATGGCCCGGCCTTCACGGCCAAATTATCTCAATTGATTTCAAAGGCCCTTAATATAAACTGGAAATTACGCGGTGTGTATCGTCCTCAAAGCTCAGGGAAAGTGGAAAGGATGAATAGAACATTGAAGGAAACACTAACTAAATTAATTCTTGAGACTGGTGGTAACTGGGTTGATCTCCTGCCTTTTGCCCTGCTGAGGGCCCGTTGTACTCCTTATCGGGAAAAATTTACTCCTTATGAAAAAATTTATGGGCGACCACCGCCTATGGTTCCCAGAATACATCTTGATCTTCTGGGAGACATTCCAGTCTCAGAGGCACTTAAAGGGTTACAACTAATCATGGATAAGATCTTTCCTCAGGTCCAGGCTGCTCAACCCATGGGACACAGATTGCCTGATCATTCATTCCAGCCTGGAGACGCTGTGCTGATAAGATGGTTAAAAACCAACAGTCTTGAACGCAGGTGGAAAGGCCCTTACATCGTGATTCTCCGCACTCCCACTGCCTTCAAAGTTGCTGGCATTCCTGCATGGATTCACCATTCACAGCTTGAGAAGGCACCTGCAGAACCCACTGGAGGAAAATCAAGCAACCAAAGGTGGAAAGTGACTAAATGTGGACCCTTTAAAATTAAAATTTCTGGGGCTGGGATGTGGCTCAAGCGGTAGCGCGCTCACCTAGCATGCGTGCGGCCCGGGTTCGATCCTCAGCAGCACCACATACCAACAAAGATGTTGTGTCCGTCAAGAACTAAGAAAAAATAAATAAATGTTAAAAAAAAATAAAATAAAGTTAAAATTTCTAAGGGTTAATGTTTTGTCATTAACTTCTCATTTTTTTCCTTGTCATTGTAAACATTATGCTAATGTTTTTCACTTGTTGTAATATATATGTATTCTTGGGTTTTAGCTATGCCAGTTTCAACGAATCTTGCACCCCTTCTGTAGCCCAGGTAGGACCTGCCATTGCAGGATCCCCACTAATATTAAATTGCACTTACTCCTGTCAGGATCCAATAATTGGCCCCATCAGATGGTATAAAGATAACCAAGAAGTTTTTAGTCAGGTGTTCAGGGAGGGACCATGGAAAAACCTCACAGATCAGTCCCAAAGAGGTAATATATACTTTGGAATCTATGAATACTCAGCTCACCCACGAGATTCAGGGCAATATTCCTGTGTTAAGCTTAAAAAGGGAGCCCTGGTGGATACTTGTCTATTCAAGTGCCACTTTAAATGTGGATGTTTCTGTGAGCCCCCTAGAGTCTGTAAATAACCAGAACTTCTGGCTACAATTGGCTGTTGATACTATGAACAAAAGTTGCTGAGGGCCATTACCAAGTAGGAATGACGCATCGAAATTTCCTTGCCAAGCGTACCCCATGCTGCTTAGAGGACATTTGATGGGACATTGCATGCATGCTTTAATGAGGTGACCTTGCTCAAGGACCAAGGCAGATCCGGGTTTAGAGCTGATCAGGTTTGAGGAAGTAACCGGCTCCTTGAGTTTAAGGCGTTGCCAGTTTAAGATAATGGGTTTTAGGGAAGTTGGAAGTTGAAGATTATTGCTGGGATTAGGGTGTTCCTGCTGCTTGTTCCCATTGAGTTCTCATGAGATTAAAATGGGTTTTGGAGATAGCCTCGTGGAGTAGGTGGTTTGTGCGGGAGACAGCAGAACGCGATTGCCCCTGGACCTGTGTGGAGGCGGTGTGAGAGCTGGAATAAAGAATTGCTGTTTGAACCTACAAAGCTGTGTGGTGGCTCGTGATTCTGGTGCCAAGCCGAGACATTGGCCCTTGGCAAAAAGTTCCTTCTGCATACAAGAAGGAAGTTCAGTCCATCAATTGTTAGCTAATAATCTTATGGGCCTGTCTATAAAATATGATGACTATGTTAAGGTGACTGGGATAGAGTTACACAGCAAAACTGGCCTGTGTCTCATACAGAGTCAGCCTTGCCGGCTTCACTAATTTCCATTGTCTATGCATAGACTGCACCCTTCCTCCATCCCCACCAAATTGCTCTATTGAGCAATATATCTCCCTACCCAATGGCAAACGACTTCCTAGAGGATGGGTTTTTCTCTGTAATAAGACAACCTTCCAAGCGTTGTCTACCAATTTCTCTGGAATCTGCTCTGTTGGGAGGATTTTTCCTTTACTGCCATCCCTGGCATCTCCCCACCAAGTTATCCAAAGTCTGCCCCCCAATTGCAATGACAATGTAATCCTCCTGGATCCACTAGACGTTGCAATTGCAGCAGCTTTCATTCTACCAGTCCCAGGACTAATGGTAGGAATTCAAAGAGAAATCACTAAATTAGCCTGTAGTTTTAGCAAAACAGCTAACCTTATAGCACAAGTTTTAGCAGAAATTAATCAAGAGATGAAAGAACTCCGAACCTCAGTACTACAAAATAGAGCAGCTACTGACATTCTGCTACTGAAACATCATTTGGGCTGCCAACAATTCCCAGGCATGTGCTGTTTTAATATTACTGACTATTCTAATGTTATTCAACAACAGATAGATGAAATGAAAAAGGAAATAAACAAGATTCAAATGGACAACTTTTGGCCAGACCTAAAAAGCTGGTTTCCATGGTTAATTTCTCTTGCAGGTTCTATAATTTGTATTCTTCTCCTATTAGTTATTGTCCGATGCATTATTAACTATGTGCTCAGGTTTATAGGGCTACAACTCAATTCTGTTATGTACCACTGACAGTATTAACATATGTTGCTGACATTACTGGTTGTTCCCTATCAAAGATTTGAAAGGGACACATTAGAAAAGGGGGGAATGATATACCTAGCCTAGTTATCTCATTAGATCAGAAGCCAGCTTCTCACAAGTTATGAAGGATTCATTTCTGTTTTCTGTAAAAATATCAGGATATCTGTATGGCCTGGCCATTAGTTGATGTTGTAAAGCTGATTGGAATGCCTGCCCGTGCCCTGAACTCACCCATGTCCGGTTTTCCCTGACCATATAACAACCCTTTCCTAAACCTTAGTAATGCCTCATAAATTCTGGCCTTCCCTGGCCAGATATCAACCCTCTCTGAGTCTCTAAGATCTCCATAAATTCTGATGCCAGGGCCAGCAAAAATGTAAACTTGTGTTATGCTCCTCAGAGCGTTGTTATCTGTAACCCCCCTTTTGTGTAACTTTTTGGGCTATAAAACTGGGCCACAAAGAAGCCTCGCGGCTGTCTTTGGCTCCCAGGATTTTGAAGGGCAAGGCAGCCCGGCCAGTCGAAATAATAAGCTTGCTTTAATTTGATTTTAATTGGAGTCAGTGGTCTTTTCTTGCGTCGTGGTCTAATATTACCATGGGCCCATTAGTAACTTATCTTAAAAATGTAGAAATCTCTGTGAAGCCCAGATCAAGGCCAGAGGTCTTGTTTGCACATTTCTTCAAAGTACTGTACTGGGTACATTCGTGAAAAACTACTAAGGGGGTGTCCAGCACCTGGAGTGCTGGTATCTTCTCGGCCAGTGGCCAAGTAAACAGGTGACATGAAAATAGGAAGTTTATCTACATTGGACTCTTTTGCTGACAGTCCTAAAATCAGCCATGGTGAAGGGGGCTTTTCTGTGGAGAAAGGGGGTGCCACTTCAATAGGATTTAGTGGTCTTTGCATCCTTCCAAATTAGCTTGTCCTATAATTGATAAACCCTAAATTGCTTACCACATACTCAATATCAACCTATATTTTGATATTTAAAGAGGTGCTGAGGTGAATTCTAGATGGTGTTTGCCCTTGATGTAATCCTGGATCCTGGAATGGGCACCTCAAGGTGACACAGATACATGAGAATGCTCTGTTTGTGTTATGTTATATAATACATAGGACTGGATTTTACATACATATATCACAAATCCTGCTTTTCTGAATAATTGTCACTTTCCAAGACTGATGAAAATAAGGGCTGTTGCAAGAATTTTGTGATCTGGTGGAGGGATTTTGGCTTTGGAATCAGACACAGTTCATCTTGAGTCCCAGCCCAGCTCTTTATTAGTTTTGGGAGTTTGTCCATAGGAGGAAACAGATATTACATCCTGGTCATTAGTTCTAAGCCCCAATTGTGAGATAAGTTTGAATTTAATGTATTTAAACAATAGAGTCAAGGCCATGGAAGATCATGGTGTATGTGACCCAAGGTCTTCAGACCCCATCTCCTTGTGTTTGCTATCTGATATCTGCAATGGGAAAGAACCTGTAATAAGAATCAAGTGGGAAAGAATTATTACCGCTGTTGACCGGTGACGAGTTCTTGCTTCCCGGATGTTGAAGAATAACACCAAAGAAGCACGCCGAGGCAAGGTCAGAGTAGAAATTAGAAGTTTATTAAAGGACAGCAGAAAAGATTTCTCCCGGAGGAAGAAGGGGACCCAGGAGGTGGAATCCATGGAAGTGCAGTTGTCTCCCCTTTTTATAGTTTTGGTGATGGAATGTAGGTTGGAAGGCCCGAGGGGTGGGACACTGGTGGGCCAAAAGGGCAGGAAGGACTTTTGGGATGGGCTTATCACTTCTCTGGGATGGGCTATCTTCAAATCTGTTGGGGGCTGTTCATTAACACTTCTTTGAGGTAGACTTTGGCCTAGGGCCTTTTGGGGACTTCACGAACATTCCATGAATTGTCCTGAGTTTTCCCTGAGTCATTCCCAGCATGGCCTCCATTTTAGATTTCACTCAATATTAGACCTGATTTACCTAACTACACTGACTACCTAACTTTAAATCTGGCTTCAGAATAATCTACTTTTGGACACTTCCTGGTTGGAGTTCCTGTTCCCATGGAGGGCATTGTTCTACTTTTTGGGCTTGAGGAGAAATATTAGGAGACCAGGCCCTTGACTCACTGATATCAGGGGACCCATAGCTCTGAAAACTTGCCTACTGTGAACTGAGATATGACAGAGAGATTCACACTTGATGGTGTAGTTCTCAAAATGTTACTGCTGTTTACTGGTGTGGAGTTCTTGCTTCCCCAATGCTGAAGTATAACACCAGAGAAGCATATGGAGGCAAGTTTAGAGTGGAAAGTAGAAGCTTTATTTATTAAAGCTTTATTTATTAAAAGACAGCAGAAAAGACTTCTCGGCGGAGGAAGAAGGGGACTCAAGAGGTGGAATCCAAGTTAGGGGGAGACCTTCCCTCTTTTATACCTAAGGTCTTCTTTTCCCCTTTCCTGTGTTGTTCCTGGGCTTTGTTCTGTTATCTTGCAGTGATATAATGTAGGTGGGAAGACCCAAAAAGGTGAGGGGCAGATGGGCCTGAGAAGTAATCTGGGCAGGAAGGGCCTGGGGCGGCTTTTGGTTAGCACCTCCCAGTTTGCTGGGACCTGCTTCATTAACATTTTTTTTTTAGAAGGGGCTCTGGGCCTTGGGAACATTAACCTTTCAATTTCCCCAAGTACTGCTCTGCTTTCCTGGGCTCCATTCTCAACATGGCCTTCATTTTCAATTTTAGTCAATATTAGACCTGATTTACCTAACTACACTAACTACCGATCTTTAAATCTGGCTTCAAAAACACATACTTTATTAGGAGTATTTTATTAGTCACCTAAATGTACTATGCTGGGTTATGTTATTCAAATCAATTTCAGCTGTTTCTTTTTCCATTTGATAGACCCAACCTGATCTTTTCTTAAAATTGGGAGCCATCTCGCCACAAAGCCACGAAAAAGTAATTTTAGCTTTACTATAAATTACTGCAAATTCTGAACCTGCTTGGAATGCCTGGCTGTGCCTTGAACTCACCCATGCCTGGCTCTCTGACCAGATAGCAGCCCTCTCTGAAACTTTAGTGACACCTCATAAATATTGGCCTTCCCTGACCAGATAATGACCCTCTCTGAGGCTCTAATGATCCTCATGAATTCTGATGCTGGGGCCAGCAAAAAATATAAACTACCATTAGTGTGATGTTTATCAGAGTTCTGTTATCTGTAACCTCCCTTTGTGTAACTTTCTGGGCTATAAAGCTGGGCTGCAGGAAAGTTGCTGCTGTTGTCTTGTTTCCTGAGGTTTTGGGTGGGAGAAGAAGCGTGGCTGGTCAAAATAATAAGCTTGCTTTACTTTGATTTTAATTGGAGTCAGTGGTCTTTTCTTGCATCCTGGTCTAACACATTGTTAATGTGAATAATAGAAATATTCAAATTTCTTTTGTGCCTTACATGCTGTTTTCATTGGACGTTGTCGCTTTAGGAAGTTGCTTCCCAGTTCAATCTGCCTCCTAACAAGAGCAGAAAAGTTAAATGAAATTTCATAGTATTTGTCACTATATAACTTTCAACCCTGAATAATATACAGGCATATGTAATCCATAAACGGAAATTACATTATATGCAAAGTTAAATGAAAATGTTATGCTGGTTGGAAGCTCTGGGGTGCAATTCCCAGACCTGAAAAAAAAAAAAAAACCAAAAAAACTCGGATGCAACCAAGAACCTGCCATTCTGGCCTTATTCATGCAAGGATTGGACATAATTCCCTGTCACTCAAAAAGAAGGCTTACTGGGCTCATACTCGGGGTGGGTGGGCACCCTCCAAAGCCCTGTCCAATCAGGAGCACTTCCTGACAACTGTCCAATCCTGTGTGCAGCCAGCGAGAAGGGGGCGGGCTTCCTCGGTCTCATGGGGTCCTTTTCTCCCGAGTTCGCCATTCCTACTGTTGAGCTGCGGGATCGTTAGTCACGTTTGGAGTCCCCGGTTGCAGTGCTGTGCGGGTGCTGAAGATCCCTGGGTCGTAGGCTTGGCTTCTGAGCACGAGGAAATGGTGAAATGGTGAGTGCGTGGCATCCGTATCCTGAGAGGGAGGCGGGCGGCGGCCGGCAGGGGGAGGGGAAGCAGAGACTGTTGGAAACCTGCACGTGGCCCAACGGCAGATGCGACTCCAGGCAATCTCGCTCTACTCTGCAGGCTTGAGCTTCCTCAGGGCGTACCTTCCTCAGGGCGTACCTCCCCTCAGTCCCAATACTCCCCTCTCCCCCCCCCCCCCAGTCCCACTGGCCCTCCAGATGGCGAGTGTGCCCGTGGCAGAACCCCGAACAGCCTTCCCCACCTCCAAGGGCACATTCAGCCCCCGACTCTAACCCTATCTGGCCGCCATGTGCCTGCAGCCAGTGTATTCCCAGATGGTGGTGGCTGACTGGAGGCAGGATTATCTTCATCCAGTCTCCACCTGCGGATTTCCCGCGGGAGAGGAGGTGTAGGATATAGGGAACTCGCTTCTTCCTGAGCTAGCTCGTTTGCATTTTTACTTCATTTTTTTCTTTCCTTTTGTTTGTTACTGGACCATTGACCGGAGGGATACTTTAACCACTGAGCTACGTTTCTGGTACTTTTTTTTTTTAATTTATTTTTTAGAAGTACTCGGAAACAATTACCTTATTTTATTTGTTTATTTTTATGTGGTGCTGAGGGTCGAACCCAGGGCCTTGCACTTGCTGGAGGAGCACTCTACCCCTGAGCCACAATCCCACCCCACCCCCCTTTCTTATTATTATTTGAAACAGAGTCTAGCTAAGTTTCTGAGACTGGCCTTGTTATGGTTTGATTTCTCTAGACTTCTCTATCGCTATTAAATATATAATTCTAACATACCTGCAAATGGATTCCTGTGTAGAGTTTGTTTATATTGTTATTCCTTGATGATTAACATAATGGTATAGTTTCATAATATGCATGGATGTTGTAAGGACTTCTCTCCAAAGCAAATTTGGAGATCTTTATCATTAATTAGATGGTGAAACATTTCAAGGTCTCTGTAGCTCCTGTTTTGTTTAATGGTCTCTGTTTTTGTTCCAGAAACACACTGCTTTTGCTATTATGGCTTTGTGGCATAAATTGAAGTCAGATGTTTTGAGGTTTTCGGGTTTACAGTTTACAGAATTGCTTGCTATTCCATAAGACTCTGAGGGTTTTACTTTTCTTCTAGTTATGAGAATAATAATATTAGTATTTTGATCAAGATTATATCCTATCTGTAGGTGGCTTTAAGTAATCTGATGGCTTTTTTTCAGTCTATAGATGGCTTTAGTTTATTTAATGTAGATGGCTTTAGTTTATCTGTAGATGACTTTAATGTTTTCAGTGTTTTGTAATTTTTCTCATGGAAATTTTTCTTTTGTTAGACTTGTTGCTAAGCATTTTTAAGTTATTTGCAATAAAACAAGTTTTTTGATTTATTTCTCAACAGATTCATTATTGTGGGCAAAAGTTATTGATTTTCATACTGATTTATTTATTCTGTAACTTTGATGCATTTGTTTATCACCAGTAGGAATCTTCTGGTGGAAACATTAGGATTTTCTAAGTTTAACCTTATGTCATCTGTAGACATATAATTTGACTTCTTCCTTTCCTATTTGTATCCCTTTAATTTTTGCCTCTTGCCAAAAGCTTCAGCTAAATTTAAGTATTTATTGTACAGGAGTGATGGGGGTGGGTGTCCTTTCTATTGTTCATCATTTAAAGGCACCTCATTCAGCTCTTCCCTATTCAGTAGAAAGCTGGCATTAGATTTGTTATGTAGCCTTTGATGTTGAAGCAATTTCCTTCTATTCACAGTTTCTTCAGATTATATATCTGGATGTGATATTGAATTTTTGTCAAAGGCTTTTTTTTTGCATCTATTGAGATGATCATGTGACTTTTATATTTGTATTTATGTGGTTTATTATATGTATATTGATTTTGTGCTTGTTGCAATCCTGCAATAAAAACAAGTTTATCATGCTGTATGATCTTTGTAATGTGCTATTAAATATGATTCGGTTTGCTATCACATTGAGGGGGAGTATTCATCTAAGTTCATTAGTTATATTGGTTTGTCATTTTCTTCCCTCAAGAAGTGTTCTTATCTTGCTTTGGTTTTTGTTTGGTAGTACTGGGGATTAAATCCAGTACCATTCAACTCATACAGTCCCAGTTCTTTTAATTTTATTTTGAGATTAAGTGTTAAGTTTTGGATGTGAGGTGTACCCCAAATGCTCACATTCGAGACAATGCAAGAAGATTCAGAGAGGAATTGATTGGATTTTGAAAGCCTTAACCCTATCAGTGAATTAATTCTTGCATGGATTAACTAAGTTGTCACTGGAGGGAATAGTGCATTGGGGTCAGGGCTTTTGAGTATATATTTTTGTCTGGTAAGTGGAGTTTTTCTCTTTGCTTTCTCATCCCCATGTGAGCTGTTTTCCTCTGTCACACTCTTTCTTTCCACCATGATGTTCTGCTTCACTTTGAGCCCTGTGGAATGAAACTGGCCTTCTATGGACTAAAACCTCTAAGACTTGGAGCCCTCAAACTCTTCATCCTGTATAAATATGCGCATTCTTTTAGTCACAGTGGTTAAATAGCTACTAACTAAAACACAAGGTCTTTCTAAATTATTGAGGCTGGCTTTGAACTTGTGATCTTCCTGGCTCAGCCTCCCAAATTTTTGGGATTGTAGGTATGCAACACAGTTTGGGATTATAGGTATGCAACACAGCTGGTCTTCTGCCTGGTTTTTAAAATCATGATGATACTGGCTTCATAGAATGAATTGGGGAGTGTTCCTTATTTTTCTAGTTCGAGGAATAACTTGAGGAGCATTGTGTTAATTCCTCTTAATTAAAAGTTAGTATTGAAGTCATCTTGTCCAGGAGATTCTGTGCTGAAAAGCTTGGTATTATTGCTTTATTTGCATTACTTTTTTTTTTTTTTTTTTTGCGGGGTGGGGATGTACTGGGGATTGAAATCAAGGGCACTCCACCACTGAGCCATATCCCTAGCCCTGTTTTGTATTTTATTAGAGACAGAGTCTCACTGAGTTTCTTAGCGCCTTGCTAAATTGCTGAGGCTGCCTTTGGACTCATGATCCTTCTGCCTCTGCCCCCCCCCCCCCCCCCGCAGCTGCTGGGATTACAGGCATGTGCCACTGTGCCCAGCTGCATTGAATTTTATTGTTATTTTATGTTTTCAATATGCAGTTTGTTAAATTTTGGTAGGTCATGTATGCCTTGAAATTTAACATTTCTTCCAGATTTTCCAATGTATTAGAATATGAGCTTTTCTAAATAGTCCCTGATAATCCTTTCAATTGCATTGGCCTCTGTAGTGATATTGCTTCTTTCATCTCTAATTTTATGAATTTCTCTTTCCTATGATTTGTTTGTCTAAGGGTTTATTCATTTCATTAATGTTTTTCAAAGAACCAACTAGTTTCTTCATCAATCCTTTGTACTCTTTTTATTCTCTATTTCATCTCTTATCTTTATTCTTTCCTTATACTCAGTTGGAGAATAATTTGATTTTTGTCTTTATAAGACTAACATGTATTACTAGGTTATTTTGTTTGTGTCTTTCTGGTATTTTATGTAGGAACTGATAACTGCATTTTCTTACTTTTAGAACTTTTTTTTCCTTACTTTTTAGAACTTCCTTCATGGTGTCCCAGAAATTCTGGTATATAGTATTTCTATTGTTTGAATCTAAGATTTTAAAAATTTCTCTCCTTATTTATTTTATGACATACACGCAAAAGTATTTTATTCAATCACCATGTGATTGTATAGTATCTTTAATTTTTCTTGCCACTGATTTCAGGCAATAATGACCTGACAAGATATAAAGCATTGGTTGCACATTTTTTCTCTGTTAGGACTTTCTTTGTGGCCTTCAATATGACCTATTTTGGAGAGAGTTCCATGAGCATGTTAAAATAAAGTGTGGTCACCTACTGTAAATTGAATACTTTATAAGTACTTGTTAAGTCAATTTTGTATGTAGTATGCTTTAGCTGCAGGCCATATTTTTTCCTCAAAAATTAGGTCTGATTTTGTAATTGAAAGGTAAATTTGGTCATGTTTAATCAGTTTCATATGATCGTACTGAACTTGGAATAAAAGCTGTGGCAAACCTGTGAGAGTTGGACTTCGAAAAAGTGGAGTTGGTAATAAAATTATAGACAGAAAGATGGCTATCTAAATTGGATTTTGTCATGAGCATATATCTGCATATTTGTAAGGACAATCTAAAAATAAGTTGTCAAATATTTTCTTTGTTCTGTACTGATTTGTCAGGGTTGTGTTTTCCTATTATTGTTTGTCAGTGTGGCTTATTCCTCATAGAGGTGACTTGTATAATTTCTTCTGTATGAATATGGGAACGTCAGATGACAGCATTCTTTGTTTGTTTATCCTGGCACAAGGTTTTGTGTAGTGCGTGGTAGATACAAATGAAGGCCTGTGTTCTAGTGTAGATTAGAGTGTTATCAACCCTAAGCTGGAGCCAATGCAAGAATGAGGAGACTGTAAAGCCCAGAGGACTGAATATTTGGTGAGATTGATGACATTGATCATTATAGAAACAAGGTTTGATTTTGGATTAGATATGCAAGCGATAGATGGATTAGATATACAAGACATAAATCCAAAATAGTACAAAGTTTTGGCTGAACAATGGAATTCTTAACGTGTCAAGAAAATAATAACGATGATAATAATAGAATATTACTTGAGATATGAGAAGATTATTTTAATAATAATAAATGGCTTAAAACAATAAATATGAGAAAGAGTGATGAGATGATCTTCCAAAAATAAAGATTAGAAACATACATTTGTGTCGGGTTTATGACTCTGTGGTATAGAAATTTCCTTGCTTATGAGGTAACCTTAGTGTAATTCTTACCACTTCCAAAATAACAACAAATAAAAAAAGAATTTTTCTAATTACAGCATTTAGTTATACATATTGTTTATTTTGCCAAAATTATGCATAGTTCAATTTTATTTTCTCCCTTTAATCCTCATTACCTTCTTTTCTCTTCCATCTTTCCTCCTAATATTCTCCTTAGTCTAATCTACTAATCTTTTTTTTCTCTCATTTATTTCTTTTTCATTGGTACTTTATATATACAAAAATATGTAATTTACAGTGTTATATTCATATATGCAAATAACATTTTGTTCAATTCTGTCCACATTTTTCTCCATTCCTGTGCCTTCTTTTTTCAATCTCTAATCTCCCCTGTATATTTATGATATCCAATCCCATTTTTCTAGTTTTGCTCTAGCTGACACGAGATAAAACATTTTACCTTTGATTTTTTTAATCTGTTTTACTTAGCATAATATTCTCCATTTCCATCCATTTACTGGCAATTGCTAATATTTAAAATTTCTTTATGATTGTGTAAAACTGTGTGTGTGTGTGTGTGTGTGTGTGAGTGTGTGAGAGAGAGAGAGAGAGAGATGGATGAAGAGAGAAAGAGATTTCTTGATGCATTCTTCTGTTGATGGGCATCTGAACTGCTTCAACAATTTGGCCATTGTGAATTGTGCTACTATGTACATAAATGTGAATATATGAAAATATAGTTTAAGTTACATTTAGTTATGTATATAGGGAAAATTGACAGATATCCAATATTCATGACTATTCAGACATGTTTTTCTCATACAAATATAAATGAGTCATAAGAAGAAAATAACAACACTTCCTAATGATCATGTATATATACATATATATAAATATACGATATATATTTAGCGCCATGGCATAGTAATGTAAATGTTTTTTTATTATGAAAAATAATTTTTGTTCAGAAACTATCACTTGCATTTTTGTGTGTCTCTTCACAATACATGACTGTAGAATTCATTTTAGAATTGACACATTGTACAAAAATGGAGCACAAGTTTTCATTCCTCTGGCTATACATGGTGCAGAGTCACAAAAGTAGGGTAATCATACATGTGTATAGGGTAATAATGTTTGTCTAATTTTATCATCCTTCCCATACCCACACCATTTTTCCTCCCCTAACTCCCCTCTGCACAATCCAAAATTTATTCATCACCCCCCACCTCCCTTGATGGATCATCATTGGCTTATCAGAGAAAACACTTGGCTTTTGTTTTTTTTGGGGGGTTTGGCTTATTTCACTTAAATCATATTATCTGTAAATGCCATAATTTCATTTTTCTTTAAGGTTGAGTAATATTCCAGTGTGTATGTGCACTGATTTTTTTTTTTTTTTGTAACCATTCATCTATTGAGGGGCATCTAGGTTGTTTCCATAGTTTAGCTATTGTGAATTGAGTTTCTCTAAACATTGATGTGGCTGTTTCACTGTAGTATGGTGATTTAAAGTCCTTTGGGTGCAAGCCAAGAAGTGGGATAGCTAGGTCAAATGGTGGTTCCATTCCAAGTTTTTTGAGAAATCTCCATACTGCTTTCCATAGTGGTTGTCCAATTTGCAGTCCCACCTGCAATGTGTGAGTATGCCCCTTCCTCCCCATCCTCACCAACACTTATTATTGCTTGTATTCTTCATAATTGCCATTCTGACTGGAGTAAGAGGAGATCTTAGAATAGTTTTTATTTGCATTTCTCTAATTGCTACAGATGTTGAGCCTTTTTTTCCTGTTTGTTGATTGATAGTATTTCTTCTTCCATGAAGTGTCTATTTAGTTCCTTAGCCCATTTATTGATTGGATTATTATTATTATTATTTTTTGGTGTTAAGTTTTTTGAGTTCTTTATATATCCTGGAGATTAATGCCTGTGGTAAAGATTTTCTCCCATTTTGTATTCTCTCTTCACGTTATTTATTGCTTCTTTTGCTGAAAAGCAGTTTTTAGTTTGAATGTATTCCATTTATTGATTGTTGGTTTTACTTTTTGCACTTTAGGGGTGTTAAGGAAGTCAATTCCTAAGCTAACCTGGTGAAGAGTTGAGCCTCGGTTTTCTTCTATTAGGTGCATGCATGGTCTCTGTTCTAGTGCCTAGGTCTTTGATACACTTTGAATTGATCTTTGTGCAGAGTGGGACATAGAGGTAGAATTTCATTTTGCTACATATGGATTTCCAGTTTTCCTATCACCATTTGTTGAATAGCTACTTTTGTCTAGTATGAGATAAGGTGTCTATGTGTATTTCTCTCTGTGTCTTCTATTCTGTACCGTTGGTCTACATGTCTTATTTTGGTGCCCATACCATGTCATTTTTGTTACTACTGCCATGTAGTATAGTTAAGGTCTGGTATTGTGATGCCTTCTTCTTCACTCTTTTTGCTAAGTATTGTTGTAACTACTCTGGGCCTGTTAATTTTCAAAATGAATTTCATGATTGCTTTTTCTTGTTCTATGAAAAATGTCACTGGGATTTTAATAGGAAACAATTTTGGTAGTATTGTTTGCCCTTTTTTATTGGCAGTGGATTTGACTGTTCTCTGCCTCCTGTACAAACTTGTGTCTTCTACTTTCTGGTAAAATATGCATAAAATTAAATTTACTGGGCTGGGGATGTGGCTCAAGCGGTAGCGCGCTCGCCTGGCATGCGTGCGGCCGGGGTTCGATCCTCAGCATCACATACCAACAAAGATGTTGTGTCTGCCGAGAACTAAAAAATAAATATTAAAAATTCTCTCTCTCTCTCACTCTCTCTTTTAAAAAAAAATTAAATTTACTTTTATAACTCTTTTTCAGGGTAAAATTCAGTACCATTTAGTGTATTCACAGTGTTGGAAAACATCAGAACTATCTAGTTCCTGATATATATATATACACACACACACACACACACACGCACATACAACAACCAGTGCCTTCCAACACCGGTTTCCATTTTCTTCTTCCCTCATGGCCTGGAATGACTAAGGTACATTTTTTTTTTCCAATGCATTTGCTTTGTCATAAAATTTAAAATAATTTGACCTATGCAGTATGTGGCAAGTTCCTCTAATTTATTTCCCTTAACATAATGCTTTCGAGGCTATTTTTGCTATATATTTTAGCATATTCTAATTAAAGTATTGATGAGTAAAATACTTTGTGGACATACCAAATTTTAGTTATCAGTTGTGGTTTTTATTTTGTCATTTGCAGTATTTTGGATAAATCCAGGTGCACTCTACTACTGTACTGACCAACATTTCCAGACCTTTTTTTTTTTTTTTTTTCCCATTTTGAGGCAGGGATTCCATAATCTTGCTGAAACTTGTGATTTCCACTTTCTACCCTCTAGAGTTCCTGGGATGCTAGGTTGCACCACCATAAGTGACAGTTATCAGTGAATCTGGTATTAGATATTTGGGTTGTTTGTACCTTTGGTTATTAATATCAATTTTTCTCTCTGTGTGTGTGTGTGTGTGTGTGTGTGTGTGTGTGTGCGCGCGCATGCACGCATGCACAGTGCTAGGGGATTGAATACAGGTCCTTGTGCATGTGAGGTAAGTACTCTACCTCCTGAACTATGGCCCCAGCCCAGTACTTTTGGTTATTTTGAATAATTCAACTATAAATATTCATATACAAATTATTTTCTAACTATGTTTTGAGTTATTTTTGTACATGTCTGGGGTGAATTTTGATTTATTTTGTAATTCATTATTTATTATAATTATTTATATTTATTGGTTGTAATTCATGAAGGTGCTTTCCACACTACTTGTACCATTTTGCATCCTCCCAAAGGTGTATGGAATTTTCAGTTTTCCATAGCTTTGATTTTCTTTTGTTTTGCTTATTCACAGTTTTAGGTTTTGGTAAATTTTAATATTTTTTGTTTACAGCACAAAACAACAACATTTAGGCAGATAAAAGATCAAACAATCTGTTACATATGGCTCTGAAGAGAAAAATGTATTGATACAAAGGAACATAGAGAGCATATGCAGTCCATGGTTATCACAGTCTAGATCCCTAAGACACAGTTTGTACGTTTCAGTTTATATCAGATCAACAAAAGTTTATGGAACCACATTGATTTAATAGGTGAAAAAATTTGGGTGACTCTGGAATGTGCAAGTTTTCCCTAACAGTATGGTCTCTGGCATTTGTGTTTATATGGAGGATGCATATGGGCACTGCAGTGTGAAAACCTGAAACAGAAGTGTTGTGTGCATGGCTCTAATCATATTTTCAAAAGGGGAAATAACTGGCCTTCAGCTCAGGTTAAATATTTGTTGACACAACTTTTCAAAAACAAGAAAACTGTGTTAAAATTGTCTTTTTACTTCCATGATAATATAATATTATGCACAGGACTTTTATTTTAGTAGAGATTAAACATTTTTGTTGAATATATTTTTGCAGCCAAAGGCTCCATTGCCAAATCTAAGTTCATGAATATTTAATTTTGCTTTTGTGTAAATTTTTATAGTTTGGCATTAAAATTAGTTCTGTGGTTTACTTTGAGATAATCATCGTACAACAATCTCATTTTTTACCTGTAAATAAGCATTCATCTTAACCTTATTTGTAGAAGAGACTATTCTTTATTAAATTATCTTGACAACCCTGTCAAAAATAAATTGTCGTCAGGTATGTGGTTAATTTCTTTTTTATTTTTGTTTTTAAAGAGAGAGAATTTTTTTAATATTTCTTTTTCCTTTCCTTTTCTTCTTTTTTTTTTTTTTTTATAGTTTTCGGCGGACCCAACATCTTTGTTTGTATGTGGTGCTGAGGATCGAACCCGAGCTGCACGCATGCCAGGCGAGCGCGCTACAGCTTGAGCCACATCCCCAGCCCTATGTGGTTAATTTCTAGACTTCAAAATTGTTGAGAGCCACAGCCGACCGAGTTGGGATGGTGCCTAGCATTTTGCAAGAAGGAGTGGTTGAGAGGTGTCCATCTTGAGCCATTAAGATGATGATAATTAAGTTAAGCTGTGTATAATTGCTGTGACTGGATGATGCTGGATTGAAACAGGCTGTGTATTCAGTTGTCTACAGACCCCTGCTGTCCGGCAATAGGGCAGCTCTGGCAATAGGGCAGCAATAGGGTGGCTCTTGCTGCCTCAGGCGCCCTCTACTTTTGAGTTCTCCAGGAGTTCCAGTTGAGTTCCTGTGGAGTTCGCACAGAGCCTGGTGGAGAGGGAGACAGTTCCTGGGAAGTGCTTGTGGAGTGCGGGTGAGAGTTCGGGCATAAAGGAGTTCCTGTTTGAACCTACAAGTGGCTCATCACCTTCCGACTTGGTGCCCAGCCTGACTGCAGCATTTGGTGGCCCGTGCGGGGGACGCCTGAAGCTTGGAATTAAGTGAAATTGCTCACCCCTGAGGGAGGGCGAGAGAATGGGTGTCCGTTTCAGAAAACAATGTGTTCTTGTTTTGATTTGTTTTGCTTTTGTTTCAAGCTGCCTGTCCCTAGAACTTTCTCAGGCAAACTGGGGAAAATGGTTGGCTCAGAGTTTGAAGTTGTCCCGCCCTGAGGAAGAGATAGAGAAAAACCATGGATACACATATCAAGAAAATAGAAAAACTGATACAACGAATTTTTGTTCCATTTTTGTTTCATTATGTTTTGGTTTTGTTTTATGTTATCTTGTTGAGTTGCATTATCCATGTAGCAGAAATATGGGGTCAGAAATTAGCAAAAAACAAACCGAAAGAATGTTAAGTAAATTGTTAGAGGAAGGAGGCACCCCAGTAAAAGCAAGAACAGTCAGGGTATACGTTGATACAATACAAAAATGTAGCCCATGGCTTTTTAAGGAGGAGTTGTTGAATATATCACAATGGGACCGTCATGGTGAAGACTTAAGAAAGATGGAAAAGAAAAACCCAGGAACTCTGCCAGTTGGTACATTGGCATTGTGGATGATGATACGATTTTGTTTGCCTAGTCCAAAGCTTTCAGTTCAGATTATGGTAGAAGACATATTAGATCAGGAAAAAGAGGAGGCATCTCGAGATAGTAAGAAAGGGGAAGAAAGTTTAGAGCAGAAAAAGCCATCAGGGGAAAAGATACCACAGAAGGCTGCTACTAACACCTTTCTATCACCAAAGGGCGTAAGTGTCCAACCAACAGCTCCACCTATGGAGACAACATATGCTGGGGGGCCCCAAACCCCCGTAGTTGGTAGATGGGATCATGAGACAGGACCTCAAAGATTACGATGCCCTGTATTTGAGACAACAGAAGGGCAGCGAATTCACCATGCTCTAGATTTGGAAACAGTGAAGCAGCTGAAAGAGGCTGTAATAACCTATGGTCCTCAATCACCCTTCACTATAAGTATGGTCGAATCCATTGCCAACTTCGACATGACGCCAGCAGATTGGGCTAGTATGTGCAAAGGTGTGCTAAACGAAGGACAATATCTGTTATGGAAGGTTGCCAATGAGGAATTTTGCATGGAGATAGCTAAGCGAAATGCAGCAGCTGGTTATCCTCAGAGAAATCTAGATATGTTGTTAGGAAAGGGACCTTATGAGAGTCAGTTACAACAAATTAGATATGATCCTGCCATATACTCACAAATCGCTTCAGCTGCAGTTAGGGCATGGAAAACTTCACAGGGGCATGGAGATTTACAATTATCTAAGGTAATACAAGGAACTAATGAACCTTATGCTGAATTTGTAGATAGGCTTATACAATCAGCCACGAGAATCTTTGGGGATGCAGAACAAGCAATGCCATTAATAAAACAACTAGCTTACGAGCAAGCAAATAAATGGTGCAGGGAGGTCATTAGACCATGGAAACATGGAGATTTAAACACATATATTAGATTATGTAGAGACATTAATGAACAGGAGCAAGTCTTTGCAGCTGTAATACAACAGTCTTTAGGTGCCAGGCCAAAAACATGCTACAATTGTGGACAAACAGGACATTTTAGAAGGAGTTGCTCCATAGGAGGAGGGTTTCACAAAACTGGATATGATCAAAGGGGTAGAATACCAAGTATTTGCCCATGATGCCATAGAGGGAGACATTGAGCTAATGAATGCTGTTCTCAAACCACCATAGAGGGTATTTCTTTATCAAAAAACTGACAAGGACCAGGTGTTGACCCACAATATCATGGAGAAAAGCATTGGGTTCCATTGCCAAAAAACGGACAGGGGGTCCCAATGCTCCGGGGCCCACCACCACGAATAATACGGGGCACTGGAGGAACCCAGCAACACCATCAGGGTAGTGCCCAGGATACATTATCCATTAGAGCGCTCATAAAAAAATGGATCCAAATATTTTTATTATTCACATGATTTAAATGGTTTAATTTAAATTAAACAGCTGTTGAGGATTGTTTTAATATGTGAACAAAAAAGGAGATTAACAGATCTGTTTACTTTCACCTTTTCTTTTCATTATATCTAATTCTATTCAGAATACTAAATTGTTTAGAAAATTGCCTTTTTTTAGTGCCTGCTGGAATGTTACATAATTTTTTTTAGCCATGATTGCCAGAATTCCTATCTTCATCCCAGTGCTGGTGAAGACAAAGATAAAACCAAACTACAGCTTTTGCAATAGCTATCACAACAAACTGTATAAACTGATGCATCAATGAATAAGAACTCAACAAGTGGTGCTCAATCAAGGAGTCGATTTACTTTGGGAGGAAATGGACATATTGATGGATTCCTCTGCTTTGAACTGCTTGCAGAACTTGCCTGGACTATGTATTACTTGTATGCATTGTGAACTATCTGTTGGTGCAGCGAATTGTGGTAGTGCTACGGTATCTTTGCTGATGGTGTCATCATTGGTGGTATAATTTTTCCAAAAGGAACCATCATTTGGCTTGGTGTCGTGGCATTTTGCATCCTCCTCCCTTTTGCTTGTGATGGTCTAAAATTTGGGGGCTAACAGTGGTGAGGCAAAGAACCTCACACCCCCCCCCCCCCGGCACCAAGGCCAAATTTGGGGGCCAACAGAGGTGAGGCAAAGATCTTCACCTCCCTACTGGCACCAAGGCTGAATTTGGGGGCCAACAGAGGTGAGGCAAAGAACCTCACCCCCCTACTGGGGCAAAGGCCAAACTTGGGGGCCAACAGAGGTGAGGCAAAGAACCTCGCCCCCCTCACTGGTCCAAAGGCCGATCCACAAGTATGGCTATATGCTGGACCAGTAGTCAATGATTGGTAAGATCCAATTGCAGTGGTACCAACTTAAGACAGGAGGCTGACGCCTTGAGGTCAGCTCAACCTATGACGAGTAAGGACCATATGTAGTATTGGACAACCTAAGACAGGCATGGTCCCTAAGCCACATTGCTTGTTGTTTAAACAGAATAGAGGAGATGTTGAGGGCCACAGCCAAGTCACTAAGATGCATGGCATTTTGCTAGAAGGGAGTGGTTGAGAGGTGACACCAGTGAGCCATTGAGATGATGATGGTTATGTTAAGCTGTGTATTCAATTGTATATATGACTTTTGCTGCCTCAGGCACCCCCTACTTTGGAGTTCCCTTTGAGTTCTCCCTGTGGTTCCCAGAGCTCATGCAGCCCAGGGGAGTGAGAAAGAGTTCCCAGGGAGTGTGCCTGGAGTGCTGGTGGAGTTCGGGCAATAAAGTTTCCTGTTTGAACATACAAGTGCTTTGTGGCGGCTGGGTTATTTGTGTCCAGCCAGACTGTGGCACTGTGAAGCGGAGTAATGAGGTTTTTAATCTGTCTTTCTATCTATCTATTTTTTAAATTTATTTTGGTGCTGGGAATTGAACATTGTACATGCAAGGAAAGCACTCTACCAACTTAGCTATATCCTCAACCCCAGAGTTCTTTTTTTAATCATTTAAAAATTTTATTAAGCATCTGAACACTTACAGTATTTGGGGAAAAATGATTTGTTTTAAAGCAGGGAGAAAATTATCTACAATGTCACTGCATAAAAGTTATCTTGAATTATTTGACCAACTTCTTTCCTTTTTTGCCCACAAAGATTTTGCAGTTTCTCAGTTCATATCTTCTACATGTATCCCAATCTGTTGCAGAATAAATTTTTAAAATTATTTTTAGTTTTTTTTCTTCTTAAAAATATTATTTTAAATAATCATTTATATTTTTTGGTTGTAATTGACACAAAACCTTTATTTTATTTATTTATTTTTATGTGGTTCTTAGAATTAAACCCAGGGCTTCTCATGTGCTAGCCAGGTGCTCTACAATTGAGCCACTACCCCAGCCCTTACTTTGTTTTATTTAGTTATACATGACAGTAGAATGCATTTATGCACTTTGATATATCATTCATAGATGGGATATTATATTTTTCTGAGTGCACATGTTGCAGAATAATATTGGTCATGTAGTCACATATATACATAGAGTAATAATGTCTGATTCATTCTACTATCTTTCCTATTCCCACGTCCCATCCACTCTCCTCCCACCACTTCCCACTACCTAATTTAAGGTAACAATACTCTTCCCTCTTGCCCCCTGTCTTGTTGTGAATTAGCATTCACATATTACAGAAAACATTCAGCCTTTGGCTTTGTGACATTGATTTTATTTCGCTTACCATGATATTCTACAACTCCTACCATTTACTGGCAAAGCCATAATTTCACTTTTCCTTGAAGCTGAGTAGTAACCTACTGAGTATATATACCACATTTTTTTTTTTCAATTCTACTATTGAGGGGCATCTAGATTGGTTCCATAGTCTAGCTATTGTGACTTGACCTGCTATAAATATTGATATGGCTGTGTCACTATTGTATGCTAATTTTAAATATTTTGGAGTGGGTCAAATGGTGGTTCCATTTCCAGTTTTCTGAGGAATCTCCACACTGCTTTTTATAGTGGTTTCACCAATTTGCAATTTCACCAGTAATGCATGAGTGTACTTTGTTCACCCCATCCTCACCAACATTTATTGTTGCCTGTATTCTTGATGATTGCCATTCTGACAGTAATGATTTAGAATAGTTTTAATTTGCATTTCTCTGATTATGCTAGATATTGAACACTTTTTCATATGTTTGTTGATCAATTGTATTTCTTCTTCTGTGAAGTGTCTGTTAATCTTTACCACAGCAGCTCCAATAAAGCATTAATCTCTAAGATATATAAAGAACTCAAAAAACATAACACCAAAAATAAACAAACAAACAAATAAACCAATAAATAAATGGGCTGAGGAACTGCTCAGAATAAATCTTTATTGATGCCTAAACCAATCACTATAGCCAGGAAGGTGCACTGCTTTCTTCTTGCTAAGGCTAGATTACAAATGGCACTCCTGGGATACAATAGTACCCTATCTTCCAGTTGGATCAGTTGAAGACAATGGAAAGGGAATACCCAAAAGGAAATTGTCTCTGAGGATCGTGGAACTCTCCTCTAGTCCCAGAGGCTAATTAGGAAATCTGAATTCAAAATTTGAGGTTATAAAAAGGGGAAGGATGAAATGAATCAACTGTGGTTCATGGTGTTGTTTTGTTTTGTATTGTGTGTTTGTTTTTGGTATCGATCTTTCCTTTGTCTATTATTTGTTTGCTTGCTTGTTGTTGTTGTTGTAGGTCCCAAGGAATCCAACCCAGGGCCTCTAGCATGCTAAGCAGTAAGTACAAGCTCTATCATGGTTGAGCTGTTCCCTATATCCTGGCCATCACCTTTTTTTTCCTATGGACCTCTAGTTCTGGCTGAGGAAGAAGGAATGGAGCTGTTTTGGAAGAGGGAGGAGAAGAAGGAGTGACAGAACTTGTTTGTGGTTTGTTGTTGTTACTAGGACTCAACAAAGGGACACTTTGCCACAGAGCCACTTCCCCAGCTCTTTTTTATTATTTATTTATATATTTATTATTTACTTTGAAACAAGTTCCCACTGAGTTATGTGGAGCCTTACTCAATTGCTGAAGATGGCCTTGAACTTGGAGATCTTCCCATCTTTCTCAGCCAACAGAGTCTCTAGGATGATAGAAGAAATGGGCCACCATGCCTGATCTTTTGTTATCTTACACTTCGTGCTAGAAGCAATGAATGGAGAGACACTACTTTCACCACTGGTTGAGATGTTTCAGTGTTGTGAAGACAGGAAAATAATCAAAGAAGTGGATGCCAGTGATAGTGGTAATATATGGTGAGTGATTTTGTTGTCATTTGTTGTTGTTGTTGTTGTTCTTGGCAATGTAGGGTAGGGCCAGCAAACCAAGGGCCTTTCAGTTTGCTGGGCCAATGCTCTACCATTTAGCTGCACCCCCAGCCTTTTTGACATGTGTTCTTTCACCATCAAAAAGTTCAGGAGGGGGACTGGGTTGTGGCTCAGTAGTAGAACATTGGCCTTGCATGTGTGAGGCACTGGATTTGATTTTCAGTATCACATTAAAAAATAAATAAAAGAAATTTATTGTGTCCACCTACAACTATAAAAAAGTTAAGGAGGAATCAGGTTGTAGCTCAGTGGTAGAGATCTTGACTAGCATGTGTGACACACTGGGTTTGATCCTCAGTACCACATAAAAATAAAAATATAAAATAAAGATATAAAGAATATAACATTAAATTTGTTTAAAAAAACTTAAGGAAATGAAGACAATTGGTGTGGAAGGGAGGAAAGCCATAAACTGAAATGCTTTCTGCAGCTCACAAAGTCATAGGGCATGGGCTGGGGTTTGGGCCCAGAGGTAGAGTTCGAGTCTAGTTTGTGTGAGGCATTGGGTTTGATCCTCAGCACCACACAAAGTAAAATAGACATTGTGTTCATCTTTATTTGGTATTCCCAGAAATTCACACGAGCGAACTTAAATTCAGCTGCCTATACAGGTTTGGGGGCAACAGAAGTGCTCTGCTACTGAGCATATCCCTAGACCCGTGGACTGTGTTTTGGAAAAATATTTATATTTTAGTTATAATTGGACAAAAAGCCTTTATTTTATTTATGTACTTTTATATGATGCTGAGGATCAAACCCAGGGCCTCGCACATGATAGGCAAGCATTCTACCACTGAGCCACAACCCCAGCCCAACCCATGGCCCTTTTAAATTTACAGTTGCTCCAGTGATTGCAGCTTCAGAAAATCCATAGCCTGTTTGGACATATTTTGAGAAAGCCTGCCCTATGCCTTTTTTAAAATATGTTTATTTTTTAGTTGTAGTTGGACACAATACCTTTATTTTATTTATTTTCATGTGGTTTTGAGGATTGAAATCAGGGCCTCACACATGCTAGGCAAGCACTCTACCCCTCAGCCACAACCCACAGCCACAAGGTGTAATGCATTTAATCCATTTAAAATTTTATGTGGAGTGTCCCTGTGATTATGGTGAAAGCATGGAAGTTTGTTTAATGAATATTTAATATTAACTTTTTTGCCCTGGGACGGCTGGGAAGTACCCATGTGGAGGGGCCTATGGGGCACTCGCTCTCCCTCTTTTCTCATAGAGATGGGTCCAACTCCTCCCTTCCCCAGTGTTGTAGATCTCTGGAAGCAGTGCATGCCAAATTGGTTCTAAGGGCTGCACAAGTCAGGCTGGGACAAAGCCCAGCTGGGTAAGTACTGAGGTTGTGGGTGGTGCTGCCCCCATTCACAATGCCTCCAAAAAATGCCAGCATGCCTTCCAGTCCAGACACCACCAAAGGCTTGCTCTCTTGCCCCCACGGTACCTCCCCCATCACCAAGCAGCTCCCCTTGTCCTATTTTCACCTCTCTGCCACTGAGGTTTATTATAAAATGGACATGTTTTTCCCCTCTCTCCCATGGTGAAGGTAGTGCAGAGAGTACTGGGAGCTCTGGTGGATGAGGGTGGTCTCCTGGGGGTTTGGGGAGTCCGCAGTTGCAGAGGGCTGGGTGGTGACCTTAGACATGAGCTAGGCTCTTCACCTGGACCGCCCCAGCTGCAGTGGCACTGCAGCCGCCCTTGGGGATCCTGAAGAGAATACTGAAGAGTGCCCTGTGGCTCTGGGGGCGGGGGTGTGGCAGCTGCACTGGAGTGACCCTAGATGGGGAACCCCAGGTGGGCGAAGGGAAGGTATGGAGGAGCTCCATCCCTGCCTTGCCCACCCCAGCCCCCCAGCCGCCCCCTCCTCCACAGGATATTCTCCTCCCCGCTTCCCCCGTACCTCCACCCCAGGAGAATCCAGAAGTTAGTATGAATTGCAGGGCCAGTCTACTTTTCAAGGTCCAATCTGAGCTGCAGTTTCCATCTGGGTCCTACATCCCCAGGTGCTGGCAGCTTAAAACTGGTGAAGACTCTTTAAAACAAAGCTTCGCCCTAGCAGTTGTGTTCAGGGGCGGGTTGGGGGGGGGTAGGGCAGGAGGAGTTCAAAGTTAGCCTCAACTAAAAGCGAGTGCCCTAAGCAACTCAGTAAGATTCTTTTTTTAAATAACATACAAAACAGGGCTGGGGATGTGACTCAGTGGTAGAGTGCCCCTAAATTCAATCCCTGGTACCCTCTGTCAGGTCGGTGGTGGTTACTTAGGAACAAGAACCAAGGAGCCTGAGCATGGGAAAGAAACACCTGTCAATCAGCAGAGTCTTCTGGCCAATCCTTGATTTCATCCAGTTCCACCAACCAACTTTACCAGGATAAGGGACTCAAAATACCTTTTCCTGTCCCAAGCCCTTCCCTTCTTGCCATAAGCCCCATAAACTTCCAGTCCCAGGGAGCTCCCACCCGTTTTCTCCTGTGACTCTTCTCCTGTTTACTCTGTCTGTCTGATCAAGTTCTGCCCTGGAGCATCATCTCAAATAAAGCCTCATTCAGCGGCCTTTTAAAATCTGTCTCCTTTGGTCAACATCCATTGCTGGACCTCACACCCTCCCCTACCAGAAAAAATAAAATAAAATCACAAAGCATTGAGAGGGCCTGCTAGGGGTGTTAACTCCATGTGATTTCTGCCCAGTCCTCTGAATTTCAAAGTGAAGAAATTCAGTGAAGTGCAGTTAAACGGAGGGAGTAACTATGATTCTCTTAAGGCCCTCAAATGCCTCCTCTTCTAATTAGTGATGCATGAATAGATGAAAAAGATTCCCAGTTTCTCTATGTACTATCCAGCAAAACCACAGCTAAAGGAATGGGCTCTGCAGACCCAGTGAGGAAAGAACTATAGAAACAAAGAACCAGAAAGAAGCCCAGCTTGCCCCCCATGCCCCCCAAAGGGCTCCATTTTTTCTTCCTCAGCCAGAGCTGGAAGTCCAAAGAACAATAACAACAATAACAAAACAAACAATCAAAAATAACAACAACAAAAACAGGACAGCCAGCAGTGTTGGAAACAGCACAGTCATGGTAGAGCTTAAAGGAGCTTAGTGTGCCAGATCCCCTGGGTTGGTTTCTTTGGGACCTACAACAAAGAAACTAAAGAAACACCAATCCACCCTGCCCCCAAGGAAAAGAAAACGAACCACAGTAGATGCATTGCATTCTCCTCCCTTAATGGACTATCTAGTACCACAGATTTTGAACTCAGCTCTTCTCCTGAAAGGAAATGATAAAGCTTGGTTTAGTGGCAGAAGCCTGTCGCTGGAGGAAAGTCCACTTGAGATGAATTCGTGACCCAACCACATAGAGACCCCAGTGTACAAACAAGGCAACATGCCAGCTTAAAGTTCAAAGGAAGATCAGATTGTTTTTAATGACTTGAAGGCTTATTCTCTCATGTATTACTCTTCATCTCTGATCAGTTCTTGGGAGACCCAAAGTATCAGGAGGTGGGGGTGTGGTTGTCACTTAATAGTAGAGTACTTGCCTAGCACGTGTGAGGCACTGGGTTTGATTCTCAGCACCATGTAAGAATAAATAAGACAAAATTATTGTGTCCATGTGATAGTAGGAGCAAATGTGACTCCATTTGTTTTATGACTTCATCCTGTAAAACAACCATGCCAAGTAGAAGAGCCATGACTGGGGCAAGATGTTTTCCTTTTGCTATAGAAATCTTTAAGAACACAAAACTACTTAATGGGGTATTGTTTATGTAACTATTGGGGTATTGTTTATGTAACTAGGGTAACGGGGCTCTGTTTCTGTAACTGGGGTGACTGGGCTAACTGTGATTGTTTAGGTTTCCCTCCACTTGACTGCATTCTCCTGCTTCTGTAACCTGGCTTGCTTGCATTGGCTGGACCCCCTGAACATCCCTTTTGCAGTTTTCAGGCTTATAAGGAGTGCCCTTGCAATTGTTCGGGGCTGATCAGGGGAATGGCTTTATGTTCTGGTCAGCTGCCAGCAGTGTGCTTCAATTAAGGCTTGATTCGATTATATGTGAGTGGTCTGGAAGTCAGTTTATGAAACCCTGAGATGAAGCTTTAACTATAACATCCATCTCTAACTAAAAATAAATAAATTAATAAATAAATAATTTAAGGTTTGAGGAGGTGGGAGATGGACCCTTAGAGTTGCAAGAGGGGATGGGAAGGTAGGTCAGTGGTACAGCTACCTAAAGTAGGCTAGACTTGCATGTCAGGTGGGTTCTGATTTCAGTTCAATCCATTACCAGGATGGATTTTTTTTTAAAGTTTTTTTTTTTAAGACTCCTAAGATTTTCAGTGTGGCTTGTGAGGACCACATAGTCCAGTTAGAGCTTTCTTTTACTAGAGGAGTTGAAGATAAAAATTAAGTAAGGAAGAATAAGCCTAAAGTCTCAGTAAAATAGAGAGGGAGAGAAAGGGTGAGAAGTGAGTGAAAGAAAAAGAGAGAAAGTGAGAAACCAGCCTCTACCTCAGAGCAAAGCCTGTCCAAGGAAGGGGGCCTGACCCTTGTCCTTGGAAAGATCCACATAGCACTCCTAGGCACATACCCACCCTGCTGAGTTGTTTATCTACAAATAACAGGAGAGATCTGCTGCACCAGGTGTCCCTGACTCAGTCAGGCTAGGTGAGGACCCATAGGAACCCCTAGCAAACACCAATCAGCGTGAGACAGGGAAAATACCTGGGATGTCAAATGACCACCCCCAGTTGTTTATGGTGGTTGATAACATTTTAGGAAACCATTTATTTCAGTACATACTCCCCCTTGTGGCTTAAACCAATCAGTTCAAATGAATCCCCTCTTATACTCACCAATCACCCTTACCCAAGTTTTCCCTGCCACTGAATGTGATAATCAGTGTTAAGTGTTGTCCTTTGAATTTTCCCGTAGTGTGTGATGATTTGCTAAGAGATGCTATGATATATGTGACATCCCTGCCTTCCCCAAAGAGTGTACAAAACTGCTGCAAACCCTGCCTCGGGCCTCTCTGTATCACCAGTTGCTCTGTATGCGTGGAGGACTGAGCAAGCTTGCAATAAACACCTCTTTGCTGATGACATCGATTTTGGTCTCTGGTGGTCTCTTGGGGGTCCTGAATTCGAGCATAAGAAGAGAAATTTCCTAAACCACAAAACCCAGTGCATATCTTAGACTGCCTCCTCAAAGCTAAGAGCATAATGGAGCTGGATGCTAGTCATCTCAGCAGATCAGAAGTGTTGGTAGGAGGAATGGATCCCAGGAGCACTCAATCACTGGTCCATATTTCCTGCCCTACTTTTTATTTTTATTTTTTTTGGCGAGGTGGGTGGTGTTGGAGTGTGGGTTACCAAGGATTGGACTCAGGGGCCTTGACCATGGAGCCACCTCCCCAGCCCTATTTTTGCATTTTATTAAGACAAGGAGCCAGGCACCTGTAACCCCAGTGACTCTGGAAGCTGAGACGGGAGGATTGCAATTTCAAAGTCAGCCTCAGCCAAAAACGAGGTGCTAAGCATCTCAGTGACACCCTGTCTCTAAATAAAACACAGAATAGGGCCCACTGGGCTTGAGTTCAATCCTTGGTTAAATCATTCCCTGAAAGAAAGAAAGAAAACAGAAAAAGAAAATAAAGTAGAAAGTGACATTCTTGTTAGATAGCTTTCCACCACTCTGCTATGTCCCTGCTATGATGCTGTATTTATAAACAGTGTGTATTGAAATTGTAAACACTGCCCATTCCTGCACTTTGCCCCTCTATCACGTGAACATCTACTTTCTCCCTCTCTTCTTCCCTCCACCCATTTTCTGAAGGAATTACTCTGGGTTTCCTGGTTCAGGACACTGCTGTTCCCTTCTACATCCACCCCACCCTATCCTATCCCACTCCACATTCCAGCTGGATTGGATAGATCTGCCTGTCACCAATATAAAAAAACAACAAAAAATCTCTGTGGGCCTGTTCCCCTGGGACCCAACCCACCCCAACCTGGAAAAATGTGACAGGATATGTGCCATATGTCCCAGTCCAGGAGGGGTTGAACAGGGCAGGTTAGGTGTCCAGGAGTAGTGGACTGGGAAGACCTTAAAGGGAGGGGCTTTGGTCTGGTGTGGGCATGAATGCAGGGCATTGAGTACTTGCAGATGTTCTGGGATCCATAAAGGATTGACCCAATTTTATCTGCAGACTTACTTGGCACCTAGAGAATCCAGTCTGTGTTTCAAATATCTATTTTTATTTATTTAAACGTGGATTTTCATTTCCCCGAAGAAAAGAGTAGAAGAAAGACAGGGATCTCATGGGAAGAATCTCTAGGATTCACTTCTTCTATTTTGTATTTTCCTTGAAGATCCTCCAATGTGGGAGGTAGAGATGTTTCCTACTGCATGTTTGGCAGCTGTGGAAGAAAAAAAAAAATCCCGATCCCTCCAACCCGGTCACATATCATGTCATGCCAAAAATTTTTTTTGAAGAAGAAAGGAGAGCCGAATATTCTGGAACAGAACAATAAGAGCAGTTAAAAATCAGATAGGTGGAACAGTGTATTGAATCTAGCACCCATGGCCACAGATACTCACAAGACAGGCTGAGGCACGGGAAACACCTGGGCAACCTAGACAGACCTCACTTTTGAATAGACAAGCAAAAAGAGAGTTTCCCATGGCAAAGAAAGAAAAGAGAGGAAAGCAAGTAATGTGCCCCACCCCATTAAGAAAGAAAGAAAGATACCAAAAAAAAGGGAAGAGAATGGATTAGTTCAAGATGTGTATGGGTTCCATCAAGAAAGTACAAATGGAGCTACCTGGGCAGGAGTGGTGGCATACTTCTACAATTCTACCTGTAATCCCAGGGTGAGGTAGGAGGATGGCAAGTTTAATGCCAGCATCAGCGATTTAGGGATTCCCTCTCTCAAAATATAAATAAAAATGAAGAGGACTGGGGATGTGACCCAGTGGTCAGGCAACCCTGGGAAAGAAATGAAAAGAAGGAAGGAAGGAAGGAAGGAAGGAAGGAAGAGGGAGAGAGGGAGGGACAGACAGGAAGGAAAAACAGGAAAGAGAAAGAGAGAAGGCCATATAACCACATAATCAGTCCCATACTACATAGTTCTCCACCATAAGTGAGGGTGCGGGGTGGGAGATAAGAGTACATTAAAAAAAAAAAAAAAAAAACACCTAAGCAAAAGTGAAGGGAGGGAGCAGGAGAGAAAGAGGAGAGGGAGAGGGGAGAGACAGACAAGGAGTCACAGGAGATGAGTCCAGGGGAGAAGGGTAAGGAAGTATTTCCATAAGGTATAAGAAAGTGAGGAAGGAAGGAAGGGGATATAGAAGTAGTTAAAAAAGGAAAAACCAACAAACACACAAAAGAAATACCTAAGAGCGCCCTCTGTGGCTTTGAGGTTCCATCCCAAGTACTGCCTACCCTAAAAAGAAAGGTCCAGAGGCAGGAAAGTAATGATTTAATGTATCTGATTAAAAATGAATAAAAGGAAAGACAGTGGAAGGGATCTGAAATAATTATCCTATGTAAAAATAAGAATGGGAAATACTTGTACAATCATTCTAAATCAAGGTATAACTAGAAAGAACCTTTAAAAAATGAGTATAAAAAGAGCTGGGAAAGGAGGCAGGGAAGAGAGAAAGAAAAAAAAAAAGACAGGAAGAGGAGAAGAAGACAGACAGATGGAAAAGGAGAAGAAAAAGGAAGTTCAAGCTGGGACAATTGGTGGATCTACCTCCCAGGAGGAAAAATGTGCCCCAGAGCACTGAGGGAAGAGAGGCACCTGCTCTGGCCAGGGCCCCTCTCTTCTTCCAGCCTCATTGGCGGAGAAGGCGAGGGCCAAGACATGGAGAGCCCAGCTGCTCTCCTCCCCTCCCCAGACTTGGTCCCAGTCTGGGAATATGCTAGGCCCCCTGGGGACAGGGGTGCACCCCTCAAACAGCAGCCTGGGGGACCAAGGGCAGTGTGTAAAGACAATTGGAAGCGCTGGCAATGAGCACAGGCGGCAAAAGAGCGACAAAGTGAGACAGACACAGCCTTGTGTGGAGGGATGACTTTCAATAGATACCAGTGAGGGAGGTGTTCTGCTACCTACTAAATCCCTACAGAGAAGCAGGTTTAGAGCCAGGTTCCCCACAAGCTTGCAAAGAATGACTTTCCAGAGAGCAGCCACATCCTGTTTCCAAGGAGGAAGGGCTCTGTGCAGCACCCTACACAGGTCCCCTATCATCAAGCATTCCCGGGTGCCTCCTTCCAGGCTACCATCCCCACTCTTTCAGGGCAGGCAGGCCATGGTGGCCACAGGAGCCGCAGGGGTGGGGACGCACAAGTCAATGGCCTGCAGGCAGCAGGAGCAGGGAAAAGGGACCAATGGTGACAAGGACACAGACTGGTGCTTTCTCTAACATGCACCTCTCCCAGCAAGTGGCGCCTGAGGCTGGCCCTGGAGAAAAGCCTCAGAGGAATGACCTTCTGGGAGGGTGCAACTCCAAGGCGATTGTGTTGTGCAAGTCAAGTCAATTCTTGCAAGCTGCATGTTTTGTGGATGGAGGAGCCTAGTGATCACCTCAGCATCGTTCTTTGTGTGTGGGGAGAGGCTGAAGGTCCCCACCACATCCCTTCCTGGCATGGCACTGGATCTTCCTCCTCTTGAGCGGGGAGGGAGAGCTTGTTTCCTGAATGGCCAGCAGACAAGGAATACAGAACAGAACTCAGTGGTGGTGGGAAGGTTTCATGATGGTGCACGCCCTGCACCACAATCAGGCGGCCTGGAATGGCTCCACAGGCTCCCGGGTGTTCCCACCTCCCCATGGCGCAAAGCCGAACAAGCGACTTGAACTGAAGGGATGGTCGGGAATCTAGTGGAGTTGAGGTCAGCTCGGGCCCTTCCCCTGCAGTACCACCCGTTCACTACCGGAAGACCCAGGCACAGTGGGCAGTGCGTCGGGCGGCCAGCGAGGCTCCACGTGCAGCACCCGACAACCCTAACTGAGCCACGGGGATGGGGACCTGTACCACCACCACCACCGAGTCACACCACACCCCCATTTCCCACTGACCCCCTCACGTATGCCACTGGACCCGGGGTTTGCACCCAGACTCTATGGCATGGGGAGGGCACCATAGCGGGGACAGCAAAGCCAGAGACAGCAGGAGTGGATTGCCCCACACTGGGAGACAAGCTGGAACCGCCTGGCGGCTGTAGCTGGAACTGGCAGCTAGCCACTCACGGTGGGCGAGGGACAATGGATCAGCTACCTTGGCCTGTGATGGAGCGACACCGCCGCTGCACACACATGAGGTACTGGGCCCTTGCTCAGAGGTCTGGCCAGGCCCAGCTGGTCAGTCTCTCTACTAGGAAGGTGGAGGCGCAGGCTACAGCACGTTAAAGAGCATGCGCAGGGCCCCAACCCGAGGGGGGCCAGCGAACCCCTTTCAGGAAGTCTTGCCTGTGTACAACACCATCTCAAAACTAAAAATAACAATGACTGGGGATGTTGCTCAGTGGAATAATACCAAGTTTATTTATTTATTTTTGGGAGTGGGGATACCAGGGATTGAACCCAGGGGTACTTAACCACTGAACCCCATACATCCCCAGGCTTTTCAATATTTTATTTAGAGACAGGGTCTTGTTAAGTTTCATAGGGCCTCCTTAAGTCTCTGAGGCTGGGTTGAACTCCTCATCCTCCTGCCTCAGCCTCCCAAGCCGTTGGGATAATAGGCTGCATGACCAGGCCCAGTCCAAGTTTAATCTTCATTACAAACAAAAACAAAATTAAGAAAATCAAGTCCTTCTTAAAACCAGAATGACTTATCAAACATTCTCCAGGGATGAGCTGGATAAATGAACTGAGGCACCATTGCTTCAGGCTGAAGGTAAGCTCACACTTTCACTTGTTACTCAAAATTTTATACTAGGAGAAGGAATCTAACTGTTCCCAGGCTCCAAGCTGCATGCCAGATCACCAAAGCCTTAAATGTTAGCACAGGGAAAGGAAACACCTTTTGAAACTATGCCTCAAACCAATGAAAACCCTAGACTCTAGGCGCCTGGCCCTCTCCCCACCCCCACCCCAGCCCCACAACAAATACACATAAATAAACCATTTCCCTTTATTCAAGGTCAGCCTGGCACGCTTTCAGTCGGAAATGGGTCTTCTTGCTTATGGGGCAAAATCTCCAATAAAGCCTTCCCTGTGTTTGACTTTCTTTTGGGGTCTCTCTCTCTCTCTCTCTCTCTCTCTCTCTCTCTCTCTCTCTCTCTCTAATATATATGGACACAATACCTTTATTTTTGTTTATTTATTTTTATGTGGAGCTGAGAATCGAACCCATAGCCTCGCATGTGCGAGGCAAGTGTTTTGCCACTGAGCCCGAGCCCCAGCCCTGGATCTCATATTTTTTCCACCATTTCTGTACCCAAAGACCCGGCACAGTTAAGGGAGGAGAATCCCATCCCTCACTCAAGGCAAAAGAGGACTTCTCATAGATAAAGATTCTCAATCCACCATAGATTCCCTCCTCTAGGAGTAAGGCAAGTGTGCCAACTTCCAGAGAGCCAATCATGCTCATTGACCATGCCAGAACAGAATGGAAGGTGGAAGCACATATGCCACAATTGAAAAACTGATTAGTACACAGGACTGTGGTTAGAAATTCATCCGGAACCTGAACCCAGCTTCTCCAAGTATATTTTGGATGGATATTCTGGCATTTTCAAAATGGAATTCCCAAGCTGAAAGACATGGAATTTGTCTTTATCTGAAAAATTTTCCCCAGACCCACAGATACACAGTTCATTCATTTAGGATTTTGTAGGATAGGACAGAAGCAAATTTTTCTTTTGGGAGCTCATGTTTTGCTTAGTGAGACAAACTATAGACATAGTAATATAATATTGTGGTGAGGACTTTAGAGTAAATACATGGCAGATTGATAGACATGGAGATTGGAGGGAATAGATAACAATATTTTTATTGAAGACTATGTCAACCTTTCCTAACGTAACATTTAATAGAAGTTTATGAGAAAGAACTAAATAGAGAAAAAAAAATAAGCTAGCTAGAAAAACACTTCCTTGGGGCAGATAGCATTAATTGCCCCAATTCTTAACTACAGTATAACCACACCAATACACAGAAATGGCAGCACCCTCCTAACTTGGTCAGGACAAGCTTCCCTTTTTCTGCTTCTAATGCTAGGTTTGGGCAACAGAATATAGCCAATGCAAATTAATTAAAATCATTTTCTGTTCAAAAAAATTAAACAAGAGCCAGGTATGGTGGTGCAGGCCTGTAATCCCAGCAGCTCTCGAGGCTGAGGCAGGAGGATAGTGAGTTTAAAGCCAGCCTCAATCCCTGGTACACAAACCAACTAAACAAACATTAGTATTTAAAGTCAACGAGAACAGAAGAGTTAATTGTGTTTATACGGTATGTCGTGCCCTGTTAATTGACTGTGATGTGCAATAAGAACCTGCCCCAGGATGGTAAAGGAGACTCTTGGGCTGCACTGAGGCCAACCCCAGCCTGAACAGCTTGTCCTGGGAAGCCCAACAACACTGCAGGAGTGGTGTTCTGAGGCATCTGTCAGAAGGACTACTGTGTCATGGGAAGACTTGCAGTCTTGCTGTAATTCACATCAATCCTACTGGAGAACAAAGGGAAGGTGAATGTGAATAAGACACCAGAGAGGAGAGGCACAGTGGGTGCCATTGGAACCTAAGGAAGACAGTGGCTTATGACATATTTTCTACTTTGCATAAGCATGCCAAATCCTGGCAATTTACACTGGAGAAAAAGAGGCTTAGGGCGAAGGCTTTCATGGTTCAAGGGTAGCCAGGCCAGGTATGGGCAAGCTCACTCTGCTGATTGTTCTTTCCACTACTGCCGCTGCACCCAGAGACCCTACTGGGGAAATATATTAGAGTCACCATCTCTCTGGCCCCGGGGTTGAATTTAAAGCTTGTATAAATGGCAGGTAGGACCAGGCCCTTCTGCCAGAGTCTACTGCATGTGGGTAAGAATCTGCCTTTTTCTATTGACCTTGGCCATTGGCCCACTCCTGTGGGGTCCCTGAAAATGCCAGTGGACACTGCCCACCAGATTTCAGTGCAGAATAAGCACTTGCATAGGTGATCACTGGCCACGTGGCTCCGTCCTTCCACCTTTCTCTTGCTCACATGGCACACTCTTCATTAGCCCAAGGCTTCTGATCTGTTCTCATCCATGTTGGCGTTTTTGGTTCCCAATAAGTAATAGTGGTCTTAGCTGTCACGTTCATGGAAGCAATTCCTGCTGTCATACTTCCACATGCACTGAACATCCCCATACTGTATGCTGCCTCCTCACATCACCTCCACAAGGCAGGTTTCATCAGCACCTATTTCCTCTCACTGATAAAAAATGCGGCAAGTGTTGGGGCTCAGGGTAGAGATTAGGAACCCCTGAACTCTCAGCCCAAGCCCTATAGCCATTTTCATTCTAAATACAAGGTTCTCAAAGATGAAAGTGATTAGCAGTGACAAGCTGGAACACAGTCACCCCTGGGACTTATAGTCTTGAAACCAGAACTGAGAGACCCATGAGAGAAATAATATAGGACCCCATGACAGCACTGGAGAGGGAAAGCCATCTTAGAAAAAAGTAGGCTGAATGAGCTGCCTGTTCACCAGTGATGGCAGGTTGGATGGACGGGCAGAAAGGCAGCAAAAGAAAAAAGATTTTAGGAAGAAAGGCAAGGTGGTCTGTCATTGGATGTTTTCGCAGAACATCAAAATTTTTCTGCCCTGCTTCCATCCACCATTTATGAAGCCCTTCATTTGCCTGATATCAAGTTTTTTCCTAATGTATATGCTTTGCTGAAGGCCCTGTGTATTCTTCCTGTAATGAAGGTTGAGAATGAGCGCTATGAAAATGGACGAAAGTGCCTTAAAGCATACTTGAGGAACACTTTGACAGACCAAAGGTCAAATAACTTGGCTTTGTTTAACATAAATTTTGATATAGAACATGATCTGGATTTAATGGTAGACATATATATCAAATTATATACAACTAAGTCAGAGCTTCCTACAGATAATTCAGAAACTGTTGAAAATACCTAAAAGACTTTTTAAATGGGCTTTCACTTATATTTGATATTGGAAGAAAATCTGTAAGGTATATGTAGGTCACTTATCACTGAATATCTTTGCCTACAGGCCTCATGAATACATTAGCCATTGGTAATCTGCCTATGTACATGGCACCTGTTTGAGCTCTTGTGCTATGAAAAATTGTCTGTTCTTCCAGAAAACTGCATTGGAAGTACTACATTTCACTTCTGTGTGACCTCTGCTAGTAGCACTCTGAAATTGTTTTAGTTAAGTCTTTTAGGTTATAAAATGTATTATTACCATGGATCCAGTTGTCAGGTATTATTATCAATTTCGAAGAAATAAATTTTGAGGAGGCATAAGAAAAGAATGCATCTTATGAAATGTTACAATGAAGCCTACTGTTGACCTTTGACTATTAGGAATTTTAAGTGTCTTAAAGTCTGTAATGGACAATTAAGGGAATTAACCAGAGTTGTGAGCTCACCAAACAGATTTTAGTATAGATTTTGTCTTTATCAAAAGAAGTTAAAGAACAAGTTACAGTTAAAATTTGAGTGGAAGAGCTTGACGTAGTTGTTCCACATCTGGTTGTTGCTGTTTACATTCCTTTGTTGAGCCTACGTCTTCATAAGCCTACACCTTAATTTTAGCAGGTGAACACTTGTGCTTCATGGTCAAGACAGAATCAGAGGCTGTGGATATGGGCAACTTGTCTGTTTTCTTTTTCCATGACTATATCTACTGCCTCCTCTTGATTTATAAGCAAAACCTGGAAAACCTAAAAATAAATGTTTCGCGGTTTATCTAGAAATAATACAGAAAATATTTCTGTTATTTTTGGTGAAGAAAATCAATTTTGTATAATTTATTTCAATCTAAAAAAATGTGAATTTTGTTTGAAAAAAAAAATTCTGCCCTATGTAGTGTCTATGACTGTGCACCGAACCTAAGGATGAGCTCTTCATTCCACCCGAAATCACCAAAGCTCAATGCCCAAGGAGGTATGCAGGTGATGTCTACTGATCGCATGAGTTAGTGTTAAGCAAGTCATCTTCACCATGGAAGACTTTTGTGGCATTCGTAATCTGATTCTGCAAAATGATTAATTGAAATCCACATTAGTTAAGTCTCATGTCTTGATATTTCAGTGTAATGAAAGGTTGGTCTGCCTCTCTCTCTCCCTCAGACACACACAAATATACTTACAACCTACCATTGAAAGCCTAATATATCTTCAGGCTTCCATGAAGTACATTTGACAAAGTCCCATTTCCAGTGTTAACCATCAAGCTCCAGCTGCCAATCAAACTACAGGTCAGACAGGTACAAGTCCTTGGGTTCTCAGAACCAAATCTGCAAGATCAGAGAACAACACAGACTCCCCACAAATTTCCTAAAAGACATGAGGTCAAGGCATGGTTGCGGGTGGAAAAGAGTTTCTCAGTGGAAGTGTTAGTTCACGTACTGCCATCAGAGAACAGGGATATTTCCAGAAAGAATCACACGACAAGATTGTATGTATGTGTATATATGTATGCATATACACCTCAATACCACATGTAAGCTGAAAATTACAGACACACACACACACAATGTTTGTATTTGAATTATTTATTTAAAAATAAATGAAGGCTGGGGCTGTGGGTCAGTGGTAGAGTGCTCGCCTGGCATGTGTGAGGCACTGGGTTTGATCCCTGGCAACAAATAAAATCAAAACAAATAAAAATGAAATAAAGGTATTATGTCCTACAACTACATACTATATATGTATGTAATATATATATGTGTGTGTGTGTGTGTGTGTGTGTGTGTGTATGTGTATATACACACACACAAATATTTGTACATATTTTATATGTGTGTATATATATATATATATATATATATATATATATATATATATAATAAAAATCATAAATGAAAAAGGGGCTGGGGATACAGCTCAGTTGGTAGAATGCTTGCCTAGCATTCACAAGGCCCTGGCTGGGTTCAATCCCCAGCACCATCCCCAAAATAAATAAATAATAACAATAAAAATGAGCACACCTATAATCCCAGGAGCTCCACCTGGGAGGCTGAGGCAGGAAGATTTCAAGTTTAAAGCCAGCCTCAGCAACTTAGTACAGCCCTGAAAAACTTAGGAAGACCCTGTTTCAAAACCCAGAAATATGCTGTGAATATTGCTCAGTGGTTAAGCACCCCAGGTTCAATCCCTGGGACCAAAATAAATAAATAAGAAGGAAAAAAGAGGAATCAACAAAGACACTTCTCAAAAACTACAATGTGTGGCATTTATCTGTATTTGATTTAAGCAAACTCTTAAACAGAAAGTTAAAAGAGTAGGTAAAGTGCAGATAATGAAACAGCTTTATCTTTTAGTGCTACATGTTGAAACTGTCAACATGCAATCCAGAGGTAGTGATAACTACTGAAGTGTGTGCAGGGGCAGGTACATGGAAACATCTCACCATGCTTTCATGTATGTTTGAAAGTTTTAGTGATAAAAAATAAAACTATAAACCCAGAGGCAGCTTAGGAGGCAGCAGTTTCTACAGAAGGATTGGTCCAGAACATTATGGGAGGGATGACTCTTCCAGGATACCAAGTAAAGCAGGATTGAGCATGGTCCAAGTAATGGATTTGTAGTCAGAAGGCCTGGGCCCTATCCTGATCTTATTCTTCCTAGCTGAGTGATGCCAGACTGGTGACACATCCCACTGAACCACAGTTTCTCATCTATGCATGGGGATATTCCACCTAGTCCACGTATTTGAAATGTGCTGTGTACCACAAACACTGGTGTTATAGGTGCTGTCAGTAACATAAACTCCTGTGTAAGCCTACTGTGACTGAGAAGCTATGATTCAAGCATTGACAAGGAGTATAGTTGGCTTCATTAGAAGAAATACAATTCACCCACTCTTTAGAAACAGTGAAACTGGGAAAACAGCCCCTTTTCTAGGGAACATGGGAAAACTCCAAGGACACTGCAGATGATATTTGTGGGGGAAGGCACAACTGTCTGGCTCTTGAAGGCAAAGATCAGCCAGACTCCATTTGAGGCAATTAATTGACCTCTGCTCTGCACTGCTGACCAAGATGAGCCCCCATGATATTTACACAGATTAAATTCAGCTGAGAAGTGAGCATAAGACACGGTTGTGAGACTTCCCCTTCTGAAGAAAATATTTATTTCACCCAAGGAAATTGCATCATGAGCCCACAGCTCACCACCTTAGGCAGAGCACTGTGAACAGGTCAACAGAACCAACAGAGCTTTGAAGTCAGACTCTGGGACCTCCATCTGGGGTTCTCCACTGGGTAAGGAATGCCCCACTTGAGCTTCTCATCATCAATTTCATCACCTCCACCACTGGCAGAGTGGTCTGGAGGATGGGACATGAAGATATGAGGGTGCTGGATCCATCCCTAATATATAGAAGGTGCTCAAGAACAAAGCACTCCTTGTCACTAAGTGATTAGGTGTCAAGTACCTATCCCATGTATCATAGCAGGAGGTATATGATGATGTCACTCAGTCCTATTAGTAGGGATGCTACTCTCAATTTCTTGTTTATGAGGCAAAGTAGACTCCTAGGCAGATACCATCATATCAGGAATAAAAAAGGTGCTTTAGGGAGAAAGGTGTCAATTCATAAGAGCACATAGTGATCCTCAACATTACGTCCTAAAGAGTGCCAAATATAAGAATGAAAAAGCCAGTATAAACAAACAGGAAAAATACACAATTATTGTTAGAGATTTCAACATTCCTCTCAATTTTCAGAACATTCCACCCAAACAGCAGGACAATTTTCCAATTTTCATTGGTTTCCTGGGTACCAGGAAGAATACTTGCTTTGAACTCAATCCTCCTGCCTCAGCCTCCCATGCCATTGGGATTACAGGTGTGTGCCATCAGGCCCGCTTGTAAAGAATACTTTTAAGACACAACCTTAGTCTGAGCCACAAAACAAGTACCAAAAAAAACCAAAAGGATTTTAATTATACAAACTATGTTCTCTGATCACAATATAATACATTTAGAAAGTAAAAATCAGGATATCACTGGAGAGCCTATGAACTTTAAGAATACAGAAATAAGGAAAGATTATGACCAGATTTAGGCCTACAAATTCAACAACTTTGATAAAAGAGAAATGTGTCTACATTTCTTTAAAAAATGAGAATTATTAAAGCTTTCATGAGAAAGAGAGAACCCAAAGAGTCCTATAGCTATTAAAATAAATTGAATTGGCTGAAACATTCCCATTAAACCTAGGCTCAAGAGGGTTCACTGGTGACATCTAAAAAATTATTGTTTTAATTGGGCTGAGAATTAAACCCAGAGCATGACACATGGTAGGGGGCAAGGGCTTCACCACTAGCTGTTGTTTTCTTTTTAAAAAAATTTTCCCTCCAGTACCAGGGCTTGAACCCAGGGGCATGTAACCACTGTTCCACATCCCTAGCCCTTCTTTCTTTATGTATTTTTTTAAGAGACAAAGTGTCGCTAAATTGTGGAGCCTGGCTTTGAACTCCCATTCCTCATGCCTCAGCCTCCCAAGCTGCTGGGATTACAACACTAGCTGTTTTCATTTTCAGAAAAGTTCTCACTGGATTGCTGAGTTTGGCCTTGAATTTGCAATCCTCCTGTCCTCAGCCTCCTGAGTACCTGAGATTACAGACATGCACCCATGTGCCAATTTTTACCAAACATTAAAAAAGAAATAATGATAAGTTTATACAAAATGTTGCAAAAACTTGAAAATGCAGCAATTTTTCTGTCCTCATCCTATGAGACCACTGGTATTTGAATTTTTTAAAGGGAAAAAAGGCATCACAAAATTAAACTATAGACCAATATATCTCAAGAAGACATGCAAAACCTCTAAAATTTTTGATAAATTGATCACGACCATATAAAATATGGACATTACATCATGACCAAGTGAGAATTTTTTTTTTTTGAGAGAGTGAGAGAGAGGGAGAGAATTTTAACATTTTTATTTAGTTCTCGGCGGACACAACATCTTCGTTTGTATGTGGTGCTGAGGATCGAACCTGGGCCGCACGCACACTAGGCAAGTGCGCTACCGATTAAGCCACATCCCCAGCCCCTCCCCCTTTTTTTTTTTTTTAAAGAGAGAGTGACAGAGAGAGGGTGACAGAGAGAGAGAGAGAATTTTTTTTTTTTAATTTTTTATTGGTTGTTCAAAACATTACAAAGCTATTGACATATCATGTTTCATACATTAGATTCAAATTGGTTATGAACTCCCATTTTTACCCCAAATACAGATTGCAGAATCACATCTGTTACATATCCACATTTTTACATAATGCCCTATTAGTATCTGTTGTATTCTGCTTCCTTTCCTATCCTCTACAATCCCCCCCCTCCCCTCCCATCTTGTCTCTCTACCCCATCTACTGTATTTCACTTCTCTCCTTGTTTATTTACCCATTCCCCTCGAAACCTCTTATGAGTGCTTTAGTATAACAATGAGCATCTCCCTCCATTACCATGCAATTTCTCTTTTCTCTCCCTTTCCCTCCCACCTATTGTATCTGTTTAATGTTGATCTTTCCTTCCTGCTCTTCCTCCCTGCTCTGATCCTGGTTATTCTCATTATATCAAAGAAGACATTTGGTATTTGTTTTTTAGGGATTGGCTAGCTTCACTAAGTATAATCTGCTCTAGTGCCATCCATTTCCCTGCAAAATCCATGGTTTTGTCATTTTTTAGTGCTGCGTAATATTCCATGGTGTATAAATGCCACATTTTTTTTATCCATTCATCTATTGAAGGGCATCTGGGTTGGTTCCACAGTCTAGCAATTGTGAATTGTGCCGCTATGAACATCGATGTGGCAGTATCCCTGTAATAAGCTCTTTTAAGGTCTTCAGGGAATAGTCCAAGAAGGGCAATAGCTGGGTCAAATGGTGGTTCCATTCCCAGCTTTCCCAGGAATCTCCATACTGCTTTCCAAATTGGCTGCACTAGTTTGCAGTCCCACCAGCAATGTACAAGAGTACCCTTTTCCCCACATCCTCGCCAGCACTTGTTGTTGTTTGAGTTCATAATGGCTGCCAATCTTACTGGAGTGAGATGGTATCTTAGGGTGGTTTTGATTTGCATTTCTCTAACTGCTAGAGAAGGTGAACATTTTTTCATATATTTGTTGATTGATTGTATGTCCTCTTCTGAGAAGTGTCTATTTAGGTCTTTGGCCCATTTGTTGATTGGGTTATTTGTTTTCTTATTGTTTAATTTTTTGAGTTCTTTGTATACTCTGGATATTAGGGCTCTATCTGAAGTGTGAGGAGTAAAAATTTGTTCCCATGATGTAGGCTCCCTATTTACCTCTCTTATTGTTTCTCTTGCTGAGAAAAAACTTTTCAGTTTAAGTAAGTCCCATTTGTTGATTCTTGTTGTTAACTCTTGTGCTATAGGTGTCCTGTTAAGGAATTTGGAACCCGACCCCACAATATGTAGATCGGAGCCAACTTTTTCCTCTATCAGGCGCAGAGTCTCTGTTTTGATATCTAGTTCCTTGATCCACTTTGAGTTAACTTTTGTGCATGGCGAGAGGAGGAGATTCAGATTCATTTTGTTGCAAATGGATTTCCAGTTTTCCCAGCACCATTTGTTGAAGATGCTATCCTTCCTCCATTGCATGCTTTTAGCTCCTTTATCAAATATAAGATAGTTGTAGCTTTGTGGATTAGTCTCTGTGTCCTCTATTCTGTACCATTGGTCCACCCGTCTGTTTTGGTACCAGTACCATGCTGTCTTTGTTACTATTGCTCTGTAATATAGTTTGAAATCTGGTATCGCTATACCGCCTGATTCACACTTCCTCCTTAGAATTGCTTTTGCTATTCTGGGCCTTTTATTTTTCCATATGAATTTCCTGGTTGCTTTATCTATTTCTACAAGAAATGCCGTTGGGATTTTGATTGGGATTGCATTAAACCTATAGAGAACTTTTGGTAATATCGCCATTTTGATGATGTTAGTTCTGCCTATCCATGAACAGGGTATATTTTTCCATCTTCTAAGATCTTCTTCTACTTCTCTCTTTAGGGTTTTGTAGTTTTCATTGTATAGATCTTTCACCTCTTTTGTTAGGTTGATTCCCAAGTATTTTATTTTCTTTGAGGATATTGTGAATGGAGTGTTTTTCCTCATTTCCATTTCAGAAGTTTTGTCGCTGATATACAGAAATGCCTTTGATTTATGCGTGTTAATTTTATATCCTGCTACTTTGCTGAATTCATTTATTAGTTCTAGTAGTTTTTTTGTGGACTCTTTTGGTTCTTCTATGTATAGAATCATGTCGTCCGCAAAAAGTGATAATTTAAGTTCTTCTTTTCCTATTTTTATGCCTTTAATTTCTTTCGTCTGTCTAATTGCTCTGGCCAGTGTTTCGAGAACTATATTGAATAGAAGTGGTGATAGAGGGCATCCCTGTCTTGTTCCAGATTTTAGGGGGAATGCCTCTAATTTTTCTCCATTCAGAATGATGCTAGCCTGAGGCTTGGCATAAATAGCTTTTACAATGTCGAGGTAAGATCCTGTTATCCCTAGTTTTTCTAGTGTTTTGAACATAAAGGGATGCTGTACTTTGTCGAAAGCTTTTTCTGCGTCTATTGAGATGATCATATGGTTCTTATCTTTAAGTCTATTGATGTGGTGAATAACATTTATTGATTTCCGTATATTGAACCATCCTTGCATCCCAGGGATGAATCCTACTTGATCATGGTGTACAATTTTTTTGATGTGCCTTTGTATCCGATTCGCCAGAATTTTATTGAGGATTTTTGCATCTAAGTTCATCAGGGATATTGGTCTGTAGTTTCCTTTCTTTGAGGTGTCTTTGTCTGGTTTCGGAATCAGGGTGATGTTGGCCTCATAGAATGAATTTGGCAGAGCTCCCTCTTTTTCTATTTCCTGAAATAACTTGAAAAGTATTGGTATTAATTCTTCTTTAAAGGTTTTGTAAAACTCCGCTGTATACCCATCCGGTCCTGGGCTTTTCTTGGTTGGAAGTCTTTTGATTGCTTCTTCTATTTCATCTATTGATATTGGTCTGTTTAAGTTGTGGGTATCCTCCTGACTCAGTCTGGGCAAATCATATGACTTAAGGAATTTATCGATGTCTTCACTATCCTCTATTTTATTGGAATATAGGTTTTCAAAATAATTTCTAATTGTCTTCTGTATTTCTGTTGTGTCTGTTGTAATATTGCCTTTTTCATCCCGTATGTTAGTAATTTGAGTTCTCTCTCTTCTTCTCTTCGTTAGCATGGCTAGGGGTCTGTCAATCTTATTTATTTTTTCAAAGAACCAACTTTTAGTTTTGTTAATTTTTTCAATAGTTTCTTTTGTTTCAATTTCATTGATTTCCGCTCTGATTTTAATTATTTCTTGCCTTCTGCTACATTTGCTGTTGTTTTGCTCTTCCTTTTCTAGGGCTTTGAGATGGAGTGTGAGCTCATTTATTTGTTGGTTTTTCCTTTTTTTGAGGTATGACCACCAGGCGATGAATTTCCCTCTTAAAACTGCTTTCATTGTGTCCCATAGATTCCGATATGTTGTGTCTGTGTTTTCATTTATCTCTAAGAATTTTTTAATTTCCTTCTTTATGTCTTCTGTAACCCATTGATCATTCAGTAACATATTGTTCATTTTCCATGTGATGTAGGATTTTTCCTTCCTTCTTTTATCATTGATTTCCATTTTCATTGCATTATGATCAGATAAAATGCATGGTATTATCTCCACCCCTGTATATTTACTGAGGGATGCCCTATGACATAATATATGGCCTATTTTTGAGAAGGATCCATGTGCTGTTGAAAAAAAAGTATAGCCACTTGATGTTGGATGATATATTCTATATATGTCAGTTAAGTCTAGGTTGTTGATTGTGATATTGAGTTCTATAGTTTCTTTATTCAACTTTTGTTTGGAAGATCTGTCCAATGGTGAGAGAGGTGTGTTGAAGTCACCCATAATTATTGTATTGTGGTCTATTTGATTCTTGAACTTGATGAGAATTTCTTTCATGAACATCACAGCCCCATTATTTGGTGCATAAATATTGATGATTGTTATGTCTTGTTGGTGAATGGTTCCTTTTAACAGTATATAATGCCCTTCCTTATCCCTTTTGATTAATTTAGTCTTGAAGTCGATTTTATTCGATATGAGGATGGCCACACCTGCCTGCTTGCGAGGTCCGTGTGCGTGGTATATTTTTTCCCAACCTTTCACCTTCAGCCTGTGTATGTCTTTTCCAATCAGATGCGTCTCCTGGAGGCAGCATATTGTTGGGTTTGTTTTTTTAATCCATGTTACCAGCCTATGTCGCTTTATTGGAGAGTTTAAGCCATTAACGTTTAGAGTTACTATTGATGTATGGTTTGTACTTCCAGTCATGTTTGATTATTTATCTTCTTTTAGTTTGTTTCTCCTAGCTTAGCTTTCCCCCGCCCTCTGGCTTTATAGAGGCACTTCCCACTGATGGTTTTGGTTATTGTTTTTCATTTCTTCCTCATGTAATGTTTTGCTCAAGACGCTTTGCAATGCTGGTTTTCTGGCTACGAATTCTTTTAGTTTTTGTTTATCCTGAAAGATTTTTATTTCGTTGTCGTACCTGAAGCTTAATTTTGCTGGATACAAAATTCTTGGTTGGCAACCATTGTCTTTCAGTGTTTGAAATACGTTGTTCCAGGATCTTCTCGCTTTTAGCGTCTGTGATGAAAAATCCGTTGTTAACCTTATTGGTTTACCCCTAAATGTAATCTGCCTCTTTTCTCTTGTAGCTTTTAATATTTTCTCTTTGTTCTGTATGTTGGATATCTTCATAACAATGTGTCTTGGAGTTGGTCTACTGTGATTTTGTGTGCTCGGTGTCCTGTATGCATCTACAATTTGTATATCTGTTTCCTTTTTTATTTCTGGAAAGTTTTCTGTAATTATTTCATTCAGCAGGTTACTCATTCCCTTGGTATTAATCTCTGTGCCTTCTTCTATCCCGATGACTCTCAAATTTGGTTTTTTTATATTATCCCAAATCTCTTGGATGTTTTTCTCGTGATTTTTTACCAGCCTATCTGAGTTGGCTAGACTCCTTTCAAGATGATATATTTTGTCTTCATTATCTGACGTTCTGGCTTCTACTTGTTCCACTCTGTTGGTGATACTCTCGATAGAGTTTTTAATTTGGTTTACCGTTTCCTTCATTTCCAGAATTACATTTTGATTTTTTTTAATAATCTCTATTTCCTGATAAAGATGCTTAACTTCTTCTTTTATCTGTTTCTGTAATTCACTTTCAATGTGATCTTTAAGATTCTTTTCCATCTGTCTAAGGTGTTCCTTGAGTTCTTTATATGGCCATTTTCCTGATGACTCTAAGTCCTCCTGAATATTTAGGCTGTCCTTCATTGTTTGTACTCCTTTTCTTCCTTGCTTTTTTATGCTCATGTTACTTCTTGTTCTGTTTGACTGCTGAGTTATTGTTTATTCTTATAAATTTATTGGATGCTTGGGAGGAGAGATAATAGAAGGGAAGGGAAGAAGTCACTAAAGAGAATGAGTGTAGGCAGGTAGAGTTCAGGAAAGGGGAAGTAAGAAAATTGAAAAGAAATGAAAAGACAGAAGAAAAAAGTGAAAAGAAAGAAAGAAAAGAACAAAAAATTAAGACTTTAAAACAAAAAAAAATTATAGTGATAATAAAAAATGAAAATTAAAGTTTAAAAGATAATAGTAACCGTAATAGAATAAAAAGAATTTAAAAAATTGAAACCATTAATAAGAAAGTTAAAGAACAACAACTAATCAACATCAAAAAGTAAAAAAAAAATAAAATAAAAAAATAAAAATAAAAATAAAAAAAATAAAAAGATAAAAAAATAGAAAAATTTAAAAAAGTACTAATAATAATCATTGAAAAATAATAATAATAATAAATGCAGTCATAGAGCTCGGTTAACTTCTCTTCCAGTAGGTGGAGCTATGCCCACTGGGCCAGGCTTCTTTTCTTGATAGGTAGGAACCAATCACTGTGCCTCAGCTCTTCTTCCCAGACTGTGTGGGTCTCCAATCCTGAGTACTTAGAGTCTTCTCTTGTGGTTCCTCAATCCAGGCCCCGCTCACCTGTGACGCTTACCACACTACTAGCTACACGCTGGGTCTGCTGCTCCTGGGAGCTCTGTTTTCATGGATGCCTGGCCACACCCTTTCTGTTTGCCTCCCTCAGACCCCAAGTTTGTATGGCTTGGGGCTGAGGGCCCCAGCGAACTTGTTTGCCCTCAGGTAGTGACTCCCCTGGTATCTGGTGCAAGGGATCTCTGTTGTCAGCACTGGTGGAAAGCAATAGCTGTGAGTTCTGCTCTGCAGGTCCCACGTCCCTCCTGATTCCCTGGGTCTGGCTATGGTGCTCAGTTGGTTTTTACCTCTGTGAGTTCAGGTGGGACTAGTTATTTCAGTGGGATCGTTAGTGCTGAGACAGGAGAAGCAGGTGAACCAGAGCTTGCATGCCACTGATTCGTGCTCAGTGTGTGTTTTCTGAGGGGCCCCGGCTGCACGCCTTAGCTCCACGTCAGCTCAGCTTTGCCTAGTGATCCTGAGCAGGCAGGCTGTGGGCCGCGCTCTGGCTCCGCGGTTGTCCGCGGCCTTAGCAGCGACGCTGGGACCTCCGTCGCTCCTCGGCTAGGTGCCTGTGTCCAAGCGGCTGCCGCCACAGCTCTCCAGCCCCTCCCTCCGGAGCACGGGTCCCCTAGCAGGGGACTGCCAAGCAAGTCCAGAACCGTTTTTGCCCAAAGGTGCAGCAGGGAACACGCAACCGCTGCGTTCGGAGTCGTGGTCCCGCCTTCAGAGGATAGGACTCGGCACACAGCCCAGTTCCCGTCTCTAGGTGCGGCAGCAGGACGATGTAGTCAGAGCAGGAAGCAAATGGCGGCTTCCGCGGAGTGGATTTTCGGCCCCGAAACCACCGCCCAGCCAACAATCCCAAACTACTAACTCTCTTTGCATAGAAAATATTCAAAAAAAAAAAAAAAAAAGGTGTTGTACTGAGGTTTCTTTGTCAGGTACTTACAATCCGCTGATGATTACGTATTCAGCTCCTCTGCCAGTAGCGAAGAGAAAGAGGCAGCAGATGGGCCGAGAGAGAGAATTTTAACATTTATTTATTTTTTCTTAGTTCTGGGCGGACAAAACATCTTTGTTTGTATGTGGTGCTGAGGATCGAACCTGGGCCGCACGCATGCCAGCCGAGCACGCTACCGCTTGAGCCACATCCCCAGCCCCACCAAGTGAGAATTATCCTAAAAATGTAAGGATGTATCAGCCTTTGAAATTCAACATTTCTTGTTTAGTTTGTTGATACATAATCACAATAATGGATAATCATCTTAATAGCTGCAAAGCAAAGCACTGGATGTAATTCGATACCACTCACGATGAAAACTCATCACACTTTAAATAAAAGGAAAATTCCAGGAGTTTTAGAAACTGCAATAAAGCAAAGTAAATAAAACCAGACTCTGAAGGAAAATGCTATAAAGCTGTGTTCAACACAACTGTCTATATAGAAACATTCTATCAAAAAGCTCCTACAGCATACAAATTGCTGTAATCTGATCATGGGATACAAGATCTACAGGAAGATCAACTGTATTCATTCAAGAAAACAGAAGGAGGGAAAGTAAAGACATGGAAAACATTCATTAGCCATTTTGAACATAGAAATGAAAACCTCAGTGAGAAATCAATCCACATCCACCAGAGTGACTGAAATAAAGATACTAAAATAAAAACAAATTTTGGCAAAAAGGCAGAGAAACTGGGTCACATTACATATTGTTGGTGGAAATGTAAAGTTGTAGAGCAACTTTAAAAATAGATTTGGCACTTTCTTAAACAATTACACATAGTCCCAAAAGTGGCTCTCCTTGGCATTTATGCTGGAAAAATGGAAACAGTTTCACAAATATCCCTAATCACATATGTCACAGCTTGATTCAAAAGTACCCACAAAACTAAAGACACCCCCAATGTACTTTCAGGGGTGTCCAATGAAGGGCTGCATGTCCATTCCATGGAACACCACAGAGCAATAACATGGACAAACGTACTGACAGATACAGCAACTTGCAAGGAGATTGATGCTGCATGAACAGAGCTGATCTACAAAATTTTCACAATGTGTAGTTCATGAACACAACGTTGTTCAAATGAGAATATTATGGGTGGCCCCCTTCTTCCTGAGTACCTGGAATTCCAGGCATGCAACACTGTGTACAGCTTTTAGAAACAATTTAAGGAGGAAATAATACTAGTTTACACAAAGTTTTATAGAAATCTAGAAAGGACAGAATGAGGAATGCTTACGATATAACCCTCTATCTTGACTGGTAATCTGCACATGAATCTGAACACATGATAAAGCTGCAGAAGCATTCACATATACCAGTATATGTAACACTGGTGAATCTGAGCAAGCTTAAGCTGCACTACCTGAGACCAACTTTCTGCTTGTGCCAGCATCCTATAGTTATGCAAGATGTTATACCATTAAGAGAAATTGAGTGAAATATGTATTTCTGGCCAAATGTGGTGGCACACGCTTGTAATCCCAGCAGCTTAGGAGTCTGAAGCAGGAGGATTCACGGGTGCAAAGCTAGCCTCAGCAAAAGCAAGGCATGAAGAAACTCAGTAAGACTCTGTCTCTAAAAATAAATAAGTAAAATGAGCCCCCAAACAATGGAGGGGACTGGGCTTATGTAAGCTGTGGGTGATTTAGTGTGTGTGTCAAGTCTGGGCACTCAGGAATTTGAGTCCTTGAGCTGGCAGTATTAGTGGCCAGTACCAGCCAGTACCTCAGGAGAAGTTGTCTTCAAAGAGATTAGTGTTTCTAGAGACTGTCACTCCCAGTTTGGATGAGACACTTTCTCTCCACTTGTGGCCAGTGTTTAAGATTCATCTTGGGAGAGAAGAAAATCATCACTGTATGGCTTTCTGTTCTACTTATTTCTCCTAGGCTTTACCATCTTTTTTTTTTTTTACAGTTCAAATCCAATAATGTCATTATCGAATGTTTGGAAATACTGGAACTTTAAGTCCACATAAAACACATTTCAAACATTAAAAAAACACTATAACATGATGATTTTTGTCTTTCATTTTATCTGTACTTCCTAAAATTCTAATAAGTAGAAGTTTATTTTACTGATGAAAGATTAAAACTTAAAATAAAATGATAAATTCTGCAAATAAAGTTACACAAATATATTAAAGTCACTGTAAAATTTATTTTAAATCAATAGTTCCTCTATATCATAGCAAGAAATATCAGACAGTGATTTTTTTTTGGGGGGGGCGTGTAGTTCTAAGGATCACTTCCAGGGCCAATCACAACCCCAGCCCCCTTCAATTATTTTACTGTTAGTATTATTTATTTATTTATTTATTTATTTATTCATTTACTTAGAGAAAGTGTCCAACTAAATTCTCCAGGCTGGCTTTCATTTGTGCCTTCTTCCTCTTCAGTGGGTGGGATTACAGACATGGGTATTTGCCTTCAGCAGTAATTGAACTTTTGAAATAGCACCATTTATGATAGACATAAAAAAGGTTAAGTACTTATAAATAAGTTTCATAACCCATCAAAGAAACGTTCAGATAACAACCTGAGGGAGATTCAGAACAGTGTGGGCAGTAAGGCCCAGGATGGCAAAGAAGGAAGCCAGAGGCAGATCCAGACAGTAAGAGCACAATGAGGGTCCCCTAATAAGGCCAAATTCGTAGCTGACAAATGTTCCCATGGACACAAATGGGGAATCAGCAGAAAGACTAAAATAGCTGTGTACATATGTGATTCCAATGAGCAAAAGTAAGGAGAGAGTAGAGGGAGAAAAGTTTGAAAAAGGAGGAAGGCCCAAAACCTATGAAAAGAACCAGTCAGTACTTTCCTTTAGGATTCCAGGTTGTGGTTCCAGGGTACCTTTTCTTCAGAGAAGTCTGTTACTTATCTACTTTTGCTCTTGCAAAAATCCTGCTGCTTTCTTACTATCTTTCTGTCCTGTTCAATTCTTTGCTGAGTGAAGAAACTAACTCAATGGTAAACATAAGTAAATAAATAAATAAATAAATAAATAAATAAATAAATAAATAGAATAGAATAAAAATAAATAGAATAAAATAAAAATCAAAAAAGATTTTCGATGTTGGGAGCTGTGTTACACGCCTGTAATCCCAAAGGCTTGAGAGACTGAGACAGGAGGATTGAGAGTTTAAAGCCAGCCTCAGCAATGAGGAGGCACTAAGCAACTCAGTGAGCTATTTATTCACATTATTCCAGGGTTTCCAAAACAGGTAATGTGTTCTCTTATGAACATTCTAAAAATAAGTACACAGGATATATAATTCTAAAAGGAACCTGCCTTTATTGTAGACATTTTGCTTCATTTCCTTGTTTTTCTAGAGCATCTTCAGGATTAGTTTGGTATAGAACACTTTGAGTTTTAGAGTCTGGCAGTAGTGAGTATAAGTTTCATCCCAGACTAGACTTTTAGTAGATACAGTATTTGGAAAATTTCCCTAATTTGAAAAGTCACAAAAACTTTATCTTTGTTGGGGTTAGGGGGAAGCAGAATAAAAGACTGCAAAAATAGCCCCAGTTCTTCATTCTCCCCAGCCCTTGGCACTGTGTTTTTTTTTTTTTTTCAGTTCCATTTGCACACAGAATGTTCTTTCCAAGCATTGGATGTAGGATGGTCTATATACTTTGCCAATAAAATGCAGTGAGCATGATAGTGTACCAGTTCTTTCCTCCCTCGGATTAATTATTATTATTATTATTATTATTATTATTATTATTATTATTATTTTATTTGTATGTGACAGCAGAATGCATTACAATTCTCATTACACATATAGATCACAATTTTTCATATCTCTGTTTGTATATAAAGTATGTTGACCAATTTGTGTCTTCATACATGTACTTTGGATAATAATGTCCATCACATTCCACCATCATTTCTAACCCCATACCCCCTCCCTTCCTTTTTCATCCTTCTGCCCTATCTAGAGTTTGTCTATTCCTCCCGTGCTCCCTCTCCCTACCCCTCTATGAATTGGCCTTTATACATCAGAGAAAACATTAGGCATTTGGGTTTTTTTTTTGGGGGGGGGATTGGCTAACTTCACTTAGCATTATCTTCTCTAGCTCCATTCATTTACCTGCAAATTCCATGATTTTATTTTCTTTTATTGCGGAGTAATATTCTATTGTGTATATATGCCACTTTTTAATCCATTCATCTATTGAAGGGCATCTAGGTTGGTTCCACAGTTTATCTATTGTGAATTGTGCTGCTATAAACATTGATGTGGCTGTGTCTCTGTAGTATGCATTTTTAAGTCCTTTGGACATAGACTGTGGGGTGGGATAGCCAAGTCAAATGGTGGTTCCATTCCCAATTTTCCAAGAAATCTCCATACTGCTTTCTAAACTGCACCAACTTGCAGTCCCACCAGCAATGTATGAGTGTACCCCTTTCCCCACATCCTCACCAACACTTACTGTTGTTCATCTTCTTAATAGCTGCCATTCTGTCTCTAATTTCTGTGAGTGAGATGAAATCTTAAGAGTAGTGCTGATTTGCATTTCTCTAATTGCTAATGATGATGAACTTTTTTTATATATTTGTTGATTGATTGTATATCATCTTCTGATATGCGTCTGTTCAAGTCCTTGGTCCATTTATTGATTGGGTTATTTTATTTTATTTTTTGATATGTAGCTTTTTGAGCTCTTTATATACCCTAGAGATTAGAGCTCTGTCAGATGTGTGAGGGGTAAAGATTTGCTCCCAAGATGTAGGCTCTCTATTCACCTCACAGATTGTTTCTTTTGCTGCAAAGAAACTTTTATTTTTTGTTTGTTTTTCCATCCCATTTATTTATTCTTGATTTTAATTCTTGTGCCAAAGGAGTCTTATGAAGGAAGTTGGGGCCTAATCCCACATGGTGGAGATTGGGCCTACTTTTTCCTCTATTAGACACAGAGTCTCTGGTTTTATTCCTAGGTCCCTGATCCATTTTGAGTTGAGTTTTTGTACATGTTGGGAGATAGGGATTTAATTTTATTTTGTTGCATATAGATTTCCACTTTCCTCAGCAACATCTGTTGAGAGGCTATCTTCAACAAATGCATGTTTTGGGCACCTTTGTCTAAGATAAGATCATTGTAATTTTGTGGGTTAGACTCTGTCTCCTCTATTCTGTACCATTGGTCTGCCCGTCTGTTTTGGTACCAATACAATGTTACTGTAGCTCTGTAGTATAGTTTAAGGTTTGGTATAGTGATGCCATCTGCCTCACTCTTTATTCTAAGGATTGCTTTAGCTATTGTGGGTCTCTTTTTTTTTTCCAGATGAATTTCATGACTGCTTTTGTTTGTTTGTTTGTTTCTATGAGGAATGCCATTGGGATTTTGATTGGAATTGCATTAAATCTGTATAGTGCTTTTGGCAGTATGGTCATTTTGATAATATTAATTCTGCCTGTCCAAGAGCAAGGTAGATCTTTCCATCTTCAAAGGGCTTTTTTGACTTCTTTTTTTAGGTCTCTGTAAGTTACATTACATAGATCTTTAACCTCTTTCATTAAATTGATTCCCAAATATTTTATCTATCTATTTATTTTTTGAGGCTATTGAGAATGGGGTAGTTTTTCTCATTTTCCTTTCTGAGGGTCACCGATATACAGAAATGCCTTTGATTTATTATTTATTATTATTGAGACGTGATTTGTATTCCCAGACATTTTTGGCATTTAACTTCACTTTGTTTCTCCTCTGATTACATTTTCCTTTACTGTAATATCTCCCTTTGCTGATTTTCTTTGTTGTTTTTCATTTCCTCTTCTTGGAATATTTTGCTGAGGATGTTCTGTAGTGCAGGCTTTCTAGTTGTAGATTCTTTAAACTTTTGTTTATCATGGAAGGTTTTCATTTCATCATCAAATCTAAAGCTTAGTTTTGCTGGATTAGATTCTTGGTTGGCATCCATTTTCTTTCAGAGCTTTGTATATGTTATTCCACAATCTCTTGGCTTGGAGGGTCTGCTGAGATACAAATTGTTCTCCCCCTATATGTGATCTGATTCCTGTCTTTTCCGGCTTTTAAGATTCTATCCTTATTCTGTATGCTAGGCATTGTCATTATCATGTGCCTTGGTCTGTTGTAATTTTGTACATTTGGTGTCCTGTAACCCTCTTGTATTTGGTTTTCCAATTCATTCTTCATGCTTGGGAAATTTTCTGATATTATCTCATTGAAGAGATTGTGCATTCCTTTGGTTTGAAACTGTGCCTTCCTCTATCCCAATAACTCTTAGATTTGTTCTTTTGATGCTGTCCCATAATTCTTGGATGTTCTGTTCATTATTTCCTACCATATTCACTGTGTGGTCAACTTTATTTTCAAGATTGTATACTTTGTCTTTATTATCTGACATTTTTTCTTCCAAGTTATCTAGTCTGTTGGTTATGTTTTCTTTTGAGTTTTTTATTGGATTTATTGTATCCTTCATTTCAGGGATTTCTGAGTAGTTTTTTGTTCCCCCAGAGTCTCTGTCTCTCGAAGTAATCTTTTGCTCTCTTATCTCCTTGTTGGAGTGATCAATTTTTGCCTGTATTTGCTCATTTAGGTCATTCTTTAATTCACTGATCATTTTAATTATGAACCTTCTGAACTCCTTCTCTGATATTTCATCAACTTCACTGTCCATGCGTTCTGTTAAAATAGAGTCCTGGTTTGTTTGGGGCACTTTCCTCCCTTGTTTTTTCTTATTTATTTATTTATTTATTTATTTTTAAAGAGAGGGTGAGGGGGGGGGGAGAGAGAGAGAGAGAGAGAGAAGGAATTTTTTTTTTAATATTTATTTTTTAGTTCTTGGCGGACACAACATCTTTGTTGGTATGTGGTGCTGAGGATCGAACCCGGGCTGCACGCATGCCAGGCAAGCGTGCTACCGCTTGAGCCACATCCCCAGCCCCCCTCCCTTGTTTTTTCATGGTGTCTATGTGTCTTCCTTTCTTTCATTGTGGATCTGCAATATTTCAGTTTCTTCCCTATATTCTTGTAGTACCCATGCAGATTGTCTGTACCTCACCTTGATGTTGGGCTTCCAGACCCTGCTGATGTCCCTCAATGTATGCTACTGCATCTAAAGGTGGTGGCTGCAATAGCTGAGGTAACTTGAGATAATAGTTAAGGTGCCCCAAGATGGAAGCAGTGTCTTTCAGAGATGGGGCTGAAAGAATGGCCTCACACTCCCTTTAGGATGCCTGCTCTGAGATGCATTAGATTCTAGGCCCTGTCTGCCATCAGAAAGTTAGGGACTACTGGGTGTGAAGGCTATGGCGATGACTGCAGTGTCCCAAGATGGAAGTGGGTTAGGCTTAGGCTCTCAGGTAGAGGGCAGGCAGACTCAGATTTACCGCGGACCTGGGTCCTTCGCAAGTTGGTATGGACAGATCTGGGCTGTGCCTGGGCTCCCACGGTTGTCTGCTGGTCAGAAGAGGTGGTCCTGTGCCAGAGGCTGGCTCCTATGGTTGTCTGCCCTTTGGGTGGAGGGGTAGACCCGGGTGTACTGTGAGCCTAGGTCCCACACAAGCTAGTGTGGTTGGATCTGGGCCACCAGGACTTGACCTCCTGTGGTAATCTACCAGTGGGAACTGTGTACCAGTTCTATGTTTAGGTCTAAAATGTTTTGAAAGCTTCTGGTTTTTCCTTTCAAACTTCCAACAATTCCATGAACAATAAGATCCCATTGGGTGGAGTAAAATAGTGCTCCAGGGGACAACAACTCTCTCCCAAAAATACAAATCAAGCAATAGAATATATTCCTGATGGAGCCCGGCAGACAGTAGAGGAATAGCTTAGGTAAACTGAGCCTAACTTGTCTTAATTATAGTCTAAAAACTTGGTGGTGGCTTGTTAGGCTTAGTAGCTGTGCAAGAAACACACATTGCAACCAGGATGCCAGTAATAATGGCAGGCCAATTTCAAATTAACTGACAAGCAGCAGACATGTAATGGGTACCATGTTCCTGTTCTTCTGATTTAATATTTACTCTCTTGTTAGATTATTTGAGTACATAAAAATGCATAGAGGCTTGAAAACATGTTAACAGTGCTTAAAATCTCATAGGACTCCACACCAAAGGATGAAACAACCAAAGCCTAAGGTTAGGGTCAAGGGTAAAATGCAAAATAAGAAGTTTTTCTTTGGGCTGGGGATGTGGCTCAAGCGGTAGCGCGCTCGCCTGGCATGTGTGCGGCCCGGGTTCGATCCTCAGCACCACATACCAACAAAGATGTTGTGTCCGCCGAGAACTAAAAAATAAATATTAAAAATTCTCTCTCTCTCTCTCTCTCTCTCTCTCTCTCTCTCCTCTCTCTTAAAAAAAAGAAGTTTTTCTTTAGTCTATTCCCTTCATATAAAAAAAAATGGTGTCTAAGGTGAGGACAGATCTGAAGTCCACATGGGATTCATTTCTTCTTAGACCACATCACCCATTATTCATTGTCTGATGTCTGCAAGGGGAGGTGCCACTGATGAACAGCAGTTGGGAAACAGCATTCTACCGTTGGGGACTTTCTTTTTTTAAGGCACCATCTCTTCCCCACTTGGGCCAAAAGAGATCTTGAGAGGAAAGTCATGTTTCCTCACCTCTGATCAAAAGAAAAAAAAATCAGGTTATTCACTATACTGGACTCAGGGGCATGAGATACCTCAGATCTGCATTTGCAATATGGCAGCATCTTGCCACTGAAGATGTGGCACACCTGAATGTGCCTGCCAGTTTTGAAATGTTGTTGAAATTTAACACGCAGAGGGAGTTGTGAAGGGCTTTTGCTGAAAATATGTACAATTAATTAATAATTTTAAATTGGTCATGTATTAAAATGAAAATGTTTCAGATTTCTTGGGTTAAATAAATTATTACAAGGTTTTCCAGGGACTATGTGACCACTAAAATTTAAAAGTTACATACATAGCTCATATTAGGTTTTCATGGAGTGATGTTGTAGTGACCTTTCTCCTTTGGAAAGATCAAGCTGCCTCTTCAAATTATAAGAGGATGATCTGGGTGTGGTTGTTCATGCCTATAATCAATCAATCAATTAATATCTCTCTCTCTCTCTCTCTCTCTCTCTCTCTCTCTCTCTCTGTGTGTGTGTGTGTTGTTGTTCATGCCTATAATCAGTCTCTCTCTCTCTCTCTCTCTCTCTCTCTCTCTCTCTCTCTCTCTCTCACACACACACACACACACACACACACACACAGAGATATACAACCAGAACATGAAAGTTATAAAACCTGAAAATTTAAAATAATACTCACCATTATTATTTATTATATTTTAAAGTAATTCTCACTATTTGTAAATATGCATTATTGATATTATTATTGGTAAATTGATATAAATTTACATTCCAGGTAAAATTCAAATACATCCTTTACAAAGTCAGCTATTCAAGGTGGAACACTCTTTGTGAAAAGAGTTGTAGCTAAGTACCTTTCAATCTTTTGCTCTGCAACCAGACTTTGAATTTCTTGTCTTGTCACTCAGGACTAGAGGAATCTGAGCCTGGAACCTTTCCACTCCAGTTTTATAGGATGAGAACTTTCCAATGAGAGGCACAGATAGATAATAGAGGGTAGACTTCATGATCTAAAATATTTTTGTCTATGGCTTAAGCAAAGCTCTGCAATCATCTTCAGGTTCCTTGATATCTGGGTGGTTTTGTCATAGTCTCTGTCAATCTGCTGTTCATGTGATGGCAGATTTGTAGAGAGGTTGCAGAAGCCAGAAAATGGTAAGTCTGTGGGCTTAGGTATTCTGCAACAAGGGACAAGGGTTGGTTGGAAACAGCTAGAACAAGCTGTGGGGACCTGGGCTTTTCTAAGGTCAGGTACTCAACTGAATTTCATTTCAACACAGATATAGCTCAATATTTTGTCTTTTCTGGCCCACATGGTGAGAGTGGACTAGCAACTAGGGCCCTGCTTGTATTGTCCTGTGCCTGATTGGCTACAATTGTGTGATTTGCAGTCCTCTTTGTGTAGTCCCTTGCGTGTACCTTACATTGACTCGGAACAGGTCATGAAAACAGGGAGGGTCATTACAGGAGAATCCTGATTTATGTAAGGGATTCATATTTGGAGTAGCTGTGGTTTGTATCATGGCTTGTCACTCTTTCCTACCTAGAGATCACCCACCTGTTTTGTACTGTGTTTGCCATATTATGGAAAATGTAGTCTTTCTAAATGCTTTCTTCCTGCATCTATTTCACTGTGTTATTAATGCTTACCCATGCTACATTTCAACTAACAGAATATTTTAATTCATTTTTCACTTGGTTATTCATGGCATTTTGAAAAAGATCTTTTGTTGCTGTTTATAATCATTCACATATCAGAAAAGCAGAGAATAGTTATTGAACACTTAAATGTAAAACACCTTTGTACCTCTTCATTTATCTTCCTAAGGTACAGATATCATATCACAATGTCTTTTTGTTGAGTTTTCCTTTTGAAAACACGATAGGGTGATATGTCCTCAGTCACTGCCATATTTTTACCTGGTCCTGCATTTAACACCTGCATGGTACCCACAGTTGCCATGTTTCTTCGAGTTCTTAAAGGATATCAGCCCCTGTGTAGCCATCTCCTCCTGCAGAGCATCTTGAGATTGGGGAATGGAGCCTCTTGTGCTAGCACTGGTTACCCTGAGTAACACAGGAATGTCCTATTATAGGTTTCATCTAAGTTGATCCTAGATTAGACATTAAAATTATCTTCTCACAACTTTTTCTTCTTTTCTATTCCTTGCAGACCCATTGTTGGTCAGTCACTTTGATTCTAGTATTGTGGGAAAAGACAAAGATCATCCTTGTAACCTGGGTGTTCAGAGTTGTGAAAGAAGATGAAACTATTCCAAAGAACTAGAAAGATTATCTCAGTTAATTCTTACAGGTGTTTCAAGGCAAAACTCACTTCATGCAGATACAAGGGCACAACACAGTGATTCTTGGTGGAGAAGGTCATCCGGTCCTTAAATGAGCCAAATGTTTTGAGAGAATTTCACTTTTGATAGGATAACCTGAGTTAGATATGTTTTTGTTGCAATCAGTGGTGTCCCTCTCTGGGCTTTTCAACTTAAACAGCAGATGTTCACTAATTTCAGCTTCAATTTTTCATGAAATATATTGTATCAGTAGTATTTGAAAGATATAAAAGTGTTTTCTAAGTGGCAAGATACAGGTGGATTTTACCCAAAAAGTCATAAACTTAGGCCAATATGTGTGTGTGTGTGTGTGTGTGTGTGTGTGTGTGTGTGTGTGTGTGTGTGTGTATGGAGGGAGAGAGAAAAGATATTGAGCACTGGAAAATTTGTGATCCAAAGGATCCAAAATTAGTGTTTCTAATTTTGATGAAATGAGGAGTTTGATGACTTTTCTGAGGGTATAAATTCTTAGTATTGTGTGGCTATTTCTATAATGTCATGTGAGAAATTCAGATTTGGGTTACAAATATCTTCAAAAATGGATTGAAATCTTGGGAAAGTGTACACATCCAAGATTAAGCAGAGAAAGACTTTCTTTCTGTCCTTGTCCCCAATGCTAATCTAAATATAAAGAGAAGGTTTTGAGATAATGGAGAAAGTTTTACTTTTTTACTAGCAAGGGAAAAACAAAGGGGTCTCCTCTCCCAGAGTCTATGATTTCTAACTGCTCTGGGGAATAATGTGCCTTTAATGAAGTAATTCTAAGACTATGCTTTAGCTGTGCCCTTTCAGGAGTTTTTGTTTACTTGTAGCATAGAGAGGCAGACATTTCATAGATCTGGTACCTGCCCTGAAGTTATTATTTTAATTGTTTCATTTCAGTTATAAATGATGGTGGAATTTATTTTGATATAATTGTACAAGCATGAAATATATCTTATTCTTGTAGGACCCATTCTTATGGATCTACATGATGGTGGGATTCACAATGGTGTATTCATATAAGTACATAGTAAAAATTGTTTTGGATTTATTTCCTTTCCCTATTCCCCCTCCCTTCTCTCCAGCCCTGAAGTCTTGATTTTTTTATTGTCATGGTGCAGGGGCTGAAGGGGAGATATAATTAGGCAAGGGCAGAAGAAGGTTAATCTTCCCATGGTTATAAAAGGGGAGTGGGAGAAAAGACAGAACAAAACCAAGTCATTTTAAAAATAAATCACAGTGACAGAGCAGCAAGAGTTATGTTCAAAACATGAAGTGGACCCCTGTTCCATTTTCCCCACTGTCAATTTTTGTGGAAAAATCAATGATTACATTTCCAAGCTGATTTGTACTTAAACTTGGTGTTTTCTAGAATGGGAGGGTTTTACCTGTTGAATTTTATCCATGTATCTATCTATTTATTTATTTTCCTCTTGGATTTTTACCAGAAGGTTTGGAGAGGCAATTCCAGCCTTATTGGTGACCTGGAAGAAGCAGACTGTTGTACAGTAGTTAATGTTTGACTGATTTTTGTTTTTACCTGGGACTTCTTTTAAAAAATTATTTTAATGCCATATTTTCCTTTCTCCATCCATGGTACAAGGAATGCCTCAGATACACTATTTCTTTGTGGGCTCAATTTAATCCTTGTTCCGTAGATACCTTTTTTTGGTGGGAGAGCCACTCTGCACAGAAGCTATGTACACACCTTTAATCCTGAGTAAAGGTGTACTGAACAGCTATTGAATCCTGAAATACATTTGGGCTTTACCTCACTTTGGATAATCAAGGTGTAGCTCCAGAAGTATGTGTTACCCAGAGGGGTTGGGTCACACCTACCTCTGTTTTAACCCTACCCTTTGCCTTTTTTGGGGTAGAGTGTTTCATGGAATAGCTCTCCCAGAAATGAAAGCCAAGCCTCTGAACATGCTGGACACCTTGTCAGCCTCTTATTTATCCCCCCCACTTTGTGGGAGCTTGAGGCTGGGAGCTGGGGAAGCCTTCCTGAAGTCCAGAGAAAGGTATTCTGTGTCTGCGACGTCTTTTTTTGTCACCCCATACTCATCCGAGTGACTTTGCAATGGATAGGGGCTACAGATTGGAGCCCAACATGGGATACTCATGGCCTTAGTTAAGCACACTTAGAAATTCAGATTAACATGAATTGGTTTGTAAAAGAGAATAGATTGTAAATGAAGAGTAAGGGTTACTAATTAGTATCATGGGGAATTCATTGTCTTCAGAGAGACAGATTATTTCAAGATCTTGTAGACATTAATCCGTCATAGGGGAAAACAGATCAAAAAAACCTAGCTCACAGAATTTCTAAAAATAGTCAGTAATGTCTGTCCCTGGTTTGTTGAGGAAGAATCACTTAATTTGCATACTTGGGAGAGATTGCCTTTCAGCTAAATTACCTAGAATACAATAGATAATATTCAGAAAATTTGGACTGCTTTAGAGATGTGTTCTTCCTCAGACTGAAAGGATGACCACTGGTCATCTGTGGACTTCCTGGAAGCGCTGCAGAATGCAATTAGGAACCTTGAGCATGACAAGCAGCCTTGCTCTGCTCCAAGGAGAAATTCTCTGTGTGTGGCTGGACTAAGGGTGGAGTCAAGTCATACCTGGTCTACAGATGATAAATGTCAGACAGAGAGCCTCAGGGCAAGACCTAAAGCTATTCCAATTACAGCAGATAAGGTCAGAGAGTGAGCCACAAGTGCATTAGGGAAATTCATTGATGGAGTGTGTGCTAGAAAGGATGGTAACCCAAGTGGAGATTCAGGAAGTGAAATCCCAGCTGGAAGGGAAGGAGCCACATGGGGGAATTCTAGAGAGGCTGAGCTATGGGATTCGGAATGTTCCCAGTCCAGTGGAGAATGTGAGCTGGAAATGGGTTTTAGTAATCTGCCATGGGGTTGTCCTGCTTCTGCCATTTGCATATGGTCGCTTCCCTCCAGGAGAAGGAGGTTTAGCTTTCTCCACATGGCTGTAGCCAAACTCTCCTCACTTCAACATGGTCTTAGGACTGCATTGGGGGAAGGAAAAGACATTACAGGTTTCCAGCTTTTTCTAATTTTTGAGATGATAGACAAACAAAACAAGTGTTTTTGAGTTCATGCTGTGGTTCCTTTTAAAACTAAGATAGAGCTTAAATATTTTTGCTTCAGGCATGTCTCAAATTCACCTTCTGTTCAGAGCCTAATTAAACCAATTTGTAGTGAGGCATTTTAACCCATGACTGGGTCACACTAGCAAAAGTGTGTCTGTCTGGAGATGATTTATTTATTTATTTTATTTTGGCAATCAAATTGGATGGGTTTTTGTACTGAACAAGTTGAAAGAAATTGCATGCATAGCATTGATGTTCCAGTAGAGATGTTAGGCATAATAGGGCCATTTGCTGATTTAGAGCAACAGTTAAATTATGATTTACCAGTTTATGATCAAATAAGTACATATGCCAGAAGAGGCTGGAAAGAATTACCAAAGGTGAAAAATAATGTAGATTTCAGTCAGATCCGATAGGAACCAGAGGAAAAATTCTCGGAATTTGAATTTGTAACATGCCTTTATCAGGCAGCAAATAGGATGATTGATGATTCAAATACTTTTGAGGTTCTGGTCAAACAGTTAACCTTTGAAAATGCCAATAAAGTCTATCAAGAAATTATCTGACCACATCGGTAAAAATAAACTTTTGAATTTATTTGCCTTTTTTTTCTGCTGTGGGTTTGATGCATTTGCAAGGTTTGACCATGGCTGTAGCTTTAAAACAGCCTTTATAGCCTCAGTCTAGGAGATGCTATTCTCAGAGGCAATGTTTTAACTGTGGTAAGACTGGGCACATGGCTAGGGACTATGGATTGCCATGAAGCTGGGGAGATCCATCTGGTTTACACCTACGCCATTGGAGAGGTCAACACCTGGTTCAGGGAGGCCCCAGCAGGCATGGTGGAAATAACAAACAACAATTTGCCACTCCACATATGTCTTCACTGCCTCCATGAAACTGGAAGTGGAGCTTGCCTAGCCTTGCCAAACAGTAAGGGTGTTACAGTTTATACAGGAAGAGGAGCCAAGGGCTCAATGACAGACATCATCAAGTGTTAGAGTCTGTAAAAAAGTCAGGATGGCGCTTAACAAATGTTAGAGTCTGTAAACAAGTCTGGATGGCGCCTGGCATTTTGCCAGAGGGAGTGGTTTGTGAAGTAAGGCCAGCGAGCCATTAAGTGTGGAGATTCCTTATTGGTTGACTGCTGTATCTAGTTTATGTTAATTAAGATAAGCTGTGTGGAATGTATAAATACCTCTGTTGTCCTACAATAAACGGCTCTCACTCCTGCTGTATCAGTCTTCACAAATTGCTCGTCACCCCCCAGGTTATTTTGCTGCAGCTGGACTGCTGCAATCAAGCTTAGCCCAGCTGGTCCAGCACTACTATTCTTTCAGGATGTTTCCACCCAGGGGCTGAAAACTTAGGACTCTGACCAGCCATGGGACTAATTTTAACTCCTGAGATGGGCCCACCGCTTGTCCCTATAGGGATTCATGGGCCACTGCCACCAGATAACATAGGATTAGTATAGGGACGAAGTGAATTTACTTAGAGAGGAATTCAAGTCTTGCCATGTGTGGACTCTCTCTCATTCAGTGCGGAGGCCCATGGAACAGGGTAGAGGAGAGTGTGGCTGTGGAGTCACTAATCAAGACCTCCAGAGGCCAAGCAGGAAGCAGGTCTGATTTTATTGCGCAGTTACCATGTATATATACTCAGGCAGTAGCTAAGTGGGTTACAGGCAGCCACCAATGCAATTTCTGCTAACTGTCCTTGCAGCAATCATCAAGGAGTGGGCCATGGAGCAAGCGCAGGGGCTGTAACACATGGCCTCATGCCCAGGGCTGTGCCTGTGGGTTAGGTGGCGTGCCAGTCGTGCGCGTAGCACGAGGGGATTAGTTTGCCACTCAGAGGCCCTTAACCCATGCCATGTATGCAGTACTCTATGCACTTGTCCCCACATTTCTCTCCTCTGACTGTGCTGCAAGGACTTCAGCCAGCATCGCTGTTTTTTGTTCGGTGGAGTTTACATGGTTACATAAGTGTCTCACAATAGAAGAAAAAAAATTATTACTATTTTAAATAGTAGGGCCAGAATAATAGCAATATAAGGATTAGTCAACTTGGATATCAGGTTTTTCCAATGTTCAGTCAATCCCTGGAAGAAGAAAGAGGTTGTCAAGATTGATACCTTAGTCTCATTGATTTTGACAATTGCCTTAGTAAGGTTATGTGTAGTTATAACATAGTTAGCATCCCAAGCACCCTTAATATATTGACAAAAATTGGAGAAGTGAAAGATTAGATTTTCAGGTACAGCAAATTGGGTGACACAAATATTATGAAATTCACAAGTTGCAACATAGGGTCACAAGTGAGCCTTTGCAAATTTAACAGAATATCTGGTTATTCCTGGTGGAGGTCTATTTTTTCTGGATGACTAAAATAGTGGTGTCATTTGGAACAGCAAAGGCTTCTGCCATGGCAGTAAACAAATTGTTTATAGTCTGAACCATCTGGATACTCTGAATGAGCAAAGCAGTCGAAGTGGCTATGGTGGCAATGGTGGCTACCAGGGCAATAATTCCAGCAATGATCAGTCCAATTGCATACCTTGTCTGGCGTAGGATCTCATTCATTCTTCATCTTTGTATCCCGTGGACTCCTCCACTCTCTGGACAGGTTCACTGGACACCAGATTGCTGGGGGCACTCTGAAGATAAATATACGTTTAGCTTTCATAGCAGGGGTTAGGCAATTTGTGAGCCAGCAGGATGTATTGACTGCACAAGGGATCTCTGTAGGAGTGATTATTAGCATGGCAAAGCTAGCATAACACAAGGGTGTGTATGGTAGTTATGGGTATAATTTGGCACAAAGCCAAATCCATGGTCATTGGGCACATTAGTTATGTTCCAGGGTGCTGTGTGCACCCAGGACCATAGATATTGTTTTTTCCCAAAGAAATTCTGTTTATCAAGGAGATAAGGTATGGTAGAGTCACATTGATTCCATTGGATGCTCTTATAATCTGAGGGGGGCTTTCCAAAAAGTTTTTGTGGGCCTGTTGGCAGCAAGGGTTTCTTGCATTTGCCATGGGGGAGTGTATGGCTATAGGTAGCATTAAGTATAACTCTAAGGTCAGTGAGAGACAGCCCAATGTATGGCTTATTATAGTTATCTACAATAGTTTCACTGGCAAGAGCAAAACAGAGAGGACTGTCTAGATTATAGATATTCTTATCCACTAAGTAGAAACATAGGCAGAGTTGGTATGGAAATGATAGTATTCCAGGGTATGATTACCTCCTGAATGGATATTTATAACTCAAGATCAATAAGTTTGGAATTACTTGAGAAGAGCTTGGGTAATGACCCTTCCCAATTAGCAACTGTTAAAGTGGTGGCCTAATGACCGAACTGATGGGAGATTTCACTGTAAGCAGTGAGTGTTGAACACAATAGGACAATCACCACAGGCTCAGGGATGGTATTGCCATCCATCAAAGGGGCCAATCTGGTGGCTTGTTCAACAAGATCTTTAATATCACCCCAGGTTATGTGAGGTCCGTTTGCATTGGTGAGTCCCTTGTGTGTGGGTTTTCTTCTCCAGAGTTAGGTCCTTGATCTTTTTTGGTGGTGGTTCTTCAGGTCCAGGGCTTGACTTTCGGCGTGGTTAGAAGGGGCCCCAGAGCATCCCATGCATTTTTTGTGGGATCCTTTCATGAGACCAAAGGTAGATGGGAGGGCCCTGAAAGGGGGCTCTGATATTTATGGGCTGTTGTTTCTATAGAAGATTGTGACATTGAAAGAAAAATTCAAGGCATTGAGAGGGGACTTGGTATAGTTTCGCCTCTCTGTTTTGTAGCATAGTCTTTAATTCCTTAGGTGCTTTTTGTAGTATGCCTTGAGCCTGAGGGTTATGGGAATCCCAATTAAGTGCTGTAAATGCCAATGATAGCAAACCCCTTGGAATGTCTTGCTAGTATAGGCTGGCCCATTGTCAGTTTTAATAGACATGGGAACATCCATAATTCCAAAACATTTAAGTAGATGGGAGATGACCTTTTTTTGTGATTTCTCCTGTGGAGGCTGTGGCCATTACACAGCCTAAATAGGTATTGATGATTACATGAATATATAACTTTTTAGACATTGATGGACTTCTCTTTTATTCATATATTTGTATGTGGTGCTGAGAAATGAACCCAGCACCTCACACATGCTAGGCAAGTGCTCACTGAGCCACAACTCTAGCCCCACATGAATATATTTGAAATTTCCAAAAGGACCATAATGTGTGACATCCATTTGCCATAAAGCATTAGATTTTAACTCTTGGGGATTCACTCCAGCAGGGTGTAAAGGCCCAATGGGAGAAAAGGGTGCACACTTTTTGAAGTCTCTGACTAGCTGTCTGCAAGCCTCTTTAGTCCTGCCTTTATGCAACTGCCAAGGCTGAGGCAAGCAGAGAGGCTTGAGCTTCTTGTGTCCCTGTATCCTGGGTGGCCAAAGTCCAGTCATCTAGTGTGCAGTTTTGTACTGGCACCACTGCTGCTCTATGTTCCTTATTTAATCTCAGATCAGTTCTTTTGCTAAGGCCTCCCTAGGTCCTTCATGAGACCCCTTTCCTTCTACCACCTTCTTTACTCTGTCAATAAACTATGGCAAGTCCTCAGTGGCTTTCTGCCTTAAGCCCTGTGTAGAAACTGTACCTCCCCCAGCTGGTAACTTCCTCCAGGCCCTTAAAGCACAGAGTTGGACCTGATTGAAATAATTTGGTAGGCCTGTTCACATTCATCATAGAAAAAAAATGTCTTCCACTTCCAAAATGTTGTGGGCTCAAGAGAGGCTCCGTGTGGGTCTTTCCAGTCTTGAGGACAATTAAGTTCAAGATTGAGTGATTTGAGCATCTGCTTTGCAACCGGCCCCCAGAGCTCGTCCTCTTTCACTGCCTTCTTTAGCTTTTTCAGAGAACCCAATGTGTGTGGATACTAAGTGGCAGCGTGCTGTAGTGTGGGGGCCGTGTTGACTGGGAAGGCATGTGTTTCCTTACCCCACTTTTCTTGTTTTATCTTACATAGATCTTCAGTAGGATCTCTGGCCTCCTGGAAAGGGTTTCTGGGAGACCATGGCTGGAGTCTGTCTGATGGCCTGGTCATTTCTAAACTGTCATTGTCCATTGCTGGCTTTGGCCTTGCCTTATAAGGAGGCAGTTGCCCTTGACTCAGGGAAGGATGTATTCTTTGCCTGTCAGTAGAAGGTGCACTTGCACCATTTGTGGTCACCTCTTCCTGCATCATGAAGGCTAGAGGTACCACTGCCTCTTTCCCTCCTGCACCTGCTGTGGTTGCTTGCTTTGAGGTAGACTGTCACCCCCACTTTTTCCCCTTGTCTTTTTTCATAGCCTCATCTCCTCTCATGGCCATCATTACATGACAAAGGTCTATTGCAGGGCTCCCTAAACCTTGCTGAATTGTCATAATAGATAAAAATAGGTAAAGTATACCCCTGTCTCACTTCAGCTTGCCACACATTTGCCATTATCTTGTCCCATATCATAGGATCAAAATCACCAGCAACATTGATCCACGGGTTGGTTTTTATATCCCAGAACTTCTGGGCTTCTCTCTTATTCAGGGTTAAACCTCTAGTATCTAAGAGAATGTGCAGCACTTGCAGCTGGGAGTCTTTGGTGGAACTCTGTAGGTTCCCCATTTCTCATTCCTCACCCCTCTGTGAGGGGCCACACCCTGTCTTATAGGCTTACCTCAGGTCCCTGCTTGGGCCTCACGTGCATGGGCTCTCTCTCATCTTGTGAGGAGATCCACAGAGCAGAATAGAGGAGAGTGTGGCAGCAGAGTCTCAAATCAAGACCTCCAGAGACCAAGCAGGAAGCAGGTCTAATTGTTTTCACACAGTTACCATGTATATATATATTCAGGCAGTAGGTAAGCAGATTACAGGCAGCCACCAATGCTAACTGTCCTTGCAGCAATCAGTTGGGGAGTGGGGCGTGGAACAAGCACAGGGACTGTAACACATGGCCTTATGCCCACAACTGTGCCTATAGGGTAAGTTTTCTGCTGCTCACGCACCTAGCATGAGGTTAGTGGCCTGCCACTGAGATGCCTTTAACATACACCATGTATGTAGTACTCTTTGAACCTGTCCCCACATTGCCAGATGTTATTGATGCCAGTTTTGAAGGAAAGATTATGATTATAGTTCAAACAAAATGTGTTATTCAGCTTTCTCCATGGGATAGGATAGCACAAGTAATATTCTCGCCTTGTTACTCTGTGAATGGTCTGGGTGAAATCCGGACTTCTGGGTCCCCATACTGGGGTGTATTGGGCTCTTTTGGTTAGACAGGAGCACACTCTATTAGATCTTAAAATCAACCTTTAAAATTTCAGAACTGTGCTTGATACGGGAGCAGACAAATTAGTTACTTCTAGAAGGTAATGAACAAGAAGTGGCCTTTACACATTGCACCTGCTAGCTTAGAAGGGATTGATCAAATTGTACAACCTGCCCACATAGCTTAATACATTCAATGGGAGGGTAAAGAGGGCTGGGGATGTGGCTCAAGTGGTAGCATGCTCGCCTGGCATGCGTGCAGCCTGGGTTCGATCCTCAGCACCACATACCAACAAAGATGTTGTGTCCGCCGAGAACTAAAAAAAATAAATATTAAAAAAATTCTCTCTCTCTCTCTCTCTCTCTCTCTCTCTCTCAAAAAAAATGGGAGGGTAAAGAGATTAATTCTGGAATTTTTAAACCATATATCTTAGACACTTTGACAGTAAATTCATGGGCTTAAGATATTCTAATCATCCTGTGTTGTTATTAATAATTCCAAACTCTATTGTGTCACATCAGGAAGTTAACCAAAAATTTATTTCTCCTAGAGAATTTGAAAGGAATCAACAAGAAGGATATTTACCTATAGCCCAATCTTTTCAGGAAAGACAAGTTAATTCACCCAGTCAAAATTTTGGCAGGGGCACTGACTTCCTTTCCTGGCCCAAATCATAGCAGAAAATATTAACTGGCTTATAGAAGAGCCAATTTGGGTTTGTCAGTGGCCCTTAACAGTGGAGAAACTAAAAATAGCCAATATTTTGGTTTAGGAACAACTTCAGGCTAGTGATATAGACCAAACCTTTAGTCTCTGGAATGTACCAACTTCTGTGATTAAGAAGAAATCCAGTAAGTGGAGATTATTTTAAGATCTTTGGACAGTTAATCACATTATCAGCCCCATGGGTGCCTTGCAAACAGAACTTCTTTCTCTTACAGCCATTCCTTTTGATTATCATCTAATGATGATAGATCTAAAAGATTACTTTTTCGATATACCCTTGCATCCAGATGATTGTAAACAAACAAAGAAACAACAACAAAAATTGCTCTTAGTGTTTCAGCAATAAATTTTAAGAGATATTACTGGAAGGTGTTATGTGTAATAGTCTTTGTTAAAATTTTTGGCACATGCTGTCATACTGTAAGAGAAAAATTTCCTGATGCATATATTATTCACCTTATGGATGACATACTTTTAGCTCATGTACTTTTAAAAATTTTTGCTCATTAGAAAATTCACTTGTCTGCAGTGGGTTTGTGCATAGCACCGAAAAAATGCAAAAGACATCTTCTTTTCAGTATGAAAATAATATAAAAGAAAGATGCACTGTTCATCCTCAGGGATTGTACCCAGGTGGGTCTTAGCACTAATTCACATCCCCAGTACTTTCTGTTTTTCATTTTGAAACAGGGTTTCACTAAGTTGCACAGGACCTCATTACATAGCTGAGGTTGGCATTGACTGTGCAGTCTTCCTGCCTAAGGCTTTCAAGTTGATGGGATTACAGGAATGTGCCACTGTGCCTGGCTCACTGGTGTCTTCTTTTGAAAACATCTGACCCAAATTGATTTATGAGTTTAAAAAAAATTGACATTTTGTTGTAATGCATTTGATCCATTTGATATTGTTTTGTTCTTAAAAATGTTTCCCTTACTCTTCTCACTAATTGTTTTAACATTCACAATTCCTTTTAACTTTAAGTGTGCCTTTTATTCTGAATTACAGCTCAAATAAAGTCATGTAAAACTTGAGCTCTACCATTACCTGGATTCTTCATAAAATGTCCTAAATTGTGAATACTATTACTGAAAGCAAAAGTAATTAAATTGTGACAGACCTTGATGGATCAGTGATGCTTTATTAAAAAGCAGAGGGGCACAGTTTCAAGAAAGAAAATGGCATCAGGTTACATACAGTATGGGTCTGAGTTTTATAGGGTTTAGCTAGAATTAATCATAGTAGAATGGCTGGGTAGTCAGGGAAAACAATTATAGGATGAGAATTTGTGAAAGTCCAAACCCTATTGATTCCTCCTCTTCCTAGGAATCATTGTTCTCCTTTTTTCCCTGGGATTATTGTTCCCACAAATATATACTTATATATAATTTTTTTTGTGTGTGTGTGTGTCCCTGGGACGGGGGTGGGGAGGGGAATATATGTATTTGTTTTCTTCTTCTCATTTTTAGTCATTTTGTTGAAGCTTGTTTTTTTTTTTTTTTCATTCTGTTTTTGGAGGGTTAGGTTCCCCCCCTCTTTAATTTTGTTTATGTGTCAATGAATTTTTATTTTTATTTATTTTTATGTGGTGCTAAGAATCAAACCTAGTGTTTCATATGTGCAAAGCAAGCAATCTACCATTGTACTTTGATCCCAGCCCGTGAGGGTTAGGGATTTTGATTAGCATATTTTGATTTTTTTTTTTGGTATGGCCTTTTGTACTACTTCATCTTTCTTTCAAAGTCCAATTCTATTTTATTTTTCTTTATATTCTTAATTGTTTTTCTCTCCCCTTCCTCACTAACAACATAACCTATATTTCCACTGCATCTGCCATATTTATCCTTTGAAACTGAAAATGTTTTCTATCCTCCTACCTCTTTTCTTTCCTCATACTGAATTCTATCTTTAACACCTCAACACTATTTGATGTATATGATGTCTGCCCCTACCACTAATGCCGGAGCAATAATTAACAAGGAAGAAGTAATAGACAACACCTATTTTTTAATATTATGCCAGTTATAACTTATGATTATTTATTGTTCAGTGATGGGAATTGTTGATCCTTCTCTTTCTGCCTATTGTATCAATTGATGCTGTAGATATCAAAATAGAAACCAAGTACCTGTCTGCTGTTATGTACTGTTTGCAAAGATTGTTGTTATCATTGGCCTCTCCCCTAATTTGTGACGTGCTAGTAATACAGAGGCACAATAAACTTATAAGATAGAAATTACAGCTTCAGATCTATCCAGATATATGGATAGACACACAAGTAAATTAAAAAAACATCAAGGGGGGAAAAATCCCCAACAATAGAGAATACCTCAACAGACCCTATGGACACCACAGTGGAGGAAATGTCAGAGATGGAATTCAGAAAGTTCTTGGTAAAGCTTATCTATGAGTTAAGAGAGCACATATAAAACAACATTAGAAAGCTAATACAGCAAATAAAATATTACCTCAATAATGAGATGGAGATCATGAAGAAGAATCAGTTGTAAATCCTTAAAATGAAGGCATCAAATTAAAAATTTGATGGAAAGCATCACAAACAGACTAAACCATGGGAAAGATACATACATTTGCAGGCCCTGAAGACAAAATATATAATCTTGAATGGGGGGAAAAAGATGACTATGGAAAAAAAGATGTTAAAGGACCATGCAGAAAACTTTTAAAAAATATGGGATTTCATTAAAAAGCTAAGCTTAAGATTCTTTGAGAGAGATGAAGGCTTTGAAATACAGACTAATGTAATGCACAGTATTTTCAGTCAAACAATATCAGAACATTTCCCATACCTTAAAAAGAACATGGAAAATTAAATACAGAAAGCATACAGGACTCCAGATATTTAAAAAAATAAAAACACACCTACTTTAAGACATCATTTTGAAAATGCTTCATATACAGAAAAATTATAAAATTTTAAAAGCAGCAAGAGAAAAACACTAGTCACATTTAGAGGCAAGCATATCCAAATCTCAGCTGATTTTTTTAACCCACACTCTAAAAGTTAGGAGGTCTTAGAATAATATATATCAAGCTCTAAAGGAAAATGGGTGTGGACCTAGAATACTGTATCCAACAATATCAAGCTTTACATTTGAAGATGAAATAAAAACCTTTCAAGGTAAACAGAAGTTAAAAGAATTTACACCTGTAAATCTGGCACTATAAAACTTAATAAAATATTTCAAGAATACACAGAGAATAAAAACCAAAGCCAGTAAAGGGAAAAACAACAATAGAAGAATACTCAATCAAAGGAGAATCTAATTCAACTTAAAAGCTAGAAATAACTTAAAATGACAGGAAATAAAAAGCATCTTTCAATAAAAACACTCAGTGTGAGCACTCTTCAAATGACTCCACCTAAAACTGCTGAAATGTTGAGAATCTTTTGAACTCCAATGGAAAGAATCCTTTAACATTTCATCAAGATTTTCTACAATTCTTTTTCTTTGTTTAATTGTGACCTTAATAGTACATGAACATTTATACAATTCATATTTTATTTTCTACCATTTTTGAAGGCAGCTATTTTTCATGGGTTAGTTTTTGTAAACTAGGATGTTTTGATTAGTATATTTTGATTTTGTTTTTAATTCTTAATTTTTAAATTTATATACACATATATTCTTTTCTCCTACCTGTTTCTTCTGATACTCTCTTTTCTTCTGCAAACTGCAAATCTATTTTTTTCTATTTTACTGTTTTTAAAAGTTTATTTATTCTTCTCTTTTCCTCCCTTATAATCATTACATTGTATATGACTTCTCTCCTTTCCCTGTCCACCATTTGAAATTATAAAACATTTGAAAACTTTCTATTTTTAATAGTAGGCAATAACTGATCATATCATTTCTCTTTACTGTGATAATTAACTTTTTTGACATCATAGTAGGAACTATTTGGTTTAATGCTGCATATTGTTGTTCTTATTATTTGTATTCCCCTAAACAGTGATATGATGGAAACCTTCTAGAACAATAAAGTCCACAAGGTTGAAACTCTCTTACCTGAGATCCATAGTATTAGATGGGTAGACAAACAAACATGAAAAATCAATGGAAAAAAATTGCCCCAAACAAACCAAGATACTTCAGAATTCATCAATACCACAGTGGAAGAAATGTTAAGTAAGGAGTTTAGAATGTATATAGTTAAATTTCATCTCTAAAGTAAATGATGGTATAAGAAATGAAATTCAAGAGAAAATACATGAAGTTAAAGATCACTTCAATAAAGAGGCAAAGATTCTGAAAAACTACAACAACAACAACAAAACAAGCATAAATTCTCAAAATAAAGGAAATAATAAATGGAGTTAACAATTCAATAGAATGTATTACCAACAGAGCAGACTCCTTAGAAGTCAGAACATCAAGCAATGAAGACAAAATATATAATCTTGCAAATAGAGTTGACCATGGAGAGGATTTTCAGAAATCATGAACAGACCTTCCAAGAACTATGGGATAAAATAAAAAAACAAATTTATGATTCATCAGGATAGATGAAGGTGCAAAGATACAAACCAATAAAGTGCACATTCTTTTCTATAAAATAATATCAGAAAATTTTCAGACTTAATGAATAAAATGGAAAATCAAATACAAGAGGCTCACAGGACCCCAAATGTACAAAATCACAACAGACCCCAGGCATATTATAATGAAAATTCCTAACATACAGAATAAGGACAGAATTTTAAATGCTGTGAGAGAAAAAATATCAGATTACATATAGGGAGATAAAAATTCCAATATCTGCTGATTTCTCAACCCAGACCCTCAAAGCTAGGAGATTCTGGAATAACATACATCATGCTCTGAAAGAAAGTGGGTGTCAACCAAGAATCCTATACTCAGTAAACTTAAGCTTCAGATTTGAAGATAAAATAAAAACCTTCTATGATAAACAAAAGTTAAAAAAATTGCAACTAGAAAGCCTGCACTACAGAACATTGCCAACAAAATATTCTATGAAGATGAAATGAAAAAAATCAAACCCAGCAAAAGTAGGAACTACAAAAAAGAATATCGGAAATCAAAGGAGAAACTAAGGGATCATAGGAGGAATAGATGAACTCTAGATAGGGCAAAGGGGAGGGAGAGAAAGAGAGGGGCTTGAGGGTAAGAAAGACGGTGGAATGAGATGGACATTATTATCCTAAGTACATGTAGGAAGACACGAATCGTGCTACTCTACCTTTTGTACAACCAGAGATAGGAAAAAATGTGCTTTATATATGTAATATAAATTGTAATGAATTCTGCTGTCATATAAAATAAATTAGTAAAAAAGAGAAACTAATTCAATTTAAAAACTAGAAATAAACCCAAATGTCTGGGAATACAAAGCACATCTCCGTAATAACCTTGAATGTAAGTGGACTAAAGTCATCAATCGAAAGGCATAGACTGGGTGATTGAACTAAAATAGAAAACTGAACAATGTGCTATCTCCAAGAGACTGAACTCATAGGCAAAGACATCTGAAGACTGACGGTTAAAAAAAAATGGAAAAAATCATTTCATTCACATGGTTCATGTAAATAAGCTGGGATTTCTATCCTCATATCAGATAAAGTCCACTTTATCTGAGAAGGGACAAAATTGATGAGAAGGGACAAAGGTCTCTATCCTCATCAGATAAAGTGAACTTTATTGGATATGAGAAGGTGCAAAATTAATGAGAAGGGACAAGGAAAGCCATTTCATATGTATTAAGGGGATCAAACATCAACAAAACAATCAAATATTTATACCCAAACAATGGAGGATCTATGTACATCCAACAAATCCTTCTCAATGGAACCAACCTAGGTATCCCTCAATAGATGAGTGGATAAAGAAAATATAAAATAGATACTCAATGGAATATGACTCAGCTTTAAAGAAGAGAGAAGTTATGGCATTTGCCAGTAAATGATGAGAGTTGGAGAATGTCATGCTAAGTGAAATAAGCCAATCCTACAAAACCAAACACCAAATGTTTTCTCTAATATGTGGATGATAATTCACAATAAGGTGTGTGAGTGTGTGTGGGGGGCACTAGGGCAGAATAGTGTTATCTTATATTAGGTAGAGGAAGTGTTGGGGAAGGAGAGGAGGGGATGTGGGGATAGGAAAGATAGTAGGATGAAACAGGCATTATTACTACATGTATATATGTGACTACATGATCAATAGGATTCTACAACATGTACACTCAGAAAAATGAGAAATTATATTCCATCTGTGTAAGATATATCAAAGTGTATAAATTCATTCTACTGTCATGTATAACTAATTAAAAAAATTAAAAAATAATATAAGTGTATGCTAACTTAAAGAAGAAGAAATAAAAAGAAATAAACCACAATTCAATAATACTTGGCACTTTTAATATGCCTATGTCACCACTGGATAGATCTTCAAACAATAACTAAATAAAAAGTTATAGAAGTAAAACATACAATTGATAATTTAGATTTAAGACATATATGTATGTATGTATACATATTTCATCCATCAGTGACTGAATATACTTTCTTAGCAGCACATGAATTCTTCTAATATAGAGTCGTTATGTAAGCTGTCACATATGTTGGCATACAATTGTAATATTACCATAACATATTTTTGCATCTGTAAAGTTCTGTTTTTCTGTTCTTTCTTCCTAATTAGACTTGTTTATTTTAGTCAAATTTTAGCTGTATTATTTTTCTTAATTTTATATATTTTGGCACCTACTCTTACTTTTTTCTCCTACTACATATTTAAAAAATAATTTGTTATTCTAGCTTCTTTGTGATACTAATAATTTAAGTTATAATTATTCTTCCCAGTACTGTTACATTCAAGATATTTTGATATTTTAAGCTGTTTTTAGTACTTAGTTCAAAGCCCTTTTTATTTACTTATCTTGTCCTTTCTTTCTTGACCTCTCAGATATTTATAAGTGTTCCATTTAATTTTGAAGTATTTGACCTGTGAGAGTAGGTGAATGATTTCTAATACAATAAATAATGCACAAACAGTCTGCGTGAATTAAAAAAATACAACAAAACCACTGAATGTAAATGTCTAAACTCTGATAAAAATAATAATTAAAAAAGACAGTTTGAATAAAAATTAAGATCTAACAGTTAGTTGTCTCCAAATGACTTACTCAAAAAGAAAGAGATCTGTAGTATCAAGGTAAAAATTTTGGGGAAAAAAATCATTCACATGGTCCTCATAAACAAGCAGGGGATTCCTATCCTCATATAAGATAACATGAACTTCAAACCAAAGTTAATCAGAAAAGACAAAGAAGGCCATTTCATACTGATGAAATGAAAGGAGAAGAAATAAGGAGTGAAATAAAAAACACTTAGCAGTAAATGAGAACAGCATTACAACATATCAGAACCTCTGGGGCACTATGAAGGTGGCTCTAGGAGGTAAGTTCATAGTATTGAGCTCATTTAATGAACAGAAAGACACCAAACAAATAATCTAACATTACATTTCAAGACTCTAGATAAAGAAGAACAAATCACTATGAGTGCCAATACTAGATGGGAAATAAAATCAGAGCCCAACACGTTGAAATTGACATTAACAACAACAACAACAAAAATAAATAAAAAATTTAAAAAATCAATGAATCAAAAAGTTGGTTCTTTGATAGAATATGAAATTCATAAATTTTTAGTCCAGCTAAATAAAAATGCAAATTGTACAACCCATAAAGACAATGAAAATATCACCAGAAACACTACAGAAATATAAATGAGTACTTTGAAAATTTATGCTTCAGTGAACCAAAAAATCTTGGTGATATTGACACATTCCTAGTGACATATGATCTGATCAAATTGAACCAGAGGGATATAGAAAATTTAAGCATAAATTTCTAATAATAAAATTAAATAAGTCATCAAAAACCTACCAAAAATGAAAAGTGTAGGACTATATGGATTCTCCATTTTAAAGACTAACATCAGTCCTCCTTGAACTATTTCATAAAATAGAAAAGGATATGAAAAACCAGACAAAGACACATGAAGGAATGAAAACTTCACACCAGTATCCTCAATGAACATAGATGTAAAATGTTCTTAATAAAATACTGGCAAATTGCATATAAAAACAAATTACAAAAATAGTTTACAATGGCGAAGTGAGTTTTATCCCAGAGATGCAAGGTTGGTTCAAGATATGGAAATCAGTAAATGTGACACATCACATAAATAGTTTTAAAGACAAAAAACACATAGTTATCTCAAGTTGCAGACAATGTATTTGCCAAAATACAGCCTTCACTCCTGTATAGAATACTGGAAAACTAGGGATAGAAGGAAATTTCCTCAACATTGTAAAAGGTATATATGACAAATTAAAGGCCAGCATCATTCTAACTGGAGAAACTGAAATAATTCCCATTAAAAAGAGGGGCTTGACAAGGATATCCCATTTTACCACTTCTGTTAAACAAGGCATTTATAAATAGAAAAAGCAGCCAGCAAAATTCATTTGGAAAAGTAAGAGGCTTAGAATAGCTAACAATTCTTAGGGAGAAGTGTGAAGCAGGATGTATTACAATACTAGGCCCTAAATCATACTACTGAGCTCTAGTAACAAAACAACATGATATTGGCACCAAAATAGGCAAAAATGCCAATGGAACAGAATAGAAAACAGAAAAACTCACATAAAAAGTTACCTCGGAACTGGGGTTGTGGCTTAGCAGTAGAACACTTGCCTCTCATATGCAAGGCCCTGGGTTTGATCCTCAGCACCACATACAAATAAATAAATAAAAGGTATTGTGTCCAGCTACAACTAAAAACAAACAAACAAATACATGCATACACACGTACATACAAGTTACCTCATATTAGACAAAGGTATTGAAAATGCACACTGGAGAAAAGATAGCCTCTTCAGCAAATGGTCTTAGGAAAAGTGGGAATCTATATGTAATAGAATTCAAGTTAATTCCTGTTTCTCACCCAGCACAAAAATCAACTCTTAGTGGATCAAAGACTTAGAAATTATACTATAAGACTTGCACCTACTAGAAGAACAAGTAGGTCCAGTGCTTCAACACCTTGGCACAGGAACTGACTTCCTGAACAAGACTCTAAAATAAAAAAAAGAATAAATAGGGGCTGGGGTCGTGACTCAGAGCACCTGCCTGACACATGTGAGGCACTGGGTTCCATCCTCAGCACCACACAAAAATAAACAAACAAAATAAAGATATTGTGTCCATGTATAACTAAAAAAATATTAAAAAATGAATAAGTGAGGTGGCATCAAACTAAATATCTTCTTCACAGCAAAAGAAACAATCACACTGAGATTAGCTCAGTGGCAAAGCATCTGTCTTGCATTTGCCAAGTCCTGGGTTTTACACTGAGTTCCAAAAAAAAAAGGGTGGGGGGCATGAAGACATAATCTACAGAATGGGAGAAAATATTTGCCACCTGGACATGTTGTTAATTTCTAGGATATACAAAGAATTCAAAAAGCTTAGCACTCCCCTCAAGGAGGGGCAGGAATTATGTTTCATACTTAAACTTAACCATGACTTCTCCACCAATGGTGCCAAAAGTGTTTACACAAATAGGAACAAGATGCACATCTGAAGGAAAGCAGATGTGTGCAGTCAAGGGTTTTACGCAAATGAAGGAGATTATCAAGTGGCTAGTTGTCATGACTTTACTGCATTCATTTTCCTTTTCCTCAAAGTAAACCAATGGTGGAGCAATTCATACCATAAAGGTAGAGAAGACAGAAATTCCCTGAAGCAAAAGGAGCCTTGGTAGTTTCTGGGAAGGTATCTTTCTTTTTCCTTTTTACTTAGAGGAAAATCACCTCCAGTTCAACTTGAGGCAAGCTTACCCCATCTCCTAATTTTCCAGTGATTAGGCTTCAACAGGCTTATCAACCAACCACTTTGTGTCCTGTATAATGGAAGCAAAATTTCACAGAGTTCCAGGCCTACTTATGAAGATTGAAGCAGGTGCACTCTCAGGTCCCCTGCTAGACACCAAATTTGATACAGATGTTTTGGTCCTTGTTCCGATACATCAGTAATGAGTACAAAGTTTAGTGAAAAAGGAAAATTGAGGTTTTACTGCTTGGCTACCAAAGGAGAAATTCAGGGGATTTCTGTTTTAGAATCTGGGTTTTTAACTTTTAGGTGAAAAGGGGACCAGGCGATTTCAATGGGTACACTCCAGGTGGCCCTTTCAGAATACATAATTTACTTGTAGTCCTAAGAGAGTGGGTGTCATTTCTTAGTTCTTTATTTTTTAGTTCTATTTGTTAATTTGGTTATACATGACAGTGATTAATGACATTTATACCAATTTGGAGTACATGGATTTCTTTATTTCTGTGGTACGGGCTCTGAAGGATGGAGAGCTTGTTTAATGACAGGAAGGTCAATCTCATTTTCTTTATGGCTATAAAGACATAGTGGAAATAGAGAAAAAGGGAAAAAGTTAGTTTTAAAATAAGCCACAGTGATAGAACAGCAGGGGTTATGATCAAAGCATGAAGTGGACTTATTTCCCCCCGCCCCATAGGAAGGAGCAAATAAAACACAAGGAAGTTCAGAATTGGAGGCATTGATGAAAATTGGAGAATTTAGATTGAGCTAGGCATAGTGGCACATGCCATTAATGCTGAGTACTTGAAGTAGGGCAAGAAAGTCACAAGTTCAAGAAAAGCTACATACTTAAGACAGGGCATAAAAAGAGTACATTTTGGCTTAGGCTGAAGCAGGTCAATTTTAATGGGATAGGAGGAGGGAGGGTAATTAAAGCCATGTTTTGTTAAAATTATCTTGTTCTTGCCACTGGGTAAAACACTGTCCAGTAAACTATTTATGAAAGAATAATTGGGAATATGCAAAATCAGTGCCTTGGTTGTTACAGATAAAATTGGGAGCACCATATATGTGATAGTAGGGGGTTACTCTTTGCAGTAAACTTCTGTAGAGCTTATTCACCCATTGCACTGCTTATGGAGTTTGAATTGTTTGATGTTTTTTCTTTTGATTATATGGACAGTGTTATTTTTATTTGTCTCCAAATAGTGTTTCATAAATATTTTACACTTTACATGAAACAGTGTATTGTATAAAATAGATTGACACAAATTGACTGGTAAATATTAGTGAAACTTATCAGCCATGGTGCCATGCATGCATGTGTTTATTCCTTAGGAACTTTTACCCTTACTTTTCATGTGAATATATGTATTACTTTTTATTGATAACCTACAGCGTTGAGTAAACCTACAACATTGAGCACTTTCCTATGTGATCTTATTCTGCTTAATCATTTTGTATGTTTATTACTTTTATCCTTTTTTACATATTTCACTAATAATTCTTTTCTATTGATACTCTTTTCACATACATATTTTCTCTCAGGTAGCATTACCTCTTTTCACCTTCTCTTACCTTTTCATGGACTTTTAAATTTTAGTGGAGTTTAATTTATCAGTTTCTTCTTTGGGCTTGCTTAATTTTCTCAAAAAAAAAAAAATCTTAAGGGACCAGAGGGCATATTAAGCTCCGAAAATTAAAGCATATTATTCCCATGCCTCATCTCCAGAGAATGGCTTTTTCTGGAGCTACTCTTCATCAATTAGAATCTGGAATGTGTAAATGTATATTCTTCTGCGAGTAGGTTTTCTTTTTGAAATGTGTTTCAAACAGACTCCTTATCTAAGTGAGCTAATAAGTTATTTTATTTAATTTAAAAATAGTGCTTCTGTCCAACTTCCATTTTTATGTGTTTAATAATTGTTTTCCTTTTGTGAAATCTTTGGTTTTCTTTGATGAAAATAGACTGAGAGAACAATTGTTACAAGCCTTGATTGTATAGCCACCAGCCTCTATTACCTTCTTCCTTTGTATGGTAGCCAGTTCTTTCTTGTGCAGTTCTGTCCAGAGTCCAGATTTTTCTTGTTTGAATATTATCTCTGTAATATCACATAGAGACAATGGTGATTCCATGTCCTAAAGAAAAATAAAGGAGTAGCCCACTAAAGGAACGGTAAGAAAACTCCCAGTTCTTGAAAGCCAAGGTAAAGCTCTGATAAAATGCAAAGGTCCCTTGAAAAGAAGAAACAGGTTTAAAAGAGCTTCAGCTAAGGATGTATTATTCTGCTATCATTCAGGCAGGGTTTGAATTGCATCTACTGTTATTCTATGTCTGTGTGGGGCCTGGAACTCTGTCTAGTAATGAATTCTTGGTGTGAACTGTCAAACTGGGTCAGGAGTCATAAATGAGGGGTCGTCCTTCTAAAGCCTCACAGCACTTTGTCTATCATGCCTCTGGAACTCTGGAGTCTTCTCTGCTTGTGAGGTCCATGTAACTCTGTAGAGGCCTCTTCTGAAGTGCAGGTCATGCAGAACTCTAGAAAGCATGCTGAAATATCTAGAATGCCAGGTAGTTAAGAATATGTTTAGCTGGGAATACTGAAATGATGAGGGTAGCTCATTGAAGAAAGGGTGAATCAGCTGTGGAGAGACTGTGTCATGCCCAAAATTATTTTTATATTCATCTGATCAAGGACCACTGCTTTGACCTCGTGATCCTATGACCCTTCTGGGACATGCTGTGGCAGATGAGCCAGCAGCTAAAACTTCTGGATAGTGTCTGCCAGGATATTTCTATGGATATTTCTATGTCTCCACAGTTTGTGTTGAGTACACAAAAAGTCAAAGAGTAGCTTTGTTGACTGAGGACATTAGTTCTTCCTTTCTCCTCAGGGTTCATTCATTTTCTCTGATTCTTTCACAATATGAGAAGCAGGATTTCAATTTGAAGACCCCCATTTCCTCATTCTGACTGCTCACTGAGCTGACATTGAAGCCTTCAATTTTGAACTCTTTCCACAAGTCCTCAAATATCTTTTTTCCTTTCCCTGCACTTTTTGAAACTGGCATAGTGTTTTAATTGTTATTTCCCCACGAATAATGGATGATCCTTTCAAAAATAATTGTTTTAAAGAGGATAATGTTTCTCATGGTAAGAAAGGAGAGAACATTCACTGGATTCTGTCTTTCCCACTTTTGACTTTCTTGGGCACGGTCACTTTATCAGAATATCTTTGACAACTGTTATGCATTTATCTAGGATGTCTTCCAAATCACACATGTTGTAATCATGGTCCCCAATTGCAGCAAGGTTAAAAGATAGACTTTACATTGTTTCATGAGTGCTCTATATCTTCAGTATATTAGCCTTACTGGACTTGTGGAAAGACAGAACTGGTTGGAGAAAGTAGGTCACAAATGTAGCCCTGAATCTGATTACCTTCTCTCAGTAATTTGGTCTTTCTTTGCTGCCTGGTTCCCTAAAGCTGAACACCTTTTCTCCATGTCCTTCTTCCATGATGTTTATGCCATGGTAGGAATGAGCCTACCACGAACTGCATTCTCTAAAACTATGACGTAAAATAATGTTTTCACCTCTAAGTTATTAGTTTTAGTTGTTTAGGTCATAGGAACTGAAAAGCTTACTGAAAGAGAAACTTTACTAAGTGGAATGCCCTGATCCACTGTACCTGGTCATGGGTTTGAGAATTGTTTGCTGAATAGCCTTGGTACCCACAGGGGCCATTCACTTGGATTGTCAATAGACTATCAGCCTCCTTATAAAATCTTCCTAGAAGACATCCTGAGGGTTGCAGTGGAGACACAGGAAGAATTAGTTGTCCTGTGGCTTAGAAGCATCTCCCATTATTCAATTAATCTACTTATGTAACTGCTTCATATGTATTCTTTCCTTAGCCTTAATTCACTGCAGATAGAATGTATTCTCCTGTCTTAATTTTCTCTGAGTTGTGAATGCAAGAAGATTATCCCAAAGTTCCAAAAAAACCCACACACAGTTGTGCATATAAAAGTTCCACAGTGTATTTCAGTGAGTAAAAAAAGGGATGGGAGAATATCTTAGATGCCAGGATTTTCTTGACTATACCCTTGGATCCTGCATGTGTGTTATATTCAGCACTGTTTCCCTTGGCTTGTCACCTTAAGACAAAATGAAATACAAAGGAAGACAAAGACAAAGAGACAAAAACAAACAAAGGACCAAACAACAACAACAACAAAAAAAAACTTGTTTTATGTTTAACTTTTCTCTAACTGTAAAGTATATTTTGTTTCTGTAGCTTCAAATGTAAAAGATATAACCGAAACAACTGGATATAACTTGAGTTTTAGAAAATAAGTTGCCCTTACATTATATAAGAATATTATTTGGCCTTCTTCTACCCAAAAGTGTTTTTAGTGGTTTCTCATGTGTGCTCTATTTGGTAGCTTATTTTAGATAAAATTCCATGGTTTATCTGTAAGTAGAAAAAAAATCTCTCTTCCATTTTGGCTGAAGAAAAACAAACTCGATTCTTTGAAATTGTGTTGTAATTAAATCAGTGAATTCCAGATATATTAAATAATCTGTTCCTTTTCTTTGAACCCTTGTAAGAGTCAAGCATATATATTATTATCTGGACATTTTGTGAGATATGGTTTGGCAAATCCTAGAATTATTCACATATGATTTCTATTAATGATTTGTTATTGTGGAGATAGCACCAGAATTATATATTTTCTGGGAAAATGGGTGCTTTTGTTTGTTGATGTTTTGAAATATAAAATCAGCCCTGACAAGTTATGGAGTACCTGTTTTAAACAAACAAATAAATGAAAAATAAATAATATTTCAGTGGATATTTTTTGGTGGTAAGTTAAATTGACACTAGTTTCAACCCCTAATAGAAAACAAAACAAAACTCACTAAATGTGAATATTTTAATGTATTTACTCATTTAAAGGGGTCTTTTCTCCTTTAAAAGTATATGAATAAAATTTGGAGTCAGGGAGGTCTGAGCTAAATGACTTCTAGTTAAATTAATCTTGAACCTACAAATAAGGTCTTTGAAGACCCACATGTTTTGTTTCTTTAGAGGCCTATTTTCAGGATGTGGGTTTGAATTGTGGGCAGTCACCTCTGAGAAAGAAGCCTTGGGAAGGACAAGGGAAGAAGACATGCTTGGTCTCCAGTTGTGTGGCCCAGGTCAGGGGCTGCATTAAATTTACCTTCTAAAGTACTTCGTGTTTAGAACTTGCAGTCTTCCTTTTCTATCTTTCACATCTCTGTTTAGCATATTTACCTACTTTACTTCCTTTGCTTCTCACAATAGTCAAATTTAACTCTATATTATATATACCCACATATATCCCCTATATTGAGAGCCTTCCTTCCATTCTTACACTTTTGTAAATTCATGCCATGACTGCATGACCTGCAAGCTTGAAAAAGTTTTCTTTTTGAAAAAGGAGTATAAAAAATCTTGGTATTCTAGACTTCTGTTGGAGATATTTTGGGCTCACTGAACATTGCTAAAGAAATGAAACATGCTTTGTGTACTTTATGTTTAGATGTTCCATTGTCTTTAAGTACTTGAGAAATGCACATCCATTGTCCCTAACAACTTAGCTAGCCCTGAAAGGATGCAGTAATTAGGACAGATTCATTCTGTAGAATGCTAAAGAAAGCCTACTGACATATATTTTAGAGCATAAGAGATGTGTAAAGCTAAAAAATTGCATAAAATTAATGTATTTTTATGAGTAGACTGACATTGAGCTTTACATTTTATTATATTTTGACTTGTCCACTGGTATCATGGCAGTGATATGTCCTTCTATGTCAATTGAGACTTCATACCAATCTGCTCTTGCACAGATTTAGCCTCATTTGCTTGGCCCAAATCCTCTCAGATTTTCTCTTTAAAGATAAACATTTTCTTGTTTTCATTATGAACATTGTCAAGAGTTTTCTAAATAACCTTTGGAAACCATCATATTTGATACAGAATCTCTCCTTTATAACTTTTGTTTGTGCTTGTCTCTGGACAATGAATGTTCTGTCTGTTGTTTACCAGAGGTGTTTGCTTTATTATTGGAGGTCATGAAGCCGACCACAACCTGTAGGCTTTCTTTTTATTTTGCTTCCAGTTCCCAGACACAAACCACAAAAGTTCCATGCATTTTCAGTTAAGGAAACAACAATCATATGATTGAAATACCTGAAAATTATGAAATAGATCTCAAAACAAATTATAAATAACAAGGGAAAGTGAAGAATGTTCAAGACTCACAAATGTAATTCTTGTTTATTTTTATGTTTAAATGTGATTATCTCTATAGTGTCTTTTTAAAAAGGCTCAATCCCCATAGATTTATAACTTTTTTAAAAAACAAATTTATTATGTTACATGAAAATGTATCCATTTTTATGTATACAAAGTTAAAATTTTATGTATGTGCCCATAAAATAAATATCATTTCCTTGACTTGATTATGTCTTCTTAACATGTTTCTATGAGTCTTCTTACTTATAATAACTCTTGCTCTGAAAATTGTTTCAATTTATTTTGAACTTAATGTTTACCCCCCCCCCATTACAGGACAAATAAATTTTGGTAAATATCAGGTTGTACCATTTAGTGTATATTTCAGAAAATGTCATAAAAGATAAATACTATTATTACTATCAGATTACTTTGGTTGTTATGAATCAATATGTGAAAAATTCTCAAAAGTAATATGTGTAAATGTGAAATGGTAAAAAAGGATTGTCCTTGCTGCTTGTTATTTTAATAACATTTATGAATCCCATAATATATTTTAAACTCACATTCATCAATGAATGTTCCCCTTAGGTCTACCTAAAAGTTTCTTATATCATTGTTATTGAAACAAACTGTCAGATACAAATATGAGCATAATGCAGGAGAGGTTACACACCATGCAATGGATTCTGTCATCAATGTTGGTATAACTGCCTATAATGCTGACAACATTGTTATCAAAACAGTGGTAAAGAAAACTGCAAAACAAATAGGGGGAAAAAACTCCTTGAGGACTATCAGATAACTGATTCTTCTTTGAGAGAAAAGGGAGCAGCAAATGCAAGTATGGGAAGAGAGAAGGATGAATAGAAGAGGAAGTAGAAAATAAAGAAGCAAAAAGAAAAAAAAATAAATGATTGAAATGGTAGGAGTCACCTATACGAAAACCTTACCAGGTAGAGAAAATTTTGTTAAATGTGCCTATGTGGAATTCCCTGCAGATTAATCAATATTTTTAAAATGTACGCAATCCTACAAAGTGACTGTCATACATTTTATGACAAGTATTTCACTTCTAAGGAAAATAATCAGTATTCTTGCCCCCTTTAGAAATATGTTGTTATATTCTCAGTACATTTATATTTTCCCAAAATACAGCCAGAACTTTTTTTTTAAGAGAGAGAGAGAGAGAGAGAGAGAGAGAGAATTTTTAAATATGTATCTATTTATTTTTTTTAGTTTTCGGCGGACACAACATCTTTGTTTGCATGTGGTGCTGAGGATTGAACTGACTACATGCATGCCAGGCGAGCATGCTACCACTTGAGCCACATCCCCAGCCCCCAAAACATTTTTGTAGGAAAAATCAAGCTTACAATACATGTGCTATGCCTCTGATTAAACTGTTGTAAAACTAGTTTGATGTCTATCATCTTTCAGAAAGAAGGTTACTTATCTACATAAAATTTGGTGTTTACTAACCTTAGTTCTATTTATAGTGTGAAAGAATGACTTAATATACTGCCTCCTTTTTGTGCACCAATTGTTGATATTTTTAGACACTTCTCATATTTTCAGTGTGTAAGCTAAACAAAAACTATAATTCCAAACTAAAAGAATAGTCAGATAATATTTTAAGTGTTTCAGAAAACAAGAATGAAGTTGATCATGGAAATGAGGTTCTATAAAAATTATTTTGTACCTTATGTGTTGGTTCTGAAATGAGATTTTTTAAACATTTGAAAGAAATACAAATCCATGTGAAAATCATTTGCACTGAAAATGTTATTTATCAATTAAAGGCCTACGCATTTTTTTCAGTATGATTGTTACTGCATTAAAATTTGAAGTGACTATTTTCAGCTTAATTGGATGAAAAGTACCCTACGAAATAATTTTACCCTATGTTCTTATGTTTTTCTGAAAGGCTAACACTTTGTGAAAAAATTTAAAAAAGAGAGAGATATTGATAGATACTGCTATTTAATATACTTTTAATTTTGGCTTTAGCCATCGAAATTTATTAAAAATCCAATAAATTCTTAAAAGGGAAGGTGCTATTTGTGATCAAGCCAAATAATATGAAAAATTTAGGCACAGCCCAGGGTGTGTAGACAGGATAGTTTCCACTTTGGCAGAAGCTAAGTTTAAGGCACATATACATATAAATAACTAATGCCTAATGGCATTTTGTTTTTGCTTACTGATTTTTAAAAAATCGTACTTTTTGTAGATATAGTCTATTGTAATCCTTTCTGAACCTTCATTGGCTAGTTTATTGGACTTTACAAAAAAATATCTAAAGAAAGCACTTTGTGTATGAATTGACCTTGAATGTTTTCATTGGGCTTGTTGTTTAGGATTGTAGATTTGTGGAGATTTTCATAAGGTGAAAGGTAATGCACTAGTTGATAAAATAGAAATAAAACTGAATAGATCAATTAACAAAAACTATGAATAATCATATGGTCAGTGTGTTCTTTACTTTCTTTATTTATTAATTAGTCTCCTTATTTATTGTTTATCTTATTTCAGGAACTAGTGACATTCAGGGATGTGACCATTGATTTCTCTGAAGAGGAATGGGAGTGCCTGGAACCTGCTCAGAAGAATTTATACAGAGATGTGATGTTAGAGAACTATAGAAACCTGGTCTTCCTGGGTGAGGATAACTTTCTTTGGGATTTCTAAATAAGTATTAATATTTAATTTTCTTTACTTGAAGAATATTTTTTTTACATCTAAAACCTAGTTTTATTTATTTGTTCTTTTTTAAACTTAAATTTTTTTCTAATTAGTTTTATATGAGAGTAAAACACATTTTGACACATCATACATAAATGGAGTATAACTTCTCATTCTTCTGTTTGTACCTGATGTAGAAGTATAGCAGTCATGTAATCATATATTCACCTAGGATAAAACTGATTCATTCTACTATCCTTTCTACACCTTTACCCTCTCCTCTTTCTTCAATCTCCTCCATCTAATCTAAAGTACCTCTGTTTTTACCTAGCTAACCCCTTAATGTGAATTAATTAGCATTTGCATTCTAGATAAAATATTTGGCCTTTGGTTCTTTGGGATTGGCTTATTTCACTTAGCATAATGTTTCCCAGTTGTATCCTTTTACCAGCAAAACCATATATCACTCTTGTTTTTGGCTGAGTAATATTTCACTGTGTAAATGTACCATTTTTTTTATCCATTCATCTGTTGAAGAGCACCTAGGTTTGTTCCATAATTGAGCTGTTGTGAATTGAGCTCCTATGTACATTGATGTGGCTATGTCACTATAGAATGCCGATTTTAAGTTCTTTGGATATAAACTGAGGAGTGGGATAAGTGGGTCAAATTGTGTTTTCATTAAAAGTTTTATTTTAAGGAATCTCCACACAGCATTCCAGAATGGTTGCACCAATTTGCAGTCCTACTCCCCACATGTTTGCCACATTCATGTTGCTTGTACTCTTAATAGTTTTTATTCTGACAAGTGAGAGGAAGTCTAAGTGTAGTTTTGATTTGCATTTCTCTAATTGCTGGAGATGTTGAACATGTTTTCAAATATTTGTTGATCAATTGCAATTCTTCTGTGAAATTTCTTAATTCCATTTATTGATTGGGTTATTTGTTCTTTCGGTGTTAAGTGATTCTTTATATTTCCTGAAGACAATGCTCATTCTGAAGTACATGTGGCAAAGATTGCTCCCAATTTGTAGTCTGTCTGTTCATGTTCTCATTGTTTTTTTTCTGTAAAGAAGCTTATTAGTTTGGTGCCATCCTATTTATTGATTCTTGATTTTACTTCTTGCAGTTTAAGTCTTGTTAAGGAAATCAGTTCCTAAACTGACATGGTGAAGATTTGGTGCTATTTTTTTTCTTCTATTAGGTGATGGATCTCAATTCTATTGCCTAAGTCTTTGATCCACTTTGAGTTGATTTTTGTGCGGGATGAGAGATAGGGGTTTAATCTCATTTTGCTACATATGGATTTCCAGTTTTTCCAGCACAGTTGTTGAAGAGGCTATCTTTTCTCCAATGAATGCTTTCAGTGCTTTCTTTCTAATATGAGATAATTGTAATTCTGTGAGTTTATGTGTCTTTTATTCTATACCATTTTTCTACATCTTTGTTTCGGTACAATAGCATTCTGTTTTTGTTACTATATATCTCTGTAATATCATTTAAGTTCTGGTATTGTGATGCCTCCTGCTTCACTTATCTTTCTAAAGGCTGCTTTGGCTATTCTGAGCCTCTTAATTTTCCCAATAAATTTTATGATTGCTTTTTCTGTTTCTATGAAGACTGTCATTGGTATTTTAGTAGGAATTTTGTTAAATCTTTATAATGCTTTTAATGGTATGGCCATTTTGACAGTGTGAATTCTGCCTTTCCAAGAGCATCGGAGAATGGGAGATCTTTCCATCTTTCATGGTCTTCTTCAATTTCTTTCTTTAGTATTGTGTAGTTTTAATTGTAGGGGTCTTTCACCTCTTTTGTTAGATTGATTCCCAAATATATATATACACACACTTTTGTTTTAAATTTGAGGGTTCTTGTGAATGTGGTAGTTTTTCTAGTTTCTCTTTCATGTGATTCATCAGTGATGTACAAGAACATGTTTGATTTGTGGGTGTTGATTCTATATCCTGCTGCTTTGCTAAATTCATTTATTAGTTCTAAATTTTCCAGTGATAATTTTTGGGTCTTCTGAAAATAGAAATATATTGTTAGGAAATTGTGATAGTTTGAGTTATTTTTCTGTTAGTTTCCATTTAACTTATTTCTTTTGTCTTTGTTCTCTGGAAGGGTTTTCAAGGATGATATTAAATAAAAGTGGTGAAAGAGGGCATCCTTGTCTTGTTCCAGTTCTTAAGAGAATTCATTCATTTTTTTTCACCATTTAGAATGATGTTGTCCTTGGGTATAGCATATGTAGCATTTATAATGTTGAAGTATATAACTACTATTCATAGCTTTTTTTGAACATATGTTGATGCTATATTTTGTGAAATGCTTTTTATGCATCAATTGAGATAATTACTATTCTTGTCTTTAATTCTATTGTTTCGATGAATTATGCTTATTGATTTCTTATGTTGAACCAGCCTTGCATCCCTGGAGTGAACTCCACTTATTTTAAATATGTTTTTGTTTGTGATTTGCCATGATTTTATTGAGAAATTTTTCATCTATGTTCATCAAAAATATTGGTCTGCAGTTTTCTTTCCTTTATGTGTCTTTGTCTGCTGTTTGTTATCAGGATGAGCTTCATGAGATGAGTTTGGACGGTTCTCTTGTTTTGTTTTCATGAAATGATTTGAGGACTGTTGGTGTTAATTCTTTGAATTTCTGCTAGAATTTGGCTTAGAATCCACTTGGTTTGTAGAACTTGGCTGATAATCCATTTGGTCCTTGGATTTTTTTTTTGATAGCTCCTTCTATCTTTTTAGTTGAAATTGATGTGTTTACATTGTATGTGTCCTCCTGATTCAATTTGGTTCTGTCATATGTCTCCAAAAATTTGCCGACCTCTTGAAGATTTTCTATTTTATTGTAGTATAAATTTTTGAAGTAGTTTCTGATTATCATCTGTGTTTCAGTAATGTCCATGATGATATTTCCTTTTTCATCACAAATTTTAGTAATTTGACTTGTTCTCTTTCTTTAATTAGTGTAGCTGTGTTTATCTATTTTATTTATTTTTTCAAAACAACTTTCTGTCAAGAAAGTTTTTTTTTGTTTTAATTTATTATATGACAGCAGAATGCATTACAATTCTATAACATGTATAGAGCTCAAAATTTCATATCTCTGGTTGTACACAAAGGAGTGTCACATCATTCATGTCTTCATACATGTACTCAGGGTAATGATATCTATCTCATTTCACTGTTTTTCCTACCCCTACACCCCTCCCTTTCCTTCCCTCCTCTTAACCCTATCTAGACTTCATCTAATCTTCTCCTCCACCACAACATTATGAATTAGCATCCTTAAATTAGAGCAAACATTTGGCATTTGTTTTTTAGGATTGGCTAACTTCACTTAGCATTATATTCTTCAACTCCATTCATTTACCTGCAAATGCTGTGATTTTATTCTCTCTTATTGCTGAGTAATATTTTATTGGGTACATATACTACATTTTCTTTATCCATTCATCAACCGAGAGGCATCTAGGTTATTTCCACACTTTAGCTATTGTGAATCTTGCTGCTATAAACATTGATATGGATGTGTCCCTGTAGTATGCTGTTTTTAAGTCCTTTGGTTATAGACCAAGGAGTGGGAAACCTTGGTCAAATGTTGGTTCTATTCCCAGTTTTCCAAGGAGTCTCCATACTGCATTCCATATTGGCTGCATCAATTTGCAGTCCCACCAGCAATGCATGAGTGTGCCTTTTCCCCCACATCGTCATCAACTTGTTTTTTGCCCTTGATTTCTTCTGCTATGCATTGGTTGTTCAATGTTAGATTAGCTTCTGGGGTTTTTTTTGTTATTGTTGTTGTTGTTTGTTTGTTTGTTTTACTTTATCATTGATTTCTAATTGTTTTTCCATTATGATCTGTTAGAATGCATGGTATATTCTCTATTTTTTAAAAATTTTCGTAGAATTCTTTTGTGGCCTAATATATCTTCTATTTGGTGTTGGGGTTGTTGTTCAGTGGTAGATTGTTTGCTTAGCATGTGTGAGGCACTGGCTTAAAATGTTAAGCACCAGTTATAAATAAAATGGATAATCTAAAAATTAAAAAAAAGAATCTACACAGTCTATTTTAGAGATGCAACCATGTGCTGCTAAGAAGAAAGTGTAATCACTTGTTAATGAATGAAATACTCAATATATTTCTTTTAAATCTAAATTGTTGATTGTACTTTTTAGTTTTTTGTATTATTCTTTGGAGGATATATCCTCTGGTGAGAGAGGTCTGCTAAAATTACCTAGTATTATTATGCTATGATCTATTTGATTCTTGAAATTGAGAAGGGTTTGTCTGGTGTGTGTAGATGCTCCATAAATATTAACAAGTGTTATGTCTTGTTGATGTATTATTCGTTTATACAGTATGAGATGTATTTGTTAGTCTCTGCTGATTAATTTTGGCTTGAAGTTAACTTTATCTGTTATGAAGACAGAAACTCCTGCCTGTGTAGGAAATCCATGTGAGTGATATATTCTTTTTCATCCCTTTGTCTTTATTCTGTGGATGTGTTTGCTTATGAGGGGAATCTCTTGGAGACAGCATATCCTTTGATCTTCATTTTTAATCCATTCTGCCATATGTCTTTTAATTGATGACTTTAGTCCACTTACATTCAAGTTTATGATTTAGATATGATATGTATTCTCAGCCACTTGGGTTTATTTCTGTTTTTTAAGTTGAAATAATTTCTCCTTTGATTGATTACTCCTGTAGCATAATTCCTCCCATTGCTGATTTTTGCTTTGTTTTTCATTTTGTCTTCATGGAATATTTTGTTGAGAATGTTGTGTAGTGCAGGCTTTTGAGTTGTGAATTTTTTAAAAACTTTTGTTTATCATGGAAGTTTTTTATTTTATCATCTGAAGCTTAATTTTTCTGGATATAGTATTCTTCATTGAAATCCATTTTTTTTCCCTAAGAATGTGGTACTAATATCCTAGGACCTCCTATCTTTGAATGTCTGGCTTGAAGTCAGCTGAGATCCCAATTTCCCTCCACTCCATATGTAATCTGATATTTTTTCTCCCAGCCCTTAAAATTCTATCCTTATTCTGTAAGTAATTTTCATTATAATGTCTTGGTGTGGGCCTATTCTAATTATATGCATTTAGTGTCCTGTAAACCTCTTCTATATGATTTTCCATTTCATTCTTTAGGGTTGGGAAATTTTCTGATATTATTTTATTGAAAAAATTGTGCATTCTTTTGGTTTATATCTCTTCTCTTTCATTTATTTCAATAAATCTCAAAACTTCCGCTTTTTATGTCATCCCATATGTTTTGGATGTTCTGGTCATGGTTTCTTAATATCTTCTCTGCATAGTTAGCTTCATTTTCAAGATTATGTATTTTGTCTCATTGCCTGAGTTTTTGTCTTCCAAGTGGTCTAGTCTTTTGCTGATTCTTCTATTGAGTTTTTATTTGATTTATTGATTTCTTCACTTTGAGGATTTCTACTGTTTTTTTATTCATTATTATTTTTCTTTCAGAATCTCTGCCTTTTGAAGTGATCTGGAGGGTTGTCTTGAGCATAATGCTCCAACCTCTGGATTGCTGGAGTGAAAGAGGTAATATAATTGGCAGAATTCCTGGAAGCAGTGTTTAGGTTGACTCTTCACTGAACCCTATTGATTTGGAGATTTTAAATCAGCATATTTCCAGGGTCCAAGACTTACTGGTCCAGGCTGAAAGACTATACCCCAAGGATTTCACTTGGATTCCCTTTTTGTGGTGGGGAGCCAACTGTTAGTCCCATACCTCACATGCAGACCCTATAGTTCCTGGTCTTGGATTCAGTCTCCAATTTCTTCCCTCTTGTTGTTCCAAATTCCTTACCAAAAGCATCTCTCTCACTATTATTGTAAGGAGCCAGATTGGAGAGAGAGGTGTCTGGAGGCTGAACATGACCAATAGTCTGTTAAGAGACTACCTCTCTCCATGTTTGATTTTCTCCTGGTCATGTAAGAACACTATATGTCATTCAGTGTGCATGTATTTATTGGGCCTGTATTTCAGGCCAAAGTTGGATTTACTAGGCATTGGTTCTATCTGCTGCTAGCCTCTTTGCTGTGGCTGCAGAATGTTTCCTTATGATGTCCTCTGCATGCTTCTTGGAAGGATAGTAGCTACTCTTCCTCAGCAGGATATTGGATACTACATCTTTCAGGTTTGTTGGACAATGTTGTTGATATCTAAATGCTGTTTCCAGATATGCTTTGGGTCTCCCAAGAACCTATACAGGCTTCTTTAATTCCCTTATCGCTCCATTGTGCTCATGGGGGAACAACTCTGGCTGGTATTTCTAGCCCAGCTGTGGCAGCAGCTATGTTGCCTGGGATTTTTTTTTTTAATTTTTTAAAATATCCAACCCCCTGACTCTCTAAGTCACTCCTCACTTTTTTTTAACCTATCTTGGAAAAGCTGTGTGTCTGCTTTTTTGTTTTCCCACCACAGAGCAGCCAGGAAGGCAACCTCTCTATTCTGCCATCTTGGAAACCTCCCCCACAATAATTCTTTTTATTTGTTATTTTTAGTTATGCATAAAAGTAAAAACTATTTGATCCTTTATACAAGCATGGAATACATCTTATTCTAATTGGGAAACCAATCTTGTGGATGTACACAATGTTGAAATTCACCATGTTGTATCCATATATGTACATAGGAATGTAATCAGATTCATTCTCCTTTATTTCTATCCTACTTTTGTGCGAGCACGGGCGCATTCGGGTTGGGGATTGAACACAGGGCCTTGTGTATGCAAGAAAAGCACTCTACCAACTTAGCTGTATCCCCAGCCCTCTGTCTTCCTTTCTTCATTCTTTGTCTAATCCAATAAACTTCTATTTTTCCCCTCCCCACCCTCCCTTGTTATGGGTTAGCATTCACATATCAGAGAACATTCAATCTTTATTTTTTTAATTGGCTCTTTAATTTAGATGATGGTCTCCAGATGCATCCACTTACAAGCAAATGTCACAAAGTTATTCTTCTTTCTGGTCAAGTTATATTTCATTATTTATATATATATTACAGTTTCTTCAGCTATTCTTCTTTCATTGGACATCTAGGTTGGCTCTGTAGCTTAGCTCTTAGCTATTTTGAATTGTGTTGCTATAAATATTGGTGTTTCTGTGTCAATGTGATAGCTGATTTTTAACTCCTTTGTATATATACCACATAGTGATATAACCAGGTTAAATTCCATTCCAAGTTGTTTTTTTTTTTTTTCAGAATATCTATACTACTTTCTGGAGTGGTTGCACCAATGTGCAAAAAAAAAAAAATTGGAACAAAACTGCAAAATTTTGAAAGCTACCTTTGAAATGCTTTATGCTACACTACACATTAGAACAAATTCATAAATATATAGATAATAAACATTCATGTAATTCCATCTACTAGGAATTCTGATGCAGGAGGATTGCAAATTAAAGGCTATCCTTAATAACATAGGTTTCAATTCTTGCTTTTTAGGAAAAAATGACATTTTTTTTGTACAGAAAAGAAAATGTTTTATCTTTTGTATAGTGTTTGAAATTTTAATTGTGATCAAAACCACAAATAAAACTTGCTGTTTCCAACATCTCAAATATACTTAGTTCAAATTGTTATATAATGTCTTTAGAAATTTTACATCTCAAAAAAAATGAAATCTCATGAAAACAAGGTTTATTTATATTGCCTCATCTCAAACACCATTCACCATTTTGTTAAGAAATTTTTTTTAAGTTTAGCTATCTTATTTATATTAGTAGAACAGTTCAGTATTTCTTTTTAAAAATTATTTATTTTTAGTTTTAAGTGGACACAGTATCTTTATTTTATTTTTATATGGTGCTGAATATTGGACCCTGTGCCTCACGCATGCTTGGTGAACAATCTTTTACTGAGCCACAACCCCAGACCCACTTCAGTAGCTTCTAGTGACTTATTTCTTTTAACAAAATCTGCTTTATATTTTTCCTTATTATAGATTTTACAAAATTTTCTACCTTTTTGGACTTGAAAAATATTCTGTAGTTTATATATTCTAAATATTCTTATTTACTCATTTCAAGGAATATTTGGTTTGCTTTGACATGATGTCTCTTTTGAATAATATTTTAACAATTGCAAATGTCTTAATTTGCCGTAAACTTTTGGGTTTACTACCATACTTACTTAGAATTCTATATGCCTAGTGGTCTAACTTGTTGTCAGTATTAACTATTGAATATTGTAGCTTTGTAAGTCAAAAAAGAGCATTGTTCAGATTTGTTTGTGTTTTGAATATTTTTGAGTTATTCATAACAATTTGTAGAATATCTTTTTTATCTTTTTGGGAAAAATAACATTTGGAGTTTAATAGATATTGCATGAACTCCCAGATAACTTTGAGGAGTAGAAATCTTTTAATTTTGCCCTTCAATTCATGAAAGAGACCAAATCAACTTATTGCAAAATATTTATCCATTTTCTGACATCACTTTCACTTTTTAAAAAAATAGTTTTTAGTTGTAGTTGGACATAATATCTTTATTTCTATGTGGTGCTGAGGATTGAATCCAGTGCCTCACAGGTGCAAGGTGGGTACTCTACCACTGAGCTACAATCCCAGACTCACTTTCAATTTTGATTTTAATTTTATTCCATAATATATAGGAAATGTTAATATTTTCATATTTTAAACTTTTTATAACCGGAGTTATTCTATCCAGTATAATATTTCATTTGCTATTGAAAACATTACTTTTGTAAATGTAATTTGTTTAAAATAGTTTTTCTGAGTCTTTCTTTTTTTTCTATTTGGTGATTCCCATTTTGTTTGACGTTACAAGAAGCTACAATGTTATTTTGTACTACAATGTTATTTGCTATTTTGTTGTCCAATTTTTTCAATGTTTGCTTTCTATATTAGGGAAGTATGATGTGAGTTACAAGTGTTCATATTGTTATTGTAGTAATGTAGGGGGGGAAAGTTTCCATTTTTAAGTTTAATTAATGTAGTTTGGTAATGGGGATTGAGGCCAAGGGTGCTGAACCACTGCTCCACATCTCTGGTCCTTTTTATATTTTATTTTGAGACATAATTTCCCTAACTTGCTTGGGGCTTTTCTCAGTTGGCAAGACTAGTTTGAACTTTCAATCCTGTGTCAGCTTCCTTAGCTGCTGGGTTTACAGGTGTGTGCCATAGCACCTAGCTACTTTCATCTTCATATAATTTTCTAGTTTACCTGTCACAGTTTTCTATATTAAAAATCTGTTTTATCCCATGTAACCTGTATTTCAAACTATGTTTTGCATGTTATAATTTTGTTATTCCTCTTTTCTTTTGGTTAATGTTGTATGCAGTATTCTCATTTTTTTGCATTTTATTTGTGTTTTTACCCTTAAAGCATTGTATATACTACATACAATAGTATTTTTTAGATTAAATTCTATTAGTCAAGCTTTGTGATTTGATTTGTGTTTTATAATACTGCAGGTACAATCAAACAATTTTCTAAAAGTGAAGAACTTATTACACCTGACAGAGTTTTCTACATTTCTTATAATTGATTGTTCTACTTTTCTTAATCAGTTAATTTGTGGTTCATTGATTTTCAGACTGACATGCTTTGATTTCTTTCCCATATCCCTTTGCATATTGTATGGCTGTTTATTTTGTAACTCACATGAGATTTTATAAAGATTACATTATGGGGCTGGGGTTGTGGCTCAATGGTAGAGTGCTTGCCTCACATGGTGTGAGGCACTGGGTTCAATTCTCAGCACTGCATATAAATAAATGAATAAAATAAAGGTCTGTTAATACTAAAAAATAATTTTTAAAAAATTTCATTAAATTTACACTGTATTTTGAACTAGTAATAAATTAAATTTGATCTATTATAAAATTTTGTTTTGTTCATATATACCTTCACAATTTTGATAATTTTACAGTTATTTTAATATTGCATATACATTAACAAGTTTATATTGATTTTTATGCTTTTGTCTTTCAAATTGTATTGCCAGATTAAGTGTTTTGTCTTTGAAAGTGATGTTTTTTTCCCCAAAGGAACTTTAAAATTTCATGTAATTTGTGTTGCTGTACAGATTTATTTTTCATTATAATGGATTATTTTAGTAGTTTTAGAGGACATATCTAGTGGTGATGCTCTTTGGAGGCATTTATATATGTTAAAAGTGTTTATTTTTCTTCACTATTTACAGATCAAATATTGTCAAAAGGGTAAAAGAAAAAAAATGCCAACCAAGAACATATATCCAGAAATCCATTCTGTATTGTAAATCTTCCTAAGGAATTGCATAATAATTATATAGGCTTTACATCTTTTTTTTGTGACCTCAAGTATTTGTCTTTTTGAATTTGATGGAGGTACTAGAGATTGAACCCTGGGTACTTAACCACTGAGCAATATATCCAAACCTTTTTTTTTTTTTAATTGTTTATTCAGGTTCTCACTTAGTTTTTCTTGATCAGTTGCTGAGGCTGGCTTTGAACTTGTGATTTTCCTGCATCAATCTGCCAAATCATTGGTTTTGCATAGGCATGTACCACCCTGCCCAGCTCTTTGTGAATTTTTAATCTTTGATGAAAACCTGCTTTGAGTCTTTTCATGTCTCCCCCCACCCCCGCCCCACTGCCAGTTGGAGATAATTGGACTTCTTAGGTTTTGATTTTGGGTTTATACCTCATGTTTATTAAAAAAAAAAACTTTTTTTTTGACATGATTCATGAACTTGGGGCTTACCTTAAACTTATGAAGCTCCTGGCTCAGTCTCCCAAGTTGCTGGGATTATAGCTGTGCACATTAACCCTTGATCTTAAAATATAAAATTCTTCAAGTATAAAATTTTATATTTTTCAAATATAAAATTTCTGCTTGTATCAATAATTTTTCTCTGATTTTTAATCAATTTTTTGTATTCTGGCTTAGCTCACTAAACTTATTTTAAATTTTTATTTTCTATACTTCAGATAATTCATAACTCAGTTTTCTAATGTTTAATTCCTGCTGCTTTAGTTTGTTACATTGGTTAAGCCTCGTTTTCATTTATGTGTGTGTGTGTGTGTGTGTGTGGTGTATTACTTTTAATTGGTTTGTCCATTTGAAAATCAGCCAATGATGGATTTTATAGTCATTTTGGTAAATAGTTTGAATGTTATTAAAAAATAGACAAGAGTGATGCATACTGTCAATCCCAGCTTATTTAGAAGCCATACAAGTGTTTCAAGTTTGGGACAAGTTACAACAATTTAGTGACTAACAAGTTTAAAAGGGCTTGTTTCATAACTTAGTGGTACAATATCCTTGGGCTTAATCTCAAAAACCATATATAATAAAAGTTAAAAGTAGACGTTTATGTAAACTCGAAATGCAAATTTTAATTATGTGTCCACAGGAGATTTAATCAACATGTTCAAGCGATATCTCCACTGTTTATTGCAAGCATCATTTACAATAGTAAAGTTATGAACTCACCCTATGTGCCCACTGATGATTGATTGAGAAAAATATGAAATTGTTCTTATTAGTTGTAAAAAAATCTTGTCATTTATTGTGAAATAAAGCAGATCAAGAAAATTCAGTTGCAGGAGCATCTGAGTTTGGAACCAACTCAGATGAGTAAATTGATGTTCCCAGGCACTGTGTTTGGTGTAGTGTTGTTCTACATCTACAGTATTTTATTTTAATGGGCATAAGAAGGTTGAGAGTTGTGTTGGACCACATGAGAGTAGCCAATGTATTGTGCTGTATTCCTGATAAATGCTAATAGAATGAACAAGTGTTTTCTAAGCACAAAATGATTATTATAAGAAATAATACAGGTTTTCATTCACTGTATATATATATATATATATATATATATATATATATATATATACTCAAAAATACCATGATATAACTAGCAATACATAAATTTTAATTTGTCAATGAAATACATCAGTAAATAACAAAAATTTAAAAAATCCAAAGCAAGTCATTTACCTTGATCCTCATGTGTTGGGTGTCATCTGTGTAATACAGATATAGGCTATGCCATGTTTTTAATTGTCTCTCAAACTTGTTTTTATTGTGAATTTTCTCAAGACATGTATTTTTCCAATTAAAAATATTGTCCATATATAGTTTTAAAGAGTCCATAGACCTCTGTTGAATATATTTTGTCATCTAAATATCTATTTTCTCCAGGACCCTTATCATGAAAGATAGAAACCAGTTTTTAGAGAGTCCCCAAGAAAGTCATATATGTTTGCATTTATTTTACATTTCTCTTTTTTCACTGAGAGAAGAGTAGGTAGATTTTTTCCTAATTGTACAGTGCTATATTACAAAGAAGGAAAGACTATGTTTGACAAGTAACACAGTATCCCTCCCTAGAGAGGGAAATTATATTACACTCCTTAGTAATGGACTCATCTTGTTTACCATTTTTGGGAAGCCATCCATGGACTGTGCTAGAACTAAAACATTGTTGAAGCCATTAGGCAATGAAGTCTGGGGGTGGGGTGTGGTATGGTGTAAAATTTTTCTTGTTTCAACAGGGCCTTAGAGCCACCAAAGCAGTGGGGGAAATTTAATGGGATTCAAATTATACCCTATTTTGGGGCAGTTAGATCCACGTAATCCAAACCAAAATATAAGAATTCATATTTCTGTTCTTTTTAAACATTAAAAGGGTTAAAATCCGCTTGCTTCATGCATGGCCTAAACTCACCTTTTATTCAAAGCTTGGTAGAATCAGTTTGTACTGAGGCCCTGTCCTCTACTGATTGGGTTACCCTGGTGAAAGATTTCCTTTTAAGATGTGAATATTTGTTGTGTAAATCTAATTGGATGGAATTTTGTTCTGAGCAGGCAGAGATAAACAGAATGCATGGAGTATATATCACTTTAGAATTATTGACTGGGCAGGATCATTTGTGATTTGGAGCAACAATTAAATTATGATTTACAAACTAATACTCAGATAAGTGTATGTGCAAGAAGGGAACGAAGGTAATTACCTACTAAGACAGGGGAAAAAAATTGGATTTTAGCCAGATCTGGCTATCTCACTCTCCTCAAAGTCCTTGACTGCATTACATGGTTTTGTGATTTTCAATTACTCATTAAAGTGGAACATGAGTCTTAAATTTGGTTGGATCAGAGCCTTCTATTATTGTAACCTCCTTTTCTATCCAATAGCATAGTTGGCTCTGGCAATCTTCCAACGTTTTTAAAATAGCTTTTGCTTATTTTCCTAGTCAAGTAGGAAGTCATCATTCTCATGATAATGTTGTTCAGTTTGGTCTTGTAACTTCATTTATTTTTTGAAGAAATTGTATGTGTTCAATCAGTAGCCACAGCAATGGCAGTTTTTACTGATTGCTCAAGTTCAGGAAAAGCAGATTTCTGTAGCAGTGCTCATACTGAGATAAAACAGACAACATAAACTACTCAACAGTGAGCAGAACTTCAAACCCTCATATGCTTTACTTCATTTTACTAATGAGCCAGTTAGTGTTTTATAGTGATAGTGTATATATTGTGGGAGTTCCTAAACATTTTGAAACAGCTAGTATTGTAGATATACCACCAAAAGCATCATTTCATTTGTTTCATACTTTACAAAAGACAATTCAAATGCATCAAAAATCTTCATTGGCCATATCAGAGCACATTCTATAGAAGCTTCCAGATCCTTTGGCATCAGTTAATGATAATATTGAAAAGCTTATTGCTGCTTGTCAACAAATATCTTTATTTGATTTTGTAGAAGCCTCACACATTTTACATCAACAGAATGCTTCTACTTTACATTAAAAAAAATCTGTAGGGAAGAAGCTTATCAAGTTGTTTGCCAGTATTCATAATGTGTTATACATATTCTGGCTTCACCAACAGGGGATAATCCCCATTCTTTATTGCCAAATCAGCTATGTCAAATGTATGTAACACATGCTTCAGTTTGGCAAAAATTATTATGTTCATATTATTGTGAATACTTGTTCTTAATTTATCTTTGCCTCTGCAAAGATAAATTCAACATATTATTTTTCATTGCCTATGGGCTTTTGCAGTATTACACTGTCATTCACAGACTAAAACTGATAATGCTTTAGCTTCAACTAGTTCTTCTTTCAAGTTTTGTCACCAATTTCATGTTAATTATAAAACAGGCATTCCTTATAATCCTCAAGATCAAGCCATTGTAGAGTGGACTCACTTATTTCTTAAGCTACAATTACACAAAAAGGGGGGGGATAAGACCCCACTAAATAACCTTAATCATGATTTTTTTTTGGTTCTAAATTTTTAAAATTGTGATTCTGAAGGCCATAGTGCTGCTGAGACAAGTCTTCCACTGTAACAGGTCTGTTGGTCCTAGTTTGGTGGAAAGATTTACAAACAGGGTAGTGCAGAGGACCAGATTCAGTGATAATAAGGGGTGGAGATCATGTTTGTGTTTTCCCAGAAGGTTCATTTTGTCCTATTTGGGTACTGAAACGTGCCATCAAACATGGACCTAGAGCCAACATTCAAATGACTAAAATTTAAACCAGAGATGTCAATCCTCACCCCAGCAGGAATAGGAAGGTAATATGGAGGAAAAGGATGAGCATGGATGGCCCTGCCATGCAAACACTCAAACTGCCAGTGTGTAAGCAACTGAAGAATCTTATCCAAAAGACTGAGCAAATGGTTCAACAAAAAGGAGATATTAAATCTCCAACCACAATGTTTGTGGTCATGATAACTCTATTGAACTGTCAAAGGATGTGGAATCCATGTAGAAACTCATTGGACCTATTTTCCATGTCCACCTGTAGTACACATGGTGGTGTGGACTGGAGAATCCATCCCAATATTTACTAATGATACTGATATGATGGGATGTTTTACAGATATTCACATTACACCCATCCATGTAACTGGATTTCATTATATTGGCTACAATGAGCAGTTACCTATATGCGGGTTCCATGATAAACATGCTGGCTGTTTAAAACTATCTTTTGAGGGAAAGAGTATATGGGGGACCTAGACCAGCCAATCATGCTGGCCCATGGGACTTAAGATTATATGTCAGGACAGTTATTAAAATAGTACGTTATCATAACAAGCCAGTCATTTCCATGGAACATTTACCAATACCTTACTGCTCCAATTGTTCTGCAATAGAATTTTGTACCTTTCCTAAATGAATGAAATGTGCAAATGTCATGCCAGTACAACATAAAGTTTCTAGAAATAGTGATTATATTTTTGGATTGGTCTCCAAGAATTGGCAGAGGACATCCTTGTAAGGATGCCATGACTCATGGCAGTTTTATTGGTAATGTTCTAGCTTCCAGTGGAGTTGGTATTTTAAAAGATCTCTGGTGTTTAATTGCAGCCTGAGATTTTCTACATTATGTAAATGGCCCTCTGCCTGACTTTGTAGGCTAGAATTGCAAATAGGTTTTATCCTATGGCCTGTGAGACTGTATTAAATCTCCTTATGCTTTAAACCTTGAAATATGTTTCAACATATTATGCATCATGTATTATTGGAATCATATGTTTGCTACTAGTTCTTTTTTGTATCATGATAATAAGTTGTTGGGCCCTCAGAACAAGGATCCAGGATCCTTAAATAACTGCCCATCATTTACATTTAAAAAATAAATAAGGGGGATATGCAGAAAACCACCTGTGAGCTGTGTGGGAACTAAAACAACATTGAAGCCATTAGGTAGGAAAGTCTTGTGTCTGAAAATCCCAGCAGAAATCCTGCTGTTTTGAGAATGTGTGGCTTATGTGGCTTCCTACATAGCTCCGTTACAGTTCAGAACAGCATCAGTGATGGGCATGACCCATTAAGAGCGAAACAAACTGCCTACCCTCACCCATATCCTATTATTGTGTGAAGAAGAAAGTACAGAGACAAGAATCCTCCCACACTGAAATCTTATACCCATGGATTCCCCTTGATCTATACTGCTATAAATACAGCAAGTGGTGGCTCTATCTTTGTTGGGTGCCACCCCCTTATGATTGGCTTAACCCATCATTGAAGCAACTTTGTAAAACATTTCTTCTCTTTTGTGTGTATATCATGGTTTTACTTTCATAGGTTTTATTTCTCAGCTCAGCTCACCCATCCCTCCAACAGAAACACCCATGTGGGATGTGAGCAAGAACATGTACTCTAGTATGGTTTTGGTAGTTCTCACAATGTAATTTTGTCTGTACACTTTTACTTAGTTTATGTATTTCTAGAGTAATGATGGCATTGTATTTATTAAACTGTTCTCTTGCAGATGTCCCAACAGTGCTATAATTTCATATGGTACATTTGCAAAATATATTCACCTCAGTCTATGAAGTAATACCAATTTTATTTATATTTATTTCAGCCATGACTTCTCATCTTACTGAAGAATTTTCACCAGATCAGGGCATAACATATTTATTACAAAAAGTAATAAAGGGAAGATATGGGAATTGCAACCTTGACTATTTACCACCAAGAAAATTATGGGAAACTATAAATGAGAGTGAAGTTCAAAAATCATATTATAAGGGACAAAACCAATTATCAGTGACTGTTCATAATGAAAATTTTACTGGTAACAGATATCAAGAACAATTAATATCTCAGAAAATACTGCAATTTATGCTTGTTACTTTTCAAGAACTCTTTATGTCCTTAAGAATAAATCCACAGCAATTTTGGAAGCATATATTTTCTCTGAAAGAAAATATGGAAAATCTGAGAAGACATCTAGTCCATGCTTCAATTTTTAACTTGACCAATTTCAAATGTAGCTTTGAGTTAAACTTCCTTTGGAACATTTTTCTAGACAAGAAATTTAAAACTAAAGGACTATCTTCTAAATGTGATTATTTTGAGAGTTTCTTTACAAAGTGTCCATTAGTAGACAATAAACAGATAATTCCTTCATGTGCTGAAGCACACAATTTTAACACTTGTGGCATTGTCCCTACTTACCCACTATTGTTTAATGAAAATTCAGATACAGATTTCTGGAAAACTTTCTACATATATATTGAAACAAGTAACATCTTTAGCCAGGTCTCTACCCCAGGTTATTACCAGCATATGTATATTGCTGATAAAAATTATGAATATGAAGAGCCTCATAGAAAGTTTATCATTGGTAACAATGCCAGAAAACATCTGTATACTCATTTTCCAAAGATGTTTTGCAAAGATAAAAAGCATGGTAGTTTTTCTCTTCAGTGCTTAAAACTTGTTAGTGATCCAAATATTCATAAGCAAGACAAATCTTACAAATATGAGACATATGAAACAGCTCTTAATCCACTTGCAGTCCTCATTCAATATAAGAAAATTTGTACTGGGAAAGAACCCCAAAACTTTAAAAGTTGTATCAAAGTATCTGATTGCTCAACCCTTAGTAAATACCACATATACTACAGCAGTGATAAACCCTGCATGTTTAAAGAATATGACAAAACTTTTAATCAGAAATCGCTACCTGTCAAGCATCAGAGCATCCATGCCCAAGAGAAGCCCTGTAATTGTAAAGCAAGTCTCAAGTTTAACAATTTCTCAACCGTTTCTCAATCCTTGAGATGTCATAACAGTGACAAATTCTGCAAATGTAAAGAATGTGGCCAAGCTTTTAATCAAAGCTCAGTTGTTGTATGCCAGAAAATTGATGTTAATGAGAGCTCTGAGAAATGTAAAGAAACTTCCAAAGCCTTACAACAAAATTCAACCCTTACTCCAAACCAAAGGAATCATTCTGGAGAGAAGACTTACAAATGTGAAGTATGTGGCAAAGCTTTTAATCGAAGATCTCTTGTTATTCAACACCAGAAAATTCATACTGGAGAGAAACCATACAAATGTAAAGAAATTGGCAAAGTTTTTAATGAAAGATTACTGCTAACTGAACATCACAGAAAACATACTGGAGGGAAGCCCTACAAATGTAAAGAATGTAACAATGCTTTTAATCGAAAATCAGACCTTACTAAACACCAGAAAATTCATACTGAAAAGAAGCCCTACAAATGTAAAGAATGTAGCAAAGGTTTTAATCGAAAATCAGATCTTAATAAACACCAGAAAGTTCATACTGGAGAGAAGCCCTACAGATGTAAAGAATGTGGCAAATGTTTTATTCAGAGATCAATACTTACATATCACCTGAGAGTTCATACTGGAGAGAAGCCCTACACATGTAAAGAATGTGGCAAAACTTTCAGGCACTATTCAAGCATTTTCAAACACCTGAGAATTCATACTGGGGAGAAGCCCTACAAATGTGAACAATGTGGCAAATCATTTAATCAAAAATATAATCTTGTTCAACACCAGATAATCCATACTGGAGAGAAACCATATAAATGTAAAGAATGTGGCAAAGGTTTTAATTATAGATCAGTGCTTATTGAACACCATAGAATTCATACTGGAGAGAATCCCTACAAATGTAAAGAATGTGGCAAAGCTTTTAGGCGTCATTCCAGCATTATCAAACACCTGAGAAGTCATAGTGGAAAGAAGCCCTACAAATGTGAACAATGTGGCAAATGTTTTAGTCAGAAATCAAATCTGGTCCAACACCAGAGAATTCATAATGGCGAGAAACCATACAAATGTGAAGAATGTGCCAAAGCTTTTAGTCAAAGATCACTACTTAATGATCACCGTAGAATTCATACTGGAGAAAATCCCTACAAATGTAAAGACTGTGGCAAGGCTTTTAGGCAATATTCATGCATCTTCCAACACCAGAAAATTCATACTGGAGAGAAGCCCTACAAATGTAAAGAATGTGGCAAAGCTTTTAAGCAAAATTCAGCATTTACTAATCACCAGAGAATCCACACTGGAGATAAGCCCTACAAATGTAAAGAATGTGGCATGGCTTTTGCCCGAAGATCAGCACTTACTAGACACCACAGCATTCATACTGCAGAAAAGCCCTACAAATGTAAAGAATGTGGCAAAGCTTTTAAGCATATTTCAGCATTTACTAATCACCAGAGAATCCACACTGGAGAGAAGCCCTACAAATGTAAAGAATGTGGCAAAGCTTTTAGGCATCATTCAAGCATTATCAAACATCGTAGAATTCATACTGGAGAAAAACCCTACAAATGTAGAGAATGTGGCAAATCTTTTAGGCATCACTCAAGCATTATCAAACACCAGAGAATGCATACTGGAGAGACACCCTACAAATGTGAACAATGTGGCAAAACATTTAATCAGAAATCAAACCTTGTTCGACACCAGAGAATTCATACTGGAGAGAAGCCGTACAAATGTAAAGAATGTGACAAATCTTTCAGTGAAAGGTCTGTGCTTGTGGAACACCACAGAATTCATACTGGACATAATCCCTACAAATGTAAAGAATGTGATAAATCCTTTAGGCATCGTTCAAGCTTTATCAAACACCGGAGGATTCATACTGGAGAGAAGCCCTACATATGTAAAGAATGTGACAAAGCTTTTAATCAAAAATCAGGCCTTGTTCAACACCAGAGAATTCACACTAGAGAGACTAAATACGTTTAAAAATTGTTTGAAATGACAACATTTTAAATGAAAGGTTCTTGCTTACTGACCATAGGAGAGTTTATACTGGACAGAAGATCTATGAATGAAAACAATGTGGATGAACTATTAACAAAAGATCAGTCTTTCAATATCTCTAATGAAAATAGATGCAAAAATCCTCAATAAAATTCTGTCAAATCGAATACAAAAACATATCAAAAAGATTGTGCACTATGATCGAGTGGGATTCATTCCAGGGATGCAAGGTTAGTTCAACATATGGGAATCAATAAATGTAATTCATCACATCAATAGATTTAAAGATAAGAATCATATTATCATCTCTATAGATGCAGGAAAAAAATCATTTGACAAAATACAACATCCCTTTAGGTTCAAACACATTTGTAAAGGCTATCTACGCTAAGCCTCAGGCCAACATCATTCTAAATGTAGAAAAATTGAAGGCATTCCCTCTAAAATCTGGAACAAGACAGGGATTCCCTCTCTCACCACTTCTATTCAACATAGTTCTTGAAACACTGACCAGAGCAATTAGATGAAAGAAATTAAAGGAATAACTAAAGGACAAGAAGAACTTAAACTAGCACTATTTGCTGATGATATGATTTTATTCCTTGAAGACCCAAAGATCTCCACCAGAAAACTTCTAGAACTAGTAAATGAATTCAGGAAAATAGCAGGATATAAAATCAACACCCATAAATCAAAGGCATTCCTGTATATCAGAAACAAATCCTCTGAGAAGGACATGAGGAAAACTACCCCATTGACAATAGCCTCAAATAAAATAAGATACTTGGGAATCAACAAAAGAGGTGAAAGATCTATACAATGGAAACTACAGAACCCTAAAGAGAGAAATAGAAGAAAACCTTACATGGAAAGATCTACCTTGCTCATGGATAGGCAGAATTAATATTATCAAAATGACCATTCTACCAAAAGCACTATACAGGTTCAATAAAATTCTGATCAAAATCTCAATGGCATTCCTCATAGAAATAGAAAATGCAATCCTGAAATTCATCTGGAAAAATAAGAGACCCAGAATAGCTAAAGCAATCCTAAGCAAGAAGAGTGAAGCAGGTGGTATTGCTATACCAGACCTTAAATTATACTACCAAGCAATAGTAACAAATTGCATAGTACTGGCTCCAAAACGGGCTGGTAGAGCAATGGTACAGAATAGAGGACATAGAGACTAACTCACAAAATTAAAATTATCTTATGTTAGACAAAGATGCCAAAAAATGCACTGTAGAAAAGATAGTATCTTTAACAAATGGTGCTGGGAAAACTGGAAATCCATATGCAACAAAATGAAACTGAACCCCTGTCTCTCACTATGCACAGAACTTAACTCAAAATGGACCAAGGACCTAGGAATTAAACCAGAGACTCTGCATCTAATAGAATAAAAAGTAGATCCTAATCTTCATCACGTGGGATTAGACCCCAACTTCCTTAATGAGACTCCTATAGCACAAGAATGAAAACCAAGAATCAATGAATAGGATGGATTCAAACTAAAAAGGTTTTTCTCAGCAAAAGAAACAATCTGAGGTGAACAGAGAGCCTACATTCTGGGAACAAATTTTTACCCCTCACACATCAGATAGAGCACTAATCTCTAGGATATAATAAAGAATTCAAGAAGCTAAGCACCAAAACAAAAACAAGAAAAAAAGCCCATCAATAAGTTGGCCAAGGACCTGAACAGACACTTCTCAGAAGAGGATATACAATCAATCAACAAATCTATGAAAATATGCTCATCATTTCTAGCAATCAGAGAAATGCAAATCAAAACTATTCTAAGATATCATCTCACTCCAGTTAGAATTGCACCTATCATGAAAACAAACAACAACAAGTGTTGGTGAGAATTTAGAGAAAAAGGTACACTCATACACTGCTGGTGGGACTGCAAATTGGTGCAGCCAATTTGGAAAGCCCTATGGAGATTCCTTGGAGATGTGGGAATGGAACCACCATTTGATCTAGCTATTCCTCTTCTTGGACTATACCCAAAGGACTTAAAAATAGCATACTAAAGGGACACAGCCACTTCAATGTTTATAGCAGCACAATTCACAGTAGCTAAACTATGGAGCCAACCTAGATATCCTTCAGTGGATGAATGGATAAAAAGATGTAGCATTGATACACAATGGAATATTACTCAGCATTAAAAAAATCATAGCATTTTCAGGTAAATGGATGGCATTGGAGAAGATAATGTTAGTGAAGTTAGCCAGCCCCACCCCCCAGAAAAAGCAAATGCTGAATGGGTGGCTCATAGTGCAGTAGTGAGGGAGAGCATGGGAGGATTAGATTAATTCTAGATAGGGAAGAGGGGTGGAAGGGATTAGCAAGGATGGTGGAATGTAATTGTCATCATTATACAAAGTACATGTATGAAGACTTGAATTGGATGTCAACATACCTTTTATACAAATGGAGATATGAAAAATTTTGGTATATATGTGTATTAAGAATTGTAATGCCAGTTAAAAGAACATGTATATTGGCATAAATTGGTGAGAACATACTTTGTATAGAGATACAAAAATTGTGCTATATATGTGTCATAAGGAGTGAAATGCAAAAAAATAAATCAGTTTTTATTAATCTCTGGAGAATTCATACTGGAGAAAAGCCCTACAAATTTAAAGAACATGGCAAAGGTTTTAGAAGTTGTTCCAACATCAAACTCCTGAAATTTCATACTACAGAGAAGCACTACACATGTAGCAAAAGTTCAAAGATCGCTTATTAAATATCAGAGAATTTGTAGGGGAGATAAACTCTATAAATGAGAATATTGTTCAAATACATTTTGGATGATTCAACTGTATACCATATCAGAAGAATCAGCAGAGAAATTTTACCTTTACTAATTAAAAATAAATAAAAATAATAAAGAGAAAAATCTCCAGCAGTTGTTCACATCTTACTCAGCCCCTGAGAATTCATACTGGTGAGAGTTGGTAAAAGTGGAAAGAATGAAACAAATTTTTCTCCATTTCCAAAACTTTGCCAAACACAAGGGAATTCATAGTGCATAGAAACTCTAAAAAACATTTAAAAAATAAGCCTATATTCAAATTGAAACTTTCTTCATCTAAAATCTCATTCTGTATTAAATATCAAAGACATTTTTCCCAAAATATATGCCTATATATAGATAACACCAAAATATTTACCACAAATACAAAACCTTGAAAAGTATTAAAAGTAAAGTCTTATCAAGTCCTTATATTTTGATTGACTTAAGAATTTTTATGAGAAGGCATTTAAGTATAGAAAGTGGGAAATTGCATTTAAGTTTTGTTTAAAATTTATATAGCATTAGCTAATGTGGTAGAAATAATTAAATCCTCATAGTTTCCATACTGTACTGTGGATACTTCATTTCTGATTGAGAAAAAATTAATCATAAATTAAAGATGATTAAGTGTCTTCATTTCTGGAAATTTGAGTAAACCTATTTTTTATGCTCTATTAAATCAGAGGAAGACCTATCCCAATAATTTTTAATCTGTGTATTTTTTTGAGATTTTATAATGTTAACTTTTTTTCTTTTTTTGTAATGTGGACAGAACTCAGGGTAGCTTAGCCATTAAGAGATGTTCCCAGTCTTCAATTTTTTTTTGAGGCACATTTCCTTAGGGCCTTGGTAAGTTGCTGAGGCTGCTCTTGAAACCTCGACTATCTTTCCTGAGCCTCCTTGATCACTGCAGTAATAGGCATCTGCCATCATACCCTGGTATGTATAAATTTTTAGTATAATTATGTTATTGTGGAATTTGTTACTAAATAAAAGTGAATGTTAGCTTGCTAATCCGTGTCATGTATTGAATCATGTTACTGTCTTGGCATTCCATTTTACCAAAGATTCTATATAACCGTAAAACATACTAAATAGTGACATAACATCTCCACCAATTATTCTAGAAAACTTAAACTCACTTATTTGGGGAATACAATTTGTATAAGTCAGATTGTTATGCATTTCTACTGCTTGTCATTATGGAAAAATGAAGGATATAGAGGCCACTGCATGTCTGGAGAGTCACACATCCTCCTAATAAGAGGGATTATGAGTACCCCAGAAACTAGGAGTCACCAATTCCTATTCTGTGGAAAGGAGGGTCACTGATGCTTTCACTGGTATCCATGTACTCTGTAGTGCACTAGCTCATTTTGGCAATTGGAATGTCTGGTAACCAAAAATACTGAATAAAGTGTCCAATTCTTCATGAAGTCTATAAGAACAAACTCAGAAGATTGACTGGATTAACTTTAGAAAGAGAGCCCAATATGATACTACCTGTTTGGTCTTAGACAGGCACAAGGGAAGGAACTCTAACCAATAACATGTAAAATAATGGCTGTAACACAAGAGATAGATATGCATAGAATAATTGAAACTCCTGCATAATTTGTTTTGCTGGATTTTTTTATATTTAGATATCTTTTATTCTACTTATAATTTGTAATGCTTATTATGTTTTTAGAGTATAAGATACATGGCATGGCATGAGCTCACAAAGCTTCTATACAATTTAATTCTAATAGGTCTGGATTATTATTGTTGTTGTTACTTTCAGGTCTTACAGGCACAGAAACACATGCTACCACACAAAAACAAAATTCTTATTGAAATAATCCACTAGACTATGTATGAGTCTTGTTTGAAAAGTAAAATCACTAAAATTTATCCTATATTTTCTCCATGTGTTAATCCTTTGGTCAACAAAACCCTCAGGAATATTAATTAAATTTAAATTGATTGAGAAATAAAAGTAATGCAAAAAAGTATTGAGAATCTTTGAAACAGAAATAATGGTTGTGGTTCTTGATTATTATTTTCAGCTACATAATTGTCACAGCTATGCTTCTCTCCAAAGGATATGGTTCTACCTTTTTTTGTTAATCTCTACCCCTTGTCATCCTGCACAGGAAACTTTAAAAAATAATTTACATGTAAGAAGCCAAGCATTAAAGAAGCCAATCCCATTAAACCAAATCTCAAATGTTCTCTGTGATAAGTGGATGCTGGTCTGTATTGAGGGTGGACTGGTGAGAATGAGAGAACTTTGGGTAAAGGGGAGGGAGAAATGGGGAGGGGTACGGAGTTAGCAACGATGGTGGAATGAGATGATCATCATTACCCTAGGTATATGTATGACTGCATATGTGGTTTGACTCTACATCATGTAACAAAGAAATGAAAATTTGTGCTCTATTTGTGTACAATGAATTGAAAAAGATTCTTCTACCATGTGTAACTAATTAGAACAAATAAAGAATCAAAAAAGATGTATTCTAAATATGATGAGTGTGTGATTTCAGAGAGAGTTAGTATAACTTCCAGAAACCATAATAAGATGTTTAGTTTGAAGGAACATCTGCATTATATTGCCTTGATTTATTAGAGGCATTTTCCCAGCAGTGAAGAAAAAGCAAAAAACATCTTTATCATTATTGGTTTAAAAAGTATCCCATTCTATTTAGTTAATGAACATCTTATTTAAAAAAATTTTAAAAACCATAGTTTCCAAGAAAAAAAATAAATTAGAGAAAAGAAAACATGAAAGATTTTCACAGTCCGTGTGCCTGCCATGACCTTTGCACTTCCTTGATGAAACATTTTAATAATGCTGTGAAGTGTACTTGAGGGGATCACTAGATTACACAGATTTTTAGAATAGAGTTTTCTGAGTTCTAACTTTTAAGTATCCTTACTGGGAAGATTTTAAAGTCATGGCCATCCAGAAGATGATGTGGCTGGCATTTCCCAGTTAGGGCTCTGAAAATCTACCTTGACAGTTACCAGCTAGTTGGCTTCAGGTGTTGATGTTTCCCTGATTTGTAAGTGCATTTTCTTCTCTTGTATGCCTATCAATTTCACCTTTTTTTTCTTGATTCCATATTATCACTAAATTAAATTGTATCTCATGTTAAGGTAGTGTCTTTAAGTTTCTCTTGGATCTGATCTTCCAAATTGAGTATGTCCACATGTATGTAATTACATACTCATGCTTGTATTATACAATTAAAGAGTATTTTTAGCATGTCTGTCACCTCAAATATTTTTTATTTGATGAGGAGAAAATTGAGAATGCTTTCTTTCCTTTGAATGCATAATGCATTATCAATAGCTATAGTTACCCTACTATATATTTGCCCCTCTCTGACCTCTGGTTTTATGTCTTTCCATATGCTTTTTTTCTCCTTTCCATGTTACCAACATGATTCTATACAGTATGATATGATATGTAGCAAAGTTTGTAGTCACACCAGACTGATGGCACCCATTGATTTTGGACTTTCAGCCTTCAAAATTCTTAGTTACTTTTTTTAAATTATAAAGTAAGCACTCTTGGATATTTTCTTATAGCAATAGAAAATGGACTTTTACAGTGTCATTCAACATTATAAGAATTGTTTTGTACTTATCTGTAAGATTAGACTGTATATTTACCTGCCTAGCTGTTTATGGGTTAAGATACTCTGTTTAATCGTTTTATTTAAGCTTGATGGCTCTATTAGCATTTCTTAAGGAGGTTTTTTTTTTTACTTACACTAAACTTCTCAACATAGAAATATGAAGCAGATTTTTCCAGGTATAAAATTATTGGTTGATAGATTTTGTTTAAAAAGTTTAATCATTTCCTCCCACTGCCTTCCAATGTCCACGGGTTCTATAGAGAGATCAGCTAATTTTGGATGTTCTCTTATATATAAGACAGCACTTCCACTCCCAAGTTGTTTCTCTCTTCACTTTTTTTTTGTAAATTAACTATAGACAATTCCAGAAACCACAATTCATGAGTTTTAAATTGCACAGTGTTCTGAGTATAATAATTGAAATGTCACACTATCTCACCTCCTCCCACCTGGGTTGTGAGTCACTGCTTTCTCCAGCATTTTCATGCTTTATATACTGTTTATAAAAGTTCCTTCGTATTAGACACCACCACAATCTTTGTTATAACATTGATTGTCATGGTATTGGTGTACTTGTGCTGAGATAAAACTTTCATGTTTTATTTTGTTGCATTGTTAGCAACTAGGGAGCCTGAGAATGCAAGAAAGATCTTGACCCTTTACTATCTGAAAACATGATTTCCCCTGAGAACCCTATCCCATAATTTGAGATGTTATTTGTGACTCACAACTGTGACTGGCCTCTATCACATAATCTGAAGAGAATGTACCAGTTACTAGAAAATGAAATCTACTTAATTGTAATGCCAACATATCCAACCAGGAAGAAAGTGGAGACTGATTTCCATAGCTACATGTTGTATGCCAGTTGTTACTTTTATAAATTGCTGAATTGTAAACAAGCAGACATTTAAGTTCATGATTTCCTGGATTGATCCCAGATCATTCAACAACACAAGGTAACCCCATGGCCAGCATAACCTGAGGGGCTAGGTGTCAGTTCCTGGGGACAAAGAGGAACCAATGGAGCCACTGATTTTGTCAACAAGGACAATGCTATAAATCTCACCCATCACAAAATTAAGCCTCCAACTAAATACTAGATAAAAAGTATGTATTTTTAGTGATCCTGGACTAACTTACCTGAACCTCCACATGTAGATATTTCCTTCCTGAAAATGTTTATCTCAATGTAATAAAGTTACATATTATGCCCAAAGTATGGGGTCACTTATTTCAAAGAGATTTTCATTGTGTATTATTTACTGTAAATAAACTTTGTTTTATGTAAAAACTATTTTGTTTTTGCTTTGTTTTGGGGTTCATACCATGGCATAACACATGCTTTGCAAGTGCTCTATTATTACTGAGCTACACCCTCAGTCTAGTGATAAAGATTCAATTTTAATTCTGCAAAGAAAGTAGGTCATTGAGATTGGTAACAAAATCATCCAGCCAAGTTCATAATTGTCTGCTTAGAATTTTTTCCCCTAACAATAAAATGTGATTCTCCAATACCAGCAAAACATTAAGGGGCTATGTCTCATTAACTGGGGAAACATCAAAACTACTCATGCCGGGGCTGGGGATGTGGCTCAAGCGGTAGCGTGCTCGCCTAGCATGCGTGCGTCCCGGGTTCGATCCTCAGCAGCACCACATACCAACAAAGATGTTGTGTTCGCCGAGAACTAAGAAAAAATAAATAAATGTTAAAATTCTCTCTCTCTCTCTCTCTCTCTCTCTCTCTCTCTCTCTCTGTCCCCCTCTCTCTCACTCACTCTTTAAAAAAAAAAAAACTACTCATGCCTACAGGAATGACACTTCCATCCCCATCTATAGATATTTAGGCAGCAAGGCCTCACCTATATGGGGGCACCTGGCACAACCAAAGCATGGTGAAATGAAGGCACAAATATGTCAAAATTTCTTCTTCCTGTCTTGCAAAATTCAGGAAAATAGTGTCCAGAACCTGATGTGACAGTTTCTCTTTGATACACACATGAACATTGATGCAAGTGTCCCATACTAAATGACTTGGGGAATGATGAAGTAAAATTCTTTCAGCACTGTTGGTACACTTACAAATTAGCACCAACTGCTGTAGTGACTCTGTTTTTTACCTCATTATTCTGGGATTTGGGGCAGGCACTTATTGCCATTTTGGCAATTGTACATCCCAGCATGGGAAGGCAGAGCAGCTCAGCCTCACAGAAAATAAAATTCCACGTGCTGATTTTAGCAGGTCAATTACAGACTATAATCAAATGAGATCTCCTAAAAAGACTTATTAAATAAGAAGGAGTCTCTAGTCCATCTCTAAATGACAATTCTAGAAGGGATTAAACAGAAAGAAATTAAAACTTTAAGCCCCACTCTGCCAAGAGTACCTGCAAAAGGTTTTAAAAGACACACTTGTAAAGTTTTGTTTTCCTGAGATTCTTTTATTCTCCTACAGTATGATTCCAAACAATGTGTAAAACTATAAGCATATATTAAAAAAGTGAAAATATTTAATCTATGTTCACTTATTAGGTGTTGCAAAGGTTATTCAAGGTCATTTAGCTTTATTGTTACTTTCTCCCCCTCCTAACACATAAATACCTCAATTTTTTATATTCTTCTCTTTTCCCTCTTTCCTTAAATTTTTATATGAAACATTTTTTGATTCACAAATGCTCCACGACTCCCAGATTGAATAAAACACATGTATACTGGAAAATATAAAATAAGTCCAATTTTTATTTCTCCATGAGCTATGTGAATAAACAAAATACATACCTCAGAACACAGTTTAATTCAAACATAAACCAAGAATACATAAAACATTTTTCCACTGTACTGATCAAACAAATTTATCTATGGTAATTTTGGAACTTTAGGTTAAATATTAAAGTATTAAGTCATCTCATGCAAAATTGAAGGAAATTGTAGAGCCCAGGTCATACTATCACATAGATAAAAAGATATCTGGAAGGTATATAAATAGTCACACTTGAATATTATTTGTGTTTTTTTTGGCTTTTGATATTTTCATTGTTCTTTTAAATTCATCACGGAGATAGAGGTACTGCAATTTTTATACACTTAATGAAGTATCTTTTGTTTACTTTGAAATACTATAAAGATAATTGTAGAGCATAAAATAAAAGGAAAATGATGAGTGTGGGGAGTAGAGATGTAAATCAGGGTGTCTGAGTACCTCATGTTTGTGTTATGCTTGTGCTGAGATTTCCTCTGTGTAAAAGTACAGGGCTAACATTCCCTATTTGCTAAGGCAACTTGGTCTCTCTGGGCAAAGGTCCCCAATACATCAGTTTTAACCTTGAGATGGAAACATTGACTCCTAGATTCAAGAGAATTCTGGGCATAGTAAGATAACCATAATGCTTCTTCAGCACTTTGACCTTCAAACATGTCTGCTAGCAAAAACCTTCTCACAAAAGAACTTTTTATGATAAAACCTATATGATAAACATAGTGACAGTGCTGTGTCACTGTTCTTAATTAGAGTTCAGTTTCCCACCCTATCTTTCTTTTCTCTCTAAATGTTTGTTTTTCTTAAATCCGTGTCACCCTCACCAGTTTCTGGATTAGAAGCTACACAGGTCGATGCTGATGAGAATTACTGAAGACTCATAATGGCAACTTATAATGAGTTTTATGCAATTGTCTCTGCCTTGTTAACCTTTTGTAGTGTCATAACTTTTACATAAAAATTTAAGAATGTTATTTTTAAAAATTTCTGCACTGCACATATGGCACATTGTAACAGAAGTCTTGTGTGTTCTGCTTATAAATTTTGAAATTCAGTATTTTATTGAGATACCACAAATGCTTGTGAATGAGTGAGAATAATGCAGAATTCACCTCTCCTCATCTATTTTCAGAAAGCAGGAAGCAAGATTATTTGCCCATTTAGGGTTAAAGTGTCATTTTCAACAAGAGAGAGATCACTTATGAAGGAAAAATGAGGAATTGAAGGCTGCCCAGGTTGGAAGTCCATGTGCCAGACATCGTTTTGAGTTCTGCATGGATGGCCTAGGGTGGACTTCAGATATTTAGGGAATGCCAAGTAAGGTGAGAGGCCATGTCCACCAGCATGTTTCTGTGAAACTGATATTCTGGGTTAAGCATGTATGTATTTAAACCTGATAGATATTGCCAAATTGTATTTCAAGGAGCAAGTATATTTCACTCTGCCTTCACCAATAATGAACACTGTTTATATTTGCCAATCACATATGCAAAAACTGATGTTGTTGAATAAATTTGTTTATTTTCAGGGTGAGGGAAGTATAAGGTCTGAGAGAGAAAAACTGAATCTAATTGTCTAGTGATAAACAACTGGGTCCCCGACCCCCTACTCCAGGCCACCTTTTTTTAATTTATTTACAGCCTTAATTCTTATCTAGTACAGATATGTTCTTACATCTATATCCATCCCTCCCATGAGGCTGTTTCACATTTTACATGGTTGCACCATGAGATCATTCCTGCTTTCCTGAGTATACTGGATGCTATGAAGTCACTCCACAGAAATAGACCATCATTATTCTGTGCCAAATGCCAATTAAATGATTTCTAACCTTTTACCAATCCCATTGGAAAGCATTATATTTGACTGGTATAACACAAACAAATCTGTAGCTGACATGGCATCAAAATGTTTGCTTAAATTTGAGAGCAGCAAGCTCATTTCTTATGACAGTAGCTTCCAAAGCATTTAATTTAGTCTTAATTTAATCATTTAATCAATGTTTACCTGACTGTAAATAGGATAAATAGGATGAACACAGGTCTGCTTCTAAACCACAAGCATGTTTATTGTGGTACCAATATGTAGGCTTTGGAAGTATTTTGAGAAATAAAGAAAATGAGCCTTTTGAAAGTATTGGGACAAGGCTGTAGCAGACGTCAAAATAGAAACCAAAATAGATATCAAAGTAACTACTTGAGGTACAATAAAACCTACTGAACACCAGGGTCTAGTTATCTAGGGTTAGGATTAGGAGTTGGGCATCCATTTTAGGAGTTGAACTCCAGCATCAGAATACCATGGATCTGAAATATTAGCTGCAGGTTGCTAGGAGCCACTGCAAAGTATTACATTCATATGGAAATTGGGCTCCTACTGTTCACTTAGGCCCATTTGGGGACTCAAGTTACAAGACTCCTGGAGAGTTCCCATTGGTTGGGGAAGGATGGTAGGAGGGTGTTCCGGGGGAAGTGGAGCCCCCCGGGTCCGGTAGGGACACACGTGTGTGGGTGTGTGGACCGGCTTGTTAGGGGGACGCACACGGCCTCTCACAAAATAAAACTTTGTTTCAGTTCCATCTGGCTTGTGTTTTTGTGCTCAGCCGGATTGCAGCATCGCAAGCCGGCGTGCACTGACAGCGACCCGCGAAAGCGCCCAGCAGGAAGGCAGCAGGTGAAAACAGCAGCGGGCAGAAGCGGAGCCAAGGCTCACGCGGGCCCCGCCGTCCAGCCTGCAGCATTTTGGTGGCCCGTACGGGGAACGCCCAAAATTTATAGGTGAGTGATATCGCTCGCCCCTAAGGAAAGGCGACAGAATGGGTATTTTTGTTTTGATTTATTCTGCTTTTATTTCAGGCTCTCTAGCCTTACAATTTTTTCAGGCGAATTGGGAAAAATGGTTGGCTCAAGGTTTTAAGTTATTCGGCCCTGAGAAAGAAAAAATTGATATAATCATTTTTCTCCTCTCCGTTTCTGTTTCATTCTGTTTTGGCTTTCTTCTATCCTACCTTATTGGGTTACGTTACCTTTATAGTAGATTAGAATCTAGTAAAAAACAAACCGAAAGACTGTTAAGTAAATTGTTAGAGGTCCAGGCTATGGCAGAAAACTTATTAGGTCAAGCAAAACAAAAGGTCCCTCAAGCTAGTCAGACAGAAGAAAAATTGAAGAAGGCAAGCTTAGGGAAAAAACGACCCTCAGATAGGGAGGCTAGTACTAACTCCGTTCCATCACCAGAGGGCGTAATTCAACCAACAGCTTCACCTGTAGCTGAGCAGCCCTCAGTTTCCATAGGTGATGAACAGAATCCTGAGGCAGGACCCCAAAAGTTAGCATGCCCTGTAGTTGAGCGGGGAGAAGAAAGGGAACGAGTTTACCGTGCCTTAGATTTCAAAATAGTAAAGCAATTAAAGGAAGCTGTACAAACCTACGGGCCTGCGGCTCCCTTTACTGTCAGAATGGTCGAATCTATTACCAGCTGGGACTTAACACCAGAAGATTGGGCTAGCGTGTGTCACTCTGTGCTAAATGGAGGACAATATTTATTATGGAAAATTGCCAATGAGGAATTTTGCAGGGAGACAGCTAGGCGAAATGCAGCAGCAGGTTATCCTGAAAGAGATTCTCAAATGCTATTGGGGAAAGGACCTTATGAGGGTCAGAGGCAACAGATTAGATATGATCCTGGCGTATACGCTCAGATCACTATGAATGCAATTAAGGCATGGAAAACTTTGAAGGGACAAGGGGATTTACAAGGTCAACTATCTAAGATAACACAAGGAGTTAATGAGCCCTACGCTGACTTTGTAGCTAGACTTATTGAAACAGCCTCTAAGACATTTGAAAATACAGAACAGGCAATGCCATTTATAAAACAACTGGCTTATGACCAAGCAAATCGTTGCTGCAAAGAGGTCATTAGACCGTGGAAACATGGAGATTTAAACACATATATTAAATTATGTAGCGACATTGATGAACAAGGACAAGTCATGGCAGCTGAAGTAAAACAGGCTTTAGATACCAAACCAAAAACATGCTATAATTGCAATCAGAAAGGACATTTTAAAAGAAATTGCCCCATAGGAGGAGGGTTTAACAAAGCTAGGTATCAAAGGAGTAGAATCCCGGGTATTTGCCCACGATGCCATAGAGGGAGACATTGGGCTAATGAATGCCGTTCTCAAACCACCATAGAGGGTATTCCGTTATCAAAAAATGGACAAAGACCAAGTGTCTACCCACAATATCGTGGAGAAAGGTATCAGGCCCCGTTGTCAAAAAACGAATTGGAGGGCCCAATGCCCCGGGGCCCAAAGCCACAAATATACGGGGCAATGGAGGAACCCAGCAGCACCATCAAGGTAGTGCCCAGGACGCACTATCCATCAGATCCCTCATCAGACAAACTAGAGGGAGCGCAGGGTTGGACATCTGTGCCTCTGCCAGAGCAGTATTAACTCCAGAGATGGGAGTTCAAATCATTCCCACAGGAATAAAAGGACCTCTTCCCCAAGGAACAGTAGGCTTATTATTAGGACGCAGTTCTTCTACACTAAAAGGACTTATGATAAGTCCTGGGGTAATTGATCCCGATTATGAGGGTGAAATAAAAATTATAGCCAGTTCTCCAAGAGGTATATCCGTAATTTCATCAGGAGATAGAATAGCACAGTTATTAATAATACCCAGCCTACATGATGAATTTTCCAGTTGTAATGTAGAAAGAGGTTCCAAGGGATTAGGCTCCACAGGTGTAGATTGGGCTATGCTTTCTTTAAATTTAGATTCTCGCCCAATGCTAAAATTAAATATTCAAGGACATGATTTTAATGGGCTGCTGGACACAGGTGCTGACCTCAGCATCATATCTCGTCAGGAATGGCCAAAGCACTGGCCATTGCAACAAGCCACTCAAACGCTTCGAGGCCTAGGAGTGGCAACTAACCCCCATAGAAGTGCTATGGTATTAGATTGGAGGGATCCTGAAGGATGTGAAGGAACTATACAGCCTTATGTATTGGACCATCTTCCCATAAATTTATGGGGACGGGATGTCCTAGATCAATTAGGATTGACATTAACAAATAACGTCAATTCTAACGCGCCCACTAGTAGGGCTAAACAAGGCTTTAGAAAAGAAAAAGGATTAAGGAAACAAGATCAAGATATGATAGCACCAATTCAAATAGATCAAGAAATAAATAAACATGGATTGGGTTTTCAAAAAGGGCCACTGAGACAATCAAAATTACATGGAAATCAGAAAGACCAGTGTGGGTTCCTCAGTGGCCCCTGACTAAAGAAAAGATACAAGTAGCCCACGATCTGGTCAAACAACAATTAGCGGAAGGACATTTACAACCTTCCGTATCTCCCCATAATACTCCCATTTTTGTCATTAAAAAGAAATCTGGTAAATGGAGATTATTACAAGATTTAAGAGCCATTAATAATGAGATGGTTATTATGGGACCTGCTCAATCAGGGATTCCCCAATTGTCTGCTTTACCAAAAACCTGGCATGTGTTAACTATAGATATTAAGGATTGTTTCTTTTCAATTCCAATTCATCCCGAGGATAGTCCACATTTTGCATTTACTATCCCTGCACTAAATCATGAAGGTCCTGATCAGAGATATGAGTGGAAAGTTTTACCCCAGGGGATGGCGAACAGCCCGACTATGTGTCAAATTTATGTTAATAAAGCAATCCAGCCACTTAGAAATCAAAATCCTGAACTACAAATATTTCACTATATGGATGATGTGTTATTAGCACATAAAGATAAGAACACATTGCTAGAATGTTATGCCACACTTACAAACTTACTAAAAAATTATAATCTAGACATAGCAATAGATAAAGTACAATTAAATTTTCCAATTAATTATTTAGGAGTTTTATTATCCTCAACCATGGTCCGTCCACCAAAAATTCAAATACGAGTAGATCAACTCAAATCACTTAATGACTTTCAAAAATTATTGGGAGACATAAACTGGATAAGGCCTTACCTAGGCATACCAACAGGAGAATTAGGACCCTTATTTGATATCCTAAAAGGTCCATCAGATCCAAATTCACCCCGCATGTTAACGCCTGAAGCAAGAAAGGCATTAAAAATCATTGAAACATATATGGAAAATATGCATTTGGATAGAATTGATATAAGTTTGCCTTTATTATTTATTGTACTACCAACAAAAAATATTCCTACAGGAGTATTTTGGCAAGAAGGTCCATTATTGTGGATACATTTATCGTATTCCCCTAATACTATTCTTACTAGATATCCTGAGGCTGTAGGACAATTAATACTCAAAGGGATAAAAGCAGCGAAGGGAGTGTTTGGGATTTCTCCCAATAAAATTATTACTCCATATACTATGGATCAAATTGATGAGTTAGCTAATGAGTTAAATACTTGGGCAATAATCATGTGTAAATCTAGTGTCTCATTTGATAATCACTTGCCATCTAATCCCTTGTTGTCCTTTTGGTCTAAGCATCCTGTAGTTTTTCCTAAAATGACAAAAAAAAACCCTATCATGAATGCTCCAAATATATTCACTGATGGGTCAAACAATGGTACAGCAGCGGTAGTTACCCCTGATCAAACTTTTACATTTTTAGTACCCAAACAATCAGCTCAAAAGGTAGAGCTCAATGCAGTATTACAAGCTTTTATGATGTTCAAAGATTCTGTATTTAATTTATTCTCTGATAGCCAGTATGTAGTTAATGCTATAGCATCCCTTGAAGATGCTGGTAGGATTTCTCCTTCCTCTACTGTTTTCTCTTTGTTTTCTGCTATACAAACTCTAATCTGGGACAGAAAAGATCCATTCTTTATTGGACATATCAGGGCACATACAGGGTTGCCTGGAGCCCTTAGTTTGGGTAATGAACTAGCAGATAAATCTACACATGACATACATATTTTCTCCACAATAGAAGAAGCTATAAATTTTCATAAAAGGTTCCATGTCAATGCTAATACCTTACAAAAACGTTTTAAAATAACTAAGGAACAAGCCAGACATATAATAAAACAATGTCAAAATTGTGTGACATTTTTACCACAAGTTAATCTTGGAGTCAATCCTAGAGGACTGATACCTAACCATATTTGGCAGATGGACGTTACACACTTGCCAGAATTTGGAAAATTAAAATATTTACATGTTACAGTTGATACTTCTTCTGGATTTTTAATGGGCTCCCTTCATGCCGGAGAAAAAACTAAAGATGTTATAGCTCATTGCTTACAAAATTTTGCCACTGTGGGTGTTCCTAAACAGTTAAAAACTGATAACGCTCCTGGTTATACGTCTAACTCTTTTAAACAATTTTGCTCATCATTTGGCATTACTCATATAACAGGAATCCCATACAATCCACAGGGTCAAGGCATAGTTGAAAGAGCTCATCAAACTATTAAAATGTACTTATTAAAACAAAAGGAAGGAATTGGAAAAGGGTATATATCCCCCAAAGATAAACTTAAAATAACCCTTTTTACTCTAAACTTTCTAAATTTGGATTCATCAGGACTTAGTGCTGCGGAAAGACATATGTATCCGAAAAATGTACATAAGCCTAAGGTACTTTGGAAAGATATTCTAACAGGACAATGGAAAGGTCCGGACCCAGTAATAGTCTGGAGTCGGGGCTCCGTCTGTGTTTTTCCACAGGAGGAACAGCAACCAATTTGGATTCCAGAGAGATTAACTAAAACAATTTCTACAGAAAAAGAAGATGATTTGACTCAAATCCATAACAGCTGATATCCAGAGCTCCAGCTTGGCTATTCTTACATCTACAACAGTGATTTACCACGGTGCCTTTTTCAATATCTATTTTATTATTACATTTTTCCCACATCATAAGGTTCTATTTTATTTATTTATTTATTTTCTCTTTCTTTTTGAGCTCATACAAACCTAGGTTAATGTTTTTCTGATCAGTTTTATTTTTTGACTGTGTTTTATTTTTTTTTAACTGTAAAGTTTTTAAACATTGCAATGGAGATTTCACCTAGGTATAGCTACAAGGCCTTTATTTACTATTGTCCTATATGTTCTATGTTATGTATGCACTGTTTTGTGTTGTATGTCTGTATGTGTGTATGTCCATATTTCATTTATAAGGAGCGCTCATGTATAAATAGATATAAATGGATCCAAAAAAAAAAAAAAAAAAAAAAAAAAAAAAAAAAAAAAAAAAAAAATCACGTGACTTATATGGTTTAATTTAAATTAGGTAAACAGCTGTTATAAATTTTGCTTTTAAAGGTGGTTAACAGATCTGTTTGTTTACTTTCACCTTTCCTTTTCATTATATTTAACAATTCTGTTCAAGATAATGTCTCTTTAGCACCATGGCCAGAATTCCCATCTCCATCCCAATGCCGGTGAAGACTAAGATAAAACCAAACTACAACTTCTATGATAGCTATCACAGTAAACTATATAAACTGATACATCAATCAATATAACTCAATAAGTATCCTCAATCAAGGACTTAATTTACTTTGGGAGAAAATGGACATATTGACAGACTCCTCCACTTTGAACTGCTCAATCAAGGACTTAATTTACTTTGGGAGGAAATGGACATATTGATAGACTCCTCCACTTTGAACTGCTTACACAACTTGCCTGGACTATGTATCACCTGTATGCATTGTGCTCTATTTGTTGATACAGTGAATTATGGTAGTGCTGAAATATCTTAGCTGCTGTGTCACCAGTGTTACTGTTCTTCCTAAGGAGCCGTCAATTGGCTTGGTGTCGTGGCATTTCTGTATCTTCCTCCCTTCTACTAGTGATGGTCTAAAACTTGGGGGCCAACAGAGGTGAGGCAAGAACCTCACCCCCCCACTGGCACCAAAGTTAAATTTGGGGGCCAACAGAGGTGAGGCAAGAACCTCACCCCCCCACTGGTGCTTAGGCCTATCCACAAGCATGGCTATGCTAGACCGGTAGTCAGTGACGGGTTGATCTGATTACAGTGGATTCAACCTAAGACAGGAAACTGACGTGTAAAAGTCAGTTCTCCCATGACGGGTAAGAACCACATGTTAAATTGGACAACCTACCAGGCACGGTCCCTAGCCACATTGCCATTGCTTAATTAAACAGAAGGGGGCAGATGCTAGGAGCCACTGCAAAGTATTACATTCATATGGAAATTGGGCTCCTACTGTTCACTTAGGCCCATTTGGGGACTCAAGTTACAAGACTCCTGGAGAGTTCCCATTGGTTGGGGAAGGATGGTAGGAGGGTGTTCCGGGGGAAGTGGAGCCCCCCGGGTCCGGTAGGGACACACGTGTGTGGGTGTGTGGACCGGCTTGTTAGGGGGACGCACACGGCCTCTCACAAAATAAAACTTTGTTTCAGTTCCATCTGGCTTGTGTTTTTGTGCTCAGCCGGATTGCAGCATCGCAAGCCGGCGTGCACTGACAGCGACCCGCGAAAGCGCCCAGCAGGAAGGCAGCAGGTGAAAACAGCAGCGGGCAGAAGCGGAGCCAAGGCTCACGCGGGCCCCGCCGTCCAGCCTGCAGCAGCAGGTAAAACAAAAGAGTGTTGGTATAATACAAGTTCTCCGTTTCTTATATTATACCTAGGGATGCATTTCATCACATTACATCTTTTACACATTGCATGATATCTTTCTTCTTTTTTCCTTTTCCAAAAATTAAAACATAAATAGGATGGACACAGGTCTGCAGACCATAGCAGGGGGTTGCTTTACAGCTCCTATCAATAAAATCAGGCATGGGACCATTTGTAATTGATAAAGTCTGAGGCAGCTATTAAATGCCAAAAATCTTTTTGCCTGCTACCACCAGTGAAAGTCAGGACAATACCAACAAATCCTCCAGGAGTCATGGAATTTTGACAGAGCTGTTTCTTATCAATTCTGGGAGACCAATCCAAAATATATCCATTATTACCAGAAACTTTATGGTGTACTGGAAAGACATTTGCACATTCCATCCATTCAGGAAAAGTACTAAGTACTATTTCAGAACAATTAGGGCAGTAAAGTATTCGTGGATGCTCCAAGGGAAACACTGGAGAAGAGTCCCATTTTATTAACTGCCCAGACATATGATCTTAAGTTCAGGGCCTGTGTGTTTAAGTGCCCTGAATCCCACATATGATGTCTTTTCCCCTAAGGCTACTTTTACACCACAAGCATGTTCATTGTGGGTCCAATATGTAGGTAAATTCCCACCATATGCAGTATACTTAAATCCAATTGAATGTACAGGTATAATGTGTTTGAAAAACATCCCATCTTATGAATAGTCATTAGTAAATACTGGTATGAATTCTGCAGCCCACATAGCTGGATGTATTAAAGTGGTTCTGGAAATAGATCCAGTAAGTTTTCCCATGAACTCCACTTACCTCAAAGCTCAATAAAGCCAAAATAGTCACAATATGGTGGTTGGAGACTTCACACTTCTCTGTTGTTTGACTATATGTTCAGCCTGATGCATCAGGTTAGTCAGTTGCCTGTACTGTGGCTCAAAATCTTTCATGGTGGTGGTGACCAGTGTATTCATGTACCCAGAAAGGATGAGTTTCAGTTTCCTGAAAGGTACAAGCATGACCGTTGCCCCATATTATTATGGAATATGGTTTATTCCATTGTCGTGTTTGTAAGTTTCTCCACCAGACTAAGCCCGATGGGCCTACTCTAGTAGAAACCATGTGTTGCTGAGAAGGAGTGAGAACTTTGACAACATGATTTATAAATAAAAATTAAAACAGAACATGATTTAAATGATTTTGTGGGGTTCTATCTACCCTTTTTTGTTTTTGTAAAGTTGTTGAAAAGAAGAGCTGCCATAAGCTGGAGTATTGTTAGTTTTAAAATTTAGAAAACAGCCCCCAGCATGGTATAATATATTTAAACAATAAGAAACTACTTAGTGAGTATTTTCCCTTGGCCAGAAAGATGAGCAAAAATCACCTTTAGGAATGTGTTTATCGATATAACCAAGGTTGTTGTTAAGCTGAAAAGAGCAGTGAAAGAAGGCTAAGCTCCCATCAATTGTATGACTTAACTTTTGTCTTTAGTAATAAGCTAAACAATGAAATTATGAAATTGGGTCTGTATGAATACTGAAAGTCAGTCTTATATCTTGTTTGTCCTTAATTGCCTTATTATCTTAACTTAGGTTGTTATATTAAAAATTATAATTGTGTAAGACATTAACAGGAAATAGTTGTAAAGTTTAAAAGGAAAATACAAAATGAAATTAACAAGAGAAAAAACATTTAGTTTTTCAGATAGCTGTAAACCAAGGAACTTATTTTTTATAATTCCAAACCTTTACTTAATTATGTATAGTATTTTTGCTTAAGATTACAGTAATCCTTACAACAAAAAGCACATCCTGACCTTAATTCTAAATGAACTTGAATAGTTATCTTAACATGAAATTAGTCGTAACTCAGGTGACGTGACTTCTTGACAAGTGTTACATAAGGGCTTTATTTTTGAAACTAATCCTTCTCTTTTTTAAATACTATTTTATAAAGTTTTTATATATCATTTTTAATTAGTTGACATAACATTACTTCTAAAACATGAATCAAACAGGTTAGGAGAGATTTTAACTCTCTTTTGTGGGAAAGTGGTTAAATGTTTTTATATTGCATATTGTCCACCTTTAAATGAACTAGACTCTCTTTATTCTCTTGAAATTGTTTATAAGTGTATTTCTCAGTATAGAGAGTAACACAAAATTTTATAGTTTGTGACGGACTAGTTTTATCTAATTACAAAATATTAAATGGCAATTTTTAAAAATAAATTATATTTGTTGTTTTAGGGGATAACTTAGTTGTGACACAGAAATCCTAGACTTTTTTGGGGGGGAAAGGGATAGTTGAGTCTCATTGTGCTCATTTGTAAAATGAGATCATTCGATTTTTTAAAGTGAGAGTTTCCAAAGATGAAGATCTTAGTCAAAAGATACTTTTGAAACTGATTTTCACAAAAAGCTCCCGTGTGAGACAACTAAAAAATTTTCAAGGTAAAATGAGTAGATTATGAGAGGTCTCATCTAATCAACAGCTTAATTCACTGATAAAGAATAGCAGTGCGCCAGCCGGCAACCGGCCTCACTATGGCAGGCATGCACACGGTCTTTCTTGGTCCTCATGGCCCCTTTTCTTACACTCTCCTCTTCTCTCTGGTCAGAGGAGAGAGGAGCCGCTCTCTCCAAGTGGTGAATTCACGGGATCTAGCCCGAGCCTGCTGCCAAAGTGGCCTATGGAGAGCTACTAGAGGCTGCGATTGGGGAGAAAACCCCGGAGTCCCCATCAGAGAGGAGCCGATCGGAGCAGCCACCGCCAGAGAGGCCAGCCCACAGGTTCGCCTGTCCCCCTGCCCTGCTCACAATCCAGCTTCTGCAAAGTGGACTAGGTCTTCATTGAATTTTGTGTTGAAGACAGTAAAGATGTTAACGTAAATTTTGAAAAATCCAAACTGACTTTCAGTTGTCTTGGAGGAAGTGATAATGTTAAGCATTTAAATGAAATTGATCTTTTTTTTACTGTGTTGCTCTAAATGATTCCAAGCATAAAAGAACGGACAGATCAATTGTATGTTGTTCACTAAAAGGAGAGTCTGGCCAACCATGGCCTAGGTTAACCAAAGAAAGGGCAAAGCTTCATTGGCTTAGTGTGAACTTCAGTAATTGGAAAGATGGGGAAGAGGATTCAGATGAAGACATGTCTAATTTGGATTGTTTCTCTGAGATGATGAACAACATGGGTGGTGATGAGGATGTAGATTTACCAGAAGTAGATGCAGCAGATGATGATTCACAAGACAGTGATGATGAAAAAATGCCAGATCTGGAGTAAGGAATATTGTCGTCGCCTGGATTTTGAGAAAGAAAATTATTTCTCCACAAGATTTCATGATTGAGAAAATTCCTGAGTTATAGCTCTAAAGGCAGCTGCTGTATTTGCCTCCTTTAACCCATTTTTCAACCTGTTCCCCCCGCTTCACTAAGGGTTGATAATGTACCATTGTATAGGGCAAATTTAAGTCAGCTAAGGCACTTTCAGCTTATATCTAGCTGAAAACCTCAATTTATGTTCATGACAGTGGGGATTTTTTAAAATGTCTACATTCTTTCTAATAAACCATTGGAAGACTTAAAAAAAAAAAAGAATACCAGCGCTACCTATGCACAGATGGGGTATGGTAAGAGAAGGTAGGTTACTGGGAGAATGCCTTCAGGTATGTAGTCTGTCTCTAGTTAGCCACGCGAAACTTTTCTCCTCTCTATTGTTCTTGCTACATGTGTTGGTCACAGCAATGAAAAAAAAACTGACTAGAACAGATTTTTTTTTTTTTTTTTTTTTTTTTGCTGAGAAGTGGAGTCATTTGTTTAATTAACGTAAGTAGCTGTGACACTTTTTGAATTTTTTCACTTAGTGGGAAAATTTGTCTTTTTTTATATGTTCTTTTTAGTCATACATGATGGTAAGATGTATTTTGTTAAATTATATGTACATGGAGTATAACTTCTCATTCTTTCATTCTTACATGATGAAAAAATTACATTGATCCTGTAGTCATATATGCACATAGGAAAATAATGTCTTATCTATTCTACTATCTTTCCTATTCCCATTTCCCTTCCTTCCCTTTATTCCTCTTTGTCTAATCCCAAAACATTTTTACTCTTACCTTCACACCCCTTATTGTGATTTAGCATCTGCATATCAGAGCAAAGCTTTGGCCTTTGGTTTTTGGGAATTGGCTTAGTTTAAAGATCCAAACTGGAAAATAAACATTTTAGAATGTTGTAAGTGGAGTTTAGTGTGTAATTCTTGTGGGGATTCTGAAGTTCAGAATGCTGATAGGAGTCTGCAAAGACAAGAATGGGCTCAAGAGTTGCATAGGCAGACTATTAGAAATTTATAATTAGAGTTCATTCCCATTAGTTATATCAAATAAGTTTTCTACCTTTTGCCCATTCCCTGAGACTTTCTGTGAGGTTGACTTTAAAGATGATGGACTAATCGGGCAGAGAAAATTTCAAGGCAGCACAAAATCCAGGCAGTGATATTAATATTTCTGAAGGCTTTTAGTTTACAGTAACTATTACAAGCAGAAAACAAGAGAAGAACTTTTTTAATTTTTCTAATTTAAAAAAAAAGAAGTTTTTTTTTTTTAATTAGAAAAACTTGGGTGTTTGTCCAGAAAAGTGCTCGTAAATCTAGATCTATTGAATATGTAGTTTTTAAAAAGAATTAAAGTCAGTAAGAAAGTCCTAGGTACATTAGAAAATAGAAAATATGGCTTGAAGGTAGCTCATAAATGGGCATACCACATCCATTTTAGGCTCAGGAGTATAAAAATAAAAATTACTTTGAAAAAAGACCATGGTAATACCTTTCTTGCATTGTGGAGTCTAGGAAGTGGCTTCACTATGCTGAGTAAAGCAGAAACTAAGATGCTGCTACAGACAGGGCACAAGAAAGCTTGTCTATTGCTTCAGATCTTGGGAGACCATGGTGTTAATCATGTCCTTCAGTTCCTCAGGAATGCATAATGCTGAATTTAGGGGGTCAAGGAGGCTTCTGCAGAAATTTCAAAGGAAGGCCTGTAGATGAGGAAAGAGTTTCAGGGACAGAATCCTTGTGGATTGCCCTGAGAGGGTGAGGCATGAAGATGTGGAAAGGAAGCTGAAATGAATATACCTGAGATACCAGTACTGTGGGACATCTGCTGAGGAAAATTGAAAACTTTTGAGAAGAAACAAGTAAAGAGATGTTATGTGGTCTGCAATCAGCAAAGATATAGGGATGGAGCTACACAATCTCTCTGAAGAGAATATCAGCATAGCATATTCACCACATCCTGGATGCAGAGCTACAGGTCCTATATGCCAAGCTGAATTTGAGTCTTGGTTTTATCTTACATCGTATTTCTCTCTGGTGGAATGAAAACCTTTATTCTGTGCCATTATATATTGGATCTGGATGACTTTCTTTTGAATTACACAAGGTTCAGGTTAAGTTTGCCTTTAGTCTCAGAGCAGACTTTGTACTTGTACTTTTGGGCAATGCCGAAACTGTTAAGGTGATGGGGACTCTTAAAAATGAAATGGGCTTTTGTAAGGAGAAGAATGTCCTTTTTTGGATCTGTGGTTTCTCTCAGATGCTCATGTGGGACTGTACAAAAAAGTTTAAAATAATTAGAATATGAAATTATATCCTAATCAGTGGCCTGTAATTTATCTCCAGTGAATTACTGGCTATACAATTATAAATTTGCCAGTAAATTGATGGATCTGGAGCTCATCGTGCTAAGTGAAATAAAGAAATCCCCCCAAAGCCAAAGGTTGAATTTTTCTTTCTATATGAAAATGCTAACACACATCAGGTGGGGGGTGGGGAAATAGAAATAAGAAAAACAGTAGAATGTATTGGACATAACTTTCTTATGTTCATATGTGAACCCTTCATCAGTGAAACTCCACATCATGTACAACAGGAGAATGAGATCCTAATTAGAATAGGTTATAATCCATGTATGTATAATATGTCAAAATACCCTCTTGTCATGTATATCAAGAAAGAACAAATTCAAAAATTCACTCTAATTTTTGTCATTGAAATAAAAATAAAAATATAAGAAAAGACTCTTGAAAATTCCCAACAACATTTACATTGTTGAACTGATGATCAACAATGAATAAATTTTGGGGGATAGACTTAAAGCATATCCAATCCAGTATATTATGCCTCTCATTCCCTGAGATCATGTCTTTCTCACAATTCTAAATGAATTATCTTATTCTCTCAAGTTTCAAAATTTAGCTGGTTACAATATCACTCAAAATTATAAGTTCAAAGTCTCTTGAGATTTAAAGAATATACTCTTTCCTGTTTGGGCCTATTTTATATTAAAAAAAGTTCCATACTTCTAAAATATGATGATATAGGACAAGCATTCCTATTCCAAAATGAAGAAATAAAGAAGTGAAAGAAAGGAGCCAGTCTCAAGTAAGAAAGAAATTCAGACTGGTAGAGATTAAATCCCAAACCCCCATGACCACCATCGGGTGTATATTCTGGTGAGGTGTACTCTCCCAAGGCCTTGGAGAATTCAAGTCCTGGAACTCTGCTAGTTTCAGTGGCTGAAATCGAGGGCCTTATGCTAATATCAGTGATTTTCAAACATGGTGCAGAAAATTGATACCCAGGCAATGTTTTTCTGGTAACTTCACTACATTCTCTTTAGGAATTTTCCCATGTGGGTGTTCCTGAAGGAGTTCAGACACTGATACAGGTGTTTGTTCTTTACTCCCATGCTTTCCTTTGTAATTCAAACAGAAGCTGCCATGCCTTGTAACTCTTGAATTCTGTGCACCTCCAAACCCAACTCTACCTAAGCAGCATGATTCAACACTTGCACATGATGCATCTGGATCTACTTCAACTCTAGTTTCAGCTATATCAGTGAGCAGAAAAATCCATCCAGAGGTGATTCCAAGTGAAGGGGTTTATGGAAGGTCCCTCTGGAACTTACCATGAAAAGAATTCTTCCCTGATACATTTCTGGTCATATGATGGGGTAGGATGCAATGAAAACTTTTTGAGACATCTGAAGGCCTGTGATTCATTGTCTTTTCAAATTGCAAGTTTCCTTCCATCTACTTTGATCTCTACATTTTCATACAAAAATCAACTTTATAATTGTAAACTTTCCTTACAGAAACATCCTTACACTTAGAGATACATTTAAATTTCCCTCCTACTCATTGTTTCTCTTTTCTTTATTATTATTATTTCTATTTATTTATTTTTGGTACCAGGGATTGAACTCAGGGGCATTTGACCACTAATACACATCCCCAGCCTTATTGTTTTATTTTTGTATTTTCTATTTTATTCATAGACAGGGTTTCACTGAGTTGCTTAGTGCCTTTCCAACTGCTGAGACCACCATGCCTGGCTGTTTAATATTTTTTTTCATCCACATCATGAAAAGCTAAACTGTTTATTATTTTTGTCCATAAGTCGTGAGTTAATCTCTTTAATAAATGTTTTACCATAACACCTGTAATTTTTTTATATAATTAGTATGTGAAATTATATATGCCTTAAGAAATTTTGATTTATCAACTCTATGGTGAAAACGTATAAAATTGGCAATATTTAAAGTATTTGACTTATACCAACAATTGAATACATATTATATGAATTAGAGAAATATATACTTTCCTAGGTCAATTTTTTTAATGTGAAAGAGAACATGTATGCTGGGGAAATCACATTCAGCAAGAGCACAAGCACAACTGAGATGGTAGGAAAACTCAGGTTTATTACATCAGAAGACCCGGATGAGCTCTGAAATTCTGGGTCCCAAGCTGAGGTTATACAGGGCTTTTATAGAAAAAAATCGACATTCTTTCTTAACCATTACAACATTGGTGGGTTTGAATTCATGACCAAAAACCATGAGTGGAAGTTCTTGCAATAAACAGTTTACAGCAGCAGAACAAAGGCAGAGAAAAATCTGCAAGTGATATCTGGAAGTGGTCATTACCACATGGAGCAATTTCTCAAGATATCTGCAAGCATACATTCCTAGAATCTATATTTCAAACAAAGCCATGCTTAAAAAGTTATAGTTCAAACAGCAGTGAAGTGACATATTAACCTATACTCACACTAGCAATTAAGTGACACAGCTACAATCCTACAAAGATCAGAAATTTATAAGGTGCCATTTCATTCTGTATTGTAATAATAAAATAAAATATATTTTTATAAAATTTTTTAAAAGTCAATATTAGGTGATTTTATCCTCATTTTTAACAATTAAAACTCAGTATTTTAACTCAGAAATAACTTATATAAGTTTCAATTACTTGTTGTAACACAAGGGTAAGTTAATTATGTAACTTGTAAACATTTATATTCACCTAATTTAATTCTTACAATATACCTAGATTACTTAAAAACTATGACCTTGTTTTAGTTAGATTTTTCACTACTGTGACTAAAGGACCCATCCAGAACAATCATGGAATAGGCAAGTTTATTTCCGGGTTCATGGTTTCAGAGGTCTTAGTCCATAGAAGGCTGGCTCCATTCCATGAGGCTTGAGGTGAGGCTAAACATCATGGTGGGAGAGTGTGGTAGAGCAAAGCAGCTTACATCATGATGATCAAAAAGCAGATAGAAAAATCTATATAGCCAAAGACATTCCCCAATTTCTACCTCCTCCAGTTGTACCATACCACTTCAGGTATGTTGTTATTTGAAGAAACACCTCATTTTAATCTGGTTGAACCTGTTCTTGACTTAAGGGCATTGAATTTTCAAATCTGAGACTTATTAGTTTACCAATTTCTTATGTCAATGCAATTACTATTATTTCAGTAATTAGTAGCCTATAAAAGTAGATGCCATATCCACTTTTGTGATCAAGCAGCAGTACTAAGGAAAGCCCACAAACATTATAGTCTTTTTTCTTGGGAAGAACCTGTTGAGTTAGATTTTTCTCATGCATTATGATAGGTTGATGCCAAATGCTCCTTCCCTCTACACTCATCAGTGCCAGCACCATAGATTGAAACCTCATCAGAAGGTAAACATAGGGCTGCTGAGGAAGCCGCACACAGGAGACAGACAAATACACCATCTTGCCTGCACAATAGCCCCTGTTAGACAACTGAATCTAACTAGGGGATTCCTTTAATTCTCCCCAAGTTATGTGTCTACTTGCTTTCTGCAACTTTACAAGAAACTATGCCTGGTCATCTCCCAGGATTGTACAATGGTTCTATGTACATGGTGACCAATACAAATAATAATGGTGACCAGAGTAAATGCAGTTACCATAAAGCTACAGCCTGACTCTTAGTAATCAGGTCTCAATGCTGAATGGTTAAGGTACGCTATTTTTACGACCTTAATGGTAGATGAGTGCCATGCATGGCACAGTTTATAAACCATTTCTCTCTATGTAATGAGAATTTTTATGTGTGGGAAGAGATGACAACACATGGTATAACTCATAAGTTTGTGATGACATGAGCCAAAGGCCATCAACAACTGTTGGTTCTGAAAATATGACTCATACTTCTGCTTGTGTTATAAATGGTTTTAATAATTTCTCACTGACCCCACTGATTATAGAAAATAATACCCTAGGTTACTGAGACAAACACATGACAACCATCACATAACAGATGGGCTGGACAGCAATTTGTCACATGTATTCACTGTCGAGCATAGGCGATCACTGTAAGTTCTCCAGAGCCACTAAGGGTAGAGGAGAGAACAAACTGTTAGCAAGGGGGTAAGACTATATAGTATCATTAAAGGAAGTTTCTAAAAATTGGTTTGGGATAATTAATTGTGCTTACTGCCAGAAAGATGAATCATTTTATATTACAGATTGATAAGTTTTAAAAACTACACTATGAAGCTATTTAATACAAAATACTATAACATCAATTGCATACAGTTTAAGTACATTTGCATACATTATCATATAAACTAGTTATTTACAATGTAGTTTCATACAAACTACTATACCTCCTATATACTTTACACAATGTTGTGTGCACATACATACACTATGTGTACTAGCTAATAATGTATGATATGTTATACCAATATATACAAAATTTTTGACTATCAAGACAAAAAGCATCAAATTATTAGAAAATTGAATATAAAAGCCTCTTATTCCATGATAAGAGATTTGGCCAGGAAAAACAATGTTTTCACATTTTAAAGTCAATTAAACACACATGTTCAGTTCCAGCATTCATTATTCACTTCTGAATAGATACAGTAAAAATAAAAGCATCCCCACTTTCCATGCCTTAGTAGTGTTTTTCTCAAGACTATTTTTTTTGTTTTAAAATGAATATAGTAAAACATTACCATGCTCCTCACATATGCATGACTTTTCTCACATTTGAATAATTCCATGTTTTTAAAAGAACTGAAAAATTGAAAGCATTATCAGATTTCTTAAAGTTATCAGGTTTTTCTCTAATAAAAGTCACTTAGTATATTTGAATAAAATTGGAAAACTTGAATTCTATTCCAAACTGTTTACATAGAGACTTCCTGAATGAGTTTTTTTATGTAAATAAAGAGGTATAGGTTGAATTTAAAGTGTCCCCCAAAGGCTCAGGTGCTGGTAATTTGACCCACAGCCAATGGTGCTGTGCAAGGAGACAACAACTTTAGGAGGAAAGGTCTAAATTGATGAAATTTGGAGATTCCTGTTTGAATTAAGATGAACTTCCTTCTGCTGTGAGAAAAAACTCTAAAAAGCTACAATCCTCTGGTAGGTAACACAAAGGATAATAGTGGAAATCACTCCCTCCTCAGGTGTCTGTACATATGAACATTTCTTTTGTTTTATTTGACTTTGTTGTGCCTTCCCTCTCTACTAAGCAGAGAAGGTGGGTAATTGAGATATAACCTTGGAAGGTGTACTCTTTAACACACTGCTTACACTAATAAGGCTTTCATCTAGGATGAATTTATAGATTTGTTGTTGTTTTGTTTTGGGGACCAGAGGTTGAACTCAGGGGTGCTGAACCACTGAGCCACATCTTCAACCCTTTTTTTTCCTATTTTATTTAGGGACAGGGTGTCACTAAATTGCTGAAGCTGTCTTTGAAATTGTGATCCTCCTTTATTAGCCTCACAAACATCTGGGATTATAGGCATGCATCACTGCACCTGGCTTGATCATGGTTTTGAGTGGACTTTTATTAAGCCAAGGCTTTACAACATTGTTTCCATTCATAGTACTTCTTTCAAATATGAATTTTTTTTCATGTTTTCTAATGGAGCTAGAATAACTAAAAGCTTTTCCACATTGTTTACTTTATAGGGATTGTCTTTAGTATAAGATTTTTATGAATATAAATAAAAGTGTAATAAGTGAAGGCTTTACCGCATTGATTATATCCATAAAGATTCTCTCCAGTGAGATCATGAGATCATGTTTTTGAAAGTCCTTGAAAAATTGAACTCTTCTCTATGTATCATTCATTTCTAAGTGAATTACCATTGTGCCTTACCTTGTCTATGATCATGTGAGAGAAGTTCTTGTGACTTCTACCCACACTCTTATCTTTCATATGGCTTCTTGCCAGAGTAAGTTACAATGTGCCTATTGAGTAATAGATGGCAAGAAGACTTTTTCATAAATACTGTATTCACATGTATTTTTCTTTTTAAGTTTCAGGTTTAAACACTATATATATATATATATATAATGTGTGTGTGTGTGTGTGTGTGTGTGTGTGTGTGTGTGTGTGTGTGTACTGGAGACTGAACCTAATGCCTTGTTAATGTGAGTCAAGCACTCTACCAACTGAGCTATATCCCCAGTCCAACACAATATCATTTTTATTTTAAAAGTGCCTCAATCATGATTTATGAGAAAATGACAGTTTTATTGAAACTGAAATTTGAGGGAGTACAGCATGAATTATGGTGTCTTCATTTTATTCATGATCCACTGAGAATAAGTACAATTTGCTAGGAAGATAAGAAAATCTCAGGAAACGGTCTTCTCTCTTTCTCCAGAATACACTAATGGTATCAAAGCTTTCTCTTTTACATTTTCTTTCCCTTTGCCAATGATGTCACAAATTTTTGGTGACTTCTTTTTGGTAGTCAGGGCTGCTTAGAATTAACTGTAGTGAACCCACCCACTCATGCAAATTAATTCACCACCCAGATTATTGCTGACATTCAGATCTTAACTGAAGATGCCAAGGTCCCAGGGAGCTGAATGTGAGATGGAAAGAACTATTTACCCACCATCCAGCTTGCTCTCTGGCTTGATGAAAGCAAATTTCTACATATCTTCAGCTATGCATCTTGAAAGAAAGAAGTCACAGAAAGTGAAAGAAGTCACAGAAAATATCTACTCAGCAGATTTGCAACCTGCTCTACATGCTACTTCAAGTTTTCTGTCCCCATCACCTGAGAGGAATGGCCCAACCATGACAGATCTCACAGCAGTCAAAGCACCAGGAAAAAAATTAATATGAACCAATGAGTTGTGCACATGTCCATTTAGAGAACCAGCTCCAGGTATGCTCCCCAGGTGACATGCCAAAATTGAACCATGAAGATACAGAAAATATAAACAGATCTATATCAAGCAATGAGATTGAAACATCAATTAAAAGCCTTCCAACAAAGAAAAGCCCAGAATCAGATGGCTTTCTTAGCTGATTTCTACCAGGCTTCGAAGAAGAACTAATGCCAACCCTCCTCAAATTATTTCAGGAAAAAGAAATGAACAGCCCCAAATTCATTGTATAAAGCCAGTTTCACCCTGATACCAAAAACAGACAAAGACACATCCAGGAAAGAAAACTACCAACCATGATGGACATAGACATAAAATTCCTTAATATTAAGTACTGGCAAACCACATTCAAAAACACGTTTACAAAATAGTATGCCATGATCAAATGGGCTTCATCTCAAGGATCAAGTTTAGTTCAATATACACAAATCAATAAATATAATTCACTATATAAACAGAATTAAGGAAAAGAATCACACAATCATCTCAATAAATACAGAAAAAAAATCCTTCAACAAAATACAGCACCCATTCATGTTAAAAAAAAAAAAACTGCAGAAACTAGAGACAGGAGAAATTTACCTCAACATTATAAAAGCTATAAACCAGCATGTCTAAAGCCAATATCATACTGAATGGAGAAAAACTGAAAGCATTTCCTCCAAATTCAGAAAGAAGACAGGACGTCCACTCTAACCACTCCCATTCAACATGGTTCTTGAAATGCTTGCTAGAGCAATTTGGCAAGAAAAGGAAACTAAAAGGATACAAATAAGAAAAGAAGTCATATTATCTCTGTTTATTGATAACATAATCCTATATTTAGAAGACCCCCCCCCGAAAAAAAAAAACACAGGAAGATTTCTAGAGCTCATAAACAAATTTGACAACATATCAAGATGCAAGATCAACATACATAAATCCATAGCTTTTCTATATTCCAAAAATGAATCTCCTGAGAAAGAAAGAGTCCTTTTCACATAATCTCAAAATAAAATACTTGAGAATAAATCTATTCAAGGGGGTGAAAGACATCTACAATAAAAACAACGGAAAACTGAAGAAAGAAATTTAAGAGAACGTCAGAAGGTGGAAAGACCTTCCATATTCTTGCATAGGAAGAATTAATATTGTCAAATGGCCACACTATACCAAAAGTGTTACACAGATTCAAATGCAATCCCCACCAAAGTACCAATGGCATTTTTCACAGAACTATAAAAAACAGTCCTAAAATTAATTTCAAAGAATGAAAGACCCACAACAGCCAAAGCAATCATAACATTACTCCAAGTCAAATTGTACCACCGAGCTATAGTAACAAAAATAGCATGCCACTGGCATCAAAACAGACATGAAGACCCATGGAACACAACAGAAGACAGAGAGACAAACCCACATAGATACATTCATCTGATATTCAACAAAAGTACAAAAAAATGGAGAAAAGAACCTTTTTAATAAATGGTGATGAAACTGGTTCTGCCTATTTAGAAGAATGAATCTACATCCTTATCTTTCATTCCACACAGAAGTGGATCAAAGGCCTAGTGATTATATCAGAAACTTTGCAACTGCTACACGAAAACAGGTTCAACACTCCAATATATTGGTACAGGCCCTGACTTTCTTAACTAGACCTCTAAGCTCAAGAAATAAAATCAAGAATCACTTATTGTATAACATCAAATTGAAAATCTTCTGCATAGCAAAGGAAACAAGAGTGAAGGGGAAAGTCTAAAAAATAGGGGTGGAGGAATTTTGTCAGCTAATCCTCTAAAATATATATATTAAAATTAAATTAAAAATAAATAAATAAATATGAATTAATATCCAGAATATATAAAAAACTCAAAAAACTTAAACCAAAAAAGCAACATAATCCATAAATAAATGACCAAAAAAGCTAAACAGACATTTCTCAAAACAAGAAGTACAATAAGTAAATATATGAAAAAAAATATGCAACATCCTTAGCAATTAGGTGAATATAAATCAAAACTACATTGATATTTCATCTGACTCCAGTTATAATGGGAATCATCAATAATACAAATAAAGGCTAGAGAGAATATGGAGAAAAAAGAACACTTTTACACTTCTATTTATTTATGTTTTAGGTGGTGCATTATATTTACATATAAAATTAGAATGCCTTGTGATGTCTTCATACATGCATATGGCATAATCTGGTCAACTTTATTCCCCAATTCTTCTCTTTTCCCTCCCCTCCTCACTCCCCACTGGTACCCCTGTTTCTACTCACCTCTTCTGCATGGGCTCTGAAGCAAGCTCACTCTCTCTGCTAAGATACCCTCCTATTGCCTCTGGGCTCCAACTCCTCATACTTTCCTACATCTACTAGGGGTGGGGGAAATCTTTTCATGATTTTTGATCTCCATACCACACCAGGCCCAATCCCCATGAAACACATACCTTGATCAAGCCCAAATAATTTATGAAAAGATTGTTCAAGAGGGAATTGAAAAGACAAGAAACATAAGAAAAAGGTAGGAGCTAATAGATTATTTTTGAAGAACTAAGACAAAATCCTAACCAAGGAAAGCTTCTTCTGACAGCAAAGTAATGCTTGTAACTAATGAGAATTCAGGCAGTTCTAAAGAGAGTGGTTTCCCTAGTTCATCCCAACTTCTACCTGTTTGCAAACACAAAAACAAGCCTTTGTCAGTCCTGGCCCGCCCCGCCACCTCCCCATGAGCATGATGGGATTATATTCATTGGTTGGCCATTTTTCCTTTCTTTTCATATCTTATATCTTAGAAGTCTGAATGTGACAACATGACACATTTATTTTGATATCTGCATAGCATTTTTGTTTGAATCACAGATGGACAGTAAGGACATTTGGACATTATATTAACACATAATGGACATTAAGGCTGTTTCAGATCTTTCTTTCTTACAAACGATTGCAATATGCACCGTTGTAGAAATATCTTTGCATCTTCAGCTTTTAAAACTTAGTCTCAAAATCAAGTAGTTCAAGTGAATGAGAATAGGCTACTTTAAAAGCAAATTTATTTCCCCATAAAATATCAGGTTAAAAGGACATAATCAGATCATTTTATCCAAATATTATATTTTACCCAAAATTATTTTTATATCCAATGAAAGAACTCAATCCACAGCAGGTGATCTTCTCACCTCGGACCCCACTGACATTCACAGAGGCACTTCATTTCTGCCCTGAACAGATTACTCCTTGGCAGTGGGGTATGGGAGTTTAGATCCAGTAAATTCTACTCCTATTCTGTTTTCTTCCAGGACTGATTTAATGTCTGTTTTGAACACTTAAATCATCTTTATTGTCCTTGAACACATCACATTTAATGAAAGACAAGATCAACAAGGCAGCGAAAGATCAGTAAAAATAATACTGAAAACAGAAGGACCTTGAAATTTAAGTCACCGAGAGAAGAGAAAGAAAATAAAACACAGTAAAAGTGGTTCAAAGGGGCCAATTTCTTAGTGAAAATTGAGAGAAAAGTTCATGTAGAGGTTCTTATTGAAAAAAACTGACTATCAGTCACATGAAAGTTGAAGAGGGATGATTAGGAACTGGGAATAGGGAAGGAGAAAGGGAAGGCAGGAGACGTAAGACAGAAGGCTGGACAAGATTTATGTACCACACACACCTGTGTGGGAAGGTCACAGAGAAAACCCATTCATGTACAATTCATATGTGCTCACAGTTGCATAATAAAAGGGGAAAAAATCTTTTAAAAAAACCAACACTGCTATATTCAAATTAATCTTGTTTCATCAACTAAAACCAGTTCAGCAGACACCTCTGATGCCTGATGGTTATGGAGAGGAGAAATAAGGGGCCCGGGTACTAGCAGTCTCTCCTGCTTCTGATCATCTCTGCAACAGCAATAATTTGATCTGACTTGAATGCAAATGTACCGAAGCCATCTGAGGTGCACTTTCTCAATTTCCTCATCATTTCCTCCAAAGTTACATAGCTCACTTTTTTCTTTCCTTTCTCCTCTATCATCAACAATATATATTTGTTTGTGTGTGTGTGTGTGTGTGTGTGTGTGTGTGTGTGTATTTTGTACCAAGGATTGAACACAGGGGCATTCGACCACTGAGCCACTTCCCCACAACTATTTATATTTTATTCAGAGATAGGGTCTCACTAAGTTTTTAGAGCCTTGCCAAATTGCTGAGGCTGGCTTAGAACTCGCCATCCTCCTACCTCAGCCTTCCAACCTGCTGGAATTACAGGCATGCACCACCACCACACCCACCTAACAATCTATATTATTTTCAAAAGTAATTTCTGATTTATGGCTTGTTCCCACCAGCTCTTTCCTCTTTACTCAGCAGTAATATCTTAGATATAATTTCTATTTCTTCATCTCTTTGCTCCTTCTCATCTGACTAGATAGCAAGCACAGAAATTTAAAAAAAAAAGTATGCTTTCCCTCGATCCTGTCCCGTCTTCAATTACTATCCAATGGCTCTTCATCCAGACTTCTCTAAAGGGAAGTCTATAGACTCTGGCTCCTCAGTGCAGTTTGAAGATCAGCATTGGCTTCACCTGAGATCTTACTAGAAATGCAGAATGGCAGACCTGCTGAACCAGAATGCATGTTCTTGGTATGGTCCACAACAGCTAATTCATTAAAGCTTCAGAGGCGCTGGTCTATGGTGGGTCTGCTTCCAATCCCTTTATCTTACCTTTCTGGAATCTGGTCTCAAGTTCCTCCCTATTATATTCCCCCAGATTGAAACTGCAAAAGAAGTCCAAAACTTGCTAATGCACTTTTTTTTTTTTGGTTAGTCAATGGCTTTCCTGATTTCTCCCTAACTGGATCCACTATTCTTTCCAATTCTCTTTTATTTTGGCCAATATAATAACATCCTATGTAATAGCAACATTTTATAGGAAGGTCTATTCCTATTGACACTGCCTCCTCCCAAGCTTAATAACAACAGTGGGATAGCTTTCCTCTAACTCCTCCAGTCAACATTACCACTAACTAGCTGTGATGGTAACCATAGAATATTTTTCATTTTATGTCCCACTGAAGAGTGAGGATAAGATCCGATCCCTATTTCACAGAGTTGTACTGTGAAGAAGGCAAAAATGGGGTGAGACCTCAAACTTGATAAGGTGCTCAGTTGAACTGTTAATAAGACCTTATCCTCTACTCGCCATCTCTGTTACCTGCCTGCATCAGAACATACCTAAAGTCTGCCACACTTCATAGACCGCAAGACCATCATGACTACAGCACAGAGCATGGGTTAGGTTCTTTCTCTAATGATTTTGAAGAATAAAATCCATAGACACAAGAGAGCAAAGTAACAGGATTTATTACAGTAAGTAACAGAAACTGGAAAGCGCAGGTCCCCATAAGGTAGAGGTTCAAAAAGAAGGATATCCAAGAGTGGCTATTTTCTAAGGTTTATATAGATCTATAGGTCCAAGGAAGTCAGCCTCCTGCCCAGTCCTTGGTAAGGCATTCAGTGTCCACAAGGTATTCATGCAGCCTTTTAGTCCAATCAAAATATCAGACATCTGTCCTTCTTTGGAGAGTCATGGACTCCAGTCACATAGGTCCTCATTTAAAAATCCCCTTTTTGCAAGTTTATTAGCAAACATCTACAGGTACTATTTGTGCTCAACTGCCCAGAAATTTACCCATGGGCCCACCTCCCCATCCTCCCAGAGTTATCTCTTCCTCCAGACGTTATTACTAGGACCCCATCAAATGACTTAGGTAAATGGCTCCTCTCTTCATTTTCCTGAAAAGGGTACATCTATGGAATGCCCACCTTTTTATAAAAGGAGGTGTGCACAAGCCCACATACGTTCCAAAGTGGTGTCTGCAGACACCTGCGACAGCACCCCATTTAGCTAGCCTGATCCATGCCTACCCTTTCAGAAGCTCTGAGTGTGGAGAATAATGTTCTGCTTTCACAAGCCCACTAGATGATTCTGACATGTGGCGAAGTATGAGACCCAATGACATAGGTGGTCTTAGACGTCTAAGTTCATCAACCACAGGTTCCATGGTACAACACCCATCCCTGCTCATGAGTGGGTTGTGAAATGATCTCGGAAAGATCATGAGAGACTCCGTCTCAGTCTCAGAGCAGCTCAGGCCAGGCCACAACTCAGAGCAGAGTGAACAAAATGAAGGAGGGAGAAATGGTCCTGGACCTGGCACAAATATCTTCTGCCAGCTCTATGCTCCTGATGCCGTGTGCCCTCTCATATATTACTACACTGGTGGTCCTGTCCCACACTCTTCCCAAGCCCACCCAGCAGCTCTGCCCTGGTTTGAAAAGTGCCCAGATGTGAGCATACTGATTTTGCACCAGGTTTTTGTGCAGGAGGAAAATCCAGGTATTCAGAAATTTGTGCAAAGCTGGAAAAGAAGGAAAGGAATGAGCTCTATGCTTGTTCTGCACAGTTGTGCCACCTCTGAGCTTCCTCCCAGGGTAGTTGTCCTCAATGGCATGACTGTCCCGTGGAACCCCTAGGCTGCTCCAATTTGGACCAGTCAGCTACCCCAAGATGGAAGGCAATCCATGAGAAACAGGCAGGAGGAAGACCCTGTCCAAATGAGGTGTCCTAAAGTTGACTGTGAGGTGTCCCCCAGGGGTGACACAGAAGCAGGACAAAGCAAAGCCCTGCTTGGAGAGGAAACAGAGAGCCCCTGATCCAGAACATATCTATTGCCTTCCATCCGAGCACCTAGGGAACTATCTGCTCACTCTAGTCCACACACCTTGCTTTGTGTCCTACAACTCTAGGGACTCTCCCTGGACCTCTGCAGCTGAAGGCAGATTCCATCTAATGCATCTTCCATAATTCCACAAGTCCACATCCTTCTTCTACACCACACTAGATGAGAACAGCTAAAATTGGGGGCTCCCAAGTGGAAACAGGTCTCTTCTCTAGCCCTGGATATCTCCCATACAGGAAGGAGGAGGGGAAACCAGAGGCAGCATGCTACTTCCAAGGCCTGAGGTATCAGGTCTCCTGAGAAACACTGAACTGGTGTTTTCTGAGCTGGACATATAAGTCCCCAGACACAATGCAGACCCCTAGACACAGCTACTAACTGTAGTGGGGCCAGGGACCAGCACTCTCTGAGCTCTATGTCACCTTAGAAGGCACTCTAAGTGCAAGGATCAGGCAGCATATCCCAGAATCCCAGTCTCAGCTCAGGAACATGATGATGTCCTTATAGAAGAGGCTCTTCTGAAAGCAGTAGGGACTGCTGGAATCTCTCTTACGTGTTATTTCTCCCTGCATGCTGACTCCATCTGACAGGCAGTCACATTCCCTAGAAGTGGCCCCAGGAGACCACGGGCAAGGTGCAAAGTGAAATAAAGAAGATGATGCAGCTGCAGCCCAGCTAGCTGCAGCACCAACTGTGGGAAGCTCATGCCCTCATGGGGCTGGGCCTGTCCACCTAACAGACACCAGAGATGGCAGTCAAAATCTATTGTGACCTTTTACACAATTTTGCCAACACCTGCTCTAGAGAAGTAGGATCATATTAATACTCTACGCTGGGAGTTATACTTGAAAGGCCAGTTAAACGAGTGTGCTTAGCCCCTTGAAATCAAAAACTTTTGTGGGTAAGTAAAAGGCTTCCATTATTCTCAGTACACAAAGACGGGTGAGGACGTGGTCGGTCGTAATTGTACTGGGGAGGGGCGTCCACCTGCTGCCTTTCTCTCATCCGAGAAGTTACAACCAGTGCGACTGGATTAGTAAAAGTGAGAGCTGATACCAAGATGGAATCATTCTCCTCAGTCCCAGAGCTAGAAGTTATGCCTGCCTGCCCAAGTTCTTTCTCATGGCCCCCAAATTATTTCTTCTCACTTATTTCTACCTGCTGCCATGATTTACAACCCTCCCCTGCTTTGCACACCTCCTAGGAATGAAAAATTTCTGCAACAATGCTTACATTTTTTTTTAAAGATGACCACAATTCAGAAAAGATGTTCTGGACACACTTGCCCAGCAATCACACCTCCATTAACCAGCTGATAGGAACTCCTGCTGCAGGGCCCAAGACCAGGGAACTGTGTATTAAAATAGCCTATTCTCTCTGTGTGGTCAACTCTATCTTCAAGATTATATATTTTTGTCTTCATTGCCTGAGGTTCTGTCTTCCAAGTGGTCTAGTCTGTTGGTGATGCTTCCCACTGAATTCTTAGATCTACTGAGTGCTTCATTTTTGAGAATTTCTGCATGATTTCTTTTCAGAACCTCTTTTATTGAAGTGATTTTTCATCTCCTGAATTTTATCTCTGATTTCATTCCTTATATCATCCTTTGCCTCAGGGATCAGTGTAAATATGGACACTCCAAACTCCTTTTCTGACATTTCTTCCACTGTGGGGTCATTGGATTATATTGTTGGTGCATCTTAGTTTGTTTGGGATGATTTGTTCACTTTTTTTTTCATATTTGTGTGTCTATCCATCTACCAGTGTGGATCTGAGGCAGTACAGTTTCTACCCTATAGACTTGTAGTGTCTCTGAAGGTTTCCAGTATCTTGCCTTGAAGGGGGAAACCAATAACAGCAACCAATGCACACCATATATAGCGTTAAGCCAAATAGCCCCTGCTATGATATCTACAGTTTTGTTGGAGTGAATCAGTTATTATTACCCTATATGCATATATGATTACAAAACTGGCGTAATTCTCTATCAACTAGAAAAATGAGAAGTTACATTCCATTTATGTATGATGTCAAAATGCATTCTACAGACATTTATAACTAATAGAATCTTAAATATTTAAAAAGGAAAAGAAAGATGTGTGTTGGGGTAGGGGAAATCTCATAAAATGGAAGGAAGAAAGGAATCAGGGGAGGGAGGGGAGAAGGAAAAGGAGAAATGATATTGGCCAAATTATATTGTGTACAGATATGAATATTTAATAACAAACCCCACCATGATATACAATGATAATGCACCAATAAAAAATTTGTGTGTGTGTGTGGGGGGAGAGTAGACTATTGTCTAAAGTAGCAGTTTCTCCCTTGGCCTTTCAAATTGGTACTTGCCTCAACTTCATTAAAGAAGCTCACGGTTTATTTCAGCATTTGATTTTTTTTTATGGCAATGCTTTCATTACCAAGTAAACAGTTCACACAAACTTCAATCTCTGCCAAACAGCACTGTGCCACACAATGGAGTGTCTCACCCCCGCCCCCCAACCCCCGCAAGAATACTACTTCTACTTCGTTTGAATTTTGGTTTTGAGGCATTTGACCATGACGTGTTTACAATCAAGGGAAGACTACCTTCTAGAAGGCAGCCTCCACATTCCTTTCATCTTCCAAGGGCTAGTTGTTCATTTTGGATATATATCCCATAATTTTGGAATCCTTAGAATCACTGGAGTTTAAATTCCTTTGATTTTTTAATGTTTTTTGTTTTGTTTTTCGAAAGAGAGATGTTCACAGAACATTTGTGTGTGTGTGTGTGTGTGTGTGTGTGTGTGTGTGTGTGTGTGTGATGCTGGGGATTAGAACCCAGGGCCTTGTGCATGCAAGGCACTCTACCAACTGAGCTATATCCCCAGCCCTTCATAGAACTTTTATTATAGCATATTGTTACAATTGTTCTTAGTCTCTTTCTGTGTAAGATTTTGTGTGTGTGTGTGTGTGTGTGTGTGTGTGTGTGTGTGTGTGTGTGGTACCAGGGATTGAACTCAGGAGCACTCAACCACTGAGCCACATCCCCAGGCCTATTTTGTATTTTATTTAGAGACAGGGTCTCACTGAGTTGCTTAGGGCCTCGCTTTTGCTGGGGCTGGCTTTGAACTAGCGATCCTCCTGCCTCAGCCTCCTGAGCTGCTGGGATTACAGGCTAGCACCACCATGCCTGGCCACTATCAGATGTTTTAAGTATTGGGAAACAAGTAGTATACATAATGGGTTCAGCACTATCTCTGGTTTCAGGCACCCAGTGGGGGTCCTGGAACATAGCTCCCACAGATAAGGGACAACTACTGTAAGTGCTGCGTGCTCATGGGAAACTATACTGGGGCAGGTTTCTAACAGTGGGGATGCTTACAAAATTTTCAAACTAACCTGACAAGCCTACTTGAATTTGGTACCCATTCACTTCTTATATATAATTTCCATATCTTTTGACTTTTTTTTTTAAAAAAAATACTTTTTTGTTGAAGTATAGTTGACAGACCAAAAATAAAATCACATAAAGTATACCCTTTGATGTGTTGATACATTCGCCTATGAAACCACTACGACAATCCAAGATAATAAAATTATTCATTGCCCCACAAAAGTTTCCTTATGCAACTACTGATTTTCTTTCTGCACTATACATATCCTAGAATTTTATATAAATAGAATCTTATAGTATGTATCTATTTTTTTCTCTTCTTTTACCCAGTATTTTAATTTTGAGATGCATTCATGTTGTAGCATATATTTACTTTGTTGTTTTGTAGTGACTCATTGTATGGATACCTTCAATTTATCCATTCACTTCTGGATTGCCATTTAGTTTGTGTAAAACTTTTATTTAGTACAAATAAGCTCCTGTGAACATCTATGTATGTGTTGAATAAAGACACGCACATTCATTTCTCTTCTGTAAATACCCAGAAGGGATCGTATGGTCGGTGTATGTTTTTAAAATCTATCAGACTGTTTCCAAAGTGACTGAACCATTTTACTTTTTTGCAAGTAGTATATGAGGGCACCTGTTTCTTACATCCTCACCAATTCTTGGTATGGTCACTCTTCTGTTTTATTTTTTATTGGTTCTTTTTAGTTACACATGACAGTAGAACTTATGATGATATAATTGTACATGCATTGAATATATCTTTTTTTCTTGGTGGCAGAATTTCTCTTTGCTTTTTGTAGACTTTATCTCACTGACTGGCTATTGGTGAGCAAGCAAATTATGACACGGAATGATCAGACCATGATGCAGGTGAGGGTGCATTTACGAGATGCCTAAGATCAAAAGCTGGCTTTAAAGATTAGTGAATCTAACCGAGTAGCAGAAGTCTATTTAAATTTTGAATTCAGATTTGGTTCAACTAAGAATTCTACAGATATGAAAATGCTGTTGGTAAAACAAAAATATCATGGAATAATATACATGCATTTGAGAAAACTGGACAAGCATAATTTTCCCTTATTTCAGTCAACCTGTCCCATTCATAATTTCGTGAACAAGAAAAATTTTATGAGTACTTACCATGAAAAGATCCCAAATTTTATCAAATGTCCTTGTATTCTGACATATATTCAAAGACCACTGCATTATAGGGATACTCTACAAGAGCATTTGAATGATCCTGTTAATATGTATTTAAACTTTGTTAGTAATGTTTATAAATTTTACCAGCATTTTTTAAAATATTTATTTCCTAACACCTTTTCCTCCTCAACCTCCTCCTCCTCCTCCTCCTCCTCCTCCTCCTCATTTTGTACTATCTTTGTTGGATTTTGCTATTAAGGTAAAATATAACTCATATAAAATAAATTGGGAACTATTTGCTTCTCTTTAATTTTTGGAGAAGTCAAGAAATTTTTAGAATTAGTTTATACAATAATATTTTATGTGTTTACTCCATTGATACCCTGGGGTATTTGGAATTTGGGCTGTATTCCTTGGGGACTCAACTTACTGGTGGGGATAAAAGATCATCATCTGGAAATAATGCAAAGGCAAGTGAGGTTATATTTATATAAACACACACTAACAGAGATGATCATACACCTGCATCACCAACGTGCATAAAAGTTCATTCAAACTCATACGACAAAGAGCAGGAAAAAGAAAAAAGATACAGCATCTGCTCCTCTAATCTCCCTACGTGATAGCTTCGTGGACTAGCTCTACCAAAAAGCAACCATCCATGCAACTGGCTTCAGTGAAGGAGGATTTGAGACAATCTCAAACCAGAAAGATAATTTGGTTTTGGTGGCCGGGATGGGAGATTTACCCAGAATTCAACTCAGGAACACTAGACCACTTGCCACATCCCCAGCCCTATTTTGTATTTCATTTAGAGATAGGGTCTCACTGAGTTGCTTAACACCTTATGTTTTTTTGCTGAGGCTGACTTTGAACTGGAGATCCTCCTGCCTCAGCCTTCCAAGTCACTAGGATTTTAGGCATATGTCACCATGCCCAGCTAAAAAGATACTTAGCAAAATGAAATTAAACCTTTATCTCTAACCCTACACAAAAATCAACTCAGAGTGAATCAAAGACTTAAGCACTAGAACAGAGACCCTGCACCTAAGAGAAGAAAAAGTAGGCCCAAATCTTCACCATGTCGGCCTAGAATCTGACTTCCTTAATAATACCCCTAAAGTGTAAGAAGTAAAAATCAAGAATCAATAAATGGGGTAGATTCAAATTAAAAAGCTTCTTCTCAGCAAAAGAAACAATTAGAATCGTGATTAGAGGGCCTACGGATTAGGAGAAAATCTTAATCACATGCACCTCCAATAAAGCATTAATCTCTACGATTATAAAAAACTCAAAAAACTTTATGCCAAAACACCAAATAACCCAATCAATAAATGGACCAAGGAACTGAACAAACACTTGACAGAAAAAGAAATACAATTGATCAACAAATACATAAAAAAGTGTTCAACAACTCTAGCAATTAGAGAAATGCAAATCAAAACTACTCTAAGATTTCATCTTACTCTTGTCAGAATGGAAATCATCAAGAATACAGGCAACAATAAATTTTGGCGAGTATGTGGGGAGAAAGGTACACTCCTATATTGCTGGTGGGACTGCAAATTAGTGCAACCGTTATGGGAAGCAGTTTAGATATTCCTCAGAAAACTGGGAATGGAACCACCATTTGACCCATCTACCCCACTCCGAAATTTATACCCAAAGGACTTAAAATCAGCATACTGTAGTGATGCAGCCATATCAATGTTTATAGCAGCTCAATTCACAATAGCTAGACTATGGAACTTACCTAGGTGTTGCTCAATAGATGAATGAATAAAGAAAATGTGGTATATATAACTCAATGGAATATTACTCAGCTTTAAAGGAGAGTAAAATTATGGCATTTGCCAGTAAATGGATGGAGTTGGAAAATATCATGCTAAACAAAATAAGCCAGTCCCACAAAACCAAAGGCTGAATGTTTTCTCTAATATGCAGATGCTATTCACAATAAGGTGTAGGGGGCACTAGGAAAGAATAGTGTTACCATAGATTAAGTAAAGGGAAATTATGTGAAAGGAGAGGAGGGGATGTAGGGATAGGAAAGATAGTAGAATGAAACAGACATTATTACTGTACGAATCTATGTGACTACATGATCAATATGATTCGATAACATGTACACTCAGGATATGTGTATGATATATCAGAGTGCATAAGTGCATTCTACTGTCATGTATAAGTAATTAAAACAAATGAAAAGTTTAAAAAATAAAAAGAAAGATACTTAAATACTAGCATAAAACATTGTTTGAATATTCTCAAATCTATTTATAAGAAACTAAACTAAGTATGTTAAGAAGGAATTATCCCCAAATATGAGCTATCATGAATAAGAAAGAAGAAAACACAATGTGTAATAATTCAAGGGTTGAACTTAATATTTTACTTTGATGAAACATACTAACAGACAACAATCATACATAGTGAGTATAAATAAAGATAGGAAAAATATAACTGATTAGAAGGGCTCATTAAATTGATGATCATGGTACCTCAAGTAACATCAGTAAGAAAAATCATTCCAGTCACAAAGCTGCTCAGTGATGGTGTTAGAAACTGAGTTCCAACTTTCTCATTCCACAGGCCACTTTTGGTCCTACCCTCACAGGGCCCTGAGGCAGTCTGCCTCTGCTGGTTTAGGCCATCAGCTGTCCCTGGGACTGACACTGAGCTTACTATGGCTGGCTGGGGTGGGAGCTAAGCAGAGAGACCAGTTAGTACTTGCAGGACAGCAGAGCCATCTGAGTCTGCCAAGATCACACATCACCCCCTTGCCATCCAGCACCTGCCCAGCACCTGGAGTCCTGGTTCCCCAGCAATCACCCCACCAAAGGGTGTGGGGCTAACCAGGGAGCGGTGGCCACAGGCTCTCACAGCTGCCGGCCAGGAAGACCTTCTCCCCCACCCTGGGCTTTCACACACCTCCAGGCTGGCCCTCACCCGATCTCACTGAGCCACTCAGTGGAATGGAAACAGCCCTCAGATTCCTCCTCCCACTCCAAATCGTCTCACTGGGAACAGCTGCATCTCTTGAAGAGCTTTGACTTCCCAGGGTAAGGACAACAGGCAGCAAGCCCACAGGGCCTGCACTGAGAATGACGTGGGGACCCTGGGAGAGGAAAGAGGAAGGGGCTGGTGTCCTGGACTTCCTTCCTTAAGGGGAACCTCCTTCCCTCAATCTCACCCCAGCCCCAAGCTCTTCTCAGAGTTGGGTTCAAAGAGTCCCTGCCACAGAGTTGTACTCATTTCTAGTCCCCTATACACACCTCCCACTGGGATGTTTTTATTCTTTTTGTGTGTACAAAACCTTCCTAATAAAGCCCCAGGGGACAGAGTATTCCTAGTCTCCCCCCTATTGTGGCACCCAAGTTAGTCTCTTCATTTTATTAAAGTTGATAAGGTTTCCATGGAGGGAACCCAACCAATGTCCATCATGAAGATTATATACCAATAACACCCCACACCCTGACCCTGTCATGAACTCACTCCAGTGCCCACCAGGGTCATGAGATGTCCATGATAAAGCCCTGCAGCAGCTCAGCCTTTGGCTCTGGAGGAAAGGAACATTGGAACTGAGCTCTGGGGCTCTAATTCCCAACTCTCTCTGAAGACAGGGAAACAGGCCATACATAGGACGGGGGTAGGGACCACATACGTATTTCCTACCCTCAACTTCACTCTATTCTCATGGTACCACCTGAAAGAGACTATTGTCAGCTCTGCTAAACTCCAGTGCAGCTCAGCTGTCGGCCAGCTTCACCACGTGGAGAACAGGGTCACGGGCTTCTGTGCAGCCTCCTTCACTCCTAGGTAAGATGGACGTGACGGCTCCAGCACACAGAGGCCTCTGTGAGACTCTCTGGAGAACAGGTTGTCCAAGTGCTGGGGTCTCTCGGCCAAGTGCAGGGCACTCTCCTCCAACCCTCGGGATGCTGGTTGCCAAGGACCAGAATCACTCACACCCACATTGTCCTTCATTGCAGTGTACACCATCACCAGATCAGTGAGGAAGGTGCCAAGAAAGGGAATGTCTCCGTGTGCCATCAGAGTCGTTCTGAAGGTGAGGACACAGTCCCAGGGCACATAGAAGGCCTGAAATTCCATTGACCTGATTCCTGGACCCTCTACTCAGGCATCCCAACTGGAGCTGCTGGGTGCCTCCCTCTCATTCTTTTCCCCTGGGCTGGCTTCAAGGGAGACCAAACACCGCTCTCTGCCTCTATGGTGACATTTCCACAAGTCAAAAATGCGTGTTCTGCGTCCTCACCTCTAGCCCCAAACCCACCCTGAATGCAGCCTCTTCCAGGATCTTGCCCTGGGCTCTCTGCTGCAGGTATCTCAAACAACAAGGTAAACAAGTGCTTTACTAGGACATCCCAGGCTCTCTGGATTTGGAGATCTCCAGCTGGAAAGGAGGATCCTGGTCTCCTGATTCTCTGGAAAGTCCCTCCCTACCACAGGCAATCACCTTCTGCTGTGGCCACTAACTCCTCCGGGCTCTCAGGAATGGCCATTTGGACATCACCTTGAGCACGTGCAGCTTCCTCATGTGGGAAGTGTCATGTGACTTACACCCACCTCACGGGTCTCCAGAGGAGGCAGTTGACACAATTATCACTACTTTGGTCATCATCCCTCTGAGGAAGGCCTGAGCAAGGCACCCACAGTTATCTTTCCTCCCATGAACCTCATAGCCACACTGTTGATGCCTGCATGAAGGGTTCATCTTTCCTGTTTTGAGATGAGGAATCAGGGACAAAGAATGTCAATCAATATCCCACAGCGACACAAGAGAAGCCAAGTCCTCCTGCAAGCAATCAAGCTATAGAGCCAGTTTCAGCCGCCTTCATCCCATATCCCAGCACCACCAGGGACCAGTGTCCCTTCCTCTGAGCTCTTGATGTGTATCCAGGTACCATCCACACCCAGCCATAGTGGAAGAGGGGCAGGGGTCTCCAGCAGCAGGTCTGAGAACCTCCTGACTGCCCAACCCCACTGGAATCTCTGCCCCTGCAGCCAGATTTGAGCCATGCCCAAGATGTCACTTCTGCCACTGACTCCACCAAGAAATATCTTGCATACAACTCTCTGCCCATGTGCTTAGAAACGCTTTCCAAGGTGCCATCTCTGACAAGGAAAGGACTTCCCTGGGGAGTATGCGATCCATTTTCCTCCTTTACACATAAAGTTAGGAGATGTGATCAGAAAGGATCCACTAGGAATCCATGAGTACCCTAGGTCCCTGTGAAAATCTATATGGAAGTTTTGTCACTGCCAGGCGGGCATAAGAGTAATGATCTTCAGACTAGATTAGTAGTTGGAGCAATGGAAAAGTGAGGATTTACAGCAAACACACATAAAAAAAAATCGCTCCAAAGTGTAACTATTAGGATGTGAGCTGAGTTGACCTGGACCAGATTTCTCTGATGTCCCCACTCTATGATAGGTAAGAGATCTTCGGTTGTCAGTGGTATAGTGAAGACTGAAGAGGAAAAGGGTTTAACTTCCTAAAGAATTTTGTCTCTTAGTTTGCTAAAACCGGAGGCCTCACGTACCACATACACAGCAGCACTGTGGAAACCACAAACCAGCAGGATGGACCAGCAATGAAGCCAGGGAAGTGCTCACTCTGCTGGCTCATGAATAGCCCAGCTGAAAACACTAGAGCCAATCGTAGGGACTGTTGCCTTTCCAGAACAAACCTCCAATCTTCAAACAGTCCTTCCACGCTCGCTCCTTTTTCTGATTTGAAACACATTCACTCCGTAGTGGAAAATGCAGTTTCCATAAGCAAACCAAAATGCTTGTTACATTGTCATGGTAGGTTTCCTTAATGCTTACGACACTGTCTTTGGCACAGGACTATGGGACATTTGGGGAGCGTTTTCCGTCAAAAGATGGGGCAAAGGAAGGACCAATTTAAGAAAGAAGGTTGCGAGCTCAGATTCCTCTCATGCGAGAACCTGAAGGATATAAAATAATTGATAGGATCAACTAATGGATCCAAGGGATTAGGGAAGGGAGCTTCAATATAGATCAGCTGAGCTCCATCCCCATTTCAGCTCCACAGCTGTTTTGACAGTTTAGATTTCAGTTGGGCTAAGAGTTCCATTGCTCTGCAGGGCACACCTGAAAGTCAATCTGGCCAACCATGTGTGCCTGACAGTTAACTGATTCCCAAGTGAGAATCCAGACCTGGGACACCAGGGAGGATCAGGACCTCTCCTACCAGGTGAATCCTACAAAGTCAGGGTCCCTGACTTTGCATGCCTTCAAGAGGGTCTTTAATGAGGCGATGGCCTGATTAAAGGTACCTGGTCTGGGCGGCTGTTCTTCTGGAGAAAGCAAAACTACCTGGATAATTCTTCAGATAACATGTTGATGTGATCTGCAGAGCAGGGAGGAGGATGGCCTGCCATGAGAAGTTCCTTGGTATTAAGCACTCCAAGGGTGGGAAGGGATGAACCAGGTGGGGTGAGCTGGAGCTCAGCCCCTCAACATTCATGTGCCTCAGCTGATTTATCCTTCCTGAATGAGACAGGTGTCCAGGAAGGCACAGAAGAGCACAAGAGAGGGACACAGTGAGCAATACTCACAAGAAGAGGGATGATGTTTAAATCCAAAGGGGCCAAAATCAAATGAGAGCATCCAACACACAACTAGACATTGGCCCTATGTCTGCAACCTGATGGGAGGGTTTAGGAATGGTCTTAGAGAACACAAATCTCTAAAGAAAACTTCTGGGGCTTTGTATAGCTAACACTGGCCACCTTGATGCAGTGCTCGACCACCCTGTCACTGTCCCCAGATTTCATGCTGACATCCCCAAGGCGGGTAGTGATGACACAGTTGGCCACATTGTTGAAATGTCCAATGCTGGCATGGTCAGAAAGTCTTAGGTGGTACTTGCCCTGCTTGTGCTATGGGCACCACACAGAGAACAGGAAGCCACAGGGCAATACCTTCTTGAAGAGCTCCTAGGGAGGAAGAGAGCATCGCATGGGCCCAGCCTGCCCCAGCTACAGCCTGCCCCAGCTACAGCCTGCAGATGCACACACTCCCAGGAAAGTGACTGTGCTCTGAACTGGAGATCAGGAAGCCTTAGATGTGGATGGAGACTTCTGCAGACAGCTGGGTTTTCTTCTCTACCCAGGGATGGTTCCCCCAATATGATGACCTGGGACCTATCACTCTTGTGAAAAGAGACATCTCCTCCAGGCCAACCTCACTCACTTCCAGATCCAGAAGCCTTCTCGGTCTTGCTAATTCCCAAGTGACATTGTCTGCCCAACCTCATCAGTCCTCTGTTCCTTCTTCCACTGAGATGCACATTCCCTGTGGCAGCTCTAAGTAGGGACTCGTACGATGGCTAGCAGATGTATGGATCTGCCTGCCCTTTAATACTCTCTCCACTGAATGAGCCAAGTAAACGTTCTATTTCCTATCCATGCTAGCTCAGATGAAGCTGGTACTCTTAGTGTCCTGTCTCTAACACCTGCATATGGGCAGGGAAAGAGTGGGATTAAGAATCTAGTCCAGGTCACAGGAGCAGCTGGGATTGGTGCATACCATTATAATCTGGCCAGGAAATGGCTGGTCTAAGAGTATTGGTGCCAAAGGAATGGCCTCAACCCCCAACCCCGCCTACCATAAAGAGCTCAGCAGCTTACTACATTCATTAGAATGAAGTGCTCTGACAGCAAATTTGGACTGGATCTTTTCCATCACAGAAAAGGTGTAAAGGGTTTTGGAGCCGGTGTTCCCTATAATAGGGTCATGAGAAGTAGCTCTTTCTCTGACACTGGCACAGGTTCCAGATCTGACCCTGGTGCTAACTCTACCTGGGATGGTACACCTTGTACTACTGGTGATCTGGCTGCAAAGCAGACCCTAGCTTTGCCAGTTTTCCTGGAGCTAGCTCTAGACCAATACTGCAAGGGCCTGTTGCTCATGGAGCTCAAAGAATAGAAAGGTTCACCCATGTTCCTCACTTTCTAATGACCTTTTGAAACACCAGATAAATGTCAGTGCACCGGAAGGAATTCCTACCTCAAAGCAAAATCCCAGTTTCAGACATGGTGCACCTTGGCATCTGTTTGTCTCCGTGGACTTTGTATGGTATTTTTGAGCCAGAAGAATGTAGAACGGAAGCTCCAGGGCTGCTCCAGTCAGGGTGACCTGACACAGGACAACGTAAGTTTGAGCAAAGGAATGTATTGAGGATGAAACAGACCAGCAGCAGTGCACCACCATGGCAAAGTGCCAAGATGAAAGACAGACTGCTGGGGAGAGAAGAGTGGGCAGCAGTGGCAGAGGCCTGGCCTTTTCTTCCAAACTGTCTTTGCAAGAATCCATTGTGTGGATCCGAGTCCCTGATCCTGACACTCCAGTGTATAGGACAAGCCTTCTGTGTTTATCTGGCCATGGCAGACCTGGTCAAGACAGTTATGGGCCTCAGCTTCCTATCGACTTTCTGTTTCCAACGAAAAAGGCATAAAACTACACGCACCTACATACTACATGCTAGTCCCCAGAGAGATCTGACAACAAGTTATTCATCATTACTCCAGTTTGGGGTCCCCTGGTGCTGTGGTTGGGATGAACAGTGTGGATGAAGGGAGGATAGGCTGAGTTGGGAACTTATTATGCTGAGGATGTGTTTGCCTCTTGTTCTCTCTGCAAGACATCTCAGACCCAATGCACAGGGTATTTGGATTTTTCTTGCTTTACGGGCAACCTCAATACTTCAGCTCCTTCATAGGAATCATAATATGTAGTGTTTTTTTCTCTGTCCCTCCCTTGCCACACAGCCTATCGATTTTTCATGCTGGGCAACTTCTCTGAACCCCAAGGTCCACACAATTTTTAGCTGGTCTCGGGATCCATCAATCTGGTCCTAAAGTGGGAGGATTCTTTTACACTTCTAGCGCATCAAAAAGGCCTCATAGCTAATATTCTGACCTGCTCATGAGGTCTGTGAATATTTGACCCACAAAAAAGAATTAATCCCAGGGACTGTTTTCTGCTTTTTTTTTTTTTCAGTGAATGACATTAAGTGTCCAGAAAAGCAACTGAGCAAAACCAGTTACGTGCTTGTAGGTGTGTGCTGATAAATGTCCCCAAAACAACACCTAGAGTGGACCTGTGTATCCCCTGCCATAACCCTGGGACTCCTATACAGGCTATATTAAGGAATATAGAAAAATTTCTTCGACAGCACTTAGAAGAATCCCCAAAACTCATGAAAAAAGACATAAAGTCAGCTTTCTATGTTTTCCTGAACACTATGGGGCATGGGTTGAAAGCACGAGAGAATTTCCTTAGTGGGGGCATAGAGAAGAATCACAATAACTAGAAGCCCTTTCTGCACAGCCAGGTATTAGGTACCCACTTGCCACATCTTAAATCCTTTTGTCCTAATATAAAAACCCATTGATGATACATGGCAGAGGTACTACTCTGACTTTGAGGGGACAAGCACTCACCCAGCAAAGAGTTGATCCATAAAATATGAGATGATATGAAAATCCTCATAGGAACACAGGACGCTGGTGAAAATAGGAACTGCCCTATTTAGGAAGGATAGTTCCAGGTACCACACCAACTATTCCCTTGTCTGCCGGAGGGTCTGCTGCAACATTCCTTTAGTCTCAGGGTCAACTCACTGTCACACTAGAAAGGACAAGAGGGGACATACAGTCAGTGGCAGCACATGAACCACCAGAGGGTTGCATTTAGCATGTTTAGACAAGGAACACTCGGCCCTTCCAATTTGTAAATATGGTAGATATTGAGTGGTCCACGGGAAAAAGCATTTCTAAGGTTCTGAAATAACATTTGATGAGGGCAGGGAGGGGGCAGAAAGTGATTAAGTCCTTAGGAAATGTGACTCCCCAACCAGACTTCAAGGAAATGGGTGAGACTCCTGTGTGTTCCTCACTCTGGTGCAGTGGGGTCAGTGAAGGCAGGCACTTGGTTGGAGCATCACCATGATAGTGGGGTTTGCCTCTTGTTCCTCCTGTATGGCTGGTGGCCCAGACCTTCACACCCAGCCATGAATCTTGTACATAAGCACCAAGAGAGACTAAGACTTCCTTTCTATATCACTTGATACTTTGCATTTGATTGATGACTACAGTAGGACCTAAGTTGTCCTGAAGAAGACAATCATAGACCCTCTGTCACACAGTTCTCTGAAGCTAATTCTGGTTGTGTTTGGCAATAGTGTCAGGTGGGGACTCCAAGAAAAGCATCCCTGAGGTGGCGGTTTCCAAGTGGAGAGTTCACTGGGAGTGTTCTCAAAATCTGCTTGCATGCACGCCTGTAAGGCAGGATTGGTAGTGGGGATGGGGGACAGGGGACGGGGAAACTCCACCATGTAGGTAGAACTGAGCCCCAGGCAGGCACTCCATGGGAATCTCCAGAGCTGGAGTGGCCTTCTGTGTTGTCCCAAATGGATATCCCAGTTTCAGGACTTTATATCCCATATCTAACAGCCACGCACTTCTAAATAGCCCTACAAATAGTCATATCCCAGGCCAGCGCTGTTGTCCCTAATGTGGGCATCGCCTATGTGGCACCACAAAGTAGTGCGGAGCTGATGATCAACATTCCAGTCCCTTGGGAAGGATAAACTGGTCCCAAACAGTAATCTAGGTTGAGGTCTCAACATCCATTGACCTTTCTGCTCCCTGCTGCCCCCTGTTCATAACCTCACAGCCCAGGACTTCCCGGGATCTGCCTCAAACCCTCATGAGAAACACATACTCAGCTTCCCCACAGTTCTGTCTGATGTGCGAGTGGCCCTGCACGAGATCCGAGCATTTCTGCTTGATGCAAACCCACTTAGCTGTGGGGCCGAGCAGAGCTCCAGAGGCATGCAGAACTCAGCGGAAGATGCCAACATGGTTCCTGCAACCACAAGGGGTCACGTATATTGTGGCAGCTGTAATGGGGGAGAAACCGTGGTCTCCTCAAGCAGCCAAGGCTGAGCTCAGTGTGAAAGGCTCCTGGAGACATGGAAGCCCAAGGAGAGCCTGCAGAGTGGCTGAGAACCACTGCTGATCTCCATCTAAAGCACCTAAGCAGAGGGTGCAGCATTAGGGAGAAGGGTCACATCACGTCATTCAGGGTAACTGCTCAGCACGACACTGGTTAATAGTGAGGATTAGCCCAAATCAGAACGAGTTTTGTATTTCCCACTATCTACTGGGAAATATTTCCATAGTCCTCCTACCCATCATGTTCTTCCTTCTTCTTAATAGGAAATCACTGCTCTACAGTCTCCCCTCCCATTCGTTGTTACACTGACCCACAGTTATTATCTCCTCAGCAGCAGCACTATCAGGTTTGCTGACCCCTTCCTCTCATTACTTTTGGGTTTCTTCATTTTCCCCCTCAACCTTTAACGAAAAGTGTGATACAAAGAACTTCATCTGCAGTTAAAATAACTGTTTTCTTGATTTTTATCACTTGACTCTTAGCTGAATCATGAGTTGAACCCATAAAAATGTTTTGCCTGTAATTTTATCATTACAGGCCACTGAATGTTTTGTAAGTTGAATTTTGCTTCTATTTGGTAGGAACAAATTTTCCAAAATTCAAAGACAAAAAGTCACTCTTCATTTTATGCTTTTATTTTCATCCACTTTCTTATCTCACATTTTCACATGCTGAAGGAATGGCAGAAGAAAAAGACACAAATGTATCCTGTTGAAAAAAGGGACATTATGGGGTTTCAGTAGCTAGTTGTTCTCTCCTGCAGTAGGCCGTTCCTTCCCCCATTGCCTTTTATAATTATTTTTCCATTTGCATATCAAAACAGGATATCGAAAATGTGAAGATGCTCACTGACTTATATGCACCAAAGTTTGCCACACACAAGTGCAGAGTGAAACTGCTGGGTTGTCAGTGTGGAATTATGGAAAATAAGAAGCTCCCCAAATTTCACATTCAAGAATCAGAATTTTACAGTTGGGTTATATATACATAATTTCCTGTTTGTGTTTTAAACCCAGGGCTCTCTTCCTGAGCTGCATTCCCAGATGTTTTTTGAGACCAGGTCTCGCAAAGTTGCTGAGGCTGGTCACAGACTCGGGGTCCTCATGCCTCAGCCTCCCAACTCATTGAGCTCACAGGTGTGTGTCATGACGCCTAGCTAGTGATGATCTATTTTAACCCAAGTAACCTAAAAGATTCTTTTTTAGCTCCTAAATAGCATTTCCTAGGATTTTATGAGGCAGAGATGATGCAATTTCATAATGCTGTATCAATTAATGACCAGATAAAATCATCACATTAATCAGAAGTGTGCCTTTGGCAAAGTAACAATGTCTTAGTCGGGGTTGGCAAGTCTCATCTACTTTAAAGAATACCTGAGAGCCTTTAAAACTCAAGAGTCTTTAAAACTTGATATGCCTTAGAACTCGGCTCCCTTACTTTGTAGCCAAATTCAGATTGGAGGCAGAGGGTTTATGCTACTTGTTTATGCTACTTATGTAATAAAATCATACATGGCAACACTTACTAAACTTTATAAAACTGTGTGATAGAAGCATTGATTTAACAAAAACATTTAAGCATGGTGATAATATAATACATGTAAGTATATACACTCACTGCCAAAATTATTCAAAGTAGACATGTTGGAATTTTAAGGTCAAATCTTTGGACTGAAGCCAACAAACTTGTACACAATGAGCGCACAGTAGAAATATTAACGTGGAGAAATATTTGTTGCAACTCTCAAACTTACCTACATATTTAAACATTTTTTTTTAAGAATCGGTGCACTGTGCACGAGCACAGTGGTACAGGCCTGTTATCCAAGCTGCTAGGGAGGCTGAGGCAGGAGGATCACAAGTTCAAAGCCAGCCTCAGCAAAAGCAAGGCCCTAAGGATCTCAGTGAGACTCTGTCTCTAAATAAAATACAAAATAGGGCTGGGGATGTGTCTCAGTGCTTGAGTGCCCCTGAATTGAATCCCTGGTATCAAAACACCAAAAAAAAAAAAATTGGTGCATTGTGGAGATTCATCCAAGTAGCCTCATTGTGATGTATTCACACAGGCACATGGCGTGGTTTGGCAACTTCATCTGCAATTCCCGTACTCTCCCACCTCTCCTTCCTCCCCCTCCGACCCCTCCTCTGTTCCACTGTCGTCTCCTGCTATCATGAGATTCCCCACCTCTTTCCATTTTTTATTTCTCTCTCACTTCCACATATGAGAGAGAACGTCAGACTCTTGACTTTCTAGTCTGGCTTCTTTCACTCAGCATGATGACCTTGAGTTCCATTTATCCCCAAGTGACATAATTTTGTTCTTCTTGATGGCTGAGTAAAACTCTATCTAGCCTAGACACACACACACACACACACACAGAAACACACATATATACATATATATAATTTGTGTGTGTGTGATGCTGGGATGGAAACTGGGGTCTGGTTCATGCTAGGTAAGTATCCTACCACTGAGCTAGAGCTCCACACCTGACCTCCCCTACTTGGAAGACTGGAAAGACTTTGGGATGATTAAGGAACAAGGATTATGAGAAAGATTTCCTGAACTGCTATTATTTAGAGTAGAAGCAATCTTATCTCTAGACAAAATTATATATTTACATAACCCCATTTTATACAGGTTGTCTCTGCTCGATTCCTGCAGCTTTCCTGGGATGATGTCCCATGTTACTGGCATTTCTTAACTCTTGGGGGGTCTCCACCGCAGCTTTGGCTTCCTCTTCACCTCTCCACGCTTTAACTTCTCAGGGGGTGCCCTGCAGGGACTCTGACCCTGCTGCCATTTTCTAGCCTCCCAAGTCTTCCTTTGAAATCTTGGTGGAAGCCTCCGTGACCCCCCTAACTCTAGTTTCCTACATTCTTGCAGAACCAGCACCATATGGATGACACCAAGGTCTCACACCATCTCCAGCAGTAGCCCAAGTTCCAGAGGCCATGGCTGCAGCAGCCTCCGAGTGCCTGGGTAGCTGAGCATGTTGAAAAAAACTTCCTAGGCCCATTGGTCTCTTCTCAAGAGATTTTTTTACTTTTACTTCCTTGAGTCTGAGATGGATATGGTCTTGCCAAATTCCTGAGATGCCTGCAAGCCATCTTTCTTATTATCTCTGGGTATCTTTAGCATTTCTTTTACTGACGGTAATATCTTGAACAACTGCAATTTTCCTCAGCCCCGGTTTGACTCTGATCTTCCAAGTCCACATTTTTCTGATCTTTCTGCTCTGCATTCTGCTCCTGGATTATCACAATAAATTTTGGCCAAGAGCTTCCAACAATATCCATGCCGCCAACTGAATGTTACGCTGTCTAGAAATTTCTTCCACCAGATTAAGAGGCCCATTGTTTTAAAAATCATCCTGAGACATCCAGAAAGTCTCAGGACACAGGCAAAATGCAGACAATTTTCCAGCCAGAGCATAACACAAATGGCTTCCTCTGGAACCCTGTCTTAGAGTCCTACTGCCATTTGCTCTGCTGGGCTCCCACCAGAATCAGTCATTAAGCTTTGCTTATTATAATCAAAAAAGTATTTTCAGGTTGTGCTGCTATACATCTTGAAATTGCTCCCCCCAAATTAAAAAAAAAAAAAAAAAACTCCAAAAGCTTCTGAATCACATGGTCAGGTTAGTCACAGTAACCATCCCACTCTTACCAATTTCTGTTTAGTCTGCGTTTTTCACTACTGTGACTAAAAGACCTGATCAGAATAACTGTAGAGGAGGAAGTTTATCTGGAGGCTGACGGTTTCAGAGGTCTCAGTCCACAGAAGGCTGGCTCCATTCCCTGGGGGCTCGAGGTGGGGCTGAACATAATGTCAGAAGAGTTATGGCAGAGGGAAGTGGCTCCCATGATGATCAGGTAGCAGAGAGAAATTCCACTTGCCAGATTCAAAATATATACTGCAAAGGACACGCCCCCAGGGCCCACCTCCTCCAGCCACACCCCACCTGCCTTCAGTTACCACTCAGTTAATCTCCTAGGGGAATGAATTCTTTGATTGGGTTAAGACTACAACCCAGTCATTTTTCCTCTGAACCTCCTTGCATTGTCTCACACAAGCTTTTGGGGGACACCTCACATCCAAACCATAACAGTAGGCAAAGGGCATGGGCAAAGAAAAATCAGAACACAGTTAAAATTTAACTGAACACTTCTTAAAATGGGTGGGCTCTCTCTCTCTCTCATCCAGCAAGGAGGTTGGTCGACGGAACAGGGTAGAGGAGAGTGTAGCTGCGGAGTTGCTGATCAAGACCTCCAGAGGCTAAGCAGGAAGCAGGTCTGATTTTATTGCGCAGTTAACGTGTATATATACTCAGGCAGTAGCTAAGCGGGTTACAGGCAGCGACCAATGCAATTTCTGCTAACTGTCCTTGCAGCAACCAATCAGGCCATGGAGCAAGCACACGGGCTGCAACACATGGCCTCACGCCCAGGGCTGTGCCTATGAGTAAGTGTCCTGCCGTTCACACGTCCAGCACAAGAGGAGTGGCCTGCCACTCAGACATCCTTAACATACGCCAGTATGCAGTACTCCATGCACTTGTCCCCACAAAAATATGTTTAACATATGCCAGTATGCAGTACTCCCAAATCACTTAAGTGTAACTCGGAAGTGAAAACTAATTTAATCCAACCCAAAATAGAATAAAATAGGAATTAGAAATGTCACTGTTAGGACTAAACTTAATTCACCATGTGTTAAATCCATCAAAACTGAATTAGAAGGTTTTTAACAGCATAATGCCTTTCTCAGATAAACATATTTTTACATCCTCATGCCTTAGTGAGCCCTTTTGCTAAATATCAGTAACTAGAGAGGAGGCATTAGTAAGAGTCAAAGTTCATAAACACCAACCAGAAAGAACAAATTCCCAAATTTTAATTCAACTTATATGCCAGTGGCAACATATAAGATGATGATAGTGTTAGGCACCTATATGGACCATGTGCATTAAATCCAGTTCTAATATATTCTAATGTTCCACTAAAGACACAATTTTAATAACATTTACCAATTTCCTATATTGAAGTGAAGTAAGAAGTATTGTTTATACCCTAACATGAAAGGTGCCATTTGGAAGGTATGATTCTTTAATACGCAGTTGGGTTGATTTTATGACCAGATTCTCTCCCAAACATAGACACTGAAGTCAACTAAGACCACAAAGGCAGAGTTAAGTCTGGTGGGGGAGTGGGGGATACTGGGGGACTGAACCCAGGGCCTTGTACATGGTAGGCTAGCACTCCACAGCTGAGTTATATTCCTATCCCTTTTTTATTTTAAGTCAGGATCTCACTAAATTGCCCAAGCTGGCCTCAAACTTAAGATCCTCCTTTCTCAGCCTCCCAAGTAGCTGGGATTACAGGCATTCACTACTAGAATTAAATCTTTAACTTTGGCATCAGTAACCTGTAATACCAAACTACAAACTTTGAGCCAATTGGAATCATTACCCTTAAACATGAATACAACTCAGAAGCCACCACTGCTATGTTGTTCATAATTTCAACTGTTTTCCATCTTTGGAAAATTTTTTTGCTATAATTCCCAGGGTAAAGTTTAGCTGTAAGTTACAATAGATGCTAAGAATGATGTAGGTTTTATAATGTCTTTAAAATTACATTTTAAATATTAGTACCTTCTGATTCTAAAAGGTTCATCTGAAAGATAATTTCATTTGGCCTATGCTACAATATTAGAGCAAAGAAAACAATATGAAACCAGAAATTTATACAACCAGGGGAACTCCACATCATGTACGACCACACAAGTGGGAACCTAATAAAATAAGTTATACTTTATATATGTGTATTCTGCCAGAATACATTCTACTGTCATGTGTAACTAAAATTTAAAAAACAAATTTAAATTTTCACATATCCATGGCTGGTTATTTTCAATGCCATCAAACTCTTTCTGACCTTCCTCTGATATCATTTCTGAGTGTGGTTCTGTTTACCGTCAATGAAAAGAAACGACTTATAACAGACAAAAGCAGTAGTCATTATAAATATAGAAGGGATTTATTAAGCATAATAATTCACCTTTACTTTCCCCATAAAGAATTTAAATTTAGCTCAATCTTTAACTGAATATTCACTTCTTTAGGAAATATTTCTAATTATCCAAAACTTCAACAAGTCACGGGGCGGGGGTGGCACACCACATATCCTAAGGTACAAGGCATACAAAGATCTTGAATATTCATCCACTCAAAAGGGGGAAAAAACCCTCAGAACAAGATTAAAATACCACAGAAACATAAATCCACATTGTACACTACCGTCTACCTCATAACACTAACTTCTAAACAATCAGGTATGCTACATTTTCACCCACTGTTCTGACACAAGTCCTGTGAGCCTCAGTCGGCTATGCGAAGTCCTCCTTGAAGATGGCTTTGTTTCCCTACATAAACTGTTGTCCCTTTCCTTGTGGCTGTCTCAGGACTTAACTGATTTTTTTTCACTGTATCTTAACCACTTTAATTGTAAAATATTCCTTTACATGTCTCTTCCTTTTTTGCTTCTGTGTCAGAAGGGACAATCTTTTAAGCCAAATTTGTATAAACAGTATTTATTTTTTTTCTTTCCATACTTATTGAGCTCCTGCTAAGTGTTAATGACCTGGGTTTAAAGAGGATTAAAAAAAAGAAGTGTCATGACTGGCTTTTCTAGATGCAGTGTCTGAGCTGAGACCCCAAGATGAGGTTATTCAAAGAGAGGGCAGGATAGAGCGAGAGAGCAGGAAAGGTGGTAGCCAGAGAGGACAAGCAGTATTACATGGGGCTAGGCATTTGTCTAACAGTATTGGGGTTGTCGAGGGCAGCAGAGCAGCTTGGTAATACCAGAGGAAAAGGACCACAACTCTTTGACCAATTAGCCCACTCCTCGTATATATCCAAAGGACTTAAAATCAGCATACTACAGTGACACAGCCACATCAATGTTCATAGCAACACAATTCACAATAGCTAAGCTATGGCACCAACCTAGGTGCCCTGAAATAGATGAATGGATAAAGAAAATGTGGTGTATTTACACAATGGAATATTAGTTGGCCATAAAGAAATAAAGAAGGGGCTGAGGTTGTGGCTCAGTGGCAGAGCACTTGCCTCTCACATGTGAGGCACTGTGTTTGATCTTCAGCACCACATAAAGATAAACAAACAAAATAAAGATATTGTGTCCATGTATAACTAAAAAAAATTGAATAAAAATGAAATTATGGTAAATGGATGGAAATGGAGGCTATCACGCTAAGTGAAATAAGCCAATCCCACAAAACCAAAGGCCAAATCTTCTCTCCGATGCTGATTCCCCACAGGTGAGGGCCAGGGGGGCAGAGTTTACCAGCCTGGACAGGGGAAAATGGGAACAACTGAGGGGGGTGGGAATGGGAATGACAGCTGAGTAAATCAACCAAACACAACTTTCCTATGTTCATATACGAATACGCGACCAGTGAAACTCCATCCAAATAATGTACAGCCACAAGGATGTGATGGTATATACCATGTAGGTATGGTACGTCCAAGTACGTTCTACTGTCATGTGTAACTAAAAAAATAAAAAATTTTAAAAAAATAAAAAGGCATACAGAGGGAAACGCTGAAGATGGAGAATTAGTTAGGCTGAAGTCAGATTACAAAAGCGAAGCAAGAATTAATGACAGTCAATATCAATAATAAATCAATTGGAAAGTTGAGGGCTGGTTGGAAAGAAAACCAAATGCTGCTTTTCCCCCTTTCCAAGCCCTTCCCCCTGCTCCAGCTCCAACCAGTGGCTAAGGTAACCTGTCCCAGGAGTGAGTTTTTCCCTCCCTGCAAGGAGTTGGAAAAGGTGTTGATTAATGCCTACAGGCCCAACTGCTTCTCACCTTTTGGCCACTCCCAGGATGGGGAGAGATAAAGTGGGGGAGAGGGATGGAGAACAAAGAAAATATAAAATGTATAAAAGGGGCAGGATGCTTCCTTCCACTTCTTGGGAATACCAGGATACCAGCTATGGCCCCCTTCCTTCCTGGAAGAAAACAGAGTTACTATTATTTAAATAAAAAGCCTCCTACTCAACTTGAAGGTGCTTGGCAATCAATGTTTGCAAAAGTGGCTCGTGGTCAAATATTTGCATTGGAGACACAGCCCTCTAAATTCTGCAGGGAGGATGAAGGCAGGGTGGGTGGATGTGAAGAAATGGAGAGAGATAAGTCAGTAGGAGGCAACAGTGCAAAATAAAGACGACATAAAATAAAGATGGACACAAAAATGTCCAGAAATATCGAGGTTATCAACTTACCAGTGCTCAATATAGAAAGAGTCCTTGTTAGCTAAGTAAATGCACAAAGCCGGGTCCCTTAAGAGTTAGAGTGAATTCTTACTCGACAAAAAGGTATCAAATGATATGTGAAATGTTCATGTACACAAACTGTTTAAATTGCTTGGATTTACTTTATAGTTTTCCCATTTCACATCTTCCTATTTTGAACGGGACTCGTTTAGGTGGTTCGTTTTAAATTTTAAATGTCCAGCATCTTAGGTCTATCAAGCTGGTAAGAAATGAAATCAGGCCAGTCGTGGTGGCACTTGCCTATAATCCCAGCAGCTCAGGAGACTGAGGCAGGAGGATGTTGAGTTCAAAGCCAGCCTCATAGAAAGGAGAAATAGGACCCCAAAGCAAGACCAAAATCCAGCTGGGCAAACAGGTCCTGCAGTTAGTTCTGTGCCCGGCATCTGGAGCACATGGCACAATAATGTTCTGTCTAGACAGCTTGTGCAGATCCACCCCTGTGGCCTGTTGGCTTGACTCTTCAAATTCCTGCATCTTTCCTAGGACGATGTTCCATGTTCCTGGCATTTCTTACTCTTGTGGGTCTTCCCTGAAAGCTTCAGCTTCCTTCTCACATCCCCACACTTTACCTTCTCGGGGGGTGCCTGCAGGGACTCTGACCGTGCTGCACTTTGCCTGGCCTCCCAGGCCTTCTTTTGAAATCTTGGTGGAAGCCTCCCAGAAACCCTAAGTGCAGCATAATACATCCCTGCAGAACCAGCACCACAGGGTTGACTCCAAGGTCTACCGCCATCTCCAGCAGTAACCAAGCCTCCAGAGAACCTGGCTGCAGCAGCCTCTGAGTATCTAGGTGGCTGAGCATGTTGAAAAAAAAAGTTCCCTAGACTCCTGCTCCCTTGGGCAAGAAGGGTGACCCACTGGTCTCTTCTCAAGAGAATTTTCACCTTTACTCTCTTGAGCTAGAGATGGGTGTGGTCTTGCCAGCTCCTGAGATGTCCTCAAGCCATCTTCCTTATTGTCTCCAGTCAAAGTCTTTAGCATTTCCCTAGTGGTGGTGATAAGAGCAGAGAGGTTTCCACTTGCCAGAGAGAAATACACACTCCTCCTCCAGCCACAGCCTACCACGTCATTTACCACTCAAAAGTTAACCCTGCCAGGGAATTAATTTGGTGATTGGGTTAGGTCTCTCAAAACCCAGTTGCTTCTCCCCTGAACCTCTTGCATTGTCTCACACGTGAACTTTTGGGGGGACACCTCATATCCAAATCATAACACTCACTCGGTACAACAACAAATTTTTATCATGTCTATCAAATCACAGGCATTATCATGGGAGAAACTGAAAATAGAAGAGACACTCTGTTCTGTACTCAAGACACAGAGAGAGGAAAACGAGTAAGAACAACAACAAAAAAAGTACAATTCACTAGTTCTACAACTGAAATAAACACAGGAAAAGGCATCAAGGAAAGAAGTCCATTCACCTGGGACGCTCAGGAAATGCTGCAAACAGAAGGGTCAGATCTTAAAAGAAAGGGCCACGGAGGGTGAGAAGGGTGTCCTAGCCAGGGCAGTACAAGCAAAGGAGGAGGTGTGACATCCTAACAAACGAGTCCCAAAGCCCCATGGGATAGAGTCACTGGGAAGAGAGGAAGCAGCCGGAAGATGAGAACATGTATTCTGCTGGAGGGTGAAATTTCCCCTTCATGTAGTGCAGGTCCACTGGGTAAGCAGCTGAGTTCCAGTATCACCAATACACTTTAGAAGAACGTCCGCTCTGGCAGCAGGTGAACCCAACAGGAGGAGGGAGGGACTGAAAAATGAGTGTTTCAAAACGATGGATGCAAAAGTGAATCTCTGCGGTGAGATGAAGGTTTATAAAACAGGTGGAACATACAGGCTCTGGGGAGTGCCTAGATTGGTGATCCAAGGGACGGTGGGAGTCTTAGGGCTTCCCCAGCTTCAGTGTTTTAATTCTGTTTACAAAGATGGGGAAAATGGGGTGACAGAGCAGATTAAAACAGTCAGCAAAAAGGAAGGGGTCAAGGTCAATGTCTTTGATTTGGTACCCAGAGAAGATGACAGATCTGGATAAACACATTAGGAGTAGGAGTGATGATCCCACTGAGGAAAAGCATCTTGGTTTAAGAAGACAAATATTGCTAAGACATCCTAAACTGATGTAATGAAATAATACTAACCTACACAGAATTGTAAAGCTCTGAAAATGAAAACAATGTCGGCATTTGTTTCAAATATACTAAATGCATAATCTTTGATTAATGTATACCACTATTTATTTTGGTGGCATTATAGTCATTTGAATTTAATGAAAAGATTTAATTCTAAAATACCAATTCAGGAAGCTTATAAGAAGACCCCTTTTGAAAAAATAAATCTGGAAAGTTCTAAATTCTAAGCCAGACATGTGGTGCCATGTACTTGGGAGACTTAAGGCTGAAAGATCACTTAAGGCCATGAGTTTTAGGCCAGCCTGGGTATTACCCAGTGTATTCCCCGGGGTATTACACAGTGAGATCCCACCTTAAAAGTTTAAAAAAAAAAAAAAAGCCAAGCACACGGCACACACCTATAATCCCAGAAACTGGTGAGGCTGAGACAGGATCACAAGTTCAAGACCAGCTTCAGCAATTTAATGAGGTCCTGTCTCAAAATAAAAAAGAAGAAAGGCTTGGGGTGTGTGTGGCCCCGTGGCAAAATACTTCTGGGTTAAATCTCAAGAACCAAAAGAAAGAAAAGAATAAAACAATTGTGGAAGAGAAATGCTTACGTGATTATAGATTTAGTTATTTTTAAATACAAGTATGACATAAAAATACTTTTAAAATCCACATGGTTTTCCTATTCCCCTATAAACAGCATAGGAATAGTTATTTTCCTATTTATACTCTATGGGATGATAGTAAAAAATCAGAGAGGGGATGGGGATGTGGCTCAAGCAGTAGTACGCTCACCTGGCTTGCGCGGGGCACTGGGTTCGATCTTCAGCACCACATAAAAAAAAAATAAAGATGTTGTGTCCACCAAAAACTAAAACAAAATAAATATTAAAAACTCTCTTTCTCTCTTTAAAAAAAAATCAGAGAAAGGATCTAGCATAAAATATAAAACTACCATTATTCAAGTTGAAAATTTAAAGTCTTCTAAATGCTGTTCAAATTATTGCAACAATCAGGGCCCCATATTCACACGAGAAGAAAGGGATGAACAAATCTAATCAACAGGACTGAGTTTTCAAGATGAAAGAATTTATGTATGAGGTTTATTGTAATTATACAGACTGGAGCTTGGGATGTGAATCATTTGCCAAGCACACACTGGACCCTGGGCTCAACCCCTAGTGCTACAAAAAAATAAATAAATAACAAAAACACCTATGAAAACTTACATGAATAAGGTTTCCTGAGAGCAGTCTGAAACGCCCCCATTGCTGGAGATAGTTTCAAAGGTGAAAAATCGCCAGGCACAGTGGTGCACACCTATAATCCCAGCAGCTGGTAAGGCTAAGGCAGCAGGATCGTGAGTTCAAAGCCAGCTTCAGCAACTTAGTGAGGCCCTAAGCAACTCAGACCCTGTCTCAAAACAAAATATAAAAAGGGCTGAGGTTCCCGGCACCAAAAAATAAAGTCAGCTTCCACCGATAATTTTGTATCCTTTCCTCCTTTATGATCCTATGATAATAAGTTTACTTTAAAGAAAAAAAATCACAAACTATGGTTTCATTCATTTGACGTGTACATGCACATGTCCATTATATGAAGACAGTATTAGTCAGAAGTAAATCAGAATCGCTATAGGTGAAAATAATTTCTACATTTCTTCCATTTAAAAATTGTGCAGGGGGCTGGAGTTGTGGTTCAGTGGTAGAGTGCTTGCCTAGCATGTGTGAGGCCTTGGGTTCCATTCTGAGCACTGCTCCATCAACAGCTAAAAAAAAAAAAAGAAAAGAAAAAAAAAATTGTGCAGGAGCCAGGCATGGTAGCTCACGCCTGTAATCCCAGCAGCTCAGGAAACTGAGGCAGGAGGACTGAAAGTTCAAAGCCAGCCTCAGCAAAAGAGAAGCACTAAGCAACTCACTGAGACCTGTCTCTAAATTAAAAAAATACAAAATAGGGCTGGGGATGTAGCTCAGTGGTCGTGTCCTGAGTTCAATCTCTGGTACCCTCCCCCTCAATAAAACAAAGAATGCTGCAGTTGGCAGAGTGTTTGCCTTGCATGCACAAGACCCTGGGTTGAATCCCCAACACCACACACACACACACACACACACACACACACACACACACACACACACACACTGCTGCAGGTTAAAATCGTTTTCTCATTTAATGGATGCAGATCAAGAACCTTAGCCAGGTATGTAATCCAAGCTTTCTGGAAAGCTGAGGCAGAAGGATGGCAAGTTGGAGGCCAGCCTCAGCAACTTAAAGAGACTCTGTCTCAAAATAAAAAGTTTGGGGACATGGCTTAGTAGTAGAGTACCACTGAATTCCACCCCTACCACCAAAAGATAAAAAAAAAAAAAAAAACACAAAGAATCTTGTTTAGGGATGGAGGTGTAGAATAGTGGTAAAGTACTTCTTGCCTAGCATGCATGAGTCCCTAGGTTGGATTCCCAGCACCATAAAGGGACTAAAAAAAAAAAAAGAAAAAGAAATGAACCTTATTTATGTAACAGAAATTTTAATTAAGGAAAGAGATTAAATAAAATGCTTATTTACTTATCTTCTCAAAAAAGATCTAAAATATCAAACAGTAAGATAAATTAGTTAAGTAAGTTAAGAATATGCTAAGCACTAAGTTAGAAACCATAAGAAACAAGAGTCAAAAATGAATAATTCACAATAATCTGAGAAGGCCCAACAGATTTCATTTTGTATTATCTATGAACACTGTTTTTTCTAGATTAAATATAAGACATCAAAACTAAATTTAAAAGTGAGCATTATATTTTGTTTAATTTCTATTCTCTCTCTCTCTCTCTCTCTCTCTCTCTCTCTCTCTCTCTCTCTCTCTCTCTCTCTCCTTTTTTTTCCTTTTTTACAGTACTAGGGATTAACCCAGAATCTCCCACATTTTAGGTAAGTACTCTACCACTGAACTACATCACCCAGCCCTTTTTTAAAATTATATTTTTAGACAGGGACTCACTAAGTTGCTCAAGCCAGCCTGGAACTTGAGATCCTCCTGCCTCAGCCTCCCAAGTAACTGGTATTATAGATGTAAGCCGCCAAGCCTGCTTAACTTCTATTATACATTATAATAGAATTTCTATTGTCATTATTTCTATTATGTCTTTATGTCTTTCATCTTGACTCTTATTCAATCTTAATATTTACCTTGAGCTTCTTAATCTAGTAAGTCCCAACTTTTCCTTTCTGTGAATATGTCAACAAAACTGACACAGCTGCATTCAAATAATTTGGAAATCATATTCACGAGCTTATATATCCTTTATATATATCTTCATATAAATATGAAATATATATTTTTTTCAAATGCTCTAATCATTCACTTATTTTCTCAAAAATGTAAAACGCTAATTTTTAAAAAAGTCTTTACTTTGAAGTTAACGTAAGTGGCATATTTGTTGCTTAATTTTTTAAGGGTTTCCCACATCTAGGACCATGGGACTTAAAGGGTTAAATGAATTCTCCCATTCATCTCCTCCTCAGATTCCTATTTATCTATCTGTTCTTTTTGGTTGCTTTCTAAATTTTTCCTTCCACAACACCATTCCTAAGAATCATGTACTCCCACCAACTTTTACACATCTCAATCGTGTATACATCGTGCTCCTGTTATATACGCCTGTTATATACTCTTATATAATATATCATATATATATATATATTCTTAGCTAATTTATCTTACTCTTTGATATTATTTTAGATCTTTTTTGAGAAAACAAAAAAATAAGTAAATAAGCATTTTATTTAACCTCTTTCATTAGTTAAAATTTCTGTTACATAAATAAGGGTTTTGTAACTCTCTATTTCTAGAATGTTTGTCATCATTATGTGGAATAGGAAATAGTTTGTTAAAAAAAAAGAATTTTAAAAAAAGACACCTACCTTGGATCGGATGATGGAAAGGATAAAGAGAAGAGTCCTGGGCTTTGATGTTTTAGGAAGATTTTTCAACCACACCTTTACTGATTATCAGAATTACGAACACCATATACAAGGTTGTTTTAGTCAGCTTTGCGTCACTATGACCAAAAGACCTAATGAGACCAATACAGAGGAGCAAAAGTTTATTTTGGCTCATAGTTTCAGAGGTTCAATTCCTAGACTTCTGACTCCATAGCTCTAGGCTAAATGTGAGGCAGAGCATCGTGGTGAAAGGGCCACATCTGACTTGTCTACATTTATCATGGAGTTACTCCACATCAGTGAATTGATTCACTGAATATGTCACAGCTCTGAACATTCTTGAGTTGTCTCACATATGAGCTTTTGGGAGGCACCTCATTTTTAAACCAAAGCAAAGGTTCTATTTCCTGGTTTTCCAATGTCATATTTTGCATCTGCAACAATGAAAACAAAGTAAAGAGTACATGAAAATATGTGTAATTTCAGATGAATAACAAGAGTAGCTTCAAAGAGCTTACCATTCTTCCTGGTTTATTCAACAGCTTTCCATAGCTCTCTTAATTTACTTTTAGGGAATTCTGGAAAGTGGATAATAATTTTGGACCATTCTGGAAAATGAATAATAGTTTTATGGATAACAAGTATCAAATTTGATAAAATAATGAAGATATTCACCATATCCACTTGATCAAACAAAGATTAGAGGTTTTAGTATCCTTCAGAAGTAGATCCAAATCCCAATTCTGCCCTTTACTAACCTATACCTTCTCTGTGGTGAAGAGATGGTAGAGAAAACCCCAAAAATCACTCCTCTGACCTCTAATTGGTTATTATACAAATACCAGGATATCCATCAGACTACTTTCTTGCCCAAAATAACCTAAAACAAAAACTTACCCCTGTGTAGTTTAGAATATATTCATACACGTTTGAAAAATATTCTTTCATATAAAACATGATTCTAGTTGTCTAGGAAACACACAAATACATTTCCTAATGACCAATAGCTCATAGTGTTGCAGGAGCTTTAAAAACGAACATTTAAAAAACTAAACTCACACAAAAAAATAACTTTTAATAATGTGAAATATTAGGATGTGATACAAGGACTTTGAAGATTTTTCAAAGATTTATGATGCAGCTGGGCTCAACTGCCCAGGCTGAAATGAAATGCCTGCGAAGACAAGCTGAGGCATCCGGAACAAAGCTCAAGGGCAGCCCGGGGAGTTTAGACCCTGTCTCAAAATAACACACACAAAAAGGCTGCGGATGTAGCTCAAACTGCAATGCAAAATACTTCTGAAATTAAAATTTTATCATATGGTTATTGAGGGTCTCTGCTTCTAGAACCATTTACTATTTGGGGCAAAGCATGTATTCTTCAATTAAGAGTGTATAGAATATAATTTCAATGGAATGACTTTGAAAACTCAGTGGGCAATCCCACAAAGGTGGGGCTCGAACCTGGTGTTAGCCTTAGGCGGGCTCTGGACCTGGGTCACACTGTCAGGGCTTTTACATACTTTTACATACACAAACAGGACACAAGAAAAAGGCCACCACCTGTAATAAAATAATAATAATAATAATAATAATAATAATAATAATAATAATAATAAAACCTCCGCACCCCTCAGAGGTCAGGCTAGCAGGTTGCAGACAAACATGGGGCACGAAAAGCAAACCAGAATCCTGCAGTTTCCCTTTCGTGCCCCATCCTCGCAAGCCCCGCGCTTTCTGGGGCTACCTAGTTCCTCTACCTTGTGCCAAAGTGGAAACCAGATCCACTGCTGGGGGGGGGGGCTGCTTGGGCTCTGGGCACCTACACAGTCACCCGACCGGCCACCCAGCACGTGTGTCCCGCTCTACCTGAAAGCCGCTCAGCCTTGCGGCCGCAGGGACCACCCTCGCCTGGGAACAGAAAAAAAAGCCTTGCTGAGCGCCTTCATCATCCTGGATCCTGCTGCCACCGAGGCTCACCATAGCAGAACAGCAGCAGCAGCCCCACGGTGCTGGAGACCGCCCTCACTCGCAGGCGGACAGGAGCCTCGACCGTGGAGTTCCGCTCCCCGAAGAGCTGTCGCAGGCCGCTCAGGGTGCCGGAGACGCTGTGCGCGCACTGGACCGCGGCGGAAGAAAGGGGGACCGGGATGGGACGGGATGGGCGCACTGGACTGCGGCCCTTCTCCCGTGACTTGGTCTGGACTTCAGCAAACCCGCAGGAGCAAGGCTGTGGGATTGCAGGGCTGAGGAAAAAGGAGGGACGGGATGGGCGGGGCTGGGGGTACCACCCAGGCTGTGCTCTGCGCTTAGCCTGGACCAGTGGCGGTTCTGCCAGAAGCGCACGAGCACCTCTGCGAGCCTCCTATTTTTTCCTCACCCTGCGGGCATTTAGTCGTCGCTGCATTTCTCTTTCTGGCCTCCGGTACTCCTTGTGCGCCTGGGAGATCTGACCAACAGACTTGGGGAGCCCCCTACAGGCTCTGGCGTGGGGCTCGTCCTCTTCAAGTTCACAGGTACTGAGCTGCGCGGTGAGAGCACGGCCTGTTCAGAGACTGGAGGCCAAAGGAGAGAAAGAGCCCCATTAGGAGAGGCGGGCAGAGGAGCCTTCTGCCCTCTCCAGTGGAGAGCAGGATTGGCGCTCACAGTATTCTTGGCGGCGCACGGGTAGATGGTGGGGGTTCTGTAGGGAGTTTGTGATTCCCCCTCCCTACGGATTGGACCACTGATGGGAATGGGTAACTCCGCATATCTTTCAAAACACATTCACCCTATAAAGGAGACGCCTCTGTGCTGGTGGGATTGGGTCTTAGATGGGTTCCCACTGTTCTCCAGCTGCCTTTTGGCCCACTCTTCTGACATACCTTCCCACCCTTATCTTCCAGCGACCACACCATCCAGGCATTGCTGACACTGAGTAGTTTAGATGTCCACTGCTCTCTGTTTACCCATCTCCTGGTCCCATCTGAGACTTTGCTTCCCCCTAGCGTCCCTCAGGTCCAGCCTCTACCCACCCCCACCCTTAGGGATCCTGAGAGGACTCGTGATGCTATGGTGTGGACACTGCCCTCTCTTTGGAACAGGGTTTAGATGGCCTCTCATGTTTACCCCTGCACGTACCTACATGTACCTGTGTTCCCATACGTGGACATACATGCACTCAGGTACATGCCTTCCCTCATATGCACATGAGGGGACTTGACCAACAGCATCCAACAGACAGCAGAAGGGGACCTCTAGGCCTGTTGGCCTTGGAAAGTGCAGGGGACTGGGAGTGACTCAGCCCTGTCTGATCCCAGGGCATTGTTTCAGGACCCAAAGCTTGGAACACCACAAGGGTAGTTGCTTAAGTGGAAGAGATAACGTGGACACCACCACACTGGGAGATCAACAGGAGATCCAAGGCTGAGTGGAGGTAAAATCCAAAGGTGCCAGCCTGCCATTCCCCAGGGAGGGCCTTCCTCTTGCTTCTCTTCTGGGAGGGGAGGATCTGAGGAGGCTCTGGCTCCCTTTCATGACTCACCGTCGTCATCTCTCTCGCAGGCCTCACTTTCCCCAACTAGATACATCTCCTCTCAGAAGGGGGAGGGGGTGACGATAAAAAGAGGGATTATGCTATAGTTTGGATCTTGATTGACACCCCCACCCCCCCACCCCGTCACAGGCCTGGTCACTAGGATGGCACTATTGGGAGGTGATTGAATCCCTAAGAGATGGAGCCTACTTTAGGTCATCGGAAGCATGCCCTGGAAGGGGGATTGTAGGACCCCAGGCCCATCATTGTGTCTTTTTTTTTTTTCCTTCCTGGCCATGTGGGGAGTGCTGCATCTGTAACCTCCAGTCACAATGTGCCACCTTGCCACAGGCCCAAAACAAAACAAAAAAAAAGGCCCTTTTTTTCTTTATAAGTGATCTTGGTATTTCATTATAGAGACAGAACACTGACTCAGAGGGACATGTGAGAATGGAACCCAGCACCAGCCTATGGGAAGTTTTTGGTACTTCACAGCCACTGTCTGGCTCAGGTTCCCCAGGGACTTGCCTCTGGCACCCTGGCCCCACCACCCTATGGAGGGACACAGGCTCTCTGGGAACTGGAGGAGAGCATATCATAGTACGATTGGTACTCCCCACCCCTACCTACAGATCCCCTTAGAATCACCAGGAAAGCTTTTGTAACTACTCAGCTTCCCATACCCCTGCCACCCAATATAAAAACTCAATTTATAAAGTTCCCTAGAGGTTCTGATACAAGTTTCTGCTTCAAGGTGATCAGACTTGAGTTTAAATTGTTTCACTTACAGTTTGAGCCTCAGTTTTTTCGGGACTGAGTGCCTCCCGCCCCCCACCCTCACCCCCGCTGTGGCTATGAGGAGTGAATAAGATAGTGTTTGGGCAGCTCTGCCCCTAATACCAGGTAAGCAGCTTACTAGGCAGGTGCTTTATGCCCTCCCCCTGCAGCAAATGGGAACCCGACATCATTCATTGCTTCTGAGTGGGTGAAACTACCTTGAGCTCCTCAGATCTGGGCCCAAGATAGCATAGAAAAGGTAATTTAGAGGTCAAGCCAAACAGGACAAAGATTCCCAGCCAAGTTAGGTCCAACCTGGTGTGGGGGGACGCTGATGTTGGGTTAGGATGCCAGCACTGTGAACCCATGGGTCAGCACCCCGATCAGCAGTTCTGAGAAGGCTGAATGCTGGGACAGGAAGCTTTGACCCTGGGGATCTTGTAAAGAGGGAAACAAATCTCAGCCCTGTTACACTGCCTTTCAGGCCAATCAAGGCTCATGTTCATGGTACTTTGTTATATCAGACCTAGCAAATTCCTGTACACTGCAAAGAATTCACTCTAATGAACTTAGAGCACTATCAGTTTGGGCTTCCCTCCACCCCAAGGAAGTTGAAAGTTTAAGATGGATTTTTGTGCTTTTAGTTTATTTTTGTTTTTATGGTTTCACCAATCAGAAGGTATTTATTAATAGTAAGAGGTTTAAAAAAGCAACTGCTGAAGGGGAAGGCTGTCTGGTGCTGTCAAGGAGTAGTGTCTTGGTTCAGTGGTTACTGGGGTAGAGGTGTGTGGACTGTGTAGGGCACTGTGGAGGGAGCTGCTTCTCTTGTCTCCACTGAGAACTATGCATAATGTGAATTGAACTGCTGCCTTCTGCTTGGAGCATAGTTTATAAATTCAACTTTACTATAGGTATGCACAGTCGCAAACTACAAAATGTTTCAGTCAATGATGGACCACATGGGTGATGGTTGCTCCACAATATAGCATACACACACACACACACACACACACACACACACACACAGAGCAGGCTATACCATCTAGGTTTGTGTAAGTACATTCAAGGATGTTCACATAACAAAATAATTACACAAAATTCTTTTTAAGAATTATCCCTATCTTTTGGGAGCCGGCGACCGCACCCTGAAAATGGCGCTGGCCTCCTGCTTCTGATGACTTAGCGGTTAGAGTTGTTAGAAGTAAACAACTCCTTGTAAGGCTGTGGGGCTGGGCTCTGGCCTGCTTCCGCTGCGCTGCACCTGTTAGACTCCTCCACGTGGTGCTAGTTCATTGGCGAGGCTGGGTACTTAAGCTACGGCAGACCGACCACTCGCGCTCTTTCCTTTCTTGTTCCTGTTTTCTCATCATGATTCAAAGGTCCTGAGTAAACTGCTGAAAGAAGAATCCTGTGTCGTGTTTCCTTTGCCGGCGAGGGGTCACGACACCTATCATTCAGTGATACATGACTATATGTATAGGAAAAAATATAGCATGTAGGTTTTTGTTCTAACCATGGTTTCAGGCATCCAGTGGGGGTCTTTAAATGTATCACTCATGGATAAGAGGGGCGTACTGTAATGAAAATAATATATATCCCAGTAATGAAAATAATATATATATATCCCAGAGAAAGACTTGGCCTGTCACAAAGCAACACCTACTCAGTACTAAAGGGATGTTATTGCAATAAAAGCATGTAAACATGCAGATTCCCTGCAATTGGTATTATTTTTTCCTTTTTAACTGGAAATTAATCACCATTGCTGGTCAAAAAGTACAGATCTAGATGCATCACCTCCATCTACCTCAGGAATTTATCATGAGAAAAAGTATGAAATTATTTAAATCTTAAGGGAGCATGTTTTGGTGCTTGCATGCTTCTTTGCCTTCCTTTGGAATTGGTTCCTATTAAATGCAAACTCTGGACCACATTGTTCATTTATCCAGGACTTTTAAAGAACTTGAGCTTTGGCCCTTTCATCAAATCCCAAAGCATGACCCTTAAGATGTTCTTGTAGTTGGTAAAATCCAGTGATATATGAATGCAGTAATATGTGGCAGTCCCAGACATTGTGTCTGTGTGCACTGCAGTGGCATTCATACTCTGTCCTTGACATTACCATTCATCTTAACGCACGCTTGTATTTATAAATGGCAGTGAACTTTTTTCTTCTTTTTTTTTTTTTGACATGGGGGTGTTACTATGTTGCTATCAGGGTTTGGATATGAGGTGTTCCTCAAAAGCTCCTGTTAAGTCAGGACAATTCAGAGGTAAGATGATTAGATTATGAGAGCCATAACCGGATCAGTCCATCCTGTTTGAATGGATTGACGGGGCGGTAACTGTAGGCGGGTGTGGTGTGGCTGGAGGAGGAGGTGGATCACTGAGGGCATACCCTGGAAAGGCCCATCTTCCCATGGTCCCTTCCCACCTCTCTCAGCTTCCTGACCGTGCCATGACCTGAGCAGCTTTCTTTACACTCGGCTCTTCCACCATGATATCCTGCCTCACCTTGGGCCCAGAGAAATGGAGTTGGCTGTCTACGGAATGAAATGGAATGAAACCTCTGAAACCATGGGCCCCAAGTTAACTTTCTGTTCCTCTAAGTTGTTCTTGTCAGATATTTTGGTCCCAGCAAAACAAAAGCAGATTAAACCAGTGGCCCACGCTGGTCTGTCTCCAACTCCCAGATTCAAGCAATCCCATCCTTCTGCCTCAGCCTCCCAACTAGCTGGGGTTACAGGCATGTGCCTCTGCACCAGGCTGGGGACACACTTTTTTGTTTATTGTATTTATTCATCTGCAAATATATGTCTTTATTTATTAGGTCTAAAGATAAGTTTGCTTAAGAATCAACATTTTACAAGACTTTGAATCAGACATCTTCCCTGGGGCCCCTTCCTGCCTCTCTTGCTGACACTGACCAGAAATGGGGACACTCGGTGCTCCTGCAGGAGGATACTCCCATTTCAAGTCCATTCTTTCCGTCAGAGGTCGGTTCGTGGAATCAGCTCAAACGAGATAGATCAAGAAATGCAAAGTGAAATCCACAGCCTGAGAATAAGAAAGGGGACAGGAATAAAGCAAGATGGAGACACTGCAGGCAATGTCCTGTTGCCTCACCACTTTAAGCGGCTCCTTGCTCTCAAGAATGGGAAGTCACCATGTGATGGACATGAAACTGGAATGTCCTGGATGGCCAAAGAGTATGGAAAGGCACAGATTTCCATTAAAGATAATGTCAAACTTCATAGTTCATCTACTGTTGTTGTATTTATAAAACTGTTTTTCCATGAGAGAGTAAGGAAAAAACATGCAAAACATGTACGTGTCACCCTTGTGGTGGTTGCTGACAGGGAACCTGACTCTGCCACACATTGCCAAGTCCCTCAGAATTTCCTTGAAATCTAGAAGGAAGGTTCTGTGACTCCACAACTCTTATATTCTGCATACCTACAGAAGGTTATATTCTGCATACCTACAAAATGAGCACCATGTGGATGATGCTAAAGTTTGCTGCCAGGGTAAGTACCCAGGGCCCTTTGAACTATGGCTGTAGCAGCCTGTGTGTTCCTGGACAGGTGAACATGGGGGGAAAAATCTCAGGGAAATAATTCCCCAAGTATCCCTTCACAAGCAAGACACTCCAGTGCTCTCTTCTCAAAGCAGACTAAGGAGTTTACACTTTTTACTCATTTGGGCCTGGGATGGATGGATGGGATCTAGCCAATTCCTGAGATGTACACAAGGCATTTTTCCTCTTGTCCCAGAGCAAAGTGCTTGGTTTATTCTTAATGGCACCAATATCTGCAGCATCTGTACCCTTCTTGGCCACAACTTTAAACTCTTTGTGACCCATTTGCAAGTTATTTAGATCTTTCCACTCTGCTCTTTGTTCTATCTATGCCACCACCACGTGAATGCTGTGGTGCTTTGACATTTCCTCTACAAGATTATTTATTCCATCACCTTTAAACTTAGATTCACAGAAAGGCTTAACGACTTGGTCAAAATTTAGCCAAGTTCTTTGCCAGAATATAAAGAGATGGCCTTTGTTCCAACTTCCAAGAGTTCTCATTCCCATCTGAATCCTCATGAACACAGTCTCTACGGTCTGCATTTCTATCAGCAATGTGGTTTTCTAAGCTCACACTAGAATCCTCCATTTAAAACTCCACGTACAACATTCTAGGGCTCCACTAGCCTATATATCCAGACCCCTCCAAACTCCTCCCACAGACCAATTCCAAAGGCTTCTGAGCCACATGGTCAGATATGATCACAGCAATAATCCCACTACTGAGCACCAATTTTCTCAAGTCAGCTTTTGGTCACTGTGATAGTGAACCTGAGAAAATCTATATATTTTGGCCCATTGCCTCATGGGTTTGAGTCCATCCTGCTGGATGCAGTTTCCATGCCTTTAGTGAATCGGTACATCACAGTGGAAGAATGTGGCAGATCAAAGCTACTCACCTTACAGTGCCCAGGTAGGAGAGGCAGGGAGGGAGGAAGGAAGGAACCAAGATCAAGACTGAGCCTTCAAAGCATTACCCAATAACCCACCTCTTTCAAATAGGCCCCATCAACTAAAGTTTCTATCGCCTCCTGATGGTGTCATTAGCTGGTGGCTAAGCCTTGTACACATAGGACTTTGGACAGATCAAAACTATAGCAATTGTTAAAACTTGAACTAGTATAGCAAAGATTGAAACAAGAAGATAAAAATGACATTCTGAATAAAATAAAGCAATCGTAATTGTATTAGGGCAGAAAGTCTTCTAGGGACAAAGAGAAATAGCTATATTTTAAGGAAAAGGCTTGGGTTATCCATGTTATTTTTACCTTGTTTGAATAACTTGTGATGTTTATGTAAATTTTTAAAAAACCTGTTAGGGATTTCAAGGTTTACATGTGATATTTACATAACGATTTCCAGAAACACAGATACTAGCTTGCTTTAGATGAACTACTAAATTGAAATATACACATTAATTCAATTCTTACATGGGAGAATACACACAGACACACACACACACACACACACACACACACACACACACGTACACTTCTGTGTCAGTAAAATATGCTACTATTACTCCTATATATGGATAGATATAAAACTAGCAGAAAGAAATACATTCAAATAAATTAAGCTTATCTTGTAGGCTTAATTATGTATACATCTGCCTAACATACATCTGAACTGTAAAAACGCATAGTGAGTATCTGGTTTTACAATTAAACCTTAATTGTTGTTTTTCCAAGTTTCTCTGTGGATATTTTGAATGTATGTTATTTTATGTGAAGATAGTACCATTTTCAATAACGCTTTCTGATTATTCTATTATTATACCTCAATTGTTATGTGTTTGTTATTGTAATGTGTTTGGGTGTGCATGCACACGTTTCTGCAAAAGGTACATTTCAAAGCCTTATCAACCAATTCATAGAAATGAGGCCCTAATGCCAGTGTTTTGAGAACTCAATTCTCAAAGTGATTTTTCAGAATTTCACATACACACATGCGCGCGTGCACACACACACACACACACACACACACACACATTTAACTGTGCCTTGTGGTCTTCAGTTGATTTCAGAGTCTCTGAGAAAACTGGGTCATAAAAAATCAGCCCAACCACCTATTAAAGAATCATGTCTTCCAGAATGACGCCTTTCATGTTAGGTTATGAACAATGTTTCTCACTTCATGTAGGAAATTGGTAAATGACAATAAAATTGTTTTATCCACTGTCTGTAGTGGACATTAGAATATATTAGAACTGGACTTAATGGACATAGTCCATATAGGTGCCTAACACTATCATCATCTCATGTTATATGTTACCAATGTCATATAATTTGAATTAAAGTTTAGAAATTTGTTGTTGTTCTTGATTGGTTTTTATGGGCTTTGGTTCTTACTAATTTGAAGTTTGCCTATTCTCCGGTTACTGATCTTTAGCAAAAAGATTTAAATGCACTCTAAGGACTCACAATTTAAGGTATGAGGAGGTAAAAATCTCTTTATGTGACAAAGTCATTATAATGTCAAGAATATTCTAATTCATTTTTGGTGGGTTTAACACACGATGAATTAAGATTAGTTAAAACAAACAGTGACAGAGTTTACTAGTTCATGTTTTTAACCTATTTCAGGTTGAGGTAAATTTTTTTTTCACTTCTTAGTTATAGTCCAGTGATTCGGGAGTAGCTAAATGTATATGAAGAAGAGTTCACAGTTAAATTTAACTATTGTCTGATTTATTTTTACCCCTGCCCTTTGATTACTTAAGGATAAAGTTGCTTTAGAGCCATGCGCCAGCATACAGAGGACATTTGAGAGTCAAACCACGCAAACTAGTCTTCCACTTTCACCTCTGCAAAGAATGTCTCAAGAACCAGAAATGAATGAGGGTTAGGGTGGAGAACACAGACCTGTCCGTTCAGAACATCTTTATGTGCAAGAGCAAAAGGGACTGTTCATCCTGTAAGGCAAAACAGAGTGGGAAAACAATGTACAACTCCTCACAAATCAGTTTGGTGGGTTTGTGGGGGAAAAATCAACATGACTGTTGGTCCTGAGGAAGAGCCACTTCATGTTAACTAAAGGAGGAAAAAACTTGAATACCCTGTAATTTGGCAAAGAATACACTTGGTAGTGAGGGTAAAATGCCCCTGGAGGGTCTGTCTGTAGTTCTGCAGACATTTCCTGAACAAACAGATTCTATTCTTAAAAGGATCTCTTTCATGCTCTGGGCCCCTGGAATATGCTTGCAAGTCATCTTGGCTTATTTAAATGAAAACGACTATGGAAATAATAACAACCCAGGAATTCAACATGACCGAGCATTTTTTTAACATAGAAAACTGAAAATAAGGATCCCCAAAGTAGTTACAGTTGAAAAAGGACCACCATGAGTTTGATATGCAAAAGAAAAATATGAACTCAAATTGGAAATTATATGCCTAAACCTAAGTTATCCAAAGAATCTTCCTGATTTGTGGCTTACTGCTCCACAGAAATGAATTATGCATATTACTCAAATAAGAAAACCCAGTATATTAGCTATTAAAGATGCTTATAAGGTTATATTGAAATGAACCCTAATATTATGTATAAGTAAAAGGAAGTATTAAAAAATTAAAATAGCTGAGCATGGTGGCGCACACCCTGTAATCCCAGCAACTCAGGAGGCTGAGGCAGGAAAACATGAGTTCAATGCCACCCTCAGCAATTTAGTGAGGCCCTAAGCAACTCAGTGAGACTCTGTCTCTAAATAAAATACAAAAGAGGGCTGTGGCTCAGCACTTCTGAGTTCAATCCCCAGTCCCCCTCCCCCACAAAAATTAAAAATAATAATAGAGGATTTGTCTCTGAAGCCATTATATTATAATTGCAGTACTAGTTATCATACATCTTGAATTATAAAAAGTGAGCTCTCTATCACATAGTGACAGAATATCCATTGTATGTCTAAATGAAGAATCATAGCAAGATAGAGGTTTAACAATCAGATGGGCATCTTAGGAGCAGAGTTCCTGACACTCAAAAAAGAAAAAAACTCACCTTCAAAAGCAGGCAGGTGTTCACTTGCTGCTTCTCCTGGGTTTTCCTATGAGTTAGATTGATTTCTGTTAATGAAAAGCTTATATATGAAAATGTGTTATGAATAGCTCATGTATTAGATGGAGTTATCTAAATATGAAATTGTGTCTACAGGTGGACTGTTTCTACTAAATAATATCAGTTTAAGAAACCTTTCTCATAGTCTTTGTTCCTTAATTTTAAGATAATTAAGTCTCTCTCTCAGCCCTTCAAGGACTAGGGGAGCTCAGTGGTAGGGTACTTACCTCACATGTAACCAGGCCTTGGTCCCATCTGGCACCACCACCCGAAACAAAAGGTCCAAATGCCATGTGAATTGGGAAATAATGTAGCTCTACACAGTGTGATCTTCTGGACCAAAATAAGCATAGAGTATGTTTCTTTTTAAAAAAAAAAAAATATATATATATATATATATATATATATATATATGTATGTATGTATGTATTTAGGTGTAGATGGACACAACACAATGCCTTTATTTTCATGTGGTGCTGAGGATCTGATTCGGGTCCCGCCCATGCTAGGCGAGCGCTCTCCTGCTGAGCCACAATCCCAGCCCCATAGAGCATGTTTCTAAGAGCCGTAATAAGCTCTAGGGTTTTTTTCCCCCTCTCTATTGATGGAAGGATAAGTTACATTTCTTGAAACAATCCAATAGGAACATAATGGGATGGAAGCAATGAGTGAGAAGGGGTATAACAATGTATCTAGGTTTGATGGAGTTTTACTGAGCCAAAAAAAAAAAATGAAATTATGTCGCTTGGTGGTAAATGGGACTTTAGAACATCATGCTGAGTGGAAGAAGCCAGACACAGAAAGTCAAGAGTCAGATGTTCTCTCTCATCTTGGAATTGAGAGAGAAATAAGAAATTAAAACTGGCAGGAGATCTCATAAAAATAGAAGAACGAACAGTGGAGCAGAGGAGGGGGATGGACAGGGAGGAAGAAGAGGGGGAAGAGCAGATGAAGGTAGCCAAACCATACCATGTGCCTGTGTGAACATGTCACAGTGAGGCCACTTGGATGAATTTCCACAATGCACCAATTCTTAAAAAATGTAAATATGTGTGTGTGTGTGTGTGTGTGTGTATACATATATGAGAAGGCTTGAGAGTTGCAACAATATTTCTGCCAAACCAATGTTGTCATTGTGTCCTCATGTGTGCAAGTTTGTTTGCCTCAATCAAATCCTTTGGCCTTAAAATTCCAACATGTCATATTTCCAGCTTTGCCAGCACCATTTATTGAATAGGCTATCTTTTCTCCAGTGAATGTTTTTGTCTAGTATGAAATAACTTGTCTAGTATGAAATAACCATATTTATGTGGGTTTGTCTCTGTGTCCTCTATTCTGTACCATTGGTCTACAAGTCTATTCTGGTGCCAATACCATGCTGTTTTGTTACTATAGCTCTGTAGCATACTTTTTTCTTTTCTTTTTTTTTATTGGTTGTTCACAACATTTCAAAGCTCTTGACATATCATATTTCATACATCAGAATCAAGTGGGTTATGAACTCCCATTTTTACCCCAAATACAGATTGCAGAATCACATCGGTTACACATCCACATTTTTGCATACTGCCATATTAGTGACTGTTGTATTCTGCTACCTTTCCTATCCTCTACTATCCCCCCTCCCCTCCCCTCCCATCTTCTCTCTCTACCCCATCTACTGTAATTCATTTCCCTCCTTGTTTGTTATCCCATTCCCCTCACAACCTCTTATATGTAATTTTGTATAACAATGAGGGTCTCCCTCCATTTTCATGCAATTTCCCTTTTTTTCTCCCTTTCCCTCCCATCTCATGTCTCTGTTTAATGTTAATCTTTTCTTCCTGCTCTTCCTCCATGCTCTGTTCTTAGTTGCTGTCATTATATCAAAGAAGACATTTGGTATTTGTTTTTTAGGGATTGGCTAGCTTCACTAAGCATAATCTGCTCTAGTGCCACCCATTTCCCTGCAAATTCCGTGATTTTTTCATTTTTTAGTGCTGCGTAATACTCCATGGTGTATAAATGCCACATTTTTTTTATCCATTCATCTATTGAAGGGCATCTGGGTTGATTCCACAGTCTAGCAATTGTGAATTGTGCTGCTATGAACATGGATGTGGCAGTATCCCTGTAGTGTGCTCTTTTAAGGTCTTCAGGGAATAGTCCGAGAAGGGCAATAGCTGTGTCAAATGGTGGTTCCATTCCCAGCTTTCTCAGGAATCTCCATACTGCTTTCCAAATTGGCCGCACCCGTTTGCAGTCCCACCAGCAGTGTACAAGAGTACCCTTTTCCCCACATCCTCGCCAGCACTTGTTGTTGTTTGACTTCATAATGGCTGCCAATCTTACTGGGGTGAGGTGGTATCTTAGGGTGGTTTTGATTTGCATTTCCTTGACTGCTAGAGATGGTGAGCATTTTTTCATGTACTTGTTGTTTGATTGTATGTCCTCCTCTGTGAAGTGTTTGTTCATGTCCTTGGCCCATTTGTTGATTGGGTTATTTGTTTCTTATTGTCTAATTTTTTGAGTTCTTTGTATACTCTGGATATTAGGGCTCTATCTGAAGTGTGAGGAGTAAAAATTTGTTCCCTGGATGTAGGCTCCCTATTTACCTCTCTTATTGTTTCTCTTGCTGAGAAAAAACTTTTCAGTTTAAGAAAGTCCCATTTGTTGATTCTTGTTATTAACTCTTGTGCTATGGGTGTCCTATTAAGGAATTTGGAGCCCGACCCCACAATATGTAGATCGGCGCCAACTTTTTCTTCTATCAGACAGAGAGTTTCTGATTTGATATCTAGCTTCTTGATCCACTTTGAGTTGACTTTTGTGCATGGTGAGAGAAAGGGATTCAGTTTCATTTTGTTGCATATGGATTTCCAGTTTTCCCAACACCATTTGTTGAAGATGCTATCCTTCCTCCATTGCATGTTTTTAGCTCTTTTATCAAATATAAGATAGTTGTAGCTTTGTGGATTAGTCTCTGTGTCCTCTATTCTGTACCATTGGTCCACCCGCCTGTTTTGGTACAGTACCATGCTGTTTTTATTACTATTGCTCTGTAATATAGTTTGAAATCTGGTATCGCTATACCACCTGATTCACACTTCCTGCTTAGAATTGTTTTTGCTATTCTGGGTCTTTTATTTTTCCCTATGAATTTCATGATTGCTTTATCTATTTCTACAAGAAATGCCATTGGGATTTTGATTGGCATTGCATTAAACCTATAGAGAACTTTTGGTAATTTCATCATTTTGATAATGTTAGTTCTGCCTATCCATGAACAAGGTATATTTTTCCATCCTCTAAGATCCTCTTCTATTTCTTTCTTTAGGGTTCTGTAGTTTTCATTGTATAAATCTTTCACCTCTTTTGTTAGGTTGATTCCCAAGTATTTTATTTTTTTTTTTTTGAGGATATTGTGAATGGAGTGTTTTTCCTCATTTCCGTTTCTGTGATGCCTCCTGCTTCACTTTTCTTGCTAAGGATTGTTTTAGCTATTCTGGGGTCTCTTATTTTCCCAAATAAATTTCATGATTGCTTTTTCTATTTCTAAGAAAGATGCCATTGGGATTTTCATAGGAATTGCATTAAATCTGTATAACACTGTTGGTAGTATAGCCATTTTGACAATATTAATTCTTACTATCCAGGAGCATGAGAGATCATTCCATCTTCTGAGGTCTTCTTCAATTTCTTTCTTTAGTGTTCTGTAGTTTTCATTGTAGAAGTCTTTGACCTCTTTTGTTAGATTGATTCCCACGTACTTTTTTTTGAGGCTATTGTGAGTGGAATAGTTTTCCTTATTTCTCTTTCAGTGGATTCATCACTGATGTATAGGAATGTGTTTGATTTATGGGTGTTGATTATATATTCTGCTGCTATGCTGAATTCATTTATTAGTTCTTAAGTTCTCTGGTAGAATTTTTTTGGATCTTCTAGATATAAAATCATGTCATCAGCAAATAGTGATAGTTTCAGTTCTTCTTTACCTATTTGTATCTCTTTATTCTTTCTTTTGTCTAATTGCTTTAGCTAGAGTTTCAAGGATGATGTTGAATAGAAGTGATCCAGTTTTTAGCGGGAATGCTTTTAATTTTTCTCCATTTAGAATGATGCTGGCCTTGGGTTTAGCATATATAGCTTTTACAATGTTGAGGTATGCTCCTACTATCCCTAGTTTTTCTACTGTTATGAACATGGAGGTGTACTGTATTTTGTCAAATGCTTTTTCTGCATCTCTGGAGATGATCATATGATTCTTTTTTTAAAGTCTATTAATATGATAAATTACATTTATTGATTTCCATATGTTGAGCCAACTCTGAATCCCTGGGATAAATCCCACTTGATCATGGTACATTATATTTTAATATGCTTCCATATGCAATTTTCCAGAATTTTATTGAGAATTTTTGCATCTATGTTCATCAGGGATATTAGTCTGAAGTTTTCTTTTCTTGATGTGTCTTTGCCTGGATTTAGTATCAGGGTGATATTAGACTCATCTTTGAGGAGTATTTGTGTTAATTCTTCTTTGAAATTCTTGTAGAACTTGGCTGAGAATCCCCCTGGTCCTTGGTTGGCAGGCTTTTAATGGCATTTTCTAGTTCATTACTTGAAATTGATCTGTTTAAATCATGTATGACCTCCTCATTCAGTTTGGGTAGATTGAAATTTGTCAATGTTTTTTGATGTCTTTTATATTTTCTATTTTATTAGAGTATAAATTAAACCTCTGTCTCTCACCCTGCACAAAAATCAACTTAAACTGGATCAAAGACTTAGGCATTAGAACACAGAGACCCTGCACTTAATAGAAGAAAAAATAGGCCCAAATCTTCACCACTTTGGCCTAGGATATGATTTCCTTAACAAGACTCCTGAAGCACAAGAAGTAAAATCAAGAATCAATAAATGGGATGAATTCAAATTAAAAAGCTTCTTCTCAGCAAAGGAAACAATTAATATCGTGATGAGAGAGCCTACGGATTAGGAGAAAATCTTTACCACATGTACCTCTGATAAAGCATCTTTACAATATATGAAGAACTCAAATACTTAACACACACACACACAAAAAAAAACCACAAATAACCCAATCAATAAATGGGCTAAGGAATTGAACAGACACTTCACAGAAGAAGAAATACAATTGATCAACAAATATACGAAAAAGTGTTCAACATCTCTAGCAATTAGAGAAATGCAAATCAAAACTACTCTAAGATTTCATCTCACACTAGTCAAAATGGCAATCATCAGGAATACAGGCAACAATAAATGTTGGCGAGGATGTGGGGAAAAGGTACACTTGTGCATTGCTGATGGGATTGCAAATTGGTACAACCACTATGGGAAACAGTTTGGAGATTCCTCAGAAAACTGTGAATGGAACCACCATTTGACCCATCTACCCGACTCCTTGGTTTATACCCAAAGGACTTAAAATCAGCACACTATAGTGACACAGCCACATCAATGTTTATAGCAGCTCAATTCATAATAGCTACACTATGGAACCCACCTAGGTGTCCCTCAATAGATGAATGGATAAAGAAAATGTGATTTTATATATATATATACACACACACACACACACACACACACGGAATATTAATCAGCTTTAAAGAATAGTAAAATTATGGCATTTGCCAGTAAATGGATAGAGTTGGAGAATTATCATGCTAAGTGAAAAAGCCAGTCCCACAAAACCAAAGGCTAAATGTTTTCTCTAATATGCAGAGGCTAATTCACAATAAGGCGAGGGGGGCACTAGGGAAGAATAGCGTTACCTTAGATTAGGTAGAGGGAAGTGATGGGAGGGGAGGGGAGGGGAAGTGGGGATAGAAAAGGTAGTAGAATGAAACAGACATTATTATTGTATGTATATATGTGGCTGCATGATCAATAGGATTCTGCAACATGTACACTCAGAAAAATGAGAAATTATATCCCATCTATGTATGATATATCAAAGTGCATAAATGTAGTCTCCTGTCATGTATAACTAATTAAAACAAATTTTTAAAAATTCTGACATGTCTACTTTGAATAATTTTGGCAACAAGTGTGTGTGTGTGTGTGCGCGTGTGTGCGTGCATACATATATAATTTTTTTCACCACTTTCAGATGTTTTTGTTAAATCAGTACTTCCATCATACAGTTTTACAAAGATTGGTAAGTGTTGCCATGAATGATTTTATTAGTAAGTAGCATAAACCACGTAGCATAAACCCTCTGTCCCCAATCCGGAATTTGACTCCAAAGTAGGAGATCTGAGTTCTCAGGCACATCCAGTTTTAAAGACAAAGGCTCTGAGGTATTCTTTAAAGTATATGAGGCTTGCCAACCCCCACTAAGACATTGTTACTTTGCCAAAGGCACACTTCTGATTAATGTGATGATTTTTATCTGGTCATTAATTGATACAGCATTATGAAATTGCATCATCTCTTTTGGTGTCATGAAATGCTAGGAAATGCTATTTAGGACCCCCCCCCCCAAAAAAAAAGAATCCTTGAAGTTTTGTGGGTTTTATTCCTATTATATGCAGTTAATTGGGTTAAAATAGGTCATCGCTAGCTAGGCGCTGCGGCACACACCTGTAAGCCCAGCAAGTTGGGAGGCTGAGGCAGGAGGATCCTGAGCCTCAACAACTTTGCGAGACCCGGTCTCAAAAAAAAAAAAAAAATACATCTGGAGATGCAGCTCAGGAAGAGAGCCCTGGGTTTAAAACACAAAAAGGAAATTAGGTATATATAACCCAGCTGTAAAATTTTGTGATTCTTGAATGTGAAATTTGGGGAGCTTCTTATTTTCCGTAATTCCACACTGACAGCCCAGCAGTTTCACTCTGCACTTGTGTGTGGCAAACTTTGGTGCATATAAGTCAGTGAGCATCTTCACATTTTTGATATTCCATTTTGATATAAATAATTATAAAAGGCAATGGGGGAAGGAACGGCCTACTGCAGGAGAGAACAACTAGCTACTGAAACCCCATAATGTCCCTTTTTACAACAGGATACATTTGTGCCTTTTTCTTCTGCCATTCCTTCAGCATGTGAAAATGTGAGATAAGAAAGTGGATGAAAATAAAAGCATAAAATGAAGAGAGGCTTTTTGTCTTTGAATTTTGGAAAATTTGTTCCTATCAAATAGAAGCAAAACTCAACTTACAAAACATTCGGTGACCTGTAATGATAAAATTACAGGCAAAACATTTTTATGGGTTCAACTCATGATGATTAAGCTAAGAGTCAAGAGATAAAAGTCAATGAAAACAGTTCTTTTTAATTGCAGATGAAGTTCTTCTTTGTATCACACTTTTCATTAAAGGTTGAGGGGGAAAATGAAGAAACCCAAAAGTAATGAGAGGAAGGGGTCAGCAAACCTGATAATGCTGCTGCTGAGGAGATAATAACTGTGGGTCAGTGTAACAATGAATGGGAGGGGAGACTGTAGAGCAGTGATTTCCTATTAAGAAGAAGGAAGAATGGGATGGGTAGGAGGACTATGGAAATATTTCCCAGTAGATAGTGGGGAATCCAAAACTCGTTCTGATTTGGGCTAATCCTCACTATTAACCAGTGTCGTGCTGAGCAGTTACCCTGAATGATGTGATGTGACCCTTCTCCCTAATGCTGCACCCTCTGCTTAGGTGCTTTAGATGGAGATCAGCAGTGGTTCTCAGCCACTCTGCAGGCTCTCCTTGGGCTTCCATGTCTACAGAAGCCTTTCACACGGAACATCCACCCTGTGGAGCTCAGCCTTGGCTGCCTGGGAGACTAAGGTTTCTCCCCCATTACAGCTGCCACAATATACGTGACCCCTTGTGGTTGCAGGAACCATGTCGGCATCTTCCGCTGAGTTCTGCATGCCTCTGGAGCTCTGCTGGGCCCCACAGCTAAGTGGGTTTGCATCAAGCAGAAATGCTCGGATCTCGTGCAGGGCCACTCGTACATCAGACAGAACTGTGGGGAAGCTGAGTATGTGTTTCTCATGAGGGTTTGAGGCAGATCCCGGGAAGTCCTGGGCTGTGAGGTTATGAACAGGGGGCAGCAGGGAGAAGAAAGGTCAATGGATGTTGAGACCTCATCCTAGATTACTGTTTGGGACCAGTTTATCCTTCCCAAGGGACTGGAATGTTGATCACCAGCTCCGCACTACTTTGTGGTGCCATATAGGAGATGCCCACATTAGGAACAACAGCCCTGCCCTGGATAATATGACATTTCCTGGGGCATTCGGAAGTTGCTGACTGTTAGATGTGGGGATGTAAACACCTGGTACTGGGGTCTTCATTAGGCAATGCTGAGTGCCACCCCAGCTCTGAGGATCCCCGTGTTTGACCTGAAAAATCGTGTTCCCACTCCCCCTGACCAATCCTGCCTTACACACATGCATGCATGCATGTAGATCTGGAAGCAGTCCCAATGAACTCTTGGAAACCTCCAACTCAGGGATTCTTTCCAGGAGCCCCATGTGACCCAAGCAGCCACTAGCAGGCACTTCTGCCCAACACTTGGAAGAAATGTGTGGCAGAGAGTAAGTAATTGTCTTCTTCAGGACAACTTAGGTACTACTGTGGTGATAAATCAAGTGCAAAATATCAGGTGATATAGAAAGCAAGTCTTATTCTCTGTTAGGTGCTTATATGCAATACCCATAGCTGGAGTATGAGACTCTGCCACGGGGAGAAGAGGCAAACATGCTGATGCTCCAACCAAAGTGCCTGCCTTCACAGGTCTCACTGCAATAGAGTGAGGAAGACACTGGAGTCTTACTCATTTCCTTTGATGTCCTGGTTTGAGGAGTCACATTTGCTTTCCTAAGGCAATTTGGTTTGATAACAGGTCATAAATGTTCATCATGCAATATGACTAGATAATCTCTGCAGTCATCTTCTCTTTTTGCAACAGTATTTTTGTATCTCATGTAGATAATTCTCTTGTTCCTTTCCCAAAAAAAAAGGACAACTCTAAATCTCACTAAGTTGAGAATCATGTTTTCCTTCACTTATTCCGTTCACATGGAATAAGAGCTTATTCAGGTTGTAGGCTAAATGACCAAGATCATCAGTTTCCATCACTCCATCACATTATCAGCTGGTCTGCCAAGGAGGGTTTTCCTGTGGCTGGACACATGGGTGGCACTATTTGGATGTGATCATATGAAAGGAGAATGGTTCCTTCCAGACCTGAAAGCATAGATGGTAAGGAGAGCATCTTTATGGTCTTTGCAGAAAAGCTCCATGCCACCAACAAAATGTAAACGTGATAGCTGTGTCTTGACTAGAATTGGGTTCATCTGCAAATCTGCATATCTTACAAGGCCATGTGGACAGCCTCATTTTCTTATATATTGCAGGAGAATTTTTTAAATGACCGGGCAAGTGTGGATTATTCCAAAAATGAGAGATACTGTTCTACATGAGGTTGACTACATGCTGAACTTTGTCCCTGGAAGCCTATCATTTTCACCTCACAACTGGGGAATTCTGGGCTTTTTTTTTTTTTTTTCCAAGCACCGAGGTCAGTTGAACACGGAGCCACATCCCCAGCCCTATTTTGTATTTTATTTAGAGACAGGGTCTCACTGAGTTGCTTAGGGCCTCACTTTTGCTGAGGCTGGCTTTGAACTCACGAATCTCCTGCCTCAGCCTCCCAAGCCACTGGGATTACAGGCATTTGCCACCACTCCTGGCTGATTCCTGGCTTTCAATGCTTTCTCAAGGCAATTTAACCTTCCCATTGAGTGCATCCAAGAGACAACTTGAGCCAACCTGATGTACTAGGCTATAGAGCCTCAATAACATGAGGTAAAGACCCTCTTCTTGCCTTGGGCATGTCATTAAAGTAATGGAAGCCAGTCTAGTAGAGTCAGGTAAATATTGTGACCAAAAGTGGAAACATTTACCCTTTCATTCTATTGGATCCTTCCAAAACTCCAAAACTTCCCGAGTACTCTGTTTTTCTGTTTTTGGCAATGTATTTATTTACATAGATTCAATAAGTGTTTGTTCCTCCTTGTAACAGGATATAATTGAAAACACGGGTTACCTCACCAAGGCATTCAGTGGTCCATCATATTGAACTAGTTTATAGGTGCTAAAGGAAAAGCCTCATGTGTGCCACAGGGTAGCTGTCAAGCCAAAGGAGCCCTTTACAAGCAGGACACCTCAGTGCTCTCTTCTCAAATTGATCTTTTAGCAAAAAAAATAAAATAAAATAAAAATTATATGTATTTGATGATCTTCAGTAAATTTCTGAGGTGATTCCAAATAAAAACCTTACACACTTTCATTGGATTGTACATTGTTTTTAAGTTTTCAGTTGTCTCTTTTGAATGGATCAGAGCTAAAAGTTTTTAGTTTCCACTAGACCACGTCTACCACAAATTTTCTGTCTCCCTGGGTCTTTCTTCCTATTGTACATTACGCCTCTTTTTTCTTCTGTGCTAAGATTGAACCCAGGGCTAGTACATGCTAGGTAAGTGCTCTACCACTTAACTACATCCTCGCCATTGCAGAAGCTGTATTTGTCAAGGTGTTTGCTAAAATGCTTATTCCTGACATTTTCCCCTAGGGAGGAGGGAACTGGGGTTGCTGTCCCTGTTTCTCAAAGCTCTCCTTAACATGAGCTCACAGGAAACACTTCTGCTGCTTAAGTCCAAAGGCTCCTCCAAGGGTGTCTGGTCCTGTGCAATGATATCAGATTGAGGAGGAAAGGTTTCGCCCCAGATCTTTCTGACCTAGGTCAGGAGCAGACCAAGTCTCAGGTAGCTGAGTAGGAATGTCACCAGGTCTAGCTGTGGGTGGTCCTCAGGTCTGACATGTGTGTTAAGCAGCCACTTGTCCTCCTGAAGCCCAGGTTTTCCCATTTCTATGATGGGGAGGACTTTGAGGACATAGTGGGACAATACTGTCTTACAGACTGTTAACATACATAGATGCTAAGGCTCTGGAGCTGGAAAAAAAAAAACCACCCTGAAAGCTATCTTGAAGGCAGTGTTTGCTCCTTTTCTATCCCCTTCATCAGATGTAATTTCAGAACCTTGGAACACTTTTCTCATGGACACTCACATCCTCCACATGCACAAATAGGAAGGGCTCAGTCCTCTTTGGGTCAACTCCAGCTGCAACCCTATGATGGTTTATGGTGGTGCCACTGATTATATGTTCCCGCTTGTCCTCACTAGTGTGACAGTGAGTCAACTCTGAAGTAAGCAGAGATCTACATGAGGTGGACCCTCCAGCAGGCACAAGGGAAAAGTTGGCAGGGTCCTGGGAACCATCCTTCAAGGGTTGAAGCAGCTCCTGTTTCTTCCTGGGATTTCAGCATCATCCCACATTTCCTGGCCCAGCCCTTCACTGGTTGAGTGTCTGTCACCTCCAAGGCAATAACTGCCTCTGCCACATACTACAACTTGTAAATGCTATGCACCTTTCTGAGCATCCCTACCACCTCTGAAAAGTGTGGTGCTAAAGAACAAAGCTCATGGGGATTTTGCAGTAATGAAAGGGTATAAGAACCGGGAATTGTGTACCTAGCACCTGGCTCTTCAGAAAGGGCCACTGCGTATGCTATATTCATTATGTATGTATTATTTATCTCTTTGTCCCCACTGAAGTTCTCTGCTTCATGCTTCTAGCTTATGCCCATCTATGTTTGGGAAAATATTTAGAAAGCACACACCATTGCCCTGCTGTTAGGGAGTTTGGGGAATTCCACTAAATGTGATAGAATACTTATATATTCCTTAGTATAGCCTGTATAAGAGTCTCTGAGTTATGGCAGGAAAACAGAACCATCCACTAAATGTATGGGAAGGGATTATATGTGGTTTATTCAACATGCACATACATACACACACACACACACACACACACATTTACTAATTTACATTAATTTTCTGAATATTTACCATAATTCACTGGGAAAAAAAAAAAGAAAACAGTACCTGGGATTTAATTCTGTTCATGGGTCAAATAGTCACAGACCTCATACATAAGCAGATCAGATCCACACAATGTTAGCTCCGAAGCCTTCCTGACTTCCCATCTCAAGACCAGGTTGACAGATCACAGGACCAGCTAAAAAGTGTGTGGATCTTGGGATCAGAGGAAGAGTCCAAAGTGACAAAGAGGTGGACTATAGCTAAGAGGAGACTGAGAGAAACCAGAATCTCCTATATATTATGATGCCTAAGAAGGAGCTGAACTCTTGGAGGCTAGCCATAAAAGATGAAAAATTTAAATAGTCCTGTGCATTGGGTCTCAGATTTCTTGCAAAGGAGAGGGGAGCATGGGGCTCAGAGCTGGCACCTGAAATTCTCACTTTTAGCAAAATAAGTCCCCAGCTCTACCTGTCCTCCTTCATCCATACCATTCATCTCAACCACAGCACCAGGGGACCCCAAACTGGAGTAATGAACGACTTGTTCTCAGATCTCTCTGGAGACGAGCACATAGTGCTCAGGTGCATACAATTGTATGCCTTCTTCATTGGAAAGTCAATAGGAAGCTGAGGCCAAAGACTGAATGGATCAACCTTGCTGACCAGGTCAGGCATGGCCAGACAAACACAGAAGGCTTGGCCTATAGCCATGGAGTGTCAGAACCAGGGACTTGGATTCACACAATGGGTTCTTGCAAAGAGAGTTTGGAAAGCAAGGCCAGGCCTGTGTCTCTGCTGTTCGCTCACCTCTCCCCAGCAGTCTGTCTTTCATTTTGGCACCTTGACATGGTGGTGCACTGCTGGCCATTGTCATCTTCATTACGTCCCTTTGTTCCAACTTAAGTTGGCCTCTGACAGGTCTCCTTGAGTAGAGCAGCCCTGGAGCTCATTCAACATTTTTCTGGTTCAAAAGGACCATACACTGAGACAGACACAGATGCCAAGGTGCACCATAATCTGAAAGGCTGTGGGTTTTGTTTTAGGGCTGGAATTCTGTTGAATGCACTGAGATTTATTCCACTTTTGAAAAGGTCATTGGAAACTAATTTTAGTGGCACCTGCTATTCTTGCAGCTCCCACTCCTTGTCCAGTGCAAGAGGCCTTTACAGTATTGGTCTAGAGCCTGCTCCAGGAAGACTGGCAAAGCCAGCATCTGCTCTGCAGCAAGATCACCTGCAGTACAAGAAGTACCATCCCAGGTAGAGTCAGCACCAGGGTCCGATCTGGAACTTGTGCCACTATCAGAGAATCATTTCTCATGACCCTACTATAGGATATACCAGCTCCAGAACATTTGCTCCTTTTCTGTGACTGAAAATATCCAGTCTCTGCTGTCAGAGCACTTCATTCTGATGAGTGTGGTGAGTAGCTGAGCTCTTCAGGGAAAGCAGGGGCCGGGCCATTCCCCCGGCATTTGTAGTCATAGACCAGCCATTTCCTGACCAGGTTATAATGGTATGCACCAATCCCAGCTGCTCCTGTGACCTGGACTAGATTCTTAATCCCACTCTTTTCCTGCCCATATGCAGGTGTTAGAGACAGGACACTAAGAGTACCAGCTTCATCTGAGCTAGCATGGATAGGAAATAGAACGTTTACTTGGCTCATTCAGTGGGGAGAGTATTAAAGGGCAGGCAGATCCATACATCTGCTAGCCATCGTACGAGTCCCTACTTAGAGCTGCCACAGGGAATGTGCATCTCAGTGGAAGAAGGAACAGAGGACTGATGAGGTTGGGCAGACAATGTCACTTGGGAATTAGCAAGACCGAGAAGGCTTCTGGATCTGGAAGTGAGTGAGGTTGGCCTGGAGGAGATGTCTCTTTTCACAAGAGTGATAGGTCCCAGGTCATCATATTGGGGGAACCATCCCTGGGTAGAGAAGAAAACCCAGCTGTCTGCAGAAGTCTTTATCCACATCTAAGGCTTCCTGATCTCCAGTTCAGAGCACAGTCACTTTCCTGGGAGTGTGTGCATCTGCAGGCTGTAGCTGGGGCAGGCTGTAGCTGGGGCAGGCTGTAGCTGGGGCAGGCTGGGCCCATGCGATGCTCTCTTCCTCCCTAGGAGCTCTTCAAGAAGGTATTGCCCTGTGGCTGCCTGTTCTCTGTGTGGTGCCCATAGCACAAGCAGGGCAAGTACCACCTAAGACTTTCTGACCATGCCAGCACTGGACATTTCAACAATGTGGCCAACTGTGTCATCACTACCCGCCTTGGGGATGTCAGCATGAAACCTGGGGACAGTGACAGGGTGGTCGAGCACTGCATCAAGGTGGCCAGTGTTAGCTATACAAAGCCCCAGAAGTTTTCTTTAGAGATTTGTGTTCTCTAAGACCATTCCTAAACCCTCCCATCAGGTTGCAGACATAGGGCCAATGTCTAGTTGTGTGTTGGATGCTCTCATTTGATTTTGGCCCCTTTGGATTTAAACATCATCCCTCTTCTTGTGAGTATTGCTCACTGTGTCCCTCTCTTGTGCTCTTCTGTGCCTTCCTGGACACCTGTCTCATTCAGGAAGGATAAATCAGCTGAGGCACATGAATGTTGAGGGGCTGAGCTCCAGCTCACCCCACCTGGTTCATCCCTTCCCACCCTTGGAGTGCTTAATACCAAGGAACTTCTCATGGCAGGCCATCCTCCTCCCTGCTCTGCAGATCACATCAACATGTTATCTGAAGAATTATCCAGGTAGTTTTGCTTTCTCCAGAAGAACAGCCGCCCAGACCAGGTACCTTTAATCAGGCCATCGCCTCATTAAAGACCCTCTTGAAGGCATGCAAAGTCAGGGACCCTGACTTTGTAGGATTCACCTGGTAGGAGAGGTCCTGATCCTCCCTGGTGTCCCAGGTCTGGATTCTCACTTGGGAATCAGTTAACTGTCAGGCACACATGGTTGGCCAGATTGACCTTCAGGTGTGCCCTGCAGAGCAACGGAACTCTTAGCCCAACTGAAATCTAAACTGTCAAAACAGCTGTGGAGCTGAAATGGGGATGGAGCTCAGCTGATTCAAATAGGAGTTCCTTCCCCAGTCCCTTAGATCCTGTAGGATTCAGAGGAAACCAGTGGAAACTGTCATCCAGCCATTCGTGGGTGTCCTTTGGCTACTCAATGAAAGGAAATCGGTGCTCACACTCTTCTCTCTTAAATGTCTCCTTCCTTTGCCTCATGTCAACAAAGTGCTCTCCAGATATCCGAGAGTCAATGTGCCAAAGACAATGAGCTGAGCAGACCTTTGCTCGGGGTAAATTTCAGTTTTCATTATCGGGCAAATATGTCTGGAAGACAGAGCAAGGAGAGAGTTGGCTTGCCTTCCTGGGCCACATGAGTTTGTTTGTTTTTCCTCACTGAAAGTTGAGAAATTATTAGTGTCTTTTCTGGAATAGAAGGAAGATGCATCCATTTGCCTTTTGTTTATATTGGGCATTTGGGAGACCAGGAGTTTCTGATAAGGGGTGCAGTGATGTCAGCTGGGCTATGCAGGAAGGGTTGAAGAGCTGGCAGAACTAGCCATTGTCTGGCTTCTATGTTGGCCGTTCATGTTGGGTATGTGGCATGTAAGTCTTCCCGGTTTTAGCAAACTAGCAACACAGTTCTTGAGGATGTGAGAACCTGTTCCTCTTCAGTCTTTGCCACATCCCTGACAATCGGGGACAACTTGCCTGTAACAGAAACATGTGCTTCAGAGAAATCCTGGGCGTCAGGTGATCTAGAGAGCTGCTCAGCTCACATCCTAATGGTTATACTTGGACTAGATTTTTGTTGTTGTTTGCTGTAGGTCCCCATTCTGCCCCTTGACACACACTGCAATTGGAATCAGGATTATTACTCTGGGGCCCACTTCGCAGTGACCTAACCTGCAGATGATTTTTCAGAAGGCTGTCAGGGACTTCATGGATTCCTAGGGGATCCTTCCTTATTGGATCAAGGACTTTCTAGGTCAAACAGGCAAGTAAATATTGCTGCCTGCCTATTACTCAGGGAAGTCCAGAGTTGGCATCTTGGAGATCATTTCTAAGTAAATGAGCAGAGAGCTGTGTACAAGCATTTTTCCTTGAAGGAGTCGCTGGCAGAAGTGAGGTCTCGGGCAAGGCCTCCAGTCTAGCTCAGTGGGCCAAGATTCCAACGGGGCTGGGTGGTCAGGAGGTTCTCAGACCTGCTGCTGGAGGCACCCTACCCCTCTTCCACTCTGGCGAGGTCTTGCTGGGTACCTGGACGCAAATCATGAGCACAGAAGAAGGAACACTGGTCAGTGACGGTGCTGGGATGTGTGGTGAAGGCAGCTGAAATTGCCTCCTGCAATTTGAAGGAGACGCTGTCTTCTCTTGTGGTGGTGTTGTGACTCCATGACTGCACTACTTTGCCCTCTAATTCCTCCTCTGGAAATAGGAAAGACAAATCCCCATGGAGTCATCTTAGAGAACAATGAGATTCAGAGTAGAAAAGGTATTTTGGAAGGATCTTTAGATCTTCCTCAGAAGGGTGATGACAAGAATAATCATAACTATGTGAAACAGTACCCCGGAGAACACATGGGGGGGTAGTGTTCTTCACATCAAACTTATCCCTTTTGAAAATACACACGCTCAAGGTGACCTACCAGTTGACTATTGGGCCTGCGATTGAATCTTCAATCCGTCCCTACTGAAGGTGGCAGGAACATTGTATCGGCTTTCTCCAGACATTGGCTGAGGCCGGAAGGACCTTATTGTAACTGGATGAGGGGAGAAAGATCTCGCTAACCATTCTGTTGACCCTGAAAGTGGAGATATCCAGGGTGGCCGTTCCTGAGGTGAACCTTCAGAGAGCTCAAGGAGCCAGTGGCAGCAGCAGAAGGCACCTGTGTCTGTGGTAGGGAGGGACTCCAGGGAATTGGTGGACAGTGGGAGCCTCCCCATATCCAGGGAGCAGGGTTCTGTCCTACTACAGCCCTTTCCTCTTTTTCACCCTGTGGTTCAATGTGTCTCCACTTGAGATGCAAGTGCAAGAGCCTGAAAAATCTGCATTCAGAGTGGATTGGGGTAGAGGTGGGGACATGGGCCACATAATATTTGAGACATGTGGAAATATCATGTCTCAAATATAAAACCATGGATCCTTGCAAACCAACCTTGGGGGAAAGAGTAACAGAACTAGAGGGAGGCACCCCATAAGTGTCCATGTGGGATGCATAGGCAGGGAAGGTCCAAGAAACAGATTTATGGGATTTCAGGGGAGAGGGAGCCTTAACGTCTTTGAATGGGCAACTGGGACTGAGTATTCATCATTCCCACTATGAAGACACAGAGTATCACTCCTTTCCTTGACACATTCTAACTGACCTACCCATGCAAGACACTGCAATGAAGGATTAAATAGATGTGATTGACCCCGGGGATGTTAGGATATTAACATAAGGATTGTGTGGATTATGAGGGAGGCTATGGATGTCAGTTACCCTGGGAATAGAATGGATACTTTCAAAAATCCACATGGCCCTTTCAGGAAATCTCCATGCTATTAGGAAACCCACTGTGTGACAGTTGTGTCATGACCAGAATCGGGGGGGGGGGCGGTCATCTGCAAATGTGCATCTCCTACAAGGTGATGTGGGCAGCCTTGCTGTCTTGCACATGATGGGAGAATTTGTTTTAGATGACAGGAAATGTATAGATGATTCCAGAAAAGTGAGCTACTTCTACAGGAGGTTGAGCACATGCTGTACTCTTTCCCTAGAAGTCTTGTCATTTTCACATCACAAGGATAGAATCCCTGGCTGCAGACACATTCCAAGACAATTTACCTTTCCTTCCCATTAGTTGTATCCAAAAGAGACCTGAATAGGGCTGACCTGATGCAGATGCTTTGAGCCTTCAAAACCGATAGGTAAAGACCTTCTTCTTTCTCTAGTTTGCTTGCCTTATGCATTCATTATAGTAATGAAAGACAGTCTAATAGAGTGATGTCAATTTTGTGAACAAAAGTAGAAACATTTAGTGTTTCTCCCTACAGGATCCCTCTATAATTTGAAAACTGTTCTTCATAATTATCCATATTTTTCTATTTTTTTGTTGTTGTTGTTTATTTATGTAAGTGCAATAAGTATCTGTTTCTCCTTAGAGCATGATGCAATTGAAATACTGGCTACCTTTCCAAGGTTTCCGTGTGATGTCATATTTAACTAGTTTATAGATGCTAAGGGAAAAGCCTAATTTCTTCCTTGGTGTAACTGTCTAGCCACTGGAACCTTAAAAATTGAAAATTTCGGTGATTACTATAGGATCAGTAACTGTTTACCTGCACTTATGTGAATTCGTTAAAGTAATTTTTGCAAACAAATCAATATGACTGATGATCTGTTATAATATTGAGAAGATTATGAGGTAAACAATATTCCAAAAAATGTGATTTCTTAGATGCTAGTTGTTTTCTTTGTTTTTAAAATCTGTGTAGATTGGACTGTGAGCTAAATTTTTCTGGTTTCCTCTAAAATGTGGCTTTGGTGATTTCTCCTGTCTCTCATGGTCTTCCCATTCTTCCTTTCTCTCTGTACTGGAATTGAGGCCAGGGGCCAGCACACACTAGGCAAGTGCTCTGTCACATAACTACATTCTCATTGTCACAATTGCAGAAGGTATATTTGTCAAGATGTTTTTTAGATTGGTTATTCTAAAGTCTCCCTGAGATCTTCTGACATTTGTAGCTTTGAGGGCTTGGTGGTTGCTAGAGCTTGTTTCTCCAAACTCAAGCCCTTAACATGAGCTAACAAAACATTTGTGCTGCTTAAGTAAAAAAGGGTCCCCCAAGGGTGTCTTGTCCTGTACAATGATGTCAGATTGAGGAGGAAAGGTTTCGACCCTGATCTTTCTGATGTAGGTTCAGGAGCAGACCAAGTCTCAGGTAGCTGAGTAGGAATGTCACCAGGTCTAGCTGTGGGTGGTCCTCAGGTCTGACATATGTGCTAAGCAGCCACTTGTCCACCTGAAGCCCAGGTTTTCCCATTTCTATGATGGGGAGGACTTTGAGGACATAGTGGGACAATACTGTCTTACAGACTGTTAACATACATTGATGCTAAGGCTCTGGAGCTGAAAAAAACAAGCCGAAAGCTATCTTGAAGGCAGTGTTTTCTCCTTTTCTATCCCCTTCATCAAATGTAATTTCAGAACCTTGGAACATTTTTCTCATGGACACTCAACGTCCTCCACATGCACAAATAGGAAGGGCTCAGTCTTCCTTGCAGTCTTCCAGCTGCAACCCTCTGATGGTTCATGGCACTACAACTGACTGTATGTCCCCACCTGTCCTGTCTACTGTGACGGTGAGTCGACTCTGAAGCAAGAGGAGGTCCACTTGGTATGGAGCCTCTAGCAAGCACAAAAGAGAAGTGGAGGGAGTCCCTAGAACCATCCTTCCAGGATTTCACCAGCTTCCTGGGATATCAACCACCATCCCACATTTCCTGACCCAGCCCTTCACTGGGTGAGTGTCTGCCATCTCCGAGACACATAAGTGCCTCTGCCACATACTATGACTTGGAAGTGCCATTGCAGCTTTCTGAGTCTCAGTGTGCTCCTCTGAAAAGGGTGGTGCTAAAGGACAAGTTCATGGGGACTTTGAAGTAATAAAAGGGTAATAATAAGTGGGAATTTGGTACTGAGGACCTGGCTCTTTAGAAAGGGCTCCTGCTGTATATATTATTTATATTTATATTTATGTTTATTTTTCTCTGCACCCTCACTGTAGAAGTACTCCGCTTGATACTTCTAACTCACGTCCATCTATGTTTGGGAAAAAAACAGAGAAAGCAGTCACAATTGCCCAGTTGTTAGGAAGGAAATGGTATACCCGGAATCCTTGCATATTCCTAGATAGAGACTGAACCCGAAGTCCCTGGGTCATGGAAGGGAGTGCCCGAGTACACTTATGGAATGGTTTTTCTGTGTGTGGGTCACTCATTCAGCACAGGCATGCACACATACCTATATATTTTGTTCAATACCTTTGCCTAGTCATTTTTCTAGACACTTAGCATAATTTAGTGAACAAAGCAGAAAACAGTGCCTGAGGTTCAATTCTATTTGAGGAGTCAGACATTCACAGCAGACCTTAAAAACAAGTCACCCAGGTCCACTCAGATATATGGAAGGTGTTTATGTAGATCATTTATGCAACATGCGTGTGCACACGCACACACACACACACACACACACACACATACACACTACTAATTTCCTCTTAATTTTTTGGATTTGGTATATAATTCACTGAACAAAGCAGAAAACAGTATGTGTGGGATTTAATTCTGTTTGTGGGCCAGACATTCACAGACCTCATAAGCAGGTCAAGTCTACACAATGTTAGCTCTGAAGCCTTCCTGATTTCGCAGCAGTGTAAAGGCCTCAATCAGATTGATGGATCCCAGGACTGGCTAAACCGCATGTGGACCTTGGGTTCAGAGGAAGAATCCAAAATGACAAAGATTTTGTGGACTCTGGCTGAGAAGACACTGAGAGAACCCAGAATCTCCTACATATTATGATGGCTATGAAGGAGCTGAACTCTTGGGGTTTGGCCCTAAAAGATGAAAAATCAAATAGTCCTGTGCATTGGGGCTCAGATTTCTTGCAAAGGAGAGGGGAGTATGGGGCTCAGAGCTAGCACCTGAAATTCTCACCTTCAGCAAAATAAGTCCCCAGCTCTACCTGTCCTCCTTCATCCACACCATTCATCTCAACCACAGCACCAGGGGACCCCAAACTGGAGTAATGATGAATGACTTATTCTCAGATCTCTCTGGAGACGAGCACATAGTGCTCAGGTGCATGTAACTGTACGCCTTCTTTGTTGGAATCAGAAAGTTGATAGGAAGCTGAGGCCCATGGCTGTCTGAATCAACCTTGCTGACCAGGTCTGCCATGGCCAGACAAAAACAGAAGGCTTGGCCTATAGCCATGGAGTGTGAGGACCCGGGCCTTGGATTCACACAATGGATTCTTGCAAAGAGAGTTTGGAAAGCAAGACCAGGCCTCTGTCTCTGCTGTTCGCTCACCTCTCCCCAGCAGTCTGTCTTTCATTTTGGCACCTTGCCACAGTGGTGCACTGCAAATCACTGTTTTTCATCATAAATTGCTTTGTTAAAACTTAAGTTGGCCTGTGTCAGTTCACCCCAACTGGAGCAGCTTCTGTTCCACATTCTTCTGGCTCAAAAGTACCATACAAGTCAGCTGAGACAGAAAAGATGGCAGGTACACCATACTCTGTATGTTTTGTTTGTTGATGGAATTCTCATCCATGCAGGGATATGTTTTCTGTGATTAAATGGCCTTTGGCAAATAAGTGACATTGGTGAACAACATGTCTGCTGTTTTGGGTTCTGCTCCATGAGCAACGGGCCTTTGCAGTATTGGTCTAAAGCCAGTTCCAGAACCACAGGCAAAGCTAGGTTCTGCTCTGCAGCCAGATCCCCTTCAGCACATGGTGTGCCACCCCAGGTAGAAAGAGCTCCCGCGTCAGATCTGGAATCTATGCCAGCAGCAGAGAAAGAGCCACCTCTCATGATCCTATTATAGGGAACCCCTATAATAGAGCTTAATAGAGCTCTAGATTCTTCTGCCTCTGTTCTGTGAATGAAAAGATCCAGTGCATGAAGAAGATGAGTAATGTGGCATTTTCTCCAAAGCTGCTGTCAGAGCCGATAACTCTGATGAATGTGGTAAATGGAGGAGCTCTGCAGAGAAGGCAGGAGCAGGCCATTTCCTTGGCAGCCATAATCCTAGACCCAACATTTCCTGAAAGTATTACAATGGTATGGAACAAACCCCAACTCCTCCCGTGTAACCTGGACGAGTTTCTTTACCCCAAGCTTTCCCTGTTCATAGTAGAGCTGGGACCCTAAGAGTACCAGCTTCATCTGAGATGGAATAGTTAGGAAACAGGGTGGAACTGGCCCAAATGATAGTGAAGGGTATTCACCCAGGTGCAGATGGAGCCATGTGTCACCTAGCCACCCTACCCCATGACCTGGCCATTCTTATCTCTTAGAATTCTACAGCAGACTCCCAAGTAGCACCACAATTTATAACATCCCAGGGAATGTGCATCTGAATAGGTAGAAGGACCAGATGCCTGGTGAGGTTGGGCAGAAAATACCATCTCATCAGAATTATCAAGACTGAGGATTCTGGATCTGGAAATAAGTGAGGATAGCCGAGATGAAAATGCACTTCTCCTTTTTCACAAGAGTGCTAGGTCATGGTGAATTGGGCACTCTCAGTGTGTAGAGAAGAAATCCCGTCTATCTGTAGAAGTCTCCTTCCACATCTAAGACTTGCTGATCTCATTCTCTGGGAGTGTGTGCACCTGCAGGCTCTAGATAGGGTGGATTTGTGCCCATGCGACGCTCTCTCCCTCCCTAAAAATTCTTCAAGAAGGTATTGCTCAGTGACTGCAAGGTCTCCATGTCGTCTCAGTGACACAGGAAGGACAAAGAGCAGCTGGCACTGACTGTCTATCTGTGCCGCCAACAGTGTGGTCTCCTGTGTCATCACTACCTGCCTTAGGGACCCCAGCATGAAACCTGGGATAGGACCTGGTGGTGGAGCATTGAATCAAGGTGGCCGGGGTAAACGACCAAGGGCTCAGGAAATTTTCTCTGTGGGTCTGTGGGCTGCATCGTTTCCCAAGTCAGCTTTTAGGAATCCAGACTGTGTCTAAAAACAGACCTGCATAAAATATAGTCCCTTTTCATGGGGTCACACATCGACTCAAAAGATATGTTGTGTGTCACATTCTCTCATTTGATTTGGGCTCTTTTGGATTCAAATGAAATCTTCCTTCCTGCATTGTTCACTGGGTCCAAGTTGTGCCCTGGTATGGCTTCCTGGTCAACTACTCTCAGCCATCTCATCCAGGAAGGGACTTATCAGCTGAGGCAGATAAGTCTTGAACAGGCAGAGTGCCAGCTCACCCTGCCTTACCCAAACAGTTTATTTCTTCTTTCTCTAGGAACACTTAAAACCCGGGGACTTCTCTTAACCACAAGCCATTCTCTCTCTACTTTGCAGCACAGCTCAATAGATCTTCTGAAGAAAAATGTGGGGAGAAGTATCCAGGCTGAGATGTTTTCTTTGTCACAGTAGGAAGTGGATGAGGTCCCTATTACTGCCCCTTCCATGAGCCTTGGGGGTGTCTGGGAAGTCAGGGAGACGGAGGACAGGAATAGCCTTAACTCGAGGCCTTAACAAGGATTTCTGAGCAGTAAGTTTATTTCAACTGTCACGCACAAGTCATTTGTCAAAATTGACTTTCAAGGATGCAGAGCAATAGAACTCTGTGCAACTGAAATCTAAACTGTCAAAACAGCTGCGGAGTTGAAATGGGGGAGTGATATAAATGGTATCTCCCTTGGCCAGTTCTCTGGATCTTTTAGGATTCAGAGGAAAGCAATGAGAATCTCTCACCCAGGCTGTTAATTTGGGTTCTCAAAAGGAATTTGGACTCAACGTTTCTCTTTTTCTGAAACTTGTCCTTTCCAGCCTCCTATCAGAATATGCTCCCAGAAATTCCAACAGGCATATATGCAAAGATATAATGTGCATCAAGGAAACCAAGAGGCTGTGGTATTGATTGAAAGTGTTTGGAAAATTCAGGTGGGGTTGTAAGAGCTGGAATCCCTGAGAATGGGTACAGTGATGTCAGCTGTTCAGGAAGTGGTGATGAGTTAGCAGTTCCCTGACTTCACTGCTGGTCCATCTGGCTGACGTGTTTTCCAACAAGCTGCTGTGCATGTGGCAAGTAAAGGCCTCTGGTTTTAACAAACTGGAGACAAAATTCTTTAGGCAGTCACCTGCTGTTCCTCTTCAGTCTTTACTATACCACTGACAACAGAAGATCTCTTACCTATCATAGAGTGGGGACATTAGAGAAATCTCTGTGACCGTGGGTCCAGGTCAGCTCAGCTCAGATCCTAATGGTTATACTTGCAAATGATTTTCGTGTTTGCTCTAACTCCCACTCTACCCATTGCTCACACCACTAACTGGTCTTAGGATCATTACTCTAGTGCCCACCTGGCAAGTCCAAAAACTTCCAGATAGATTTTTCAGAAGGATCTAAGTGACTCATGAATTCCTAATCAGTTGATTCCTGATCAGATCTCCTAAATTCCTACATAAAACAAACAAAAAAAAAAGAGCATTGCCACATAATACCCACAGAAGTCTTTACTCTGTCAGTCGGAGTTGGCACCTTGGGAGACCTTTTCTGAATCAGTGAGCAGAGAATTACCTCTAAGAAATTCTCTTGTGGATCAATTGGCAAAAGTGACCTCTGAGGAATTGCCTCTAAGAACTCATGGGAATGAGAAGCAAGGAGGTTCTCAGACCTGCTGCTGGAGACCCCTGCCCCTCTTCCACTATGGCTGGGTGTGGCTGGTACCTGGATACACATCAAGAGCTCAGAGGAAGGGACACTGGTCCCTGGTAGTGCTGGGATATGGGATGAAGGCGGCTGAAACTGGCTCTATAGCTTGATTGCTTGCAGGAGGACTTGGCTTCTCTTGTGTCGCTGTGGGATATTGATTGACATTCTTTGTCCTCTGATTCCTCATCTCAAAACAGGAAAGATGAACCCTTCATGCAGGCATCAACAGTGTGGCTATGAGGTTCATGGGAGGAAAGATAACTGTGGGTGCCTTGCTCAGGCCTTCCTCAGAGGGATGATGACCAAAGTAGTGATAATTGTGTCAACTGCCTCCTCTGGAGACCCGTGAGGTGGGTGTACGTCACGTGACACTTCCCACATGAGGAAGCTGCTCAAGGTGATGTCCAAATGGCCATTCCTGAGAGCCCGGAGGAGTTAGTGGCCACAGCAGAAGGTGATTGCCTGTGGTAGGGAGGGACTTTCCAGAGAGTCAGGAGACCAAGATCCTCCTTTCCAGCTGGAGATCTCCAAATCCAGAGAGCCAGGGATGTCCTAGTAAAGCACTTGTTTACCTTGTTGTTTGAGATACCTGCAGCAGAGAGCCCAGGGCAAGATCCTGGAAGAGGCTGCATTCAGGGTGGGTTTGGGGCTAGAGGTGAGGACGCAGAACACGCATTTTTGACTTGTGGAAATGTCACCATAGAGGCAGAGAGCAGTGTTTGATCTCCCTTGAAGCCAGCCCAGGGGAAAAGAGAGAATGAGAGGGAGGCACCCAGCAGCTCCAGTTGGGATGCCTGAGTAGAGGGTCCAGGAATCAGGTCAATGGAATTTCAGGCCTTCTATGTGCCCCTGGGACTGTGTCCTCACCTTCAGAACGACTCTGATGGCACACGGAGCCATTCCCTTTCTTGGCACCTTCCTCACTGATCTGGTGATGGTGTACACTGCAATGAAGGACCATTGGTCCTTGGCAACCAGCATCCCGAGGGTTGGAGGAGAGTGCCCTGCACTTGGCCGAGAGACCCCAGCACTTGGACAACCTGTTCTCCAGAGCGTCTCACAGAGGCTTCTGTGTGCTGGAGCCGTCACGTCCAACTTACCCAGGAGTGAAGGAGGCTGCACAGAAGCCTGTGACCCTGTTCTCCACGTGGTGAAGCTGGCCAACAGCTGAGCTGCATTGGATTTTAGCAGAGCTGACAATAGTCTCTTTCAGGTGGTACCATGAGAATAGAGTGAAGTCGAGACCCTCTGAGGGTAGGAAATATGTATGTGGTCCCTACCCCCATCCTGTGTATGGCCTGTTTCCCTGTCTTCAGAGAGAGTTGGGAATTAGAGCCCCGGAGCTCAGTTCCAATGTTCCTTTCCTCCAGAGCCAAAGGCTGAGCTGCTGCAGGGCTTTATCATGGACATCTCATGACCCTGGTGGGCACTGGAGTTAGTTCATGACAGGGTCAGGGTGTGGGGTGTTATTGGTGTATAATCTTCATGATGGACATTGGTTGGTTGGGTTCCCTCCATGGAAACCTTATCAACTTTAATAAAATGAAGAAAGTAAATTGGGTGCCACAATAGGGGGAGACTAGGAATGCTCTGTCCCCTGGGGCTTTATTAGGAAGGTTTTGTACACACAAAAAGAATAAAAACATCCCAGTGGGAGGTGTGTGTAGGGGACTAGAAATGAGTACAACTCTGTGGCAGGGACTCTCTGAACCCAACTCTGAGAAGAGCTTGGGGCTGGGGTGAGACTGAGGGAAGGAGGTTCCCCTTAAGGAAGGAAGTCCAGGACACCAGCCCCTTCCTCTTTCCTCTCTCAGGGTCCCCACGTCATTCTCAGTGCAGGCCCTGTGGGCTTGCTGCCTGTTGTCCTTACCCTGGGAAGTCAAAGCTCTTCAAGAGAGGCAGCTGTTCCCAGTGAGATGAGGAATCTGAGGTCTGTTTCCATTCCACTGAGTGGCTCAGTGAGATCGGGTGAGGGCCAGCCTGGAGGTGTGTGAAAGCCCAGGGTGGGGGAGAAGGTCTTCCTGGCCGGCAGCTGTGAGAGCCTGTGGCCACCGCTCCCTGGTTAGCCCCACACCCTTTGGTGGGGTGATTGCTGGGGAACCAGGACTCCAGGTGCTGGGCAGGTGCTGGATGGCAAGGGGGTGATATGTGATCTTGGCAGACTCAGATGGTTCTGCTGTCCTGCAAGTACTAACTGGTCTCTCTGCTTGCTCCCACCCCAGGCAGCCATAATAAGCTCAGTGTCAATCCCAGGGACAGCTGATGGCCTAAACCAGCAGGGGCAGACTGCCTCAGGGCCCCGTGAGGGTAGGACCAAAAGTGGCCTGTGGAATGAGAAAATTGGAACTCAGTTTCCAGCACCAGCACTGAGCAGCTTTGTGACTGGTATGATTTTTCTTACTAGTGTTACTTGAGGCACCATGATCATCAATTTAATGAGCCCTTCTAATCAGCTATGTTTTTCCTATCTTTGTTGATACTCACTATATATGATTGTTCTCTCTTAATGTGTTTCTTCATATTAACAGGTGTGTTATACATTGTATTTTGTTCTCTTTTATTCATGATGGATCATGTTTGGAAGTCATTTCTGTTAATGTACGTTGATTACTTTCTTGTAAATAAATATGAGATTGTGTCTAGCCATGATTTATTCTAGTCATGAAATATCTTTCTGGTGTGAGAGTTTTACCAATTCTTCTGTGCTGAAGCCAATTACATGGATTGCATTTCTCTTTTGTAGAGCTAATCCCTGAAGATATCACATAAGGGAGATTTAGTGAATCAAATGCTATGTCTATGTTACTCTCTTTCCTGCACTGTGATGTATGAGTTTGAATTTACTTTTTGCTCTCTGGTGATATAGGTATATTATATATCATCATCTCTATCAGTATGTGTGTATATTAATATATACTCCCCTTCCTTTGCAGTATTTCCATATGATAATGATCCGTCCCCATCAATTAGTTAAGTCCTCAAGAAATAAAGCCCAAATTCCTAATCCCACAGGATATTAACTGAGTAAATGCATAAAATATTATTGTGGAAACTAATTCTAAAAATTCCTCAAAGTCTTCAAAACCAAAGAGAAGAAAATACTTACAAATTTATTTTATGAGTTATACAGTACCCTGAAAGCCAAAGCCTGGCAAAATCAATCATTTTCTGGAGAATAACTTTGAAAAACACATATAAAATTCTAAAAATTACTAACATACAAAATTCAAGTGAAAATTAACAGTATCATTCAAGTGACCATGTAGAGTTTATCTCTATGATGCAAACATTTAAAGATGTTTAAATATATGCTAATCAATTGATGTTATATAACACATTAACAGAAATGTTAATGGACTAAAAATTATTTTCTGAATAGATGTGGTCAGAGCAGATGATTAAATTCACAACCATTAATGGTAAGTACTCTAAAAATCTTGGTATACAAGAAATGTAACTCAGCACAATAAAGGCCAGATAACAGAAGCCCACCACTGACATCATATTCTCAGGGAAAAAGCTGAAATCTTTTTAAGACAAGAGAACAATGCCCACTCTTTCCTGTGATCTTCACCATTGTAATATATACATAAAAAAGACTAAAGAAAATATAGGAGAAAGCACCACAAAACTGCTCTGAGACATGGTTAAAGCAAAAGTGGATAAATCATATTCATGGAGTGAAAATCTTATGTACTAAAAGCCAATTATTAGAATGAGAGGCAAAATATAGAACTGGAGAAAAACCATACATCTGCTAGGGTGTCATATCAAAAGTATAGAGGAACTTGTACTAATCAATAGTGAGAACACTTGTAACTTGGTTTTAAATGGCCAAAGGATATTATCAGTTGACATGTCTCAAAGAAGGATATTCAGCAGGCCAACAAGTGCATGAAAAAAAAAAAAGTAAACATCACTCATCATCATAAAATTGTAGATTAAAACCACAGACAAATACTTTCTCAACAGGACTTTGACAGCTCAGGAAATAATACCAATAATTATCAAACAGATGGTATCAAATAAAAAACTTCTGAAAAGCAAAGGAGATGAGTATGAAGAGAAAGCCTACAGAATGCTTGGAAATAACCAGGGCAGTGGAGTTCACCTGGAATCTCAGCAACCCAGGAGGCTGAAGCAGGAGAATGGCAAGTTCAAGACCAGTCTCAGCAAGTTAATGAGGTCCTCAACAACTTAGTGAGACTCTGTCTCAAAGTAAAAAATAAAAGGGGCTGGGCATGTGGCTCAGTAGTAAGGTGCCTCTGGGTTCAATCACCAGTACCAAAAAAAAAAAAAAAATCTTTGCCAGCTACTCTTATGAGGACTAATATCTAGAATATTAGAAGACCTCAAAAAACTTTATGCTAAAAAAGCCCAAACAACCCGATCAATAAATGTGCAAATGAATTGAGTAGACATTTCTCAAAAGAAGAAATTCATATGGTCAACAAGTATATGGAAAAAAATGTTTAACACTTTTAGCAATCAGGAAAAAGCAAATTAAAACTACACTGAAATTTCTCATCACTCCAGTTAGAATAGCAACTGTCAAGAATACAAGTAATCATAAATGCTGGTGAAGCTAATGGGGGAAGGAGACATTCACTGTTGGTAGGATTTTAAATTAGTACAATTAGTATGAAGGTTCTTCAAAGGTCCAGCAATGAAATTGTGTTATGACCCACCTGTGCTACCCATTGTTATTTTTCTCAAAGAATTTAAGTTAGCATACCATAATGACACATGCATACCTAATGTCTATAGCATCATAATTCACAATATCCCAATGTGGAACCAGCCTAGGGGTGTGTCAACAGATGAATGGATAAATAAAATGTATTATATTTAAATGATGGAATTTTATTCAGTTATAAAGAATGAAATTATGTCATTGGCTGGCAAATGGATGGAAGTATATAACATCCTGTTGAATGAAATAAGCCAGACACAGAAAGTATAAGGACATATGCTTTCTCTCACCTGTGGAAGCTAGAAAGGAAAAATGTTTTTAAAAAGGATCTTATGTGCAGACTCAAGGTGACAGATGAGAGGAAGTCTACATTCCTACTTGTTCACACACCAGAGAGTGGAAGAGAAATTTTTCCCAGAAAATGCATAAAAACCCAACACAGGAATACAAGAAATATGAATAACTAAAGTAACATGACACCTCCTAAAATTCATAATTTGCCAGTAATGTCGCTCTAAGATATTGTAGTGGGTGAAATACCAGATAAATTTTCAAAAGAATCATTACAAGAATGATCAATGAGTTCCCAGGATACACAGCAAAAAAAAAAAAAAAAACTGAATGAATTAAGGAAGTCAGTACAAGTTATGAATGAGAAGTTCAATAAGAAGATAGAAATATTGAACTCAAAAAACTCAACACCAAAAAAAAAAAAACTCCAGCAATAAATGGGCTAAGGAGCTGAACAGATGCTTCTAAGAAGATATACATTTGATCAATAAATATATGAAAAAATATTCAACTCTAGTAATTAGAGGATTACAAATCAGAACTACTCTAAGATTTCATCTCATGCCAGTCAGAATGGCAGTTATCAAGAATACAGGCAACAATAAATGTTGGTGACGATGTGGGAGAAAAGGCACACTCCTACATTGCTGGTGGAACTGCAAATTGGTGCAACAAATGTGGAAAGCAGATTGGAATGGAACCACCATTTGACCCAGCTATACCAAAAAGACTCAAAATCAGCATACTGTAGTAACGCAGTCACGTCTATGTTCGTAGCATGTCAATTCACAATAGCTAAACTGTGGAAGCAACCTAGATGCCCTTCATAGATAAATGGATAAAGAAACAGTGGTATATATAAACAAGAATGTTGCTCAGAATTAAAAGAGAATAAAATCATGGCATTTGCAGGTGAATGGATGGTGTTGGAGAATGTCATGCTAAGTGAAGAAAGCCAATCCCCAAAAACCAAAGGCCGAATGTGCTCTCTGATAAGTGTATGCTGATCCAAAATGGGGAGAGGGCCAGCATAGGAAAAATGGAGGAACTTTGATTGGGCAAAGGGGAGGGAGAGAAGGGTGGGTGCAGGGGGGCAGGAAAGATGGTGGAATGAGATGGACATCATTACCCTAGGTACATGCAAGACTGCACATACGGTGTGATGCTGCATCGTGTACAACCAGAGAAAAGAAAAGTTGTGCTGCAATTGTGGACAATGAATCAAAATGCATTTTGCTGTCATATACACCTAATTTAAATAAATCAATAAATAAGCAAAAAGGAGCCTGTGTCAAAATCACCAGCTTTATTATTTGAATATATCAATAATATGGATTTTAAGCAACTCTACCAGATCTGGACAGACTTTGATATACTTTTTTTAATGTAGAAACTACTTAAAGATCTGGATTACTGCCACAGCAAGGGAATCGTGCCCAGGGATATGAAACCTCACCATGTTTCAGATCACCTCACAGTGACAAACACCAACTAAAAACAGCTGCCGCTGGTGGACTGGGTCCTGGTGAAGTTCCCTCACCCTGCTCAGGAGTACAATGTACTTCAAGGTACTTCAAGGGACCAGAGCTTCTTGTGGACTGTCAGATACATGATGACAGCTGGGACATGTGGAGTTTGAGCTGTATGTTGGCAAGCGTGGTATTTCAAAAGGAACCCTTCTTCCACAGACAGGGCAGCTGTGGCCAGCTTGTTCGCATCGCCAAGGTTCTGGGTACAGATGAGCTGTGTGGGTGTCTGGAGAAGTATCATATAGACTCAGATCCACGTCTCAAAGATATCCTGGGACATCATTCATAGAAACGCTGGGAAAACTTTATGCGTACTGAGAACAGGCACCTTGTTAGCCCTGAAGCCAGAGATCTTTGGGATAAACTCCCACAATATGACCATCAACAGACACTGACTGCCAAAGGAGTCATGAAGCTCCGGTACTTCTACCCGACGGTGAAGGAGCAGTCCCAGCCTTGGGCAGAGAATGCTGTGCTTTCCAGTGGTCTCACGGCAGCCGGAGGAAGACTGGAGAGTGACAGGTAATGCAGCCTTGATGCTTGCCAATAAAACCAGCCACCAAACACAAACCTTAAAGGAAACTACAGTGTTTTGACTGGGCAAAGGAGAGGGAGAGGAGGGTGGGTGCAGGGGGGCAGGAAAGGCGGTGGAATGAGATGGACATCATTACCCTAGGTACATGTAAGACTGCACGTAGGGTGTGATGCTGCATCATGTGCAATCATGTGCTACAACTGTGTACAATGAATCAAAATGCAATTTGCTGTCATATACACCTAATTTAAATAAATAAACATATAAATAAACATTCCTTCTAAAAGCAAAGAGTCAAGACTTAAAAGTCGGTCAAAAAGAAAGACACTCCCTAGTATGAGACTACAGGGAGCCTCCATGGTAGGGTAAGGATGCACACAGGTCAGGATCTGAGGGACTCTCCCTTCAGAATGCATGGGAGATGAGAAACTCAGAGTTGTTATACATTCACCTTCACTTTACAGGACACCACTATTGAATTAACCTGTTGGGTCAAAGAGCTCTGAATATCTGACTTCGTATCTATTCCATTGTGGTCTGGTTTCCTTTCATCGGAATTCAGGCTCAAGTTTTAGAAAAAAAAAAACATTGCAGTCTACACTGAAAAACCACCCTCATTATGAAAAATCGATATTAAAACAATGACAGTATTTTTTAAGCTCTTTTAAAAATTCATGTTTTATGTGTTTTTTTTTTATGACATGAGCTCTCCAGGAAATGTCTCTCATCTTTGCAGTTTTCCTCTAAGTATTCATTTGGAGCAAACTGCAGTCAATTTTATTTATTTTTTATTATTAGTTGTTCAAAACATTACAAAGCTCTTGACATATCATATTTCATACATTTGATTCAAGTGGGTTATGAACTCCCAAGGAAAGAGTATCAACAGGACAGCCACATGCCGTTGTATATATTTTCAGTGTTCCCTAGTTTGGCATTTTATTACTGGTTTGCAGGCAAAGTATTGATAAATGTTTGGACTTTTCTACAATCCGCCTCATGTGAATTCACCTCAAAACAGGAGCAATCTTGCTCTGAACTCAGGATTTTATCAGGTTGCTGCACATACAAAGACGAACCGTTATCCATGAAAAACCAAAAAGCAAGATTAAAAAGGGAATGCCGGATTTGAGCATTGCAGCGGGAAAGGGCACACTAAAATGTATCCACGTGTTTGAAGGTATCAGAGGTGGAGGTTGATCTCCATAGGGTAGGTAACAATTGGGGTGAAGAGAGTATATCTTCCTTTTATCCTCAGACATTTATTGTATACTTATTTTGTCACAAAAAAAATGAAAACAACAAATTTACATTTTTATTGCTGTAAGAAATACCTTTAAAAAAAGACTGACCCACATCACGAGCCACAGCACAGCTCTAAGGGTATCAGCCTCCAGCGATGCCGCTCATGATAGCACCTACTTATTTTGGCATTCTTAGAATAAAAACTCACTACAGACTCTGTTGAAATAAATTTTGTGAGCTCTAACCTTGTGGTTTTCCTGGGTAACCAAGTATAGAGGAGTTATTTTGAAAGGTCAATCATGGAGTCTTCCTTGAGGAAAGTGTTGATTTCCCCCCACCAGTATTTTAACCTGCTTGAAAGTTAAGAAAATAAAGGCTAATCCTGCTGTAACGTACTTTAACTAAAAACCACCTGTTTGGCATGTACACATTTCGTTCATTAGGACTTATGACCAAAATCATAGATGGGGAGCCAGGTGTGGGGGCACACCCCTCTAATCTCAGCAGGAGGCCTTAGCCATAGTGAGCCCTTGAGCAACTTAGCAAGACTCTGTCTCAAAATCAAAATTGAAAAGGGGATGTGGCTCCGTGGTTAAGCACCTGGGTTCAATCTTTCGTATCCAAAAAAAAAAAAAAAAAAAAAAATGGGAGAGGGAAAGGAAGGAAGGAAAGAAAAAAAGTATCATAAATGAGGTTCCTCAACTCATTTGGCATTTTGAGCTGGGTACTTTGTTGTAAGGAAATTGTCGGATGCTTTGCAGCATCTCTGGCCTCCACCCACCAAATACCAATTGCAGGGCCCCCACTTGGCCAGTTGTGAAAACCAAAATTATCTCCAGGCACTGTCAAAAGTCTCCTAGGGACAACATTATCCCCAGGTGGGAGCCACCTATGCACGGTTTAAAAAAAAAAAAAGCCAATCATATAACAATGGAAAGTAAATTAGAGGGTGCCTCGGGCTCAAGGAATCAAGGGAAATTGAAAGTGACTGCCATTGGTCAAGGGGGTTGGTTATTGTAGAAGGATGACAGTGTTTTAAAATTGCAAGAGTGTTCCTTTCAGCCCATTGCTGATCAGGCACAGAGATGCTGAGACCATTCATTAGCCTGCCAGCAGCTCGGGGTGGAGCCAGGACCTTCTGGTCCTTGAAAAGCAAAGGGAAGGAAGACCACACTGGCCCTGAAAGTAGCACCAGGTGAGGTTTTGCGTGTGTGTGTGTGTGTGTGTGTGTGTGTGTGTGTTGTTTTGTTTCAGGTGATGTTGTTAATTAGGGGACCGTGTCCAGATGTCTCAGGGGTTTTGATGACAGCACTGCCTCCCAATAGAAGCTCCTTGTTGTAAGTCCCCCAAAACAAAGCAAAGAGGAGAAGCAGTGCAGGGTGGTTTAGTGTCACAGTGTGCCCCTTACACCCTGTCACTGGATGTCCCCTATTGGAAAGGGAGGATGGCTTTGGGCTTTGAAAAAAAAAAAGGGGGGGGGGACTCAAAATGAACTCCAGCTCAGTGAGAGAGGAGCATGAAGCAGAAGAAAGACAACCAATTTGGTCAGACGATTAACTATCTGCTTCCCCTGGTCCTATTCCTTCCCTGGTCTTGATTAATTTTTCCCTGAACCTCGGATTAGAGCTTAAATGAATTTCCTACTTCCTGCCTATGATCTGATTGCATAATGATTGCACCGCCCTCTCTGTCCTATACAAACCTGTCCCTAACAGTTTTCCTTTTCACCCTCTCCCCCACCCCACATTAGATCTGATGCCTTCAGAGGGCACAGAGTGGGGGCTCCTGTCCATCTTTGTGGGAAGGGACCTAACTTTCCCGACAAGGAGGATCCCAGAATCATAGGGATTGTTTTCCTCCCTTCCTATGCCCTGGAGAAAGCCTCTTTAAAATAGGGAAGAAAGCCTGGTAAATCTACATGATAAAGGGACAGAGCCAGAGGTGGAGGGGAGACCGAGAGAGAACTGAGGGATACAAGAGGGGGGAGGGAAGTGAGAAAGAAGGGGAAGGCACCCCTCCCATCCCTGGGCTTTGAAGGATTCAATCAAAGGATTTAAACTGCACACCATTTTGCATCTGCTGTGTCTGAATGAGACTGACCGTGTCCTAGGCCAGGCAAAAACATGCACCTTTAGATTCTCCCTGGAAGTGTTCACTCAGAGGACCCTGAAATGAGTTTGAAAAAAGCAAATGGATGGACTATAATGTTGGGTGGGAACTATGAGCAGGTGGTGGGGGTATGACTAGGAGAGGTGGGTCATTGCCGGTGTGTGGCCTTGGGGATTGTACCTGAGATGCAGTGAGATGTATCAGGGATCTGCAGAATGAGACCAATGGACAATGGAGGGTCTAGCAGAGTAACAGAATTTATTTCTGAAACAGACAGGAAACAGCTACCACAAGGAAGGGGTCCCAAGAGAGTGGTCACCGAGGTGTGGCTGTCCAGGGGTTTATATGGTGTTGCTGGAGGTAACTTTTAAATCTACTGGCTAAGGACTTTTAGGGAGGGGAATTGCTACACCCAGAGTGAGATACTTGGTGAGCATGCACCCACCTCTGATATTGATGGTGCGCTGTTCAAGTGCTCCATGGCTGGCTGGCTGGCTGGCTCAGAGACTTTGCACACACGATTGCTGATATGGAAATCTGCTATGGAGATCTCTGCCCTGTCTGCCTATCATATTTTTGGCTCCTCCTCTCAGTACCTTATCCCCCTGCGCTCTCTCTCTCTCTCTCTCTCTCTCTCTCTCTCTCTCTGCCCCCTGCCCCCCACTTCCACTTCCTGCCAGGAGCAGAGCTGCTTTCCTCCACCAGGCTCTTCTGCTGGGATGTTCTGCCTCACTCAAGGCCCAAAGGAACGCAGTCAGCTCACCATGGACTGAGTCTCTGCGACCTTGAGCCCCAAATAAACTTTTCCTCCTCTTTGAGTTTTTGAAGTCATGAATTTGGGTCCCAGGGATGAGAAGCCGACAAACACAGACTACAGGCAGAGTGTTTCAGGATCCTGGAAATGAAATTCGAGCATTCAGTTAAGCAAAGAGTGCCCCATAGAGGCATCCCATTCTGCCTAAACATAAACGTACTTTCTTATCGTTGAAGAGGAACCTGACTTTCTGAATAAGGAAGGTTGGGCAGGAATAGTAACTGCTTGCTTATAAGGTTCTCACTGAAATCGATGGAGTTTTTAGGACGGTAGTAGAATATGTGAAAGAAATTATTGTGTTGGAGAAAAGCTTCAGATTTCTCATGACATAGAAATTCTAAAATCCCTTCTTGGAATGAAGAAGAAGGGAGGGGAAAAGGCATGAGGAGATAGTGGAGAGTGAAATCCTCTAAATTACACTGTGTCCATATACGAATATACCAAAGTGAATCCCACTTTTATATATAATACACTAATTTAAATATAATAGAGGGGAGACTTATAGAGAAAAGGAGTTGGGAAAGGAGAGGAAGGAAAAGAAAGGTACTGAGAAATGAGACTGATCAAATTATAAGCATGTATGATTATGTCACAAAAATCCCACTATTATATATAATTATAATGTACCAACAGAAATCATAAAGAAATTATATAAACTTAAAATTTGTGTGGGTGGGTACCGGGATTGAACTCAAAGGCACTTAACCACTGAGCCCCATCCCAGCCCTGTTTTATATTTTATTTAGAGACAGGGTCTCACTGAGTTGCTTAGGGCCTCACTTATACTGAGGCTGGCTTTGAACTCGAGATCCTCCTGCCTCAGCCTCCTGAGCTGCTGGGATTACAGGCATGCATACACTATGCCTGGCTACACTTAAAAAAAATATATTGTAAAGCCCTTCCGTTCCATTTCCTATTAAGAAAATGGAGAAAAGAGCTCATAACTTGAGGAGAGAGATGGTCTGAGCACAAATCCTTGACCCACTTCTTAGCTGGGAGCTAATAATGAAGAGAAAAGGAAAATTTTATAGGCCTCTACCATAGAATTACCACTATATTCTTTTATCATATGTTTTTACATATTATTTATACATAATAGGGAATGTATTTGCTATTCATAAATGTTTATTATATATAGTGTACAGTGACAGCTACTGAGTACTTCTGTGTAAAAACCACAGTTATCCTCACTTTATAGATACACAAGCTGGATCTCAGAAAACTCACCCAAGGCCAAATACCTAGGAAGTGGCAGGGATAGGGTTCAAACCCACGCTGTCTGCTTTCAAAGTCTCTTTCTTCCAGTGGTCCCTTTTATGAAGCAGCAAAAGGGTTTACCTGACACAGTGTGAGTTAGTTCTCCAAACTTCTCCTTGATGGTATCTCCTTTGTCTGTTGCAAGTTTTGTGTTATCATCAGGAGCATTGTCTCTTTAAATAAAAGCAATTGTTCCAGGGCTGCTTTTGCAATCCTGATTTTTTAATAGCTAGGCTTCAGCAGTGTCCTGAACCTCTCAATGCTCCACACCATCTGTCACCCTGGTGGAAATTCCAGGGGAGCTTTGCCCACCTCACCACATCTCATAGTCATCCTCCTCTTTTCTACTTGAAGATACACTCCGCCAATAAATTACTTTGTCCACTCACTTGGGTTTGCAGGATGAGTCCACTGACTGCAGAATTATAGGATAGTCACACAAACTATTTTGAAAAATGTCTTTGTTCCTCCTTCGTTGGTACTTCCCAGAAAGAAAGACAAACAAGCTTCTGGAAAGGAATACAGTGGTGTATTTGGCCCTTAGTAACTATTTTCCTTCTTAGGCCCTCATGAGAGTGGGATCCAAAATAGTTCAGGAGACAAAACTCCTGATGACAAAGGTTGATGCTGATAGCATGAATTGCTAAGCTAGTGCCTATGAGTAGGTTGTCTTCCGGTAACACACAGGCAAAGTTGGGTTCCTTCCACAACAAACTTAAGCTTCCATTAAAAAAAAAATACTCAAATGAACACAGACATGAGATTTAAAATAAGAAAAAGGAAGGAGGTGGAAAGACCTTAGAAAGCACAAGGAATGTATCAATCATTTCTGTCAGGCAACTCTTGCCCAAACTGCCCTGAGAGCCAAAGATGAAATAGAAATCTCTTTATCCAACAGGAATACAAAGGGATGGCTTAAAAAACAACAACAACAACAAAAAAAAAAACATGAAAAAGTGTTCAGCATCTCTAGGAACTAGAGAAATGTAAATTAAAACACAAGTAACAATAAATGTGGGTGAGAATGTGGGGAAAATAGTGTCATACATTGCTGGTGGGACTGCAAATTGGTGCAACCACTCTGGAAAACAGTATGAAGATTCCACAGACAATTTGGAATGGAACCACCATTTGACCCAGTTATCCCACTCCTCAGCATATTCCCAGAGGATTTAAAAACAACATACTTTAGTGAAACAGCCACATCAATATTTACAGTAGTTCAACTCACAGTAACCAAATTAAGGCCCTTTAACAGATTAATAGATAAAGAAAAAAATGTATATATATATATATATATATATATATACATATATATATATATATGTATATATATATATATACACACACACACACACACAATATAAATATAT